>NC_077230.1:373820066-374420066 GCF_027887165.1 Monodelphis domestica | reverse complement strand
TAATTGAGGTTGGGGAGGAAGGGCCTACCATGAGACTCTCTTATCATCTCAACGAATTGGCTTTTTTTTTAAAAATGAGGCACAATGTTAATAGTGGGAGGGGGAGTATGCCCACAGGGCAAACAATATAAGGGAATAGTAGAAATTACCTAAAGGGGAAAGCCCAGAAAGAAAGAAGAATGCAGAAAATAGGGAAGGATTGGCTAAGTAGGAGAATTCTCTCTGCAAAAGGGTACAGAAAATAAAAATGTATAAATTATTAAAGACAAATTTAGATGGGGGGATGGGATGCATGGCAGGAAATCCTACATGAATGAGGAAAAGAGGCGATCAGATAAAAGGAAGAAAAAGGAATAAACAAAAGGAAAGGTAATAAAATGAAAGAGATAGTTGGGATAAGAGGAAAACAGCTGATGTGGTTCTATCAAAAAAATAACAACTTTAGAAATAATGGAAGAAGGGGAAAAAAATCATAATTTGAAGGAAAAAATTTGGGGGAGGAAAATATAAACCTAACTCTAAAAATGAATGGATTAAACAATCCAATGAAATTAAAAAGAATGCTAAAAACCATATACAAAACCCAAAAATCTGCTGCTTCCAAGAAACCACTTAAAAACCAGGCATATAACTAATAAAAATAAGACCAGCAGAAATTGTTATACTTCAAATGATTCCAAAACAGGAGGAATTGCAATAGCCAGCAAAACAAAATTTTTTTAATTTTTAAAAGGATAAACAAAGAAACTACAATATTCTGAAAGGCACCATGAGCAACACCAATATCAATATTAAACTTATATTCCAAATGCTTTAGCACCCAAATTCAAAAAAGAAAACATTGAGCTATATGAATGTATGGAAAGATGAGCTCAGTTGTAAACACAACAAGACGTAGTTATTTTATAGGCAGAACATACCAGATGCAGGCCAGAGCTTACCAGAACTGTAATGGAATGGTGATAACGGATCAACAAGGCACATTAAAAGATGTGGGAACCACTAAAACTGCCAATAGAAAAAGTAGAGATTATGTAAAAAAGAGTCCCAAAGGATATAACCTTTGAGGAACACTCACCTTAAAGAATGGAAATACTCAATGAAGGAGATAAAAATCAGGCACACAAAGCATTTGAGATTTCTTAAGCCAAGGAAAGTTTCCAGTAGATTCTTATGGTAAAAAAAAAAAACACCTTTCTGGAACTCATAGGTGCACAATTCTCATTCATCAAGAGTTTTCAAAGGGCACCAATAGAGTGAACAATAAAATTCACCAGATCTTTCAGAATGCAATTTTCCCTTTCTCTTGTAAATGAATTTAGTGAAAGTAGAATAGTCTCCCAACATCTCAGTATGTAGGAAAGCTTTTCAACTCCTGGTAACAAATTTGTTGTTCTTTCCTCAACAATATAAATATCATTATCATTAGCTGAAAAAATAAAAAGGAAAGTAAGAGTTGAATAATTCTGTCTTCTGACTTCATATGTTATGACTGACATCTATACCAAAGAGCAAATCACCCATTGTGCCACCATTAACTTCCTCTTGCTCCCAACACAGAGCAAATATAACTCCTTTGTCTTGAACATTCATCACTAATTGTTTTTTGTTTCTGATCATTAGCACTCCTAAAACTATTCTTATAAGGTCACACCACTCTTCTACACTGACTGTTTCCTGGCACTGGTTCCATGGATGAAGATAGAACAAAATTTCAATGTTATAAATATACTCTAAAAGTTAAGTAGGATACAAACACCTTCTTTTCTGTTAACTACTGATTAATTTATACTTTGAGGTATTTGTGTGCTTAGTGGAAAGCATCTTTTTAAAAACAAAATATATAATTTTATTTTTCATTTAAAAGTAAATCTGATTTAGTCAGAGTTCTCTATGATCCAAATCAAGGCTTTTACAGTTCTCATTTTATCCCTTATTGAAATCCCTGAGTGTGTCTGTCACCCCTCTTGAGCGGACTAATCTGGAAGAACTTTAGGCTATGGGATTCTACCTATTCATTGTTTTCTGAACTCTCTTCTGGCACAAAAATATTTATAACATCCCTTTTTATAGTGGTGCAGAATTAGAAAGTTGAGGATGCACATCAACTAGGAAATGACTGTGGGATAACATTGTAATGGATTACTTTCAGAAAAACCTGCAAAGATGTATATGAACTGATGCAATGTGAAGTGAACAGAGCAAGGAGAATATTGTGCGTAGTAACAGCAATATTGTATGATAATTAGCTATCAGTAATGCAATGAACAACCCCATCAAAAATAGGGAACTCCATGAAAAAAAAAAAAAACTTGCTCTAGATAAAGAAAAGATGGAGTCTGAATGCAGATCAAAGGATATATTTTTTACTTTATTTTTCTTTTTGTTCTGTTTTTGCTTTGATGGGTAATATGAAATAAGTTTTGCATGACTACACATGGATAATCTGTATCAAAATTCTTGCTTTCTCAAGAAGAATGGAAGGGAGCGAATATGGAACTCAAATTTTTATTTTAGTTTAATTTCAATGTTTTTTTCTTTCCATTATTCATTTTTGTAAGTGTATAAGATCTTATAAAACCAAAATCCCAAAACATGTCCAAATAAACAAATGAAAAATTATATGGTTTCATCTGCATTCCTATTCGAACAGTTCTTTTTCTGAAGGTGGAGAGCATTCCTTTTCAGAAGTCCCTCAGATTTGTTCTGGATCATTATACTATTAGTAACAAAGTCTGTCACATTTGACTGTTAGAACTCAAAAATTTGTTTATTTTTAGGTGTTTTTCCATGGTTACAAGGTTCATGTTCTCTTCCTCTCCTCTTCCTTCCCCCATCCTGGAGCTGACAAGTTTTGGTTATACATGTGTTATCACTTGATACTGACTTCCATATTATTCATTTTTGCAATAATCTTTTAAAACCAAACCCCAAATCATATACCCATAGAAACAAGTGATAAATTGTATATTTTCTTCAGTGTTTCTACTCTCACAGTTCTTTCTCACAAGTCCCTCAATGTTGTCCTGGATCATTCATTGCATTGCTACTAGTAGCAAAGTCGATTATAATTGATCACAATGTTTCACTTTCTGTGTACAATGTTCTAGAAGGGCATAATTTCAACTTGCCTTCCAGAATGGTTGAATCAAATCACAACTCCACCAACTTTGCCACATCCCCTCCAACATTTATCATTTTCCTTGACTATCATATTGGCCAATCTGCTAGGTGTCAGGTGGTACCTACCTCAGGGTTGTTTTGATTTGCATTTCTCTAATGGAGGGGATTTAGAACACTTTTACATGTGATTATTGATAGTTTTGATTTCTTCATCTGAAAACTGTCTATTCATATCCTGTGACCATTTGTCAACTGGGGAATGGCTTGATTTTTTGTACATATGACTTAGTTCCTTATAAATTAGAGAAATTAGACCTTTGTCAGAGATTTTTGTTTTTAAATTTTTCCCCTCAGTGTCTTGCTTCCCTTCTAATTTTGTTTGCACTGGTTTTGTGAAACTCAATTTTTCAAAAAATGTTAAAAATTGGGGGCAGCTGGGTGGCTCAGTGGATTGAGAGCCAGGCCTAGAAATGGGAGGTCCTAGGTTCAAATCTGGCCTCAGCCACTTCCTAGCTGTGTGACCTTGGGCAAGTCACTTGACCCCCATTGCCTAGCCCTTACCACTCTTCTGCCTTGGAGCCAATACACAGTATTGACTCCAAGATGGAAGGTAAGGGTTTAAAAAAAATGTTAAAAATTACTTTTACATGAAATTGGGGGAAATAATTTTAAATTTTTTTAAAAGAATTGTGGTCTTTTGAAATATACAAGGATGTATGAAAGACTATACATAGTTTTCCCCTTCTGTTACTTTGTAACCACTTTTTTTTTTTTACACAAGCATTATCAGGGGATCTAGATCTGCAAAATGGTAACTAAGGTTCTTCAGGTCAACAACTATCTCACACTTTTCTTATTCCTAGTTATTCATTATATATAAAACCAAACAGAAACAATTCTCTTTGCTTCCTCTAGATATTCAAGGCTTAATCTTTATCTCCCAATAGTCTCCAAAATAAACCTGAACATTAAAGTCATATACATCATGTCACTTGGCCTCCCAAAATACCATGCTCATTTCATTCAGTCTCATCCTATTTTCTTCAAAAGAAATATACGACTCCCTTGTCTCCTAGATCAATCCAAATTTTACCTAATCTTCAAAGCCTAGTTCAAGCTGGAGAAGCTGTGGGACAGAACAAAACACATACTGAACTGAGAGATGGAAAAGCCCTGGATTTCAGTACCTGCTTTGTTACTAACTAGCTGTGTGACTGCAGACAAATTACTTAAATCTCAAAGAACATCAGATCTGTAAGACCTTAGAAAGCATGTACTTTACCTCCCCCATCATTTTACAATCTGAATGCCATACAGATCATTATAGGCAGAACCAAGAATAAAACCAGTTTCCTATTTTCAATGCAACATTCTTTCCTGCAAAGGATGCAGCTTCTCTGCATGTGTAAAACGAAGAGGCTGGTCTAAAGATCAGCCAGTCACTAAACATTTATTATGCTCCAATTATATGCCAAGTGTGATGCACCAAATGCTAGGGATGCAAAAAGAGGTAACAGATACTCTGTCCTCAAGAAGCACACAACCTAATGGAGAAAATGCACATGAATATGGACAGACCAGTTATACAGGATAAATAGGAAATAACTCAAAGGAAGACTCTAGAATTAAAAGGTGTTGAGAAAGGCTTCCTGAAGAAGGTAGAATTTTATCTGGCATTTGAAGAAATGAGAGAGAACCTTGCAGGCATGGAGGACAGCCAGGGAGAATGACTAGGTCATTTGGAGCTATCCCAAGTCTTGCATTTTATTCTGAGCCAGTCTTCTCTTCAATCTGCAATTATTAGTACCTATCAGCTCTGATATGCATCCCGCCAAATAGCAATTTGTGGCTCTATTGTTCCACAATGCTTTCCCTTGTCTCCCTAACAATAATATAAATTCCTTAAGTCAAAGTATTCTACCTGATCTTTTCTTGCATTCCTACAACACTTTTCACAATCCTTGACAGACAGTATGAAACTTTAAAAAAAAACTTAGTTCTAGACTTCACTCAGCACAATTACTTATCCCTCTAATATCCACCTATGTCTCACCACAACAGAAGAATCTTATTTCATGTTCATGGCTCTACCTAGACACCCTAACAGAGCCTAATAGACAATCCTTTAAGTATCACAGTGACCAAAGGGTTTATAAGAGATGCTTTATATATGGTTTTAAGAGTTATATAAGAGTTATTTAAGAGTTATTATAAGAGATGTCTGGAGCAGGTGGGTCACTCAGTTGACTGAGAGCCAGACCTAGATATGGGAGGTCCTAGGTTCAAATCTAGCCTCAGACACTTCCTAGCTGTGTGACCCTGGGTAAGTCACTTAACCCCCATTGCCTAGCCTTTACCTTGGATCCAATACACAGTATTGCTTCCAAGACGGAAGATATGGGTTTAAAAAAAAATACTTTTTTCAGTATCAGACCTTTGCCTCTTTCTTCTATCACATTAGATTATAAGCATATACATGCTTTTGCTCAAAGGATATAGATCCAGTTCATAGCCCCACCAAAAGGGAATAAATGTGCCCATTTTCCCATACTCCCTCCCCACCAACCCTGGGCATTTTCCTTTTGGGATAGTTTCACCAGAGACATGGGCATGAGGTAAAGCCTTAGAGCTGCTTTAATATGCTCTTGTGACTTGGGAGCATGGCTTCATATGGTTATTATTGAAAAGTTTTTATTTCTCCCTCTGAAACTGCCAGATCATATCTTGTGAGCATTGCTCAAATGGGTGAATGGCTCTGATATCTTCTAATCTTGGAAATCTAACCTTTATCAAAGCAGTTTGCTGCAAAAAAATTGTTCCCCATCATAGCAACCTGAGATTCAATAGTTCAAAATTTCAACTTTACTTAATCAAAATTGTTAATTTACTGTGATCCTTTCTGTCTTATTTGACAACAAATTCTTCCCCAATCATAGATTTGCAAAGAGAAATTCTGCTTTGTTCTTGCAACTTGCTTTATGATATGACTAAGATTTGCGTCCAATGACATGTGTCCATTTGGAGTCTATCTTTGTATATGGTGTAAGATTTTAAAGGATTTTTTCTTTTATTGTTCTTTCAGTTTGCATAATAACAGATTTGCACTTTGAAAACTGATGCAATTTGCTCATAAACCTATTTGGTGCCAGGGTTTAGATTTTTCCTCTTTGATAATTCATTTGTGATTTGTTTGATTTCTTTTACTGAGACTAGGCTACTTAAATTCTCTACTAGATGATTTATGTTTTTATAATTATTCACTCACTTCATTTAAGTTGTCAGTTTATTGGCATATGGTTGAGCAAAATAGTTTCTAATTATCCTTTATTTCTTCATGTTGGGAATGCTTTTTTCTTTCTGATACTGGTAATATGGTTTTCTTCTCCTTTTAAAATGAAATTGTGATTTTTTCCCACCCAAAACAACACATCTAGTTATGTTTATTAAATAAATGGTTTTATTGTCTTTGTTCTTACTGTTTTCCTTAAGAAGTAATATTTTGGTGTTTATTAGGATTTTTTTTGTTTAGCTTCTGGTTCCTTTTTTAAGCTGCATTCCAATTTGTTGATCTCTATTCTTTCTCTTTTCACTAACTTGTTTAGATATTAATTTTCCTTGAAGGACTGCTTTGCAGCCTAAAATTTCACTGTTATCATTATTGTTAATGAAATTTTCAGATCATATTTCTATGATCCACCAATTCTTAGGGTTTTTATTCTCACCTAATATTAATACTCTTCAATAGTCTAATATAATTTGTATTGCATTTTGTCAGGAAAGGATGCATTTATTTGTGCAAATAAAACTAATGGAGCAAAAAGTAGGAGGAAATCAGGAAACTAGAGCTCAAATGATGTCAACTCCCTTTTCATTGTTTGAATAGACTTCTAACCCCTGTACTTAAATTATATGAGATAACTTCCCCACCTTAAAATCTGGTTTTTGGGCCCCATCTGTACTTTTTTTTTCCATTCCCTTTCTTCTTCTAAGATCACTAAATCACTTCTGGGATTTTTATCTTAATGATGGGACTCCTATACTGTGAAAACTGATGACTGGGATCTTTCTATAAGGACACAACACATACTTATAAAATAGCCCCCTCTCATTGTTCAAACAGCATTTATTTACCTTCTGCTCCCTGTGACTCCCTCTTGTTTAAATTTTAAGAGTTTTTAGTCAGCTATGGTATTTTGATCAGGAATGCTAGGAAGTCCTCTATTTCATTGCCCTATAGTATTATGCTTATGAAGGAAATGTATCATATTTAATTTTCTGAGTAAGTTGCTCTTGGTTATAGGTTTCTATCTTAGGCCTTTTAGAAATTGTATTCCATGCTTTCCACTTCTTTAAACAGGAGCTGCTAAATCTTGTGTGAGCCTCACTATGGTTCCTTTTAATTTCTGATAGCTTGTAAACTTTTTTCTTTGATCTGGGAACTCAAGTTTTAGCTATGATGTTCCAGGGGTCATCATTTGGGACTGTCTTTCAGGAGGTGATAGTTGGTTTTCACTTTGCCTCCTGACTTTAATGTGGCTCAGCAGTTTTCTTTAACGTCTTAAAATGCAATAATATCAAGACTCTTCTGTGAGTTAAGAGATTGTGAAGAGTTGGAGTTTCCAGATAATTCAATGATTCCAAAATATCTCTCATGTTTTCCAGGTTCTTTTGGATATGATACTTTACATTTTCTTCTATTTTTTCAATATTTTGACTGTTTTAACATTTCTGGTTGTCTCATGGAATTATTGGCTTTTATTTGGTCTATTCTGATTTCCAGAGATTATTTCTTGAGAATGGTTTTCTACCGCTTGAGCCAAGCTGATAATTCTCTTTTCAAGTCTCTCTTCTGTACAGGTATACTCTCTTCCAATTCTTTCTCATTTCATTTATATCATTGCTGATTTTAAAAATAAATACATCATTTCTTCAAGGAATTCTAATTGGTCTTCTGGAACCAAGCTGTGTTTGAAAAGTAACTGAAGCAATAAAAAGTAATTCTCTTCTTCTGGACTTGGGTCTTGGGCATCTGAGAGATCATTATAATAATCTTTTCTTCCTTATGCATTCTTCAAGATTAATTCTTAGTCTTAGTTAGGCTCTCCCCTCTTCTGGCCAAGCTAGGCCTTAATGGCACTGCCTTATCATGACCTGTCTCATTTGTTGTCCTGCTGGGAGGATCAGAGCAACAAAGTCAGCCCTTGAGGCTCCCTGGGTCTGGCTCTAAGATTTTCTCTCCTACTTCTGAGAAGTGTCCAACATCCTCTCTACTGTAAGGGCCCTATTCTGCTCCTAGGATCAGACTTGATGATCCTGGCTCACTTCTAGTTCCAGTTTCTGCCCTGTTCTCCTGATTGTGAGTAAATCTTGTGATCTTGTACTGGAAAGATGAACAGCTTAAAGCTTAGTGTCTCTAGTGTTCCTCTGAGATCTTCCTAGATCCAGTTTTCAGAAAGCTGGGATACACTGCTTCCTCTCACTCCTCCTCCTATGCCACTTCTGCTAGTCTCCAAGAAGTTAAACAGCAATTGAACCAGTATGAAAAGCACTTCAAGAGTAACAAACACTGAAAGCAGAACACGCTGAGTAAAATATGGGGAGGTACATGATACAGGCAAAGTTTGGCTAATGCACAGAGCACATGGAGGGCAATAAAATGGCTAACCTTAGATTGTGAAAGATCAGAAACTAAAATTTCTGACAGAAGCAATAGGGAACCATAGCAAGGCTGGGAAGAGGGAAGTGAAATGATTTGACTGTCTCCAGACTTGGCTCTCGGATCTACTGAGCCACCTAGCTTCTCCCTCTCTTCTTAATTTACAGCTTCCAGGGGGGCACAGCTGGGTGGCTCAGTGGATTGAGAGTCAGGACCAGAGAAGGGAGGTCCACAATTCAAATCCTACCTCAGACACTTCCTAGCTATGTGACCCTAGGCAAGTCACTTGACCTCCACTATCTAGCCCTTAACACTCTTCTGCCTTGGAACCAGTTTTATTTAATATTAATTCTAAGACAGAAGATAAAAGTTTTTAAAAAAATACAGCTTCCAACCTCATAATTGCACTAAAAGTGCTCTCTCTCCAAAGTTCCCAATAATTTAATTGACAAATTCAATAGTCTTTTCTCAATGCTCATTTTTCTTGACCTTTCTGTAGCCTCTGACACTGCTAATCACTCTTGGGGCTACTTCTCTCTTCTGGTTCTCCCACCACTAGCCCTTTTCTCAGCCTCCCTTGATGATCTCTCATCCCCCAGGAATCTGTCCTGCCCCTCCTCTTTGTTTTCACCATAATATTCCACGGGATGATCTCATCAGACTCCCAGAGATTTTACTATCATCTCTATGATCTACCTACCCTGCCTTCAAATCTCACATCTCCAAGTGCCTTTCAAACATGTTTAAAGCTGAACTTCCTAACTTGCCCTTTAAATCTTCCCTACCTCCTCTTCCCTTCCCAGGGCAACATAATCCTCCCAGGCTCCCAGCCTGCCTGTCATTCTGGACTCCTCACTATCTCTAATCCTCCATATCCAATGTGTTGCCAAGGCCTGGCAACTTCACTTAAGCACCATCTCTCGAACTCGCCCCCATCATCATCATCAGATACCGTCATCCCCAGTCTGGTGGGCACCCTCACCACTTCATGCTTGGGGCTAGCCTGCTAATGAGCTGGCCTGCTCCAAAGTATCTGCCATCTGCCACCAAAGTAAGTTTCCTAAAGTGCAGATCCAGCCATGTTACCTCCCTACTCAATAAACTCCAATGGCTCCCTATGTCAGCTCTGGCTAAAACTGAAAGATACTGGAAAACATAAAAAGCCAATAATAAGCCAACTATCACACAAGTGAAGAGAGGACCAGATCAGGAATCAGAAAGATCTATATGTAAATGTGCCTTCACATTAGCTGTGACTGTGAACCCGTCCTTTAACTCCTACCTGCCTCGGTTTCCTCTACTATAAATTGAGGGAAATGATAACACTTATTCCTGCTATGAAGACCAAATAAGATATCTGTAAAGCACTAACAGTTCCTGGAACAAAGTAGACACAATAAATGCATGTTTCCTTCCTTGCTATAGTCATAGGTTCCAAAGGAATAGTCTCTTAATGAATATGCCTTTTTCAACACTGAAGATATTCTTAAAGAATGTGGCTTTATAAGCATATTTTTAGAAAGCAGAAGTCATTTTCCTAATAATTCCTTTAGGAAGGGTTATTGTCCTACTAAAACTAAACACTGGATAGAGTCCTGGACTAGGAATCAGGAAGATCTGAGCTCAAATCAAACCCCAGATACTAGCTATGTGATCCTGGACAAGTCACCTAACTGCTGTCTGCCTCAGTTTCCTTAGCTATAAAATGGCGGAAATCATAGCACTTATTGTGAGGACAAAATGAATTATTTGTAAATCATCTCTCAAATGTAAAAGTGTTTTATAAATGCTAACAAGAAGGAACAGAGCCAAGATAGTGGCTTAGGAGCAGGGAAAGCCAAAATTTCTCTGACTATAAATGCTAACAAGGACAAAGCAGTTGACCTATGTATGTATCCCTGGAGCCCCACAACCCTGAATGATAAGTAGAAACTGAGGCTTTGAAAGATCAAATTATTTGCCTTGGGAAGAAGGAAATTATGAAGAATGAAAGTCTGTGACGGCCAAGTGGATTCTAGAGGCAACAGGGAGCCACTGCAGTTTACTGAGTAAGAGAGTGGCTGGATGGAGCTGCGCTTTAGGAAAATCACTGGTGGCAGGCTGCCCACCAGAAGTCTACTGCAACAGCCTAAAGAGGCAGTGTCAACATCAGGGGGAGAGGGCCGGCATCTAAGAAATGCTGCAAGGGAGAAATTGGGTAATTGACGGCCCCTTGTCAGGCTAGAACCTGGAAAACTGGAAAGCACTGGGAGCTAGTGTTCTAGGCAATAACAGGGAAGCTAAAGAGTTGAGTTTTGTACATTCCAAGTTTCCACTCAGTTTTGGATGTCTGCTGGACATCCAGTTCTAGGTGTCTAATAAGTAGAAGGAGGTGGGCAGTAGAAGTTAGGGTGGGATGGGTAGGATTGAGAACAATGAGCATAGAGATCATGATGACTGGAGTGGAGAGGGTGGTCATCTGCCACCAAAGGAAGCATGGGTACAAATGTTGGCTGCACCACTTTTAAGTAGGAGGGGCACAGCTTTATGACCTTAGGCAAGTCATTGAAATTCCCTCAACTACCAAGGTCAAGAAAATTTACCATTCAAAGCCTTCCTAATCCTTTAAGTGGTTGCTATTTGCATATTGTCTCCAGGATGGGATTACAAATTCCTCGAGGGGAAACAATGTCTCACCTACTTCATTGTATCCAAAATTCTCAAAGCAAAAGTAGGCACAGACTGAGCTACTACAAAAGGCCTCTAAAAGCTTCTAATTCAACCAGGGAAAGTGAGCCTCAGGGCAGCTAGGTGACAGAGGCTAGAGGCCAGGCAGGTGCTAGGCTCAAAGTTGACCTCAGACACTGCCTCAGCTGTGTGACCCTGGGCAAGTCACTTAACTCCATCTGCCTAGGCCTAGCCCTTCTGTCTTAAGAGTGGTTTCTAAGAGAGAAAGTAAGGGCTCCTCAAAAAAGGTAAACCTACTCCAGTCACTACTCTGGGGAACCATCTCAAGTCCGGTATGGGCATTTCCTTTATAAAGGAAGAGTCCCATCACTAGGATATAACGGTAGGGATTAGGTAAGAGAAAGAATGAGGCCAGGACCACCATGAACAAACTTGCCTGCTCCATAGGGCCAAGGGAAAATCACCCCCCATGGCACACCTCCCTTTCTCCAAGGAAATGCCTCTTATTCTTTGTTACAAAAGGGAGGAGAGATAGAAAGAAGGACCAAAGACACCAATAAAAATTAGGTCACCGAGCTAGTCAAGTGTCTGGGGCCGAATTCAACACAGCTTTCAATTACAAGTCTAGAACTCCATCTACTGCATAACACCTTTCCAGACATGCATATGCCTCCCCACACACACACCCTCCAACTGTAGGGGTGCCCTCCCAAAACCACCTGGCATCTCTCTTCCAGATTGTCTGTACTGATTTATGTTCATGTTGGCTTCCTCATGAGCAGACCAAATTTTTTCTTTCTATTCAGATTTAGCATTGTGTCTGGCAGAGAGTAGGTGCTTAATAAATGGTTGCCAATATTAGGATTAAAAGTCTCTGGAAATTGTATATTCATAATTTATTAGTAAAGGTGAGAGATCACATGATCACCTGGTCACCCTAATTCCTAGTCGCTTTACATGCTACCTCTCTACCCCTCTAGCCTGCTCCATTCCCGAAAAAGAGCGGGTGCCTGCTCTATCCTTTCTTATAAGGCCAATGATATCGCTCCACTTCTCTGGTTGAACAGACTTGACCTCAGTACAAGTCGGACCCAAGACTTCTGGACTCCAGGGGTCCTGCAGCACTTAGGGCTAGAGCCAGCCATAGTGCACATGAACACTATAAAGGCTAAATTTAGTGGTTAGACTTAAAATTATATAAAATAACATGGTCACCAAAATTATTCTCTCAATTATTCTCTCAAGTCAGGAGTTTATTTACCAAACAGAGGGAAACAATAAAGAGAAATGTGAAAGAGGTTACAGAAAATACCTATACTATTCCTCAGTCAGGAGGGCCAGTTGTGAGTAATCATGTGGCCTCCTCCAAGATGAAAGCTAGTCTCTTAGGAAACTAGGAAGGGAATCAGCTTTTTCACTCACCCAGGGAAGTGAAGTTCCTTCAAAGACTATCTGCAAAAGACTATGTCGAGGAGACACCCTCCAGGAGACTCAACTTCAGGAGACTGCCCCAGCCTAAGGATTCCCTGGCTTTTGTGGTTGTCCCCTGTCCCTGCCCCTCTTCACAGGGACCAATCACAACTTCCAAATAGTCTAGCACTGCCCAGAGGGCAGTCTTTTTGGGAACCAGTTCACACCTTCTGGAGGGGTGAATACTCATTGAAAAGGGTTCACAGTTTCTGAGGGTGTGAACTCTTAAAAGACTTCAAAAGTTTATGGCTGTTTGAGTTAGAAAAAAAGGTGAAGCTCTCCAAGTATCTTGCTGGTTTCTTACCTAGCACTAAGTAGGGTATAAATTCACTAAGCAGTTTGTGAGCTCCTCCACCTAGTTCCAGATTGTGTTGATTCAATCAAAAGGTAGTCAAAGGAGAGTTTAATCCTATCTTCACAATCTAGTGAGGTACTAAGTAAGGGTACTTAATTATTCATTAACTAAAGTTTTAACTCCAACTGGGCAAACAGAATAAAGGATTCCCTTTTCACAAGTGTAAACTCAGAAGAGACAAAGAGAACCAAAATTGATAAACTGAGAATGGATTTTCAAACAGAATAACATATTAAATTCTGTTTAAAAGCATATTGCTGCTCCCAAAATTAACTGCCTTAATAAGCGCTAAAAACAAGTTGCATCTATTTTAATTTTCTCCAAAATTTCTCAGACTAATTCCCCATGAATACCCCTAAAAGTTTTCCTATTGTTCATAAGTTTGAGAATTTTTCATTGCTCTATATACTCTACTCCATCGACACTGTACAGCAGTAACATAATATATAAATTAATTCCATGCACATCTGCAAACTCTGAATATGTGTTTAACTGTCAAATTAATAGAGTATTATATGCTAATAACTTCTCTTGGTTGGGGGGCAGGTAGAAGACCTCTATTTAATCCATTATTTGCACATATTTTGACCAAATTTAAGAAGTGATTCGAATCACTACTGGGAGTCAGAAGGAAGGAAGAGAACCCTCCCCCCCTTCCTAGTCAAGGACCTGGCTATGTCAATGAGGAAAAGCAAACCAAAAAAGGGAAAATGATGGAAAGAGCTACATAAAATGAGCAATGATAGTAATCTTGAATCGTAGGAGTTCAAGTATAAAATTAGTAAATCTCAAGGAGAGTGAGACAATTTTACAACAGAAGCATCTGAAAAAGGTTTTCACCTTCTATGGTAACAATCCCTTCACTCCTTTATATATGCTAATTGCTACTACTATAAGGCCAGGCCCCATGGTAGGCCCTGGGGACAAAGATAATAATTCAGTGTGTAACAAATTCCATCCCCTCAACCTCTCCATTACTTGATAATAAATTTCAGAAATTCACTGTAGCCTTCCATTCTTCACATCAAATACATTTTTAGACAGGCTCCGGAATGTGTCAATTTTCTTGGGAAACAGGTCTAAGATCCCGGAGATCATTAATTGGCCTAATAAAAATAAAGGTATGCCACAATTCACCTGGTCCACAATTATTCCTTAGGACAGCATACAAAGCAAAAAAATAACAAAGCCAGCAAAAATGGCCACGTAAGTGAAAAATACAAAACTGCTATGAAATGAATCACTAACAATCTGGGGTCACTACATCTATTGTGGGTACAAGTTTTGGCTCCACCACTACTAGCTTTTATGACCTTAGACAAGTCACTGAACTTCCCTTATCGACCAAAAGAGAATTCCAACAGATTCCTTTCTCCCCTCCCCAGGCTGCTGCTAGGAGGGTCATATCTACAGAACACTTACTAACAGGTGAGTGCTACAGAAAGGTCAGAAGGTGTTTTATTATTGGCATAGAATATAATGGTGAAAGAGACCCTCCGATCAAATCCAAGGCATTTTATAGACAAAACTGTATATAGCAGACAACACTGTAAGTGTGAAGATAAAAAGGAAAACAAATGTAAAAGCCTCTGATTTGGCTTTGGAATACACTTTCTCTCTTAGTAACAAAGAGATTACCTTCTTCTACAGTAACAGTTAACATTTTAGCATTTACAAAATCTTCACAATAACTCTGCAAGTTTGACAACCCTGGGAGGTGACAGTTGTTAATTTACAACACTGGGACAATATTCTGGAAGGGGAAAACAATTGGGAAGCATGTTGGATGGCAATAGAAGTCAGCCTGAAATTTCAAATTGGCTATGGATGCTTTTTAGAGACTGCCGTATACATGGCAGCAAGGACTCCTCATATTTCCAATTTCCAACGTATCTTTTTTCCTTTTTTCTTTCTTAAAACCCTCACCTTCCAGCTTAGAATCAATACTAAGTCTCAGTTCCAAGGCAGAAGAGCAGTAAAGTCTAGGCAATGGGGATTAAGTGACTTGCCCAGTCACACAGCTAGGAAGCATCTGAAGTCACATTTGAACTCAGGACCTCCTGCCTAGGCCTGGCTCTCAATCCACTGAGCTAGCTAGCTGGCTCCTCCAAAGTGCTTTCTTCATAACAGAAGTTAGTTAAAAGTCTAACTGAGGACACTGAGGCTGAGAGAAGTAGAAATCCTCAGGGTCACACTGCTAGTAGTTCAAACCTAGGTCTTTCCAAGCAAAGGTTAAATATCTAGAAGCAGTAATAGGGCCCAATACACCATCCTTGGATATGCTCATGCCCATGTGACATGGGATCACAGGACCCCCCTAGAACTGTTCAGATGCACAGCCTTTGCTTAGAGAGCTCTTTTTTCAAATTGGGGGGGGGGGGGGGGGGCCACAGCACACTTCTGTTGTTTCCCAGAAATGTGCAAAGGAACCATGTCACCTTATTTTGTCACCCCAAAGCATTTTTCCTGGAGCTGTTCCATATTGCAGGATGCCATTCATGCCATATGCCATTTCACCTACGGCCTGCCCAGGAGTGGAACCTGATGAGTGCCACGACTGATCATTTGATGCTATGACCCATTTGCCAAAAGTGACCCAAATCAAACTAATCATGAAGGCAAATGGCACATCTATTCCCAACACTACCATGACCTACCATAACTGATACTCAGGGAGTACCTGGAAGACTGAACAGAGGAAAGTCTTACACCCTCCCCCAAAGCTGCCTCCGGCATTCTCCCAACTACAGGGCACTTTGTTTGGCCTTTTCCCAGCCTCCCTGTTGGCCATCTTAAGTCTGCCTTCCACTTTCCTCAGTGGAATGACCATTCGCTAACTTCGAAATAAGAAGCCATGGTGTTCATCTTCCTAAAAAGTTTTAACAGTTCTTTATTATTTCCAAAATGCTGCCATTTCATTGGTTTGTCCACTTCCACCAATGCAGGTCATTACCAGATGTGTGCATGGCTTGCCCTGGTCCTAATAATGCAACAGCTGGTTTTCTTTTCATTTTTTTCAAACCCTTACCTTCTGTCATGGAATTGAAATGAAGTTCCGAGGCAGAAGTGGGATTAAATGACGTATACTAGAAGTGTCTGAGGTCAAACTTGAACCCAAGACCACCCCATCACTAGGCCTGAGTCCCCCAGCAGCTCCAGCTCTCAAATGTGGCCGGCCAATCCCGGAGAACAGTCAGACTCACACAAACACACCCCTCGGGATCAGAGATGAGAGCTTTCCAGTAGAGTAAAGTGAGCCCAGCCACAGCTTAAGAGCTCATCAGGCCACACACAAGGAAGCTGCGGTACATCATTCTCAGCTGAAAGGCAACTCAGAGCTCCTCTCATCCAACCTGGACCTGAACAGGTGACCTGAGCATGGAGAACTCTGCTTCCCAATGTGGAAAGCCCATTTCAATATAAGCTCCTCCGAGGACAGGCTCTGCATTTTGCCCTTTTAGAGAACCCCCGGCACTTAAGCAGAGGCTGTCACGCAGCCGGCACTTACTAAATGTTGCCTGACTGACTGACTGAAATTATAGGTATTCGATGAGCACATCTATGTAAATGATGCCCAAAGCTGCCTCTCCGGCCCACAGAAATAGTGACGTCACAAGACTTAAGACACTTTACAGAAATCTCCGAATCACACATCTCCCCTTCCGGTCGGCTTCATTTTGCTTCTCTGCATCAGCCATGCATTATTCCCAGCTCCCAGGGCCAGGCAGTGTAGCCTCCCTTGCAGATACTCCAAGCTAACCCTCGAAAAGCCAGGCCATCTCTGGATCACTGCAGACACTTTTCAGCTTAGCAATTTTGCTCCTGACTATGGCTCATGCATCTTCCAGCTGAGGGTACAGAGGGGCAGAGCCTTCCATGCTACCAAGGACGCAGACCGCTCCTTATTCCCAATGAAGGGAGTGCTTTTCCCAGTATATGGCACTATTTTTTTCTCTATTCAGCCCCCAGGTCGAGTTTGTTAATGGCCACCTCCATGCGGACATCCAAATACTCTTTACACTCGCACACGTACACAGACTTCTCCCTGGAGAACGGGACGACGTCTCACACAGCACCATATCTCCAGAGCCCAGGAGTGGGGGACCGCAGGAAGGGTTCTCTTCTCAAAATAGCTGAGTCTGGACAGGATGACACGTTCTGGTTCTGCAGCCTACTAGCCATCTGACCCGGGACAAGTTACCTAGACAGACTGCTAGGAAGGAAAAGTGCAGACCTGCGGAGTCACAGGCCTCAGCTGGAATCTTGCCTTGGGAGAAAGCACTTAAACCACTACTCTAGGCCTCCTCCAGAAAAAGCGGGCAATAACAGCACCTACTGGTCAAAGAACAGCAGTTTTCAGAGGAAAAGATGCAAATGATCAATTAGCCATTTGAAAAATGCTCCAACTCACTAACAATTAGAAAAACACCTCACATTCCATTCAGATTGGCAAAGATGACAAATGCTGGAGGGGCTATGGGAAAAGAAACAGTTTGGGGTATTTTTAAACCCTTACTTTCAGTCCTAATGACATCTCTAAGGCTGAAAGGCAAGGACTAGGCAATTGGGAGTAAGTGACTTGCCCAGGGACACACAGCTAGGAAATGTCTGAGGTCAAATTTGAAGCCAGATCATCCCAATTCCAGGCCTGGCACTCTATCCACCATGGCACCTAGCTACCCCAAAAATAGGTTCTTTAAAGCACTGTAGGTGAATCTATAAACTGGTTCAGTCATTCCGGAATGTAATTTGGAAAAATGGACAAAAAACTTCTAAGCTGTAAATACGTTTTGATCCAGCAATTAGGTCTATTCTCCCAAAGAGGTCCAAGAAAGAGGGAAAAGGCCCATATATAAAAAATAATTATAGCTGGTCTTTTGTGGTGGCAAAGAATTAGAAGTTGGGAGGATGTCTATCAATTGTGGAATTGCTGTATAAGATCACTGAGTCTAGAGTCAGGAAGACATGAGTTTAAATTTGATCTCAAAGACACCAGCTGTGTTGTGTGCCCCATAGCAAGTCATATAACCCCACATTATGCTTCAGTTTTCTGTAAAATGGAGTAATAGTACCTAACTCCCTAGGGTTAGAAGCAATTTGCAAACCTCAAAACACTATAAAAATGCTAGCTCTTAGACGAGTCTGACAGAATACTATTGTTCTAGTAAAAAACAACGGAGGGGATGGTTTCTGAGAAACCTGAGAAGACTTGTGTGAACTGATGCAAAATGAAGTGAGTAGAACCAATAACAATTATATTGGAAAGATAGTCAACTTTGAAAGACTTGGGAATTCTGATGATCATCACAATGACCAATCACGTTTCCAGAGCACTGATGATAAAACAGGAAGCCTACTTCCTCCTGATATAAAAGTTAAAGACTCAAGAGTGGATGTGGCTCATGGAAAAATTTCTAACATTTGTAACAAAGTGGCTTATTTTTCTTCATTTCTCAGTTGGAGGTAGGTAGGTGTGAGGAAGAGAAGGGAAATCTTCATAAAGAAAGAAATGAAATTTAATTTTAAAAATACGAGGGTCTACTTTAAAGGATATTGGGAGCATCAAGTGAGATAGCACAGGTATGGAAATCTTAAAGCACTACATAAATGTTACATAGTATTACTTTTACTTATAGTCCAGGCCTTAGTTTTCTCATCTGTCTAACAGGAATGACAGTATCTGTTGTGACAGATAGTGTGGTATAAAGGATGGAGAGGGGAACTCCTGCTTCTGACTCACAGGGGACCAAGCACTGAAACTCTCCGGTCTGAACTAACTCTTTAAGTCTATAACTGAGCTCACTGAGAGAGGCAGTTAGTTCTCTTTCCAGAAATCCCAGGTACTATCTAAACAAGCACATGCAGAGAAGTATGTGAGTATAGACACGCATATTTTTGCATCATCTACCTCACAGGGTTGTTGGGATGATCAAAGGAGATCATAACTCACTTTAAATCGCAAAGCATGACTTTAAAAAAAATGAGCATAACATGCAAGAGTTGCCCAAGAAATGCTTGCTAACAATGATAAATTCACATTTACAACAAAGATAGTGCCGGTTTACTCCCTTCCTCTTTTCAGCAAACTACCTCATTTTAACAAATATATTAACAAATAAGGGCCCCCGCCCCAATCCCGGGTAACTTATACCCCAATGACCTGAAGGGGTTATTCCTCATCCCAAAACACACAGCTTCCCCCCCCCCCAATGTCCATGTAGGGAGGAGTCCTAAGACACTTGGGTCTGGAATCAGAAGTCTCAAGTTTGAGTCAAAGGTATAGGACCCCGGGGAAGCCACTGACCCACTTGGAAACTCAAGTTTTCTCAGTTGTATAACAAGAGTAATAAAATATGTGCTAACTTGGGGCAGTTCAGTAGCACAGCAGATAAGAGCACCAAGCCTAGTCACTGGGAGGACTCAGACCCTAGCTGTGTGACCCTGGGCAAGTCACTTCACCGCTAATTGCCTCAGCCTTGCCACTCTTCTGTGTCAGGAGTGATACTAAGATAGACGGTATGGGGTTTGGTTTTTTAAATGAGTTCTAACTATTTCATAGGATTGGGTGAAGAAAGGATTCTGCGAATTGCCAAGTGATACATACAGAAGTGCTGATGCTAGTATTTCCTCTGACAACTCAATTCAGCATCTACACTTTAAGATCTTTTTTTTCAGTGCAGCAATTTCTTGTGGGCTATTAGTCAAGGGGGCTGAATGTTTATTTCTTTGTTCATTTGAAATTTGAACAACTATCTGCGCAATTTTGAAAATTAACTGTTACTGCCCAGCCCAAAGTCCAACAGTTCAATAAATAGCTGCTGAATACCTCTATGTTCGAGATCCTGTTTTAGATGCTGTAGAAAATGGGGGGGGGGGGGGGGGGTGAAAGAGAAGCTGGGTGGCTCAGTGGATTGAGAGCCAGGCCTAGAACCAGGAGGTCCAAGTTCAAATCTGGCCTCAGACACTACCTGTGTGACCTTGGGCAAGTCACTTCATCCCCATTGCCTAGCCCTTACCACTCTTCTGCCTTGGAACCAATACACAGTATTGATTTTAAGAAGGAAAATAAGGGTTTAAAAAAGAGAGAAAATCCAAGCAGGGCCCTACCATTCAATGGGATTAAAGTCTACTGCTTCAGAGGAGACAAGCCAAGCTAAAGTTTTTCAAACTGGAACCTTTCAAATAAAACAAGGCTTTTGTTTGCCTTTTAAGATAATAAACATGTTGATAAAAATTACAATCCCAAAGTAAAAATTAACCTTTAAAAAAGAATAATTTTCTTTAAAAGATAATCATAACAAAAGTGCTTTAGGCTCAATGGAGGAATAGATTTGTTTTCTCTGGGAAAATAACACTAAGAAGTTTGTGATCCAAAAAAATCTTCGCTTTTTCCTCCCCACCTACAACCTAGAGAGAATAGTTAAGACTCTCTAGCCCTCACAACCAGGAAGTTAAATTACATTCTATTAAACACACTTGTTTCTGAGCATGCCACTTTCAAACATTTTCAGATGAAATTGTCCACACTGAGATAAACCCAAACTAAGTGGGAAAATGTAAGCCAGAAGAGCAAATTCTGAAGCCAAGCTTTTGACTCTTCTGGTGTCTCAGACACATGGCACAGGAGGGTGGCAGGCCTGTCTCCTTAATAGCATCACTCCCGATCAGAGGTAAGCATTTTCTTTACATTTGCTTTTTTTCAATTTGCACATTAATATTAAGAGAACATAAACAACGGAAACCTCATCCTTGTCCAAAACA
Organism: Monodelphis domestica; assembly: GCF_027887165.1. Lineage (NCBI taxonomy): Eukaryota > Metazoa > Chordata > Mammalia > Didelphimorphia > Didelphidae > Monodelphis > Monodelphis domestica. Next base: position 374,399,034 of record NC_077230.1, on the reverse strand, counting down.
AGCTTATGCCTATTGATTTCAGAAGTGAAGATATGTTAGGCAATAGCTGTTTTGGAAGGTTCTTCAAAAAATACTTTTGCATGAAAAGTGGAAAAATCTATGCAAAAAAAAAAAAGGATGTGTATTTTATTTTGTTGTGCAGGAGCCCCCTTAATTACAGGATCCAGGAGGCAGCTGGGTGGCTCAGTGGATTGAGAGCCACACCCAGAGATGGGAGGTCCTGGGTTCAAGTCTGGCCTCAGACATTTCCCAGCTCTGTGACCCTGGGTAAGTCACTTAACCCCCATTGCCTGGCCCTTACTGCTCTTCTGCCTTGGAACCAATACCCAGTACTAATTCCAAGAGGGGAGGGAAGGGCTCTGAAAAAAATAAGTAAATAAATACTGGATCCATCAGAGCTGACCAGCCAATGGCTCTTTCATTGCACTAAGGAGGATCCTCGGCCTAAAGGAAAAAGCAAGTGATTATCTTACGCCCAACATTGACAGTGACAATCCCAGCTTTAAGAACATTCACAAAAAGGCGACCCGCCGAAGCGGACATTGCTTTATTCACTCACGGGTTCAGAACTGAAATACTGTCGAGTATCTTTACCTGGTGCTCTGCATGAATGTTATCCCCAGTAGGCCAGCGATGTTTGCTGTTATTATAGCCGCCGCCACCACTTCCTCCTCCCCCAAGCTGCTCACCATGCTGCCTCTGAAAGAAGTAATCCACCATGGCGTCGTCCTGGGAGCGGCCCGCAACCCCTATGGATCCTGGGACCGGGCTCGAGTGAGTCCCTGCTGCAAGCGCCGGGTTTGCAGCCGGCTGTTGCTGTGCCTGGGACCCTGCTGTTCCAGATGTCAAAACAACAGGCATGTTGGGATTAGCTGTTTCTTGCGTGTGCTGTTTCAGGTGGGGGCTGAAGGAGTCCTGCCAGAGCACTGCTTTTCTCTTCAAAACACATGCAACGCTCATTCCACCAGCACCTAAGGAGACACAGGTTTGCAATGGTGAATGAACCCTTTTCACAAGAAACATGGCAGGCAGCAGGAGGAAAAAAAGTCCTCCAGCTTTTGCCAATGAAACAAGAAAGCACAAGCACTTGCATCGGATCCCTATCACGCAGCTACATGTTTTAAAATACTTTTCCATAAGGGAGTCTTCATTTCAAATTTCCAAACTCTCCCAGCCCCACCCCCTGGGCCCATCCATCCTGGAAGATCTCCTCCTCTGACAGGCGGTCAGCTGGGGAAGAGCCCCTGTGCAAACTGGGCTAGGCTAGGCCAGGCCGAGGCCTCACACAAAAGCCGCTGGCAGATGCCAGTCCTATATTCAACGCCAATCCAATCTGGGAGAAGCTGCCAGCAGCTTGTGCTTCACTGGCAGAGTCTTCAAGAAACCAGGAGGATCTCCATGCCAAGACGAGGTTTCTGCGTTGAACTCTTGTGGTGGATGGTTTAAATATCCGCACAGCATATAGAAAGCCGAAAAACTACTGTGAGCTGCTACAAGTCTATTTACAAAAACGCACAGTAGCTGGCATTCTCACAGGGAACAGCAAAGTCTGGTGTTGCAACTCTTAGAAGACTTTTGTCTCACCTTGTTCGTGTAAATAACTGGGGGAGGGGGGATGACAATGATTAAATCAATCGTCAATTACCAATTTCCCCCAAGAGTTTAGCTACAACCTCAAATGATTTCACACTTTCGACCTTTCCCACACACATAAAGAACACATGACAACACAAAGAACATGAAAGTGGGTGGGAAGTCTGAAGAAATGGGCTCACACCTGGACTGTGTAAGCCATTACCAACTTGGTGGCGCTGGACCCCACCACCTTCCTCAGCTGGTTGGAATGAAGCCCAAATGAACTCACTAACTTTTGCATGTCTTTCACTTTGAAACATTTCCTAGCTGTGTGACCCTGGGCAAGTCTTTGCTGCTCTTCTTAGAATTGATTCTAAGATAAAAGGGAGGGAGGAAAGGAAGGAGGGAGTGAGAGGGAGGATAGGACAGAAAAGATAAGAAAAAGAAAAGAATCTAGGGAATACCTAGAAGAAATACAGCTAACTTCTTAATGGTAGAACAGCAAAAGAACCTTCAAGAGCAAGGGGCCATCATTTCCAGGATACATCATTTGTATCCTGGAACACTATCACCCCCTCAACTTTACTTCTGGCCTACTGGTAAAGCTTCCGAGGACCTCTTCAGAATGTTTTTAAATATATAAAATATATAGGACTAGAAATGAAATCAATTATAATGAAATAGTTATCAAAATACTAACAAAAAATGTTCAGAGACTACAAACCTAGGAGGCCAAACCAATTAGCAACCTTACTTCAACTGATGATTTATTTTCATTTTTTTTTTAAGCCCTTACCTTCTGTCTTGGAATCAATACTGTTATTAGCTCCAAGGCAGAAGAGTGATTAGGGCCAGGCAATGGGGGTTAAGTGACTTGCCCAGGGTCACACAGCTGGAAGTGTCTGAGGTCAAATTTGAAACCAGGACCTCTTGTCTCTAGGCCTGGCTCTCCATCCACTGAGCCACTCAACTGCCCCTTGATGACTTTTTTTAAAAGATAAAAATATTGTGAATAAGTCAGAATAGACTAATGAACAATAAAAATTAACATTCTCATCACATTGTCAATGTCCTAGCAAGAAGATTCCAATATACTTTAGGTAACAAGGTGGCCCAAATGGCAAATTCTGTTACTGTAACTAATCTGAGTTTGATTCCATAGTTTCAAAACTTCAACATTGTTTTCATAATGGAGGGAGAGTTGCTCCATGATTAAATGTGGAAATGTGGTTATAAAATAAAGTTCAGTAAGGGCAGGGACTCTAGTTTTTATGTAAGATTCAGCACCTGTCCCAATCTGGGTGCCCAACCATTGCTACAAAGTAATAAATCAACTGTCAGTTTTAACTAACCTCCAGAAGGTACAATTTCAGAGAAGCTAAGACCTCTCCCCCAGCTGATGCTCCACTTCTTAAAACGATGGCACGTTTTAACCCTGAGATGACAATATTTCAAAGGCTGCCTTACAAGATGTAAATTGGGGGGGGGGGGGGGGAACCAACAAAACAAACTAACTTCTCACATTTAAAGACAATTTCAGAAGCCAACTCTGGATAAGATGGAATGTGTAACCTGCTCAAAGCACCCATCTAAAGGGATTTTCCCCACCATGATTATGTGGTGTAACAACAATTCAAACTCCTAAGAACTCTGCTAGGGGGTAGTCTTGAGTGCAGGTCCTGTGATAAGATCTTGCCTGTACTCAAACCCACCAGTAGTTACACTTCAACAGTTTATACTATTCAGTGCAACTTTCCTACCCAGATCCATGTTTTCATTATTTGATTTTCTCAAAAACTCATTACCATTTTGGAACAAATGCATTTCCTATTTTTTCTACTCTGAAATTCACCAACGAGCAGAATCTGGGGTAACTGCAATCCTTTTAAGTTTAACTTATCAATTTGTTGTCATTAAAAGGCAGCTACAGTGTACAATGACAATTCCTAAAACAGAAATTGAAGTATTTGGTAGGAAAAAAGGCAAATTAAAAAAAAAAACAGCTCACATTGAAACTTTCCTCAGTTAGAAATAAACTAACTTCTCAAATTGAAACCTCAATTACAGTGCCAGGTGGATAATAAAAACAAAGTGCACACCTCACAGCCACCCTCAGAGATAAATAATTCAAGTCTTTTTATCCTCACTTTACAGAAAGGGAAGTTGAGGTAGAGAGGGTTAAGCAACCAGTGCTGGACCACATAGTGAGGAAGTGCCTCAGGTGGTCTGACTCCCAAGATTAGTGATGCCCCTTCGGCTACAGTCCCCAAAACTAGTCATGAGGGACACCACAAACTTGTTTTGACAAGGGACTGGGCTTGGGGGAGAATCCCAGTCAAAATAACTAAAAATACAATCAGCTTTTGTAAAGCCATCTGCACACCCAGGAACTTCCTGCTTCACCTAATGCAGGCAAGCAATGCCAGACAAGAGCAGAAAACTGGGGGGGAGGGGGGTTGTGGGGGGAGGGGGTTGTAGGGGAAGGGGGGCAAATAACTAGATAGCATTCAACTTTAGTCCTAACATACAATATCTGGAAACACAGACAGTGATAGGACACAGATTAACACTGTCACCTGAATGGAAATTATTTAACCCACATGCACTAAAGATTCTTCAAACATGTCTGAAGCTATGCTAAAAAGTCCTCATTTGTAACAGGTTTTTAAAGATACAAATAATTGTACACATGAGAAGTAACTTCAGACTAGTGGAAACTCTGATGAGAGCTGTTCTTTTCCCCCAAACCTTTCAAACTGTTTATAATATCATCCTTTTCACTGACTAGCACACTTTCAAACAAAGAAAACTTTTTTCTCCTAATCACCTTTTAAAAGCTTTGGTAAAAACGTGTTTCCTCACACATGTTTTTAATTAAAAAACAAACATTCTGGGGTCAGAAATGTATTTTTAAGCAACTAAACGAAGCCTCAAACTAAACAAATACTAACTTCAAAAAAGGCAAGAGTGGCCTTGGCCAAAATGAATACAATGTGTATACTACAAAGTACCAATCAAAGTTCAGAATCCAATGAGCATTTTCCGAAGACTTGATAAAGAATCATCAGCTCTTAGAAGTGTTTTAGAAGTTAAAATTAGAACAGAAGAAAAAGCCCCGCTCACTTCACTTAGATAAAAACTACATCATCGAAAGCTACAAACCTATTGTTTAAGAAAAGGCCTAAAAACCACCCCTCCAATACAAACTCGGTATATTCCGAAAAGAACAGGAAATGAGCAAAAACTCAGGGCACGAAATGAAGAGCAACCAGCCCTTTTTTGATTGCACGAAGTATACAAAAAAAAGAAAGAAAGAAAAAAAGCTATTAAAAACAAAATCTTCACTCAAAGAAAGAAGCTGCTTCAATAAAATTCCTCGTCGGAAGAAAGTTACCAAAGTGTATTTCTTTCTCCCTGGAGTACAGAAGGGTTAACTCTGAAATATAACCAATTACCTGTTTACCAGGCACATTGACGAGGCTGAAATTGTCCAGCATTGTAATACACACAGGATAAGAGGATATTCTGTTTGTTTGTGTGTGTGCGTGAGTGCGCGTTTGTTTTCCTTGCAACTAACAGAGTAGAGCCCCTTTCAGTTAAGGAAAGCTCCGTGTCTCTTTCTTTTTTTCTCCTTTCTTTCCGTTTCCAACCAGGGGACTTCTCCCACAACCTCCCCCTTCCCCGAGCCCCCCAACAACTCCTCCCACGTAAACAAAAGCCCAACAGAGCCTGCAAACCCTGCCTCCAAGCCTCTGAAACTTCCTGAGGAGGACTTCCACACCTTATTCCATTATCTATCCCTCTTCTTTCCACCAAGTTCCCCCACATGCCCGGTCTAGTCATTCCACACTAACCCGGCAAAAGCTTTCTCTGGCTCCAGGGCTAGCTAGTTGTCCCCCTGTCTGCCCCCCACCCGGTGGGACAGATCTGGGGTGCCCCCGGCTCTCCCCCCTCCTTCAGCCTCTGGATATCCACGGAGACAATCGAGTCCTCTTTCCAAGCCGCACATATGATGTGCAAGGAACACCCCGAGCCCCAGGCTTTAGGGGGCTGGGGAGAGGAGGCGGGAGGGGTGGGGGGACGCCCCCCACCCCCGGTCTGGAGGGAAGCTGAATGCAGAAACCCTTGAATGCATCTGGCCAGGGCCTAGAGGCTGAGGATTTCCCTCGTTTGCACCTCCCTCCGCGTCCCCTCCCTCCTTCGATAACAATAGGGGCCTTGCTGCTGACTCCAAAACATGTACTAGGAGCGGAGCGAGGGAAGCGCCAGCCCCGGGAGCCAGGGCCGGGGCGGCTTTTCCAAAGCCCTTCTCCCCGCTCCCGCCGGGCCAGAACCCCAATATGACTGGACCATCGGCTCGCTGGGAGTCCCGGGTAGCTTTTGGACCCGGCGGGGCTCAGATACTCACGGGCGGAGCGGTCGGATGAAGATGGATTTCAGCCCCCCGGATCGGCTCTCGCCAGCGCTCTCGCTCCCCCTTACCTTTCACTCCGACAACATGGCGGCCCACTGGGGACTGGGCTGGCGCGGTGCATGCTGGGATCGGCTCCGGCCCTGGCTCCGGCGGCGGCGGCGGCGGCGGCGACGGCGGCGGCGGCGGCGGCAGCGGCGGCGGCAGCATGTGCGGAGAGGAGAGGGGAGGGGGGGAGAGGAGAGGAGGGAGAGGGAGGGAGGGAGGGAGAGAAAGAGAATCCGGGAGGGAGGGAGGGGTGGGGAGGCGGGCGAGGCTAGGCAGGAGAGGCAGCCGCCGGCTCGGGAACAGGTTGCCTGGTTGCTATGCCAACCCAGGGGCCTGGGTGAACTTGGGAAACTCACTCATTTTACAACATCGGGGCTGCCGCGGGCTCAGGGTCTGGGTGCGTGCGTGCGTGTGACTAGGGTGGTCCCCTCTGCCCAGAAGTGGACACCAGCGCACATCTGGGAACTGAGAGGTGGGCAGGGTACCTGGAAGAGATCAAAGCGTCCTGCCCGGTCCCACCCTCCCCCCACCCGCAGCCCCCACCCCCAGCTATCTCAGACCCCGCCTCCCACGGTAACACTGTCCTGCTTCTCAACTGGCCCCTTTGTTCGATGCCGAAAGTGCCCACGGACACGATTTCAGGGTGGGCTTTGCGCCCATCTGATGTTCACCTGAACTGGGCTGCACTGGAAGGACCCAGCTCAGAGATAACACTGGGAAGTTATTAAACTGGAGTTCTAGTCGCAGAGTCTTTCCAATTCCAAAAATCCTGTTGTATCCGAGGAACCGGGGCCTGCCACGAATTTGCTTTTTAAAGACAGCGCTCTGAATCTCGCCGTGCCTCAGTTTCTTCCTCTGAAAATTTGGGAGTGAGATAAAACGGCCCCTAAAGTATTTTTGAGAGCTAAAATTCAGTCATTCCAAGAGCCATAAAGCCTACAATTTTTTTCCGTGTGTTCACATCTACCCTGGGTTAAAGGGTCCTTTGCTGTGTGTGTACAAAGAAAGCAGCCATACTCAATGTGGAAAAGCTGTGGAATTAAGGTCAGAAGAATTGGATTTTGAATCCCAGTTCAGTTATTTACGAGCTGTGTGACCTCCGAAATTTCTAAACCTCTCTGGTCCCCAGTTTTCTGTCTGTGAAGGGAGAAGATTGTAAGGGAACAATCTGTGGGGTCCATTCTGCACTCTTTAGCTCCAAATTCTATGAAGAGCCTCTCTAGGCCACTGTTTCCTTTTCTGTAAAGAACAAATACATGTTCTCTACAGTTCCTTCAAGCCCTTTATTCTTGGGATCTGAAAACAGTAACATTGTTACATGGAACTGAAGGTATTAACTGTAAACCTGGGCGTCCTTCCGAGGGAGGGAAAGAGCTGCCTTTCATTTCCCCAAAGCTTGAAAATCTTTGGGGGGGGGGGGGGAGGAGGAGGCTTTGAGGGCTGACTGGGAAAGCCCTCTGAAGGGAGAAAGAGAGGACCCCCTGGAGGCAAGCCTCTGAAAAGGGCCAGGAAGAGGGCAGGCACTACCCAACTGCAAACTATCAGGCAAGGGAAGACTATCTGGAGGCTCACTCCAAGGGGAACTTCCCAGTGTTAGACCTGAGTTTGATGTACGAATTCTGACACTTACTAGCTTCTGTGCCCCTGGACCATCCACACTCAATCTTGCAGCTTCTCTGGCACATTTGTCCTTGTTTAGTGGATTAGTCATGTCCCATTCTTTGTGACCCCCTCTGGGGCTTTCTTGGTGAAGATCCTGGAATGGCTTGTCATTTCCTTCTCTGGTTCATTTTACAGATAAGGAAACTGAGACAAACCGGGAAACGTGACCTACCCAGGGTCACACGACTATTCAGTGTCTGAGGCCAGAGTTGAGCTCAAAAGCTAATAGCTTAGGCTACTTCATCATCTGTAAAATGGGGATAATAATAACTAAAATACTAACTTCTCTGGATTGCTGAAAAGGAGGCATTTTATGAAAGTTAAATGCTAATAGAAAGAAATAATATAAACTGTTCATTGGAAAACCTGAATCAACAGCACTCAGGCCTACCAGTCCCAGGCAAACCATGGAAAAACTACAACTGATAATAATAATTAGCATTTTTTATAGAGCTTACTATGTACCAGGCACTAAAGCTCTTTACAATCATTATTTCATTTGCTATTTTAAGTATTTTAAAATACTACCTCATTTGATCTTCACAACAACTCTGAAAAGTTATTATCTCCATTTTACAGGTAGGAAATGGAGGCAAATGGTTTGTGACTTGCCCAGGGTCACACAGCTAAGTGGCAAAGTGGATTGAGTATGGACCTGGAATCAGGAAGACCTGAGTTCAAATTCTACCTTAAACATTATTAAATTGAATTAATGAATTAAGTTAAAACTTAAAATTCTGTGTTGCCCTAGGTAACACATTTGATCTGTCAGCCTCAATTGGCTTATCTATAAAATGGGGGTAATAATGGCACCTACCTCCATGAGCTGTTCTAAGAATCAAATGAGGTAATTTTTTTGGAAATTTTTATTTAATTAATTTAAAATATTTTCCCATGGTTACACGATTCATGTTCTTTCCCTCCTCTCCTCCCAACCCCCTCCCATAGCCACTGAGCAATTCCACTGGGTTTTACATGTGTCATTGATCAAGACCTATTTCCATCTTATTAATATTTGCATTAGGGTGATCTTTTAGAGTCTACATCCCCAATCATATCCCCATCAACCCATGTGATCAAGCAGTTGTTTTTCTTCTGGGTTTCTACTCCCACAGTTCTTCCTCTGGATGTGGATAGTGTTCTTTCTCATAAATTGAGGTAATATTTTAAAGCTTTTACAAATCTTGAAATCCTATATAAATATCAGCTATTACTAGTAGTAATTTATCTGTTTTTATGTCATTTCTCTACCCCTAAAAAAATAAGCTCCTTTAGAGAAGGAACTGTTTTGGCTTTTTTTTTTTGTCCACAATGCCTGGTACATTAATAAATTAATAAAATTAACAATACTTAATTTTCATCAAAAATGCTAATTTAGACATTTAATTTCAAATTAATTAAATTAACTCTTATTAGTGTTTTTTGTGTATCCCTAGTGCCTGGTACACTAGTAAATTAATAAAAGGCAGTCAATAAATGTTTATTGAATCAAATTGTTAAATCTTATGGAAGTATGTATTCCATCGTCCCATCAGTGTAGATCATGCTCCATCCTGGCCCACCAGTCCCATGTGATTCTTGTCCATGATTTCCCAAATCTTCTCCTGGTGTACTTCCCTAATATTCTGTGAACTTGTCTTTTAAATTTATGGTGTCAGAGCAGTTAGGTGGCTCAGTAGATTGAGAGTCAGGCCCAGAGATGGGAGGTCCCATGTTCAAATCTGGCCTCAAACACTTCCTATCCATGTGACCCTGAACAAGTCACTTAGCCCCCATTGCCTAGCCCATACTATTTTTCTGCCTGTGGACCAATACTTAGTGTTGATTCTAAAACAGAAGGTAAAAGTTTTAGAAAAAAATTAACTTGTGGTGTCTTTAGTCACCAACTCTCACCGATGGATCAGATCAAATGTTTGCTGGCTAAGGCAGCTTCTGGGCTCTTTCTGCCTCCTTATTGTAGTGATGACTTTCCATCAGTTACACTTTCAGCAGCTGAGGTTGCTCATGGCTGGTCTCTTTACCTTTTTCTAGCTTATTTACATGAATCCTTCCAAGGCTTTTCCATCACATTCCAGATCCTCATCCTTTCTCTTACCTTGGCTAAGTGTGACCTGTCCACTAGTCAGTGGTCTAACTGCACAAACAGATTATCCTTAAGTGACTCCCCCATCAGTAGCCAGTTGCTTCCTATCAAAATAGAGCTTGAGAGAGAGCTAGGCCAGGATGTGGGGGAGCTCTAGGTGTTTACCTGGAAGGGTGGAGGCCCCAACCCTGATACAGTTCAGATATCTAGGATGGAAACTCCTCCCCCAAAAGGAAATCTTGAGCCTGGCTCCAGTCTTTAGCTACTATACTGTGAGTCACCACAGTAACCCTACAAGATCTAGCTTCCAACTCCACCCAGAGGGACTAGATTTGGAAATCAATTGCTAAATCCAATGACCTTTTCTCTGTCCTTACCTTTCTCAAAGCAGTTTGGGCTAGCTCCTCCTCCTAGATTCCTTCCCCCACTTAATTTACCTTGTCTCCTGGTTTCCTTCCTCCATCTCTGACAATTCCTTCTCAGTTTCCTTTGCTAGATTACCTTCCATGGCCCTGTACATCACTCTATACATATCTGTCTCCCAAGGCTTCATGCTGAGTGTTCTTTTATCTCTAAACCAGGGGCTCTATCTTAAAAAAAAAAAAAGAAAAGAAAGGAGAAGGGAATGTACCCCTTTGGGGAGGCTTGGACCTTTGGTATGGAGAGTGCCAGCCTCTATCACAACTCTCAACCTGATGTAAGTGAATTTTTTTTTAAACCTCACCTTCCACCTTAGAATCAATACTGTGTATTGGTTCCAAGGCAGAAGAGTGGTAAGGGCTAGGCAATGGGAGTTAAGTGCCTTGCCCAGGGTCACACAGCTAGGAAGTGTCTGAAGCTACATTTGAACCCAGGACCTCCAGTCTTTGGGGCTGACTCTCAATCCACTTAGCTGCCCCCTTAAGTAGGTTTGGTTTTTTTCTCAAACACTTAACTTCTGTCTTGGAATCAATATTGTGTATTGGTTCCAAGGCAGAAGAGTGGCCGGTCTCTAGTCTCTAGGCCTGGTTCTCAATCCATTGAGTCACCCAGCTGACACTGTACATAAATTTTTTTGAACTATCTAAAAAAATAGACATTTTGGTAATTGTTTGAGTATAGTTGTTTTCCTTTGTAGTCATCTGGATTTTATTTTATGCATGAGGAAAGGGGCACAACAGCTTCCATAGACTGCTGGAGGAGTCGATGGCAAATACACACCCAAAAGCTTTAGAACTTCTGCTTTAAGCCCTCCTTCTTTTTGATGTCATTAACTCCTCAGGGCTCAGTTATCAGCTCTACACAGATGACACCCAAATTCAGATATGTTGTCCTTATCTTTCTCCTGCGATCTTGCAGCCTCATCACCAACTGCCTGCTGGACATCCCCGGCTTGGTAGCCCAGTCACCATCTCCATTCGTCATATCCAGAAGAGAACTCTTACCTCCCCCTCCTAAACTTTGCCCTCCTCCAGACTTCGCCATTTCAGTGGAAGGAAGCTCCTAGTCTCTCAAGCACAAAACCTGTGCCACTCCACTTATCACTTTCCTCACCCCCAAGCCAATCAACTGGCAAGCCTTGTTGATTCTGATGCTTCTCTGATCTCTCCTGTATCCTATACTTTGGATTCAAGCAGTCACCACCCTAGTTAAGGCTTTTTCATCTCTTAAATGTACCTCTACAATAGTATCCAGGTCTATTCTTGTCCCTCCTCCAATCTATCCTCCAGACAGCTGTCAAAACAATCTTCCTATAAATATAAATATATATATGTATATATATATATATATATTTTTTTTTTTGTACTTGTAACCACATCACTCCCACATGCCCAAAGAAATAATCAGTGGCTCCCTATTGCCCTTAGTATAAAATAAAACCTCCTCAGGTTGGCAGTTAAAGCCTTCCCATTGTAGCTTGAGCCTTCATCCCATACTTATTTCATATTATTTCTCTTCACGTGTTCTTAATGAAAACCAAACTGGTCAATTCCCTGATCCCTGACCTTGATATTTCACTCCAGACTTTGACATTTTGGCAAGGGCTAGCCTCTCTTGCCTGGAATGAACTCCCTCCTCACTTCCAACTCTTATAATCCTTGAAGTCCTTCAAGGCTCACATGAGATACTATCTTCTTCCAAGCATGGAAAGTTAATATTCATTGGTACCCCTCCGTGGCCCCCAAAATGACCTTTCAATTTTAGAGTTCAAATGGTTAGATTTTAGACTAATGCTACAAACTGGCTTCTCCCCCCAAGCTGTGGTGCTGAGTGGGGACTTCTTTCCTTTTGTCTATATCTTTTGTCTTTGGTTAGGAGGTTAGGACTGGCTAGATGGAGACCAGCTCTTTATTTATCTGTAAAGTGGTTAAATTGGTCATTAAATGAGCTCCACAGAACTGGGAGGAGAGAGGAGTGCACATGCCCTGTGCTGCCTTTCTGGATTGCTACTAGTTCTTGGCATCACCCACCTCTTAGCCTGATTGAGCCTGAGTCCTCCAATCAGAGGCTTGGGAAAGAGACCTCCAGAAGAGCATAAATTTATTTAGGCCAGAAGTCAGTCCTTTCCCCTGGAGCCAGAGACCCAGGAGGACATGTGATCTGGTTCTGGGCTTGCTCAGTTGCTCCTCTAGCAAATGGCTAGCAGTTCTAGTTGGGCTCTCACCTTCTCAGCTTCTCTCTTTTTTTCTCTGACTCACTTTTTGCTCTTTAATAACTAATTATAAAATTAAGATATGATCTCCAGAGAATTTTCAATGTAATATAAGGAACATTTTCTTGACTTCCGCACCACCACTGGCCCACTTGTGAGTTCTCTTTCCTTTCTTGAATTAGTTTAGATTTACTTCTCTGTCTACTTATACTATGTCCCAGAAGAATGTGAACTCTCCTGAGAGCAGGAGCTTGGCCATTTCTTTACATCCTCAGGCTGCTCTTCCTCTCAATAATTGTTCATTGAATTGCCAGGACTAGTCACTTTCTCTTTTTTAAAAAAACCTTACCTTCTGGAGGTAGCTGGGCAGTTCAGTGCACTGAGAGTTAGACCTAGAGACCAGAGGTCCTGGGTTCAAATCTGCCCTCAGACATGTCCTAACTGTTAAGCCACTTAACCCCCATAATAGATACTAGTATTGATTCTAAGACAGAAAGTAAGGGTGTGGTTTTTTTTTTTAAACCCTTATCTTCCACATTGGTTCTAAGGCAGAAGAGTGATAAGGGCTAGGCAATGGGGGTTAAGTGACTTGCCCAGGGTCACATAGCTGGGAAGAATCTGAAGTCACATTTGAACCCAGGATCTCCCATTTCCAGGCCTGGATCTCTATCCACTGAGCCACCCAACTGCCTCTCAGTTTCACTTTTTTGTGATGTTGCCCAGGATTGGCAGAGAGATAAGAGGCTTCCAGATAGCCTAGAAGCCTTCAGCTTCTTTCATTTCTTCATCTTGAGCTTTGTTTACTAACATACTTTTCCTCACCTTCTCCTGTGCCCACTTTCACATTAAAGTCCTGCAGTATGGAATGCTATGTTGATTTCTTCAGCAATCTCTTCCCTCCCTTGAGTCCCACATGATAGCCCATGAGATGCCTCAACCAAAAAGCATTATGTAATGGTCATATTTTATACCCATTATGTCATAGGATTTGGAGATAGAAGGGAACTTGGAGGTCAGTGCCTGGTCCAGTCTCCTCGAATTACATTTAAGAGAACCGAAGTCAAGGATGGCATGGTGACTCACGTAGATCAATTCCAACCCTGGTCTTCTGTCTCCAAATGTTCCCACTACATTGGATACAGTACTTAGAAATGTTACACATAGAACTGTGGACTTCAGGGTCTTAGAACCCAACCCAGTCATTTTATAAGTAAGGAACCAAAGGCCCTACCAGAGAGGTAGGCACATAGGTAGCAAATGGCAAGAACTCAAGTCCTTTGATCCTAAATACTCTTTTAACTACCCGGATGCATTTCTTCCTTCCTCCCACCCCACCCCCCTTTTTTTTCAAAAAATTTTAAACACTAAGGGCTAGGCAATCGGAGTGAAGTGACTTGCCCAGGGTCCCACAGCTAGGAAGTATCTGAAGCTACATTTGAACCCAGGACCTCCTGTCTCCAAGTTTGGGCTCTATCCACTGAGCCACTTGGGTGCCCCAGTAGCTGACATTCTAATGGGAGAAGACACCATATAAAAAGGAGAGGAAGACCAGTCAATCAAATGGAGAGACTAGTGGGAGGGATGGATGGTACTTCCAACATATGCAATTCAGAAGTACAGTGAGCTTTCGGGTACAGAGGTTTCTGGGGTTTTATAGAGAGACAGGAGAGAAATCTGTATTCTATTAATCTATGAAGTAGAAAATTGCAAAGAGATCCTTTAGATCAAGAAATGGGGAACTTTTAGAACTCTTCCTTGATTTCATCTGTCCACATATACTATAGCAGTGATGGCAAACCTTTTAGAAATGGAGTGCCAGGCTCTGACCTCACCCTCCAGAGACCAAATGCCATGCCCCGCCCTACCCCAGACTGAGTACCTGCCCAAGTCCTGTTCTACCTTCCTTCCCCGCCCCCCTTGCCTCCCTCTTTACCCAGACAAGAAAGGGAGAAAGCAATCCTATTGGGCTACTGGGCAGAGAGGCAGGTGAAAAGAGGCCCATGTGGAAAGGGAAGGAGAGTAGCTGGAGCACTCTGCTCCCTTCCAGCTATGTGCCATTCTATGAGCTATGCTCCCTTCAAACCTAGCTCCTCTCCAAACCCATCATGGAAATCACCTTTAACATAGACTATAACCTGCCATCTGTGCCACACTCACACAACATGTAAGCCCCACCCCCCACCTCCTAGTGCCTTACCTCAGATGGGGGAGGGAAGAAGCGCTCCCATTGGGCTGCTGGGCAGAGGGGTGGGTGAAGGGAGGAAGTCCTCAGATACATGGAGAAGGGGAGGGGAACCGCTCTGCCCTGAGTCCCTCTGGTTTTCTACTAACCAATTCTGGCAGGAGGCTGCAGACCTGCTCTGCATGTCCTTTTTGGCCCACATGCCATAGGTTCACCATCACAGTAATATAGAGACCTAGAAATCCCTTAAGATATAATATTAGCCTGGTCACAGAACTATAGCTCAGATACTTTATGTGAATATTCCACTCATAGGCAAGCCTGTGAAAGATTTCAATTCCAATCAATTCAACATTTATTTAGTAGAGATCATTGACAGACTCTGTCTATGCTTACCCATTTATTCTAGAAGGTTTTTTAACTAGACAAAGAATTTTGGATTTGGTTTTTTAAAAAGCTAACCCACAAGGATATAAAGGCTGATTCCTAAAAGTTAAGTTTTAGACATTGTAGAATGAGGCAGCCCAAATTCTCAAAACAGAAAGATAAGGTGATCTGACAGTTTTTGAATGTCAAAGGAATTGACATCTCCAATTTCCAAAGTTAATGTCAAAAATCCAACTCTTTTCACACACATGAAAAGGTTTCAGAATTCCCAATGAAAATAAAACTTTTTCCCCCAAGAATAAATGAAATAGTTTGAAAAGAAAAACCTACAGGTTGTTTCCCAGTAGTAGAAGAATTAGACAGCTAATTAGCTTCCAAGGAGCAGTGATAACTTACTTTGATGCTCACAGTCCCACTCAAGAGCAGAAATGGTTTATTTAACAAGGCATTTTTGCATTTCAGACTTACCAGACTCATCATTTTTTTTTCTCTCAGTGTCATTCTCATTCTGTCTCTACTTTTTTATCTTTCTCTTATAGGTCATCCTCTATTTCTGACCATCAACCTTCTCTGTTGCTCTCTCCTCTCCTTTTCTCTTTCTTTTGTCTCTTTACTCCCTTTTTTTTCTTTTTCCTTTCCTCCATCTTTGCCTTCTCTCTTTCCTTTCTTGTTCAACTAGCCATAAAATAGAACTGGTGTATACAATTACATCATACTTTTATTTTATTTTTTAAAAACCTTATCTTCTGTCTTAGTTCTCTAATAGAAGAGTGACAAGGGCTAGGCATTTGGGATTATATAGCTCGGAAGTGTGTGAGGTAATTTTTGAACCCAGATCCTCCCATTTCTAGGTTTGTCACTCTATTCACTGTGCTACTACCTAGCTGCTCCATGAATTCATTTTTTTAACATTCATTTTGAGACCCAAATTCTCTCTTTATCATCAGCCCCTCCCTGACACACTGAGAAAGCAAGCAATATGATACCTATTCTACACATTGTACATTAAGTTTTAAAAATAATTATCCCTTTAATTTTTGCAGTGTGCATCACTTCTAATTCATCCCCTACCTGAAGTCTTTCTCTACTCCAGTCCATCCTTCATACTGCTGCCAAAGTAATTTTCCATAAGCACAGATATGAATTCATCACTACTCTGCTCAACAAACTTCTGTGGCTCCCAATTGCCTTTAGTATAAAACATAAATTTCTTTCTTTTGTTTTGAAAGTCCTTCACAATCTGAACCGCAGTTATATTTCCAGCCTCATTTCTGTATTAGTTCCCATCCCACACTCTTTATTCCAATCAAATTAACCTTCTGGCTACTTTCACAAGCCGCTCCAGCATCATGCATTTATTTTTTTAAATAATATTTTACTTTCCCTCTTTACATGTAAAAATAATTTTTAACATTCATTTTTTAAAGCTTTGGTTCCAAATTCTCTCCCTTCTTCTTTCTCCCTCCCTCCCTCCTTTCCCGTCCTTCTCCCTGAGATGACAAGCAGTTTGATATCAATTTTACAACATCATGCATTTATTTAGTACCTACTATCTGTCTGGCACTGTACTGGGTACTGGGATATAAAGACCAAAATGAAACTATGGTTGCTTTTGAGCTGCTTTTAATGATAATGATAATGATAATGAGGAGAGTGGTGGCAGCAGCTGAAGAGCCTTGAATTTTTAATTGAACAAACTTTTATTAAGAGCCCAAAATATTCTGGGAACTGACTGTGCTGGGTGCTGGGGATACAAGATAAAAATGAAGTAACACTTGGCCTCAAGGAGCTTCTAAGAAACATTGTATACTCAATAAAGCAAATACAAAAGAAATTCAAAGTAATTCTGATGTGGGTGGGCAGAAGGGAATCAGGACTATCTCATTGTAGGCATCACTTTAGCTCAGCCTAGGATTTCAAGGGGCAAAAGTGATGTCAAGGAAGAGCATTCACAGATAAGTAAACACAAATGATAAAGTAACTACAAAGTAATCTAGGCCAGCTGGCAGTAATCACAGCTGGGAGGCCTTTGTGTGCCACCTGACTGAACCCTGCCAGAAACTGGGAATTACTCAAAGTGAAAGTGAGGAAGGATAGAATTCCAGGAATGGGGGGTGGGGAGAAGGCTATAGAACAGCCCGGAGAGAGCAGATTTTAGGATCTTTATTCTGGAGGGGGCAGGGACCTCGGAGGCCATCTTGTCCAATCCCTTCAGTTTGGAGGAAGCTGTAGTTAGGGGAAGGTTGAGGGATTTTTCCGGGGAGGTTAAGGGAATCCCCCAAGTCATTCAAGCAGAGGTGAATGAGATGGAATGGCTTGGACAGGAAGCCACAGCAAACAGGTACGGTGATGTATCCAATATAGAAAGAAGGGCAGAGAAGACTGGGAAATTAGACTCAGAAGGAGAGCATGGAGTTCAGTGGTAAAGGCTTCACCTCCAGTCAGGGCAGTTGGTGTTTTGCTGGGAGCCTCTAAAGCTTCTTTGAGCAAAGGAGTGGTGGAACTTGTTCTGTATGAATATCAGTTTGGCAGCTTTGTGCATGGTGGAGTGAAGAAGGCAGAGACTCCACACAATGAAACCAGTGAAGAAGCTTTTACCCCACACAGTCCAGGTGAGAGCCCCAACTGGCATGGCAACATCCTGAGTAGTGAGAAGAGGTCAGAAGTGAGAGATGGAGAACAGAATAGTGGGGGAGGAGGGGAGGGGAGTTAAAGAAAGTGAACAGTAACTAATGTCTGCAAGGCTATAAAGCTGGGTGATTGGAAGAATGGTGGCTCTCTGGAAGCACATTTTGCCTAGTTTTAGCAGAATTTGAGATGCCTATGTGATATTCTGGCACAAATGTCCAACCGCGCGGAGCTAGATGACTTAGGGGATTGAGAGCCACAACTAGAGAGAGACAGGAGGTCCTGGGTTCAAATTTGACTTTAGATCCTTCCTAGCACTGTGACCCAGGATAAGTCATTTAATCCTCATTGTGTAGCCCTCACTGTTCTTCTGCCTTAGAAGGGATACACAAGATTGGTTCTAATATAGGTGAAAAGGGGGAGGGAGGAAAGAGGAGAAAGAGGAGGAGGAGGAGGAGGAGGAGGAGAATGAGGAGAGAGAGAGAGAGAGAGAGAGAGAGAGAGAGAGATCATTAGTAACCTTCAGTATAGAGTAGTAGAGTCCAGAGCCATAATGAAAGAAGTTATGGGGAAGAGTAGGAGATGAAGAAATAGAGGCAAAGGGCACAAAAGACATCTATGAATTTGGCTGTGTAAGGGAGAGCTACAATTCCAAGGGGGTATTAAAGATGACATTTTTAGGGAGATGTGTCTCTGGGGACTAGGACTTTATTTCTCTACCTGGAATTTTGAAGAGTACATTAACCCCTTCCTGAGAGGATTGAGGTCATCTCCTGGACTGAGGAAACTCAGGGATGAAAAATAATTGACTCAAGTTGGTCTGATCAGTCATGCTCTTTGTACTGGGCCTATACATGGGAGAGAGAATAGCAGAACAAAACTCAGAGTGTACAAGTATATCTTGTATGGTCCCTCCTTACTCCCCTACTCAAAGAGGGATGGGCAGCCAAGGGAACTATGCTCGTCCCCCTTCCAGGAGGTTATAAATACTTCAAAATCAAGGGAAAATTGCCATTTGGTGTCTTGGGAAAGGTGCTACTTCATTCCAGCCTTCAATTCTGGGACTTCCAGGGCTAAAAGATCCAGATAAATAAGACAATCACTTCCAATTTGATTATACTGCCTGCCTGCACTAAACAGGCTGCTAGGATGTCTCACCAATTAGCCAAATCAAGTCAACAAGCAGTGCATTACTAATGGCAACCTTGAATAGAGAGAGGCAGCAGGTACAGCACATTACAGGTGCTGCATCTTCACCATATGGACCTATGAGGTGGCCTCAGTCTGCTCAGTCCAGTGAATGGAGCAGCCAAATGCCATCCTCCTGACTGGGGAGTGTGTGCTTTCCTGGACAATCCCAGTGAGTGGAGAGTTTGCAGGTCAAACCTTCCCTCTCCAATAAGAAAAGAGAGTTTGTAGTCAGCTCCAGCCACTCAGAGAGAAGAGCATGAAGCACATGGTCCTAGAGCTGGAAAAAAGACCAGAGTGAGCCACGATAGGGAAGAACAAAAGCCTGGGTTTTACTGCTATGGTGTATTTGGATTTTCTGATGGGGAGAGGCTGGCATCTTCTCAACCCCAAGCTGGTCTTCTTTCTTGGTTGTGGGGCCTGTCCATGGTCCCTTGAGTAGTATTATCTCTAAGAGCCTATATAATTCCCTGAGGCAGAAGGTGGAACTCCCTAGCACCAGGAGGAAAATTGACTGCTTTTATTCTGGATGACTAGGAGTAAAGGGAGTTGTTTGGTTTTTCCTTTGTGGGGTGAAATAAAGACTGCCTATGCCTCATGGTGCATTTTTACCTTAAGTACCTGCACAGGTGATAGGGATCTTGTTTAATTGTTTCAGGAAAGACCTGGACTTGAGTTATAGGAGGCGCCCAAAAGAAAATCTGGATTGGGATAAAAAGAACCAAAGATATCTATTTGGGGGCCGGGCAGGGCATGAATTTACAGCATCAAGCCTGGTCAGTGAAAGGTCCAGAGTTTCTGTTGCAGGATGTGGGTTACATTATTTATAGTTGCTTAAAAGAATACTCTTCATTTGAGAAGTAACTAGAAACTGTTTATACTTCTTTCAATTGGAAAAAAAAATTACATTGTTGCTCATATTGGGGCAACTCTGGCCTGGGCCCTTTGTTGTTATTCTTCAATAGCATTTCACTGAGTGATGAGGAGTGCTCCTGTGTATTCACTTATCATCTCTTTGCATCTCTGGACCACAGCTAAGTAGCACACTGGATAGAGAATTTAAGACCTGAAATCAGGAACAGCTGAATTCAAATTTGACCTCACATTTAGCTGTGTGATCCTGGGCAAGTCACTTAATCCTATTGGCCTCAGTTTCCTTATCTGTAAAATGAGCTGGAAAAAGAAATGGCAACCCACTCTAGGATCTTTGCCAAGAAAATTCCAAATGGAGTCACAAAGAGTTGGACACAGCTGAAACTACTGAACAACAATTGCATATGATTCTGATTGGGCCCTTACCTCTCTCTTGAAATCCACCCTCCTACCACCTATTGGACATCTTCAACTGACTATCCTCTAACCATCTTAAATTCAGCACATCTTCCCACTCAACTCCAACCAAATCCTCCCTTGCTCCTGACTTCTCTATTACTGGAGAGTAAGAACCATCTTCTAGTCACCTAGATTTGCAGCCTGACTTTGTCCTTGGCTCCTCATAGTCTGTCAACCCCTATCCAATCTGCTGCCAAATTCTGTCATTTTTACCTTCATAATATCTCCCATGAATATCTTCTTCTCTCCTCTGACACCACTACCACCCTGATGCTGGTCTTAAGCGCCTCATGCCCAGACCTCACAGAAGAACCTGGACAGCCACAGGAAGTAGCAGCAGCCCTGTTCCTGGATGCTTCATGAATTTATCATTGATGACTTGGCTGAGATGCTTCTTCATTCTAACCCTAAATTCTGGGACTTTGACTATGAAGGGCTAAAAGGTCCAGAGGAATAAGATATAATCACTTAATTTTTTTTAAACCCTTACCTCCCTTCTTAGAATCAATACTATGTATTGGTTCTAAGGCAGAAGAGCAGTAAGGGCTAGGCAATGGGGGTTAAGTGACTTGCCCAGGGTCACAAAGCTGAGAAGTGTCTGAGGTCATATTTGAACCCAGGATCTCCTGTCTCTAGGTCTAGCTCTCAATCCACTGAGCCACCCAGCTGCCCCTCTTATTCTCATTAAAAAAAAATAACTTCTTATATGCAAATAAAACATGATTTATCACTTGTTTATTTGGGTATATGTTTGGGGGTTTGGGTTTTACAAAATTATTCACTTATAAAAATTAATAATATGGAAAGATGTTTTATGTGATAATATATGTATAATCCACATTGACTTGCTTGTCAGCTCCAGGAGTGGGGAGAGAAGAAAGGAGGGCAACAATATGTACAATATGGAGACAATGTGGAAATTTATGAAAATTAAAAATTAATGTACAAAAACGTCATTACTTATGATGGAAGGCTCCCTAGAAGTTAGTGAGTCAATAAGTAGTTATTAAGCATTATTATTATTAGGCATTAATAGTAATTATTATCTATTATAAATTATTATAAATATTAATTAATATTAAGCATATTTTTAAGCATTATGTGCCAGGCACTGTGCTAAGCACTTTGAGATACAAATAAAAAAAGGGGGGGGGGAGTGGAGACAGGTCCTGCCCTCAAGGAGTTTACAATCAGGGGAAGATAAAAAAACAACAAAAGGAAACTGAGTCAGTCTGGAGTGGGGCTGCAATTTCCTACTCTAGGCCAAGGTAGAGATCAGTCAAAGAAGGGTGAGAAATGAAGGGGAGAGAAGTAAGGCCACAGGAGGAATGTAAGCCATTCTTTTTCAGAATTAGTAAAAATCTATTGTTATGCCAAATCACTAGCTTCCTTCAAGTGCCTCCTCCTATATTAGAGGAAGCCTGAGAACCTGGATGTTAGTTTCCTTCCTGAGCCCCCCCAAGTTACTTTGTATCTTCTATGTGTATATTTCATGTTTGCTTCTGTTACACTGTTACAATAATCATCTAAGGACAATACAGTAACTCCTCAGGGTGATGAGCCTTCCCTGCTCTGTGGTTTTAGGGAGTTAATTTTTTGAGAAAAAGTTGCCACAGCGATCAATCTTCTAACTTTTGGAGATCCAGGCTCTCTTGGCTCTTGCCCTCTTACTGCTTCAGATGGAGGCTCCTTGGCTTGCAGCCAGTCATGGTGCTGGTTCATGTTGAGTTTCTGGTCCCCTGAAAGTCCAACATGTCTTTACATGACTTCTCCATCTTGTTTTTATTTAGTTGATTGTTTCAACAACAAAACAAACAAATAAATAAATCATTTACCTCTATGAAATGGCATCTTATTTAGTGTATGGGTGAGGAGTTGATCTGGATACCTCTGATTTATTTATGTTCTTCCCAGGCCATTTGATAAAATTAAAGATGATAAAGGACAAGGAACAGAGACAATGAAATGTTAAAGTCTTAAAGGAAGTGAAAATAAGGACTTACACTTTGTTATTCCTTCAGCAAATTTAAAAGAGATTCTTCAATCAGCCTCCACAGACATAGTAGTAGTAGTCTCTCGATAACCGAGTATGACGATACACTTGTGCGTGAAGAAGATTTAAGTGGAAAAGTCGATGCACAGAGACAGTCCCACTCTCTCGGCGTTGGAAGCCTGGGTCCAGTGGCACGAAAAGTCGTTACACCTGGAGACTTCCTCAGCTGCATTGGATGGCCGTGTTGTCCTTTGTGCTCCAACAGGCCCTAAGCACTCCACAGTGCTTTGCTGCATCGCCCTCTCAGCCTTTGAACCTTCTTATTGGTTTCTTCCCTCTGTTCAGCCGAAGCAGTCTTCACATGCTGGGTGAGCAGAGCCTTGGTTCAACAGGGGTTGATGACCCTGATGGCTACCCTCACAAGGTTTAGCCGACCTGTCGAAGCCCAGGGTGTGGCCGCTTCCGCATGCTAGCAGCTACTGGGAGCCACAAGTGAGAGCTGGGTGTCAGGTAAGGGTCAGAGGCTGAAGAGCTGCCCTAAAAGGGCACGACAAGCCCTCCATACCAGAGATACTACCCCTCCCTGAGCACCCCAGACAACAGCTAACCTCCAGGAATGAGTCATGATCCTGGTGGCTTTTTAAAAACAAGACACACTCTCTAAGCAGTCAGGGAAGACTATTCTGGCAGTGGAGAAAAGAGCCAACTCTTGAGAGGGAATTGCTTTTTTTTTTTAAACCCTTACCTTCCATCTTAGAATCAATATTGTGTATTGGTTCCAAGGCAGAAGAGCTATAAGGGCTAGGCAATGGGGGTTAAAAAAACTTGCCTAGGAAGAGCCTGAAGTAAAATTTGAACCCAGGACCTCTCATCTTTAGGCCTGGCTCTCAATTCACTGAGCCACCCAGCTCCCCCTGAGGGAATTGCTTTTTGCCTCCTGAAGAGGAAGGGAATTTCTCCTTCCTTCTGCCACATTAATCATTTTTTTTTTTTGGAATGGAACTAATCACCCAGGAGATCAGGCTCAAAGTCCAGCTTCTAATCTGAGAATGTACCAGCATCAATAGGCAGGATTTGAGTTCCAAAGAGGACCAGACCCAGAGAGCCCAGAAAAATGACCTACCTAGCTAGCAGAGACATCACACCCAATAGGGAGTGGAAAAGGGACATCAGGATTTTGCTGTCTCCAGAAGAGAGTTCCCTGTGTCACATGACCTCATTACATATGCTCCTTTCTACTAAGGTACATAATGGGGGAGCACAGCCTTCCTTTGACAATGTAACTAGAAAAGACAGTTAGGGGTTGCTGGAACCAGCTCAAATGGGAAGTCTAGAGGAGATTATTGAATTTTCCTTGCAAGCATTTATATCTTGGAAGTTAGTAAAGTCTACAAATCAGGGCTTGGTTTATTGTTTTGTTGACAAGATAAATCTAAGAAAGTAATGGAGAAAATCTTAATAATGCAGATTGACCTTACAAGTGCCTCATGACTTCTTTTTTTGTTCTTCTAGAGACTCATTTGGTAAACATTTATCAGCACATTTACCAGCATGTCCCTGAGTAATAGTCCACATTTGAGTTTGGCGTGTTTGTTACTGTTTGTTATATTCCTATAATGCTGTCTTAGTAAATGCCTTTGCTATGTGCTAATTGTATCTAATGGCTTAGTACTAAAGAGAGCATACCAATGGGGGCTCAAGAGTTGTAACTGTAGGAATAAGAACTCACACGACGCTTTGAACCTGATGTAGTAGTCTCCAAGGGACCTCTGTCTGCAAGTGTGAGTTGAGAGGGAGGAAGGTGTGATGGCTTGTTAGATTCAATTCATCACCCTAGTTTGTTAAATCTTTTCTGGATCCTGGCTCTGTCGTCCAAAATGTGAATTCTCCAATTCAACCTTAGTACTCTGCCAATTTGAGAAATGTGTATTCTATGCATTTATATAAGTCAGTGATAAAAATGTGGAGCATGGAGGCAGTGGGTGGAGAGCCAGGCCTAAAGAAGGGAGGTCCTGGGTTCAAATTTGGACTCAGACACTTCCCAGCTGTGTGACCCTGGGCAAGTCACTTCACCCCCATTGCCTAGCTAGCCATGACCACTCTTCTGCCTTAGAACCAATACATAGTGTTGATTCTAAGGCAGAAGGTAAGAGTTAAAAAAAAGAAAATTCCAAAGAGAGTCAAGAAGAGTCAGTCACAACTGAAATGACTAAAGGACAAACTAAATCACAGAGGAAGTACAAACCTGTCTTGGTAGATGAAGTTTCCTCTTCTGGGAATGCTGTACACCAAAGAAATCACAGATACAGTCCCTATAGCTAATGTCTTCTGCCCAGAGGGCTTCATTCTTCTCTATAGAAAGGTGGGGAACTCTGGGTGCCGAGCATGGCATGAACTATCAGCAAGAAGCCATTTTATTAGCTGGTTTTGCTTCATTTCATGACAGAATCTATAAGGAAGTGCCTGGGATGCTTGTGTGTGTGTGTGTACACATACAGTATTATTATATAGGATATATGAATGTATTACACCTCACGTGTAGACAGTGTGTTTATACACACACACACATCTGTCATGTATATGAATGAATAATAGGAGGAATTGGCCAACAAGCACATGATGATGTGGAAAGGAACAGTCAGACTCTTTACTTGAGAGAATATGTAGGTATTACATAACTGTTTCCTGTCAGCTTGCTGTGTGATGAAGAAAAGCCATTTTGGTCAGCTGCTAAACTGGGACAGAACACACACAAAAGGTACCAATAGAGAAATTAGTTTTTTTTCCCCTTCCTGTTGTCTAGGAGGTATACAAATGATTCTCTGAGCCCCAGAAAACCAGTAGAGTGGTGCCTTAACCACCCAAGCCCACTTCCCATCAGGCCAGCCTGTGAGGGCACCCTCCTAGGTAATTCTCTGTCTGGGAAGGAGCTGTCTCCTGTTTGTATTTTTTTTCCTTCCCTCCTTTCTTCCTTTCTTCCTTTCTTTTTCTTTCTTTCTTTCTTCTTTTTTCTTCCTTCCTTCCCTTTTCTTTCTTTCTTCTTTCCTTCCTTCCTTCCTTCCTTTTTTTTCTTTCTTTCCTTCTTTCTTTCTTTCTTTCTTTCTTTCTTTCTTTCTTTCTTTCTTTCTTTCTTTCTTTCTTTCTTTCTTTCTTTCTTTCTTTCTTTCTTTCTTTCTTTCTTTCTTCCTTTCTTTCTTTCTTCCTTTCTTCCTTTCTTCCTTTCTTCCTTTCTTCCTTTCTTCCTTTCTTCCTTTCCTTCCTTTCCTTCCTTCCTTCCTTCCTTCCTTCCTTCCTTCCTTCCTTCCTTTCTCTTTCTTTCTTCCTTCCTTCCTTCCTTTCTTTCTTTCTTTCTTTCTTTCTTTCTTTCTTTCTTTCTTTCTTTCTTTCTTTCTTTCTTTCTTTCTTTCTTTCTTTCTTTCTTTCTTTCTTTCTTTCTTTCTTTCTTGTTTTCTCCCTCCCCCTTCCTTCCTTCCTTCCTTCCTTTTTCCCTCCCTCCCTTCTTTCCTTCCTCCCTTCCTTCCTTCCTTCCTTCCTTCCTTCCTTCCTTCCTTCCTTCCTTCCTTCCTTCCTTCCTTTCTTTTTTCTTTTCCTTCCTTTCTTTCTTTCCTAAGACAGAAGAACAGCAAAGACAAGGTAATTTGGGGGTAAAGTGACTTGCCCATGGTTATATAATTAGGAAGTGTTTGAGGTCACATTTGAACCCAGGTCCTCCTGTCTCCAGGCCTAGCTTTCTTTCCTTTGTACTACCTAGCTGTCCACAGGACATCTTTTTCTGTCCAAAGCAAAGCCAATGATGAATTTTTCTTTTAATGATAATTTTAACCTTTAAAAGTTAAAGTGACAAAGAGAATGCATTTCTAGACCTTACTCTGTCTAACAAGGAGGAACTTGTTGGAGTAGATGCAATGGGATCCCATTCTGTTTGTGACAGAAGAGTGGAAAATGAGTGATTGTCTGCTATATGTCATAAATCCCGATAGAGTCGGTTTCAGAGATTACAGAGAGAAGATAAGAAGGATCAAACATGTTGCAGGGCGGCCTACCCAAGAGAGGCAGGGAACTTTCTAGAATGAAATTGGGAAGATGAAGTAGAAGTTGTCCCAACAGAGAGAAAGGGAGAGGCTGTCGGGAACACGATCTGGATCACTGAGAGCTTGTCAACTAACTCAAGTTTTTAAGAAGGAAAAAAAAAATAATCATAATAGCTAGCATTTATATGCTTAGTATAGTGCCAGGCACTATACTAAGCACTTTACATGGTGCCTTGGAGAGAATGCCAGGCCTAGAGTCAGCAAGACCAAAGTTCATATCTGGCCTCAGCCTCTTACTAGCTGTATGACTCTGGGCAAGTCACTTAACTTCTGTTTAACTTTCTGGATAACAATGAATTAATAATAATTGCAAAGTGTTTAAGTCTGTCCTTCCTAAGCTAAGTTCACTCTCTTTGGCAGAAAAAACCCAAGTCCAGGAAGAATGGAGAGTCTCAGCCTTTTTACTATTATCCTCATTCAAGTAGGGGCCCTATTCCTTCTTGGATTCTTCTTTTTCCCCTAGTGTCTAATTCTTCCACCCCCTCATCCCCCCACTCCCATCCCATCCTCAGGCTTCATCTGCCATCCTCTGCTAGTTGTGGACAGGCACACAATAAAGGCTATATAAATATTAGCTTTTATTATCATAATTTGATCTGACAACTCTGGGAAATAGGGGCAGTTATTTTCCCCATTAAAAAAAAATTCTTACCTTCCACCTTAGAATCAATACTATTGGCATATTGGTTCTAAGGCAGAAGAGTGGTAAGAGCTAGGCAGTAGGGGTTAAGTGACTTGCCCAGGGTCACACAGCTGGGAAGTGTCTGAGGTCAGATTTGAACCCAGGATCTCCCATCTCTAGGTCTGGCTTTCAATCCACTGAGCCACCCAGCTATCGCCTATTTTCCCCATTTTGCAACTTAAAAAACATATGCAAGCACACTTTGGTGCTATTATAGCTTCTGCTCCGGAC
Source organism: Monodelphis domestica (assembly GCF_027887165.1). Taxonomy (NCBI): domain Eukaryota; kingdom Metazoa; phylum Chordata; class Mammalia; order Didelphimorphia; family Didelphidae; genus Monodelphis; species Monodelphis domestica. Next base: position 374,371,909 of record NC_077230.1, on the reverse strand, counting down.
CACTGCAATAAAGCAAGTCACGTGAATTTTTTGGTTTTCCAGTGTGTATAAAGATTATGTTTATATCACACTGTAGTCTGTTAAGTATGCAATAGTATTGTGTCTAAAAAATATAGTAGTAGTCTCTCAGTAACCAAGGATGACGATTGTCCTTGTGCGTTTTCATCTATGGTATATAGATGAGTGTGCACAAAGACCCTTGTGCGTGAAGGAGATTTAAGTGGAAAAGTCGATGCACAGAGACAGTCCCACTCTCTCGGTGTTGGAAGCCTGGGTCCAGTGGCACGAAAAGTCATTACACCTGGAGACTTCCTCAGCTGCATTGGGAGGTACAGAATTTTAAAACACACAGCATCAAACTCAAGTCTCATGAACCATGAACGTGACAATCAGTGCCAAAGTTATCTTCCCAACTTGGGTATCCTTTTTAGGAAGTTTGGGGATTGTTCAAATGACTAATTGGAAAATACTTTAATGCTAAAAAAGTCTAACAATCACCTGAGCCTTCCACAAGACATCTTTTTGCTGGTGGAGGGTCCTGCCTCAGCATTGCTGGCTGCCGGCTGATCAGGGTGGGGGTTGCTAAAATTGGGGGGAGTCATGGCAATTTCTTAAAATAAGACAACAATGAAACTTGCCCCATCCATTGACTCTTTCTTTCACTGGAAAGCTCAGAGGCATCTTAGGGTTCTGGATTGGCCTACTTTCCATATTGTTGTGTCTCATGGAACAGGGAGGCCTGAGGAGAGGGGGGGAGTCTGGGTAGTGCTGGTGAGTGGAGTGGGTAGAACACAAACCAACTTTACTGATTAGATGCCTTCTTCTGTGGGCGTGGTTCATGGTGCCCCCAAGCAATTCCAAGAATAAAGTCAAAGGTCAACCGTCCTAGAACATATATAATAGATATGATAATCATGAAAAAGCTTAGAATAGTGAGAGAATTACTCAAATGTAACACAAATGTGACATGAGCACGTGCTGTCGGGAAAATGGGGCCCACATACAGGCTTGCCACCAACCTTCAATTTGTAAAAAATAAAAATAGCAAACAAACAAACCAACCCATAATATCTGTGAAGCATAATAAAACAAGGCATTCCCATAGTAAGTGGGAATAAGGAGAAAGTTTAAAAGGATAAATGTACAAACATTGCTTGATCTTGTACCACTGGCCATAACTAGCAGAGGCAGGTGGATGAAGGGTGAGGACACCAAAATAAAAAAGGAGGTGGGGGGGGGGAGCGAAGGAGTAGGACCAGAGAAGGAGTAGAGCCCCTACTTGAAGTCCTAGTAATAGTGAAAAGGTTAAGTACTCAACTCTTCCTAAGAAGGGCCAATGAAGCCAAGTCACCAGGCTCAACTGAAACTGTGCCCGTTCTAGAGCACTGAAAGCACAGACAAAAGTGATCATTGAGCCACCAGTAGTTAACTTCTGAATGATCACAATGATGGAGATTGAGAGAATACCCATAGGGTTGGATAAAGGAAGAGACTGGCCCAGTTTGAGAGAGAGACAGAGAGACAGAGAGAAAAGGAAAGGAAAAGAAAGAAAGAAAGAAAGAAAGAAAGAAAGAAAGAAAGAAAGAAAGAAAGAAAGAAAGAAAGAAAGAAAGAAAGAAAGAAAGAAAGAAAGAAAGAAAGAAAGAAAGAAAGAAAGAGAGAGAGAGAGAAAGAGAGAGAAGAGAGAGAGAGAGAAAGAGAGAGAAAGAGAGAAAGAGAGAAAGAGAGAGAGAGAAAGAAAGAGAGAGAGAAAGAAAGAAAGAGAAAGAGAGAGAGAGAAAGAAAGAGAGAGAGAGAAAGAAAGAAAGAGAGAGAGAGAGAGAGAAAGAAAGAAAGAGAGAGAGAGAGAGAGAAAGAGAGAGAGAAAGAAGGGGAGGGAGAAAGAGAGAAAGAAGGGGAGGGAGAAATAAAGAGGGGAGGGAGGGAGGAAGGAAGAAAGAAAGAGAGAGAGAGAAGATGAGGGAGAAAGAAAGAAAGAGGGGAGGGAGGAAGAGAGAGAAAGGGAGTGAGGGAGAAAGAAAGAAAGAAAGAAAGAAAGAAAGAAAGAAAGAAAGAAAGAAAGAAAGAAAGAAAGAAAGAAAGAAAGAAAGAAAGAAAGAAAGAAAGAAAGAAAGAGTCTGCAAACTAGTTCAGAGTACTTCACATCAATTCCTGCCAAATTTCTAGACTATATTATTAAAGGGATGGTTTGTGAGCATGTAGAAAACATAGTAGAGTTCCACTGTAGTAATGCATTTAATAGTTTCTTATACTTTTTAATCCAAGCGACTGGGTTCGAAAGATTTCCATAGTCTGACAACTGAGACATGACTACTTTGATAGCCTGAATTTTATGAAGGGAACCTAAGAAGTTAATAGGGCAGCCAGGTTGCACAATTAATAGAGAGTTGGGCCTGGAGTCAGGAAGATCTGAGTTCAAATCTAGCCTCAGAGACACTGTTTGATACTGGGTAAGTCATTTAACCCTGTTTGCCACAATTTCTTCATCTGTAAAATGAGCTGGAGAAGGAAATGACAAATCACTCCAGTATCTCTGCCAAGAAAACTCCAAATGGGGTCAGGAAGAGTCAGACATGACTGAACTATTGAACAAAAAAAGGAAAGTTAACCAAGGCAGTTAATGTGTCATTTAACCACTTAGGCTCTGTTTCCTTATCAATGAAATGGGAATAACAGCAGCATTTAACTTACAGGGTTGTTGTGGGGATTGTGAAAGGAGATAAAAGCTGGAAGGTACTTTGCAAATCTTAGTGTTATGTAAATGCTAGTTATTCTTCTTCTTCTTCTTATTTCTAGTAGTAGTGATCTATAGATAACTCTAAGTAGTTGTAGCTTTTCCCTTACCCTAAAAATGTCCCCAAATCTAGGGATTTTGTGAGGAGGGTAAGAGTCTATTCTGCAAAGGATGGGATGTCAGGTAGAGCCAACTGTTTGTTCTTAAAGATGGGATTGGGGGAGGGGCAGCTAGGTAGCACAGTAGGTAGAATGTCAGGCCTGCCCCAGGAGGACCTGGATTCAATTCTGGGCTCAGACACCACCACCCAGCTGTGTGGTTCTGGGCAAGTCACTTGACCCCCATTGCCTCGGCCCTTCTACGCTTCTGCCTTAGACTGGATATCAATCCTAAAACAGAAGGTAGGTTTGTTTGTTTGTTTTCTAAAGGGGGGGGGGGGGGTGGGAAAGTTGTAACTGAATTGGAACTCTGGACCAAAGATCTCATCTGGAGAGGGTCGAACTCCATTCAACTTGGTCCAAGTACGGTTTATCCCACAAAATATTTTTCTACCTTGAGGTCAAGTACTAGACATGTTTCCAAGCTTAGGTGAGAGGTGGAGGCTGGGAGATTTATGGCTACGGTTGCTCTTGATGCAAACATTTTGGCAACAGCTATCCCTGCAGATAAGATGGAGAGTTACTGAGTTTGGGGAGCTGGCCTTGACCCTGTGAATACTGGGTATTGGTTCCATGGCAGAAGAGTGGTAAGGGCAAGGCTTCTGAGGTTAAGTGACTTGCCCAGGGTCACACAGCTGTGAAGTATCTGAGGTCCCATTTGAACCTAGGACCTCCCTTCTGTAGGCCTGGCTCTCAATCCATTGAGCCACTCAGCTGCCCCCTGGGAATTTTTTTTTAATGGGATACCTCTAACTCCACTTAATTCTAAAGTCTTCCTTTTATTATTCTCTATTTCTCCTGTATGCCACTTGCTTTGGATATATTTATTTGCATGTTGTCTCCTCAAGATGTAAGACTGTCTTTTGGCTCTTTTTTATCCTCAGTGTTTAGCCCAATGTCTGGCATGAAGGAAGGAGTTTAATAAATATTAATTGATTGATATGTGAGACTTGTGTAAAAATGGAGACTTGAACCCAGGACTCCAATTCCCAGAAGTCCTTGCTTACTTCCCAGGATGCTTTGTAACCTCATCTGAATTCTCACCTGGGCCCAGAGCAAATTATTATTTAAAGGGTCTCCACCTACGGCTGGGTCTCTTTTCCTGTTTCCGCTTCCAAGCAGACAAGTCTCATGATGTAGGTGAGTTGGAATGGGCCTCTCGGCCCATGTGTAAACATATGCTTTTTTACTTGTATATTCTTAAATTCTCAACCTTTAATAAACCTCTAGAAAATATAATACTTCTAGAGTAAAACTAATTTCTACCTGCCACAATTTGGCCCCTAAATTTTAATCTTAACACTTGAAAGGAGCCAGGAGGTAAAAGTGAGAAGAAAAGAATTCCTGGAATAGGGGACAGGCAATGAAAGTGGAGGAGCTAGGTTGCTCAGTGGGATAGAGAGCCAGGCCTAGAGATGGGAGGTGCTAGGTTCACATCTGGCCTCAGATACTTCCTAGCTGTGTGATCCTGGGCAAGTCACTCAACCTCAGAAGCCTAGTCCTTACCACTTGTCTGCCCCAGAACCAATACTTTGTATTGGTTCTAAGTCACAAGGTAAGAATTATAAAAAAAGAAAGGAAGAACAGGGGGCAGCTGGGTGGCTCAGTGGATTGAGAGTCAGGCCTAGAGATGGGAGGTCCTAGGTTCAAATCTGGCCTCAGACACTTTCCAGCTGTGTGACCCTGGGCAAGTCACCTAACCCCCATTGCCTAGCCCTTACCACTCTTCTGCCTTAGAGCCAATACACAGAATAGACTCTAAGACGGAAGGTAAGGGTTTAAAAAAGGAAAAGAAAGAAAATATATAGAGTTGGGACAACAAATGTCTAGAATATTTGGTTCATATTTTTTTAAAACTATTTTATTTTCCCCCCAATTACCTAGAAAAACATTTTGATGATGATGATTTTCTTTTTTTAATTTTGAGTTCCAAATGCCCTTTGGTTGTAGTTCCAAATTGTCTCCCAGAATGCTTGAGTCAGTCTCCAATGATGTCTTTGTGCCTCAATTTTCTTCCCCTGCCCCTCCAACATTTATCATTCTTCTTTTCTATCATATTAACCAATCTGGCAAGCGTGAGGTGTTTGGTTCACATTTCAAGAAGCAGGAAGATAACTTGAAAGCATTCATAAGAGGGCAATCAGGAGGCCTGTTGAAGAAACAATGTTTATCCTGGAGAATAAAAGAGTTGGTGGTAAGAAGTAGGACTTAGCCCTGTTCAAGTAGGCACTTGAAACACTCAGTCCCAAATGACAGATCCAGGAGCACTGGCAGCAAAGAGGTAGACACAGATTTAAGGAGCTCAAAGAATGAGTTCCCCATCACTGGACACCTTCAAGCAGAGGCAGAGGCAACTAGGTGGGGCTATTTGGATAGAGTGCTGTGCCTAGAGTCTTCCTGAGTTCAAATCTAGCCTGAGACACTTCCTAGCTATGTGACCCTGGGCAAGCCACTTCACCCTGTTTGTCTGTTTCCTCATCTATAAAATGAGTAGAGAAGGGAATAGCAAACCACTCTAGTCTCTTGGCTGTGTGACCCTGAGCAAGTTACTTTACCCCATTTGCCTCTGTTTCCTCATCTGTCAACTGAACTGGAGGAAGAATGAGAATCCACTCTAGGATTTTTGTCAAGAAAACCCCAAATGGGGGCAGTTGAGTGGTTCAGTGGAATTGAGAGTCAGGCTTAGAGATAGGAGGTCTTGAGTTCATATCTGGCCTCAGATACTTCCTAGGTGTGTGACCCTTGGCAAGTCACTTAACCCCTATCCCTAACCACTCTTCTGTCTTGGAACCAATACACAGTATTAATTCTAAGACAGAAGGTAAGGGTTTAAGAAAGAAAAGAAAAGAAAAGAAAAGAAAAGAAAAGAAAAGAAAAGAAAAGAAAAGAAAAGAAAAGAAAAGAAAAGAAAAGAAAAGAAAAGAAAAAAAGAAAAAAGAGAAAAAGAAAAAAAGAGAAGAGAAGAGAAGAGAAGAGAAGAAAAGAAAATCCTAAATGAGGTGGGAAAGAGTCAAATAGGACTGAAATGGCTGAATAATAAAAATAAACCGAGGCCAAATGACCTCAGGCCATTATAGAAGGCATTCTTGTTGAGGTGTGGGTTGGACTAGATGTCCTTTCAAGTCCCTTCTTGCTCCTTCATCCTCTGATTCTCTAAAAGAAGAAATGAAGGAATGAGCAAGAGCTGGAGGCCCAGAACTTGGTGAAGAATCAAAAGAACTAGGATGTAGGAAAGTAAAACTTCTTACCGAAACTTTATTAAAAATAGAAAATATTGTGGCAAGAACTAATGGTAATAGGGAATTTACCTATTTACTTATTGCTTATAAGATTTACCTCTGATCACATGGCGAATTATGATGATTTCTTACAGTGTTAAGAGAAAAACAATGGACAGAAAAGAAGGGAAAAGCAAAAATCAGAGATGTCTTTCATGAATTAAGTGCTAAATGGTGGAATTTAGGATTCAAATCAATTATTAAGAGTTGAGGATAAAGTTAAATAGTTAAATGACTCAGTGTGATAGAAAACCAGGCCTGAAGTCAGGAAGACCTGAGATTAAATCTGGCCCTCATACACTTTCCAGCTATGTGACCCTGGGCAAGTCACTTCACCCTGTTTGCCTCAGTTTCCTCATCTATAAAATGAGCTGGATTAGGAAATAGCAAATCTTTGCCAAGAAATCCCAAATGGAGTCATGAAAACTAGGACATGACTAAAAATGACTAAACAATGAAAATAAAACGGGATATAAAGATTTAAAAAATAAACAACTCATTCCCTAACTTATAGGTGATATTCATTTGGAATAATGTAGAATAATACATTGGAAAGACCACTGGCTCTGGAGTCAGAGGACCTAGGTTCAAATATTTCTTCTGATACTAGTTGTGTGACCTCAGACAATTTCATTTTCTTGATCTCTTGCTTAAAATCCATGATTCCCTCACAATGTTTACATTCTATTAAAGAGGTGGAGTGGGGAATATAATGAGTGCATTCAGAGAAATAAATACAAGATATAAAGCAATGAAGTGAAAAGAGAGAAAATTCAAGAAGCCATTCAGATATTGGTGGAGTCAAGGAAGACTCACTGAATTTTTAGCACCTGAGCTGAGTCTTGAAAGAAGGATTCTATAAAGCACTTGTAAAAACTGGGACACTAATTTGTTGCTGGTGGAACTGTGAACTGATCCAACCATTCTAGAGGGCAATTTGGAACTATGCCTGAAGAGCTAGAAAACAATGCATACCCTGTGATCCAGCAAGTCCACTGCTAGATCTGTATCCCAAAGAGATAAAAAGGGGGGGGGGGGGTTGGGGGAAGGACCTATATGTATATGTATAAAATATTTATGACAGCTTTTTGTGGTGGCAAGTGATTGGAAATTGAGGAGATGTCCCTCAACTGGGGAATGGCTGAACAAAGTGTGGTGGTATATGATGGTGATAGAATACTATTGTGCTATAAGAAATGATGAGCGGGATGATTTCAGAAAGAGCTGAAAAGAGCTACATGAACTGATGCAGAGTGAAATAAGCAGAACCAGGAGAAAACTGTACACAGTAACTGCAATATTGTGGAATGATCAACTGTGATAGACTTAGCTGTTATCAGCAATACAATGCCCCAGGACATTTTTGAGGGACTTATGACAAAGAATGTTATCCACCTCCAGAGAGAACTATAGGAGTCAGAATGCAAATGAAAGCACATGATTTTTATTAGTTTATTTGGGTTTATGTTTGGGGGTTTTGGTTTTATAAGATTATTCACTCTCAAAAATGAACAATATGAAAATAAAAAATAAAAATAAAATGCAATTGGGGGAAAAAATCCAAATATTGAAAAGCACTGATGAGGAGGGCCCATACTCCAAGCATGACAGACAATCTAAATGAACTCACAGAACTAGAGAACTACTGAATGGAATCGGAGAAGAGTTTGGCTCAAGTATAGGGTGAGGGAAGAAGAATGATCTGAAATAAGACTTGAGAAGTAAGACAAACGTATATTGTGGATGGCCCTTAATGACAAGCTAAGCAATCTGTAGTTTGTCCTTTTGGACAGAATTTCCAGCAGAAGAAAACTTAGGTGGTCAGAAAAATATAAAGGAAGATTGGATTGACACCTTTGGAAAAAATAGACTGGAGAAGGAAGGACTGGAGGCAGGGAGGTGATGAGGTACTGAGTAGAGCCTGAATAAGAGAGGAATGGACAAATGGGAGAGCATCCTAAGAGAAGAAAGGAAGGAAAAAACTTATAATTCAAATAAATTCTTATAGCAACATTAAAACAAATAGGAATTCTCTTGCAAATTGATCCAGACATGGGGTAAATCTCTAATTAAACCCCTACAAACTTGAACCATTCACATCATGATAATGAAAGGAAAAAAACTCCACAATATCATTAATTTTATTTATGTATTTCTAAGCTTTATTGCTAAAAAAAACTATGCCTTAGCAAAGAGCTATATAACTGTGTGTACCCTTTGATCCTATAATACCACTACTCAGTCTATATCCCAAATATAGAATAAAAAGGGGAAAGGACCTACTTGTACAAAAGTCTTTATATTAACTCTATTTGTGGTGGTGGGGTGTATGGGGTGCTCAGGGAGGGGTAATATCTCTGGTATGGAGGGCTTGTTGTGCCCTTCTAGGGCAGCTCTCCAGCCACTGACCCTCACCTGACACCCAGCTCTCACTTGTGGCTCCTAGTAGCTGCTAACATGCAGCTCTCCAGCCGCTGACCCTCACCTGACACCCAGCTCTCACTTGTGGCTCCTAGTAGCTGCTAGCATGCGGCAGCGGCCACACCCCGGGCAACGGCTTCGGCAGGTTGGCTAAACGTTGTGAGGGTAGCCATTGGGTCGTAGACCGCTGGTGAACCAGGGCTTTGTTCACCCAGCATGTGAAGATTGCTTCAGCTGAACAGGCGGAAGAAACCAATAAGAAGGTTCAACGGCTGAGAGGGCGACGCAGCAAAGCACTGTGGAGTGCTTAGGGCATGTTGGAGCACAAAAGACAACACGGCCATCCAATGCAGCTGAGGAAGTCTCCAGGTGTAACAACTTTTTGTGCCAATGGACCCAGGCTTCCAACGCCGAGAGAGTGGGACTGTCTCTGTGCATCGACTTTTCCACTTAAATCTTCATGCACAGGTGTCTTTGTGCACAAAAACGCACAAAGACAATCGTCATCCTCGGTTCGAGAGACAACCAACAACATTTGTGGTGGCAAAGAATTGGAAATTGAAGGGATGCCCATCAACTGGGAAATGGCTGAATAAATTGTGGTACCTGTTGTGATAGAATACCATTGTGTTCTAAGAAGTGCTTAGCAAGATGATTTCAGAAAAAGCTGGAATGATCTGCAGGAACTGATGCAGAGCGAAATAAGCAGAACCAAGAGAACATTGTACACAGTAAAAGCAATATTGTACAATGATCAACTGGGAATACTTGGCTACTCTCAGCAATACAATAATCTGGGACAATTCTGAAACATTTATGACAGAGAATGCTCTTCACCTCCAGAGAAAGAACTGTTGGAGTTGGATGGGTGTGGATCAAAGCATACTGTCTTTCCCATCAGTGTGTTTATTTTGGTTTTATTTTGTGGTTGAGGGTTTGTGTGTGTGTGTGTGTGTGTGTGTGCTCTCATAACATGACCAATATGAAAGTGTGTTTTGCATGACAATAAAAATTAAAAAATTTTAAAATCCTTACTTTTTGTCTTAGTAACAGTCCAAAGACAAAAGGGAATGGGCTAGACAAACAGGGTTAAGTGACTTGCCTAGGATCATACAGCTAGGAAGTGTCTGAGGTCAGATTTGAACCCAAGTCCTACTGACTCCAGGTCTAATACCCTATCTACCATACCACCTAGTTGCTCCAGCTTTATTGCTTAAAAAAAATAATACCCTAGTACTATATTTCCTATTATAGTACTTCAAAAAAGGAAAGCCTAGAAAATGTCCTACATTCCATTCTGCAGTGCTAAGGGACCAAGCCATGAGTTTCTGAGTGGTCTCGAGAACCACAGAGGGCTGAAAAGTGGAAGAGATTTTAGAACTAATGTTCTTAGACTAAAACATCTGAATTTTTAAAACTTTGATAACTGTTTTCTGTATGAATTGGTTTCCTTTATAAGCCTCTGTATTTCATTTTGTGCATTTCAAAACATTCTTCTGAGGAGGGGGGCCATAGGCTTCACCAGGCTGCCAAAGGAGTCCAGGAAATAAGAAAAAGTTAAGAACTCCTGCATTAGAGATCATGTTCTCCCCGTCCCTTCATTTTACAGCAAAGAAGGCTAATGTTCATTGAGGGAAAACGTTAAGCTCAAGACCTGCTCAGCTAGTTTCTGGTAGATTTAGGAGTGACTCCAATACTCTTTTGTCTTAAATCCTTTAATGGACCTGTGGTTGCATCAGCATTACAGAAGTTATAATATACCCACTGCCTCCTCTATCCTCTCTCTGGGGTAAGAATTCATCAGTTACTTAGAATTCACTAGACTCGATGATCAATAATGTGTCAGAATGAATATACAACTTCTAGGCATGGCCATTCTCCAGAGAATAAATGTGTAGCTGACCCAGAGGGATTACTTTAATAGAAGCTAGACTCATTTGAAATCATAAAATCTTGTACTTTTATTTTAAAATCAGCCACAATATGTTCTAGCCGCATACAAGAGCATGCATGCACATCTCTGTGTCAATGTGGTAGGGAATGAGAGTATATGGCCATGGGACAAAAGATGTTCTCCTGGAGCCCATCTGCTCTTTAGTCCATGAGAGAGATACAAAGGAGCAGTTGGGAATAGCACCTCCTCAACCATCCTCATAATTCTCTGGACCACAGAGGTACAATCTGGCTTCCATTCTCCTATGTGTGTTGATTTGCTCTACTAGAATGCAAGTTCCTTGAGAGCAGAGCCTGTCTTTGCTTTTTTTCTTATTATTATTTTTTAAACCCTTACCTTTAGTTCTATTAACAATTCTAAAACAGAAGAACAAAGGGTAGGCAAACAAGTTTAAGTGACTCACCCAGGGTCACATAGCTAGAAGTGTCTGAGATCAGACTTGAACCCTGACCTTTCCCACTCCAGTCCTGACACTCTATCCACTGTGTCACCTAGCTTCCCCTATGCCTTTGCTTTCCTATTTATTTATATACCTAGTGTAAAAATGGAGATTTTGAACCCTAGACTTCAATCCTCAGAAGTCCTTGGTATTTCCCAGAATTCCCTATAATCCCACCTGAGTCCCCATGTAGGTGAGATCACAATTGGTATTTAACTGGCAGTAAAGCCTCCTACATTCTCTTTCTTCTCTTCAATTGCAATGATGTAGGAAGGTAGTGGGAAGCTAAGCACGGGGATTCTGAATTGGCTAATCAGCCATGGACATGTGTTTTTATTTTGTATCTTCTTTATTCCTTGATTTCTAATAATCCTTAATAAACCTCATAAAATATTTCTATTAGTAGAAATATAATTTAATTTTTACACTAGTCAGTCCAAAGCTTAGCATACTATAAGTGCTTAATATATGGTTTTCCATACATAATATTTTTGTAAGACTTATGAGAGGCAAGCCTTAGCTTAAGTGCCAGACTTCTCAAGGTGACAATTTTGATGGGCTACACTCCCTTTTATTTATAAGTTCTCTGATAAACAGAACCCTGTAATCTCTATCGCTAAACTGGATGGCCTCACAGGAGATCATCTAGCCCAATCTTTATTGGAGCAGAAAACTCCAAATATATCTTAATCAACATCTTATCCAGCCTCTTTGGGAAGAGTTCCATTGAAGGAAAATCCCCTAGTTCTAGAAGCAACCCATTCTACCTTTGTCAGCTAGAATTCTTTAGAGCTTCTTGGAAAGAATATAAACTCCTTGAAAACAAGACTTTTTTCCCTTTTGTTTTTGTTTAGAATCTCCTGTATCTAACATAGTGCCTTATGTATAGCTAGCACTCAGGAAATATTTGCTATTGAATGAATAATTAATCATTGTTAGAAGAATGATTTCTTCTGAGTCCACTTCCATTTCTAGATGGAAATAGAAATCTCTAATCTCTCAGTATCCTGAACCATCTTCTCTTCATTGCCTCCCCTCTCAGAAGAGGTGATCTTTTCCCTTGCGAAAAGAAAACATCAAACCCTTCTGCCTTTTTGCTTGATTCTATCCTACTCAACTAACAGGCATTATATATTAAATATTAAGTATATATAAACATATAAATATATTAAATATATATAAACAGCTAATTACAGGTAAGGAAAGCCCTATAGTAAGCAATGAAGAGAAAAAGAAAAGTTAAGGATAGTCTCTGCTCTCATGGAGCTCAGAATCTAATGGAGGAAACAACATGCAAACAATTATGTGCAAACAAGCTTTGGACAGGATAATTTGGTGTTAATCCATAGAGGGAAGATACCAACATAAAGGAAGATCAGGAATTTCTGATAGAAGGAGGAAATTTAAAGAACTCAGCTCCTAGTCTTATTTATTAGTTCAATAGTTCTTTTACTTGTAATTTTATTAATATCTCCTTTGATTTTTATAATTTCTGATTTAGTTTTTATCTGGGTTTTTCAATTTGTTCTTTTTCTATTTTTTTAAAGTTGCATGACCAATTCATTAGTCTCCTTCTCTATTTTCCACTGATTACCACTTTGGATGTATCCCATAGATTTTGATATTTTGTCTCCTTGTTGTCATTCTCTTTAAGAAACCAGTAATTGTTTCTTTGATTTGTTCTTTGACCCACAAGTTTTTTAGAATTAGATTATTTAATTTCTCCTTGATTTTAAATTTGCCTCTCCATGAACCCTTGTAAATTATTATTTCTATTGCATTATGATCTGAGAAAGTAACATTTATTATTTCTGCTTTTCTGCATTTGTTTGTCATGCTCTTAAGCTCTAGTACATGGTCGATCTTTGTATATGGAACGTGCTGCAAAAAAGAAGATTATATTCCTTTTTGTCCCTATTGTAAGGGTAATTTTAGGGTTGTGACTTAATCTAAATTAATTTGGTCACCAGGGAATATCCCAAATAAAATACCCAAATCAGTTTGGAAATTTTATGGTTGTTTAATTAATGTAGAGGGAAGGAATTAAGGAGAAGAGAGAGGGAAAGGGTATAGGATTTCTCCCTTCTGGCCTGTGCCAGGGGGTATTCAAAGACTTCCTCCATGAGTTTTTTTCAGAAGATTAGAGACTTTATAAGAGGATAGTGTTCAGAAGGTAAAGGAGAAAAGAATCAGCCTAAACTCCAAGAGAGCTCAATGAAGATGCCTCACCTGAACTAGGCTATTAAGCTTCTCCCAGTATTAGATCAAGGAAACTCACCACCAAACCTGGACAATAGCTGCCACCACACCAAGATGTCAAGATGCTCAGCACGCTGCCTCCAGGGCCGCCTCTCTGAGAAAAGAGCCCGGAGAGAGGAAGTGACGCAAAATAATATATAGACCATTTTTACATCATTTTCCTGCATCTCACGTGTACCAATGGTAGCTTAAGCTTGACTTAGGACAGCCCAGGAGTATGTCAGTTGTTTCTGATTTCTCATTTGCTAGCACATGTCTGTCATAGACCATCCTCCTCAATACTTAATCCTTAAGTAGGGGTGTAGTCATTCCAATTTTGTTAGACTAAGCAGGGTGGAGTAAATCTAAAGTTCACATTATTCAATTTTCTTCAGATATCTATTAGCTCTAATTTTTCTAACATTTCATTCACTCCCCTTGCTTCTCCATTATTTATTTTTTTGTTTGATTTATCTAGTTCTGATAGGGGAAAGTTGAGGTCCCCCACTAGTATGGTTTTACTATCTTTTTATTCCTTAAGCTCCTTTAATTCCTCCCTTAAAAATATGGAAGTTGTACCATGTGGTGCATATAGAAGGTAGAAATCTAGTTGAGATTTAAAGGAAGCTAGGGAAGTTAGCACATAGAGATGGGGAGGAGGAAAACAGTTCCAGGAATGAGGAAAAGCAAATGAAAATGCTGAGACTCAAGAGAGTGGGCAGTTAGAACATAAAATCAATAGAGTACTAGGTCTGGAATAAAGAAGACCTGAATTCAAATCCAGCCTCAGACACTTACTAGCTGTGTAACCCTGAGCAAGTCACTTAAGCTCTACCTACCTCAGTTTCCTCACTTGTAAAATAAGGATAATAATAGCATCTGCCTCCCATTGTTGTGGAGATCAAATGAGATAATTGTAAATCTCTTAGCACAGTGCCTGGCACATTGTACAAGCACTGTATAAATGTTAGCTATTGTTGTTATTGGAGGAACAACACAATCCAAGTAGGTCAATGGAGGGGAGAAGGTATTGTAAGACAGAAGACTGAAAAGGTAGTAAAGGGTGTGGGTTATGGAGGGCTTTAAAGGTCAGAGTATGTTATACTTGATCCTGGAGATAACAGGAGCCACTGGATTAAAATCTTTTTTCCATCTCCTCTGTGCATCATCTTCATTCTCTGCCTTTGTAAGAGGTCCTTCCCCTCTGCCTACAAACATACTCCTATAACCCCCAGCCTGGAGAATCCTTCTTCTTGATCCCTCTACCTCTACCTGCTGCCTCCATTTCTTTCCCTATTGACCACTTGAAATAGAGCTTCTTTCTCCATGACTCCTGAAACAGCTTTTCAAGGAGAGAGAAGGTCTACTGCCAAAGTAATCCTCTCAATGCAGCACACTGATCATGCTACTCTTCTCAATTTTGTTCCATCTTTCCCCACTGCTTATCAAATACTAATAGTTAACACATATAATAATAACTTGCATTTATATTAAAAATATTATCTCATTTTATAGGAATCATGACAACCTTAAGAGGTAGGTGATAGAATTTTCCCATTTTTCAGTTTGGGAATTTGAGGTAGAAAGAAGTTAAAAACTTCTCCAGGCTCACAAAGTAATCTGATCATGGCCTTTCAGGACTTTCAAGGCCTGACCCCAACCTAACTTTCCAGTCTGTTATTTATCACTCTCAATAGAGTCTACATCCCAGCTAGATTGGATTACTACTCATCACTGATTTGCCTTTGTCCTCTCCTTGCCTTTGTCCCTGTCTTCTTTCCTGTCCTTGCTCACCAGATTCTCCGAAGCTTGGAATGGACTTTGTTTCTTATCATCATCTGTTACAAATCCCTCCCTTCTCTCAAAGCCCAGCTCAGGAACCTCCTCCTTCTAACTCTTTCCCTATCCTTCTCCAGGAGGAGTCAGTCACTTCAACTTCACACAAAGACAAAATAAAAACCAATGACATCCCTCAAAGATTTAAATTGGGGGATGGGGAAGGAGGGGGCAGAGATCTTTTACTTTCCCCATAGAGTCCTAGACATAAACTATACTCTGATGTTCTAGGAGAGCTCCTGGGTTGGGGAAAGAGACAAAGTGTGTTTGTTTGTTTTGGGGGTGGGGGGCAGGCAACTAGGTGGCTCAGTGAATTGAGAACTAGGTCCTGGGGTCAAATCTGGCCTGACACTTCCTAGCTGGGTGACCCTGGGCAAGTCACTTAACCCCCATTGCCTAGTCCATATCATCATTCTTCTGCCTTGGAATCAATCCACAGTACTGATTCTAAGACAGAAGGTAAGAGGTTAAGAAAATAATAATAATAATAATAGTTATTTGCAAAGAGACTACTTAACCCAGTTCATATAAACTCAGAGCTTCCCCTCTGGGATTCAGATGATAAATTAATTTGGTCACCTTCCTCTGTGCCAACCTTTCCACTGGAGACATAAAGTATAAAGCTAAACACTGATTTGGTTTGATAGAGTTTGTTATGTTGGCCTATTTGTATATACTGTAAGGAGAGATGATTGAGTGTCCCATGAAAATATGTTTTTCATTGCACTGAGGTGCATGATGAAACCAGCTCCACCAGCACCTTGACTCACCTCTCTGAGAAGCATCTCTGAGCCTTCTGTGAAATGGGCACCAACTTTGGCAAATATTCCAGCTTTAGCTTACATCACTCTCCTTCATGAATTGGGCTTCCTGAATAGACTCAATATTAATCCCCAACCTCAGGGCATTTGCACAAGCCATGACCCATACTTGTGCATCTTAGAGAATATTCCTTTGTTTTTCCTTTTTTTCCCCCTTTTTTCTCTAAATATATGTAAAATTTTAACATTTATTTTTCTTTTAATTCTGAGTCCCAAATTCTTTCCCTCTCTCCCCAGACAGTAAGCAATCTGATATAGGTTATACATGTACAGTCATGAAAAATATATTTCTGTATCAGCCATGTTTCAAAAGAAAACACAAAAAAACTCAAGAAAAATAAAGTTTAAAAAAAGTATGCTTCAATCTGCATTCAAACTCTGTCAGTTTTCCTCTGAAGATGGATAGCATTTTTCAACATAAAGTCTTCTGAATTGTCTTGAATCATATTTCTGAGAAGAGCTGAGTCATTCACAGTTGATCATGATATAATATTACTGAGATTATATAAAATGTTCTGGTTCTGTTCACTTCACTTTGTAGCAGTTTATGTAAGTCTTTCCAGGTTTTTCTGAAACCGTCTTGCTGGTCCTTTCTTATAGCACAACAGTATTCCATCACAATCATATAACACAACTTGTTCAGTCATTCCCCAATTGATGTGTATCCCCTCAGTTTCTAATATTTTGCTACCACAAAAAAGAGCAACTATAAATATTATATATATGTATACATATACATATATATAATTACTTTTCCTTTTTTTTAATCTCTGGGATACAGACCTAGTAGTGGTATTACTGGCTCAAAGGTTATGCACAGTTTTATAGCCCTTTGGGCAGAGTTCCAAATTGCCCTCCAGAATAGTTGGATTACTTCACTACTCCACCAGCAATGCATTAATGTTCAAGGAAGGTTCTTAAGGCTCTTCTCCTCTGAACCCTTACCTCTGAATAAAGCTTCAATAGCTTAAAACTACACTAAAACTTTTGGGACACTCTATATTCCTTCAACACTCATGTGATTTCTTCAATAAGGACTTCCTCAATTTCCACACTTGTCCCCCTAGTTGTTAGTTCTCTCCCTCTCTCCTTCTCTCCCTCTCTCTCTGTCTCCTCTCCCCACTCTCTCCCTCCTCTCCCTCCAAATATAAGATTTAAATTAATATCATTAACTCCAAGTATTATATTTGATAAGATTTATTAATGATCACTTGAAGTAGAGGAAATAAAAGAACAAAATAAAAAGTCTAAGTAAACAATATGTGAGTAAAATTCTCCTGCCTGGCACTCACCCAACCTCCACCAGCCATGTTCCCAGAGAAAGAGTGTGAGAGGGCGGAGCAACACAAAACTTATATTTTCCCTATGTTACTACCTTACATAGATCTTACATAAATACATAACTGGGGATGCTGGGAGAGTGAGTCCTGGGAAGCAAAATTTTTATTACACAATTCCCCTGTGATTTCATTGAGAAATGAGCATGTAGAAATCTCCCAGATTTACATGCCTAGTTTCCCCAATGAAGTAGTATATAACTAACGTATATCTCTATTAGCTAGAGGTACATACAATATTGCAATTTCTAAGGGGAAATTACAATAATTTGGGGATAAAAGGGTAATAAAAGAGAAAAAGAACAAAACCAATGATTGCTAGGTACATTGACAAAAAAGCTAATTAGGCGGCAGTCCCCTTTGGCATAGGAGTTTACATTCAAAATAAATGCATTCAATCCCCCACAGTTCAATTCACTACATCCCAAAGTTTATTCTGGATCTTTTGGTGCAGCATATGGTTTCTACAAGCTTCTTTATGGCACCTTCTCCAAACAGTTCACTTTCTTAATTCAGGAAGGTAGCAAGTTTCTTATCCTAAAATTACTCTCAAAAGAATTTAAACTTTGCATTATAGGATAATAATACAATCCCCCCTGAGGAGGATGTTGACCAACACATGGGTCACCCCAGGATACATGGCTGAGAAAATTAAAAACATAAAAACCCAAAGAAAAAAGAAAAAAATATCTTCTGGATGAAACATAAAATATCAAAGTCTCATGTGTAAAAATTCTAAGTAAGGAAGTAAGGAAGAACAAGCCCATAATATAATTTAGCTTGTATTTATCTAATTTGTACATCTATTATAATACCCTCAGTAGACTGTAAGCTACTTGAGGACAATCAAAGAACAGGCATTTATTAAGTACTCTTCAGAAAGGAGGTATAGTCTCTCTCTGGGCCTATATTCAGAAATTGCCAGCTTAAAAGTATTTTGCAAGATACCATTTGATGACCAGAGGTTTAGAGCTGCTTAGGACCTTTAAGGGCTGCTAGGTAGAACAGAGGATGAAGTGCTGGGATTGGAGTCAGGAAGACCTATCTTCCTGAGCTCAAATAGGACCTCAGACCTGCTTGTCTGTGTGACCCTGGACAAGTTACTTAATCTTATTTGCCTCAATTTCTGATCTATCTTTGCCAAGAAAACCCAAATAACATCACAAAGATTCAGACATGACTGAAAAAAATGAATAACAACAACAACAACAAAAAAGAACTTTGTGGTCTACTAGTCCAACTGAGGTCTAGGTAGTGGCTTCATAAATGAGAGAGGTGAGATCAGAATCTAGGCTTTGATTTCAAATCTACCCCACTATCCACTGTGCCATGGAGATATAAAGAAAGTTGTAGATTTGGTGTTGGAGGACCTTTGCTACTTACTGCCTATGTAACCTATGACAAGTCACTCCAACTCTCTGAGACTCAGTTTCCTTATCTGTAAAATGAAAGAGTTGGACTAAATGGCCTTCAAGGTCCCTTCCAGCTTAGTATTTATGATACTTAAGAAAATGGTCTAAAGGAGATTGGCTTGAGCAGAACCAGCTAGGTTAAGAGAAAATGATCCTCAGGATGAAGTTAAGAACCTACCCCAGTGGCTTCCTCAGTCCCTGAACTATGGACTGAAGTGGCCTGCCCAGGATGTAGGTGTGGACCAGATAAAAGAGAACTTCTGAAACCCTGGGAGGGCTTTCTTCTAACTCTGGGTCTGAGAAGTAGAGATAGGGAGAGCAAGGATAAAAAGGGACATATAGATAATACCAAACCTTCCTTCTAGCCTATTGTTCTCAAATTTTGTGACCTTCTATACCACTTCCCATCTCCCAACCTTTCCAAGGTTAGACAAGAGCTACTAAGGATCAGAGTTCAAAAGATCCACACATTTCTTATTTTTCTTTAAGTCTATACCTTCTGTCTTAGAATCAATGCTAAGTATTGATCAGGGTTAGGCAATGGGGGTTAAGTGACTTGCCCAGGGTCACACAGCTAGGAAGTATATGAGATCAGATTTGAACCCAGGTCTGACTCCACACCTGGTGCTGTAACTATTGTGCTACCTAGCTGCCCCAGAATCCAAGCATTTCAAGCTAGCAGGAACCTAAGAGATCTTTTATTTTTCCTACTGTCTCTGAATATCTGAAGCCAAATATTTACTGGGCAAGTGCAAATGCCCAGCACTGAGAGACTATAAGAGAGTAAGTTCCTGAGAGCTTTTAGCCTAGGTAGAGAAATATTAAGTCAGATCATTTGTATAGGACTTGGGAGAAATCTGGATTACTGTGGCAAGAATTCTGGGATATGGGGTCAGGAGATCTACCTAGATTTTTCTAGTGACAAAATTTTGAAGTGAGAAGGGACCCCAAAGACTGTCTCCCCAATCCATATGAGCTATGATTACAAGTAGAGGGGTACTGAAATCATAGGAAGTGGGTTCAAATATCACCTTTGATGCCATATTATCTGTGTGATCTTGGGCAAGTCATTTAACTTGTTTCTGGACATATGTAAACTCATATGTAAACTGAGAATATTAAATAGCCTTTGAGGTCCCTTCTAGCACTACATCTCTGATACAAGGATTCCCCTTCAACCTACCTGATGGGTGGAACAACTAAGCCTTAAGTAAAGGGGACTCCATTGCCTCCAGAGATCCATTTGACTTGGTGCCAGCTCTCCTTAGGAAGTTTTCCTTACATGGAGCTGAATCTTCTCCATAACTTCCATCCATTGCTCCTATTGCCACCCTCAGGGGCCAAGCAGAACCAGTCTAACTCCTCTTTTTCAAGCCAGCCCTTCATATTCTTGAAGACATCTGTCATACTGCCCCTAAGTTTTCTCTTCTTCAGGGTACATATTTCTCACTTTTACAAACACAAGCCTAGTCAGGCACTTTGCTGGGAGTTGGGTAGGGAGGGGGATTACAAATAAAAATTCACAACTATTGTCCCTATTGTCCATTTTACTAGAGGCATTAAGATTTATAATCTCAATTGTTCTGATGATTACCACTTTGTAAGAATAATCACCAAAATAATCTGATACTGGCTAAGAAATAGAGCAGTGACCAGTGGAATAGATTAGGTTCACAATACAGAATAGTATAGTCATTTGATCATAGTAATCTAGTGTTTGATAAACCCAAAGATCCAAGCTTTTGGGACAAAATCTTACTATCTGACTAAAAACTGCTAGGAAAACAGTATGTCACAAACTAGGTACTGGCCAAAATCTCACACTGTATACTAAGATAAGGTTAAATGGGTATTTGATTTAGATATAAAGGGTGACACCATAAGCAAATTGGGGGAGCATGTCAGATTAGTATTTACTTGTCAGATCTATAGATAAGAGAAAAACTTAACGACAAAAAGGAGAAAGCATTACAAGGTGTAAAATGGATAACTTTTATTATATTAAATTTTAAAGGGTTTGCACAAACAAAACCAATGCAACCAAGATTAGAAGGAAAGCTGAAAGCTTCGGCTAGGGAAAATGTTTACAGCAAATATTTCTGATACAGACCTTATTTCTCAAATGTATAGAGAACTTCATCAAATTTATAAAAATATGTCATTCCCTGGTTGATAAATGGTCAAAGGATATGAATGGGTAGTTTTTAGAGGAAGAATCAAAGCTTTGATCATATGAAAAAATGCTCTAAATCACTATTGATTAGAGAAGTGCAAATTAAAACAACTCTGAGGTGCCACCTCATGCCTATCAGATTGCTTAATATGACCAAAAAGGAAAAAGAAAGATGTTGGGGAGAATGTGAGAAAATTGGGAAACTAAAAATGCATTCTTGGTGGAGTTGTGAACTGATTCTGAAGAACAACCATGCCTAACAGGCTTTAAAACTATGTTTATCCTTTGGTCCAGCAATACCATTACTAGGTCTATATCCCAAAGAAATCATAAAAAAGGGAAAATAATCTAGTTATAGCAGCTCATTTTATAGTGGCATAGAACTGGAAATTGAAAGGAAAATTACCCACTAATTAGGGAATGGTTGAACAAGTTGTGGTATATGATTGTAACATAATGCCATTGTGCTACAAGAAATGAGAGGTATAAGCAGGAGGATTTCAGAAAAAAAAAACAACACCTGGAAAGACCTACATGAACTGATGCAGAGTGAAGTGAGCAGAACCAGAACATTATACACAGTCCCAGCAATATTGTATGATGAACAACTGCAAATGACTTAGCTATTCTCAGCAATTTAACGATCCAAGGCAACCACAAGAACTCATGAGGAAAATTGCCATCTGCCTCCAGAGAAAGAGCTGATGGAGTCTGAATGTAGATGGAAGCATACTGTCTATAACTTCTTCACTTTTTTTGTTCAAGTTTTCTTCCACAAAATGACTAATATAGAAATATGTTTTACATGATTGCATGTGTATAACCTATACCAGATTGTTTATTGTCTCAGGGAAGGGTGAGGGAAGGGAGGAAGAGAGAAAATTTGGAATTTAAAATTTGATTATCAACTATTACCAACAAGGCAAAAATCCAGGATAACTCTAAAGAGACTCATGATCAAAAAGGTTATTTACTGCCATAGAAAGGGCAAGATAGTCCAAATACTAATTGAAAAATATAATTCTTCACCTTATTTCCTCCATGAATTTTTCTCTAGTATAAACAATAGGTGTCTTGTTTCATAACACGATGAGCAAGGGGAAATGTATTATATGATAATATATGTTCAACCTATAACATATTATCTGCCTTTTGGGGGAGAAAGAAGGGAGAAACATGGTTTGCAAAAAGTCAGAAAATGGGGACAGGTGGGTAGCTCAGTGGATTGAAAGCCAGGCCTAGAGACAAGAGGTCCTGGGTTCAAATCTGGCCTCAGACACTTCCCAACTGTGTGACTCTGGGCAAGTCACTTAACCCCCATTGCCTAGCCCTTACCGCTCAATTAATACATCATATTAATTCCAAGGTGGAAGGTAAGGGTTTGGGGGGGAAATTGTATCAATGAAATCTGGAAAAAATTAAAATTAAGAAAAATTTTAAAATATGGTTCCTAGTGGGTAACTGAGTGGCTCAGTGGATTGAGAACCATGCTTAGAGACAGGAGGTCCTAGGTTCAAATCTGACTTCAGACATTTTCTAGCAGTAATAGCTATACACAGTATTGATTCTAAGACAGAAGGTAAGGGTTTAAAATATATATGTGGTTCCTACCTTAAAAAAAAAAAGAATGTTTTTATATGTAACTGGGGAAAATATATATTTCAAAAGATTTGTAAAACACCTTTCTCTCTCTCTCAAATATATATATATATTACATATATATAATTTCATTTGACTTTTCTAGCAACTGAGTGAGCTAAGTACCTTTAATTGTCCTCATTTTACAGATAAGGAAACTGAGGCAAAACTAGAATCCAAATCTCCTTGGCTTCAAGTCCTGGGGTCTGCTTATTTTGCTCTCAACAAGGACTCAGAGAAGTAAATGCAAAGTATACAGAGAATATGTACAAAGTAAATACAATATGGTTTCAGGATGATCAAAACACCTATAGTGAGAGAATGGGAAACCTGGCCTAGAAGGAATCATCTTTTTGAGCACCCCCAGTTCCTTCAGCAGTAAAATGGGAATACTAATACCAATCCTGCCAGAATCCATATGAGAAACAAAGGAGGCAGGCGTGTGCTTTAGGCTGCTTAGTAGGACACATTGTTCAGTTTTCAGTGTGAGCATCTACTGGTTAGAAATCAGCAAACGCTACAAATCAGGTCTTGATATACGGTGTTGTTGATTGTCCAGACTCAAGAAGGATTACCTTCTCCATTAGGAGAAAAATGTTAACAGCGGAGACTAAATTTCAAAGTATGGCATATATACACTTTTCTTTTAAGAGAGCTGGTTATTAAACATTTATTAGCACACCTCTGAGATAACATTTACTATTTAGGGCAACTAGATAGTGTAGTGGACAAAGTGCTGAGCCTGGAATCAGAAAAACTCATCTTTCTCTGTTCAAATCTGGCTTGAGATATTTCTTAGCTGTGTGACCCTGGTCAAGGCACCTAATCCTTTACACCTCCATGGAACTCCCCCCCCCATGCTGGGTACCCTTAGTGTCCCTCCTTTTCCCACCTCTTTTCCTGTGTTGTCTTCTCAGTTAGATTGTAAACTCCTTGAGGGCAGGAATTGTCTCTTTTCCTTCCTTCCTTCCTTCCTTCCTTCCTTCCTTCCTTCCTTCCTTCCTTCCTTCCTTCCTTCCTTCCTTCCTTCCTTCCTTCCTTCCTTCCTTTCTTTTTTTTAAATCAACTATATCCCTAATGCTTAGCCCAGTCCCTGGCATATAGTAGGTACTTAATAAATGTTTTTTTGAATAGATCAAATTATTCTTCTTCTAGATGGACAGATAGGCAGATACTTAGCTTTGTGTTCAATTCTTTTTTCATCTTGTCCTAGTTCCCTGACCATCTCCCCTCCTCCTTCTAGTCAGTATAGGAAATAAATGTATATGTAACTGGTATAAAGAGGCAATATAGATAAGACTACAAAGGGGAAATTGGAAGTCATGCAAATTAGCCCAAAAATCAAAGGAGCATCATTTACAAATTATATCATATAGTAACCAAAATTCACAACCTGGTAATATGTACAGACTCAGCAGAAGTCATCTAGGCACTGTTGTCAGCCTTCTGGTGTTATGATAAGTAAATTCCAGACAAATTCCAGACTTCCACTGTTCCAGACCAAAGGATCACCAAATAGCACTGATAATTTTGAGATGATGTAAACATGTTAATATGAAAGTTTTATCAACTTTTAAATGATTTTCATATGTTAATGAACTAACTGTTCCCCCCAAAACCATGAAAAATGAAACCGTAAACTCTTACATCCCTGCCTCCCCACCCCCAGCTTCTATCTCCATTGTCTCCATGCTGCCCCAATACTTCCAGCTTTAATCCATGGTTAGGTGAGTGATACTTTCTGCCTCTCTCCCTCCTCCTCCTCTTTCTATTGCAACCTATAGGTTTGGCTCCTTGCCAAAAACCAGTTACACAAAAGCTCATCACAAATAGTGAATAGTGAACAAATCCATTTGTATAACAAAACAGCAAATAGAAATTGGAGAACTTATCCAGATTCAGGGGTGTGCTTGTTATGGTTTATAAGCAAGTTGTTAAAATTTTCAGTGTGAGCATTCACATCTTAGAAATTGGTAAATGATAAAAACCAAGGTTTGATTTGTTTTATCATCTACTTGTGAAATTGATAGAGAAAATATTCATATAAATTAAACTTAGAAGTAATTGTATCTTGGGGGCAGTGAGATGGTTCATGGATTGAGAGCTAACCAAGAGAGAAGCCCCAATCTCAATCATAGGGAAGTTCCCCCTGAACCTCAGGGAAAACTAACTGAAAATCAGGGATATGTTAAATATCTAGCCTCTACATGTCTGGAGTTTCCAGAGATTGCCTTTCTCTCTCTTTCAACATGTCTAGAATCAGTCACCAAGGGAGTATGACACTAGGTTTTTCTTTTCTTGAAGGAAGGACCTGCTCTCTAAAGTCATTCCCAATCTGGCCCCTCCCTAATTTTCCAGGATTCTTACACTTCCCTCTCTTCTATGCCCTTTACCATCTAGTTATACTGGATCCCTTGCAATTGCTGACACATCATTTAATTACACCCCTTTGTACCCCAATCATTAGAAACCCTCATCAATGTAAGCAATTAATGCTTATTGATTGATTTTTCAACCCCTTCTAATCTGGCTTCTGTTCCCACCCTTCAATTGTACTTACTCTGAAAAATTACCAATGATCTCAGATTTGGAACTTCTGGATTCTGACTCTGATGCTCCTGGAAGTTTTCTTTTGGAGGTTTCTTTCAAGAGGTCGCTGGTAGATTCTATTTCCACCTTATCCTCTGGTTCTAAGATAGCTTCCCCTTTCAAGATTATCAGTTGAGAGCCATTTTTTTCTTTTCAAACCAGGCTTAGGGTGCTTTTAACTAAGGTGACAGAAAAGGAACAGTTGGTATAAAACATCCTCCATCCTCAAATTCTGTGACAGACTGTAAGGATAATTTTAGTTGTGACCTAATCTAAATTAATTTTGGTCGCCAGGGAATATCCCAAATAAGATACCCAAGTCAGTTAGTAAATTTATGGTGGTTTAATTAATATAGAGGAAAGGAATTAAGGAGAAGGGAGAAGGAAAGGGTGTAGGATTTCTCCTGCCTGGCCTGTGCCAGGGGAAGTTCAATGTCCTCCATCACAAGGTCTCTGAAGATTAGTGGCTTTCTAAGAGGGTAGTGTTTAGAAGGTAAAGGAGAAAGAATCAGCCTAAACTCTGATAGAGCTCAGTAAGATGCCTTACCTAAACTAGGCTACTCAGTTTCTCCAAGTATAGTATAAAGGAAAACTCACCGCCAAACTGGACAATAGCTGCTGCCACAATGCTTAGCACACTCAGCAAGCTGCTGCCAGCCACCTCTCCTCCACCAAAGAGGCTGGAAAGAGGAAGTGACACAAAATATAGAAATGGTTTTACATCACTTTCCTGCATCTCACCTGTACCAATGGTAGCTTAAGCTTGACTTATGACCGCCCAGGGGTCTGTCAGCTGTTTCTGATTTGTCACTTGCTAGCACATGTCTATTACAGGTCATCCTCCTAGATATGTAATCCTTAGGTATGGGTGTAGACATTCCTGATTTTGTTAGACTAAATAGGGTAGAGTAATCTAACGTTCACAATACTCTCCCACTAGTAAATATAGAATCCTCAAAGAGTGACCTCAAACTTTGAAAGTACATGCAACAAAAGGGTAACACAAGTCCTGGTTGCCAAAGGTAATTTTCTCCCACTTGTGGTTAGCTTGTAGTGTACTTGTAGTATAGTTTCTTTGTTGGGCTCCTTTTAGAACCATGAATCTACATGCAGTTTATCTAGCTTCTAGTGCATACACTACTATCAGTTGATTAGGGAATATTTCTAGGAAATAGTTGGGAAGATGGGAACTCCAATATCTTCTAGACCCTTTGAAGTTGACAGAGTCCTCCTCCAGCCAAGTTTGGAGGAAAAGAAGAAACCTAGGCCAAGTCAAGGCTAAAGCCTCTTCTTCCCTGTTACAAGGGAATCACTTTAAAAGACTGATATATATATATTAATTTAAGGTCGCCAAGGAATCAGCAATGTAATTCCTAAATGAAAACTTAATTCAGCCGTCAATCTTTTATGGAGTTTAATTACAATAGGAGGAAGTAATTAGAGATAGAGAGAGAGAAAAGGGAGAGAAGGAAATAGGGCTTAAATACCCCTTCTGTTTAGGCTGGGCCAAAAGGCCCAAGCCCTTAGATAGCTGGGGCAAAGAAAAGAGATCAGTCCCTATTACTCACGTGACCAAAATGGAGAAACAGTCTCAGAGGCCCCCACCTTCAGCTTCCTTCAGCGCAAGCTTCTCAGAGCCCACACGAACCACCCACCAACTACTCAACCCCCCTTCCCTTCTCCAGACCCTCCTATCTTTCAGGAAAACATCCAAGTTCCTCCCCTCAGTTCTCCCATCTACCAATCACTGTTCATCAATTTCCCTGTGCCAATGGAGGCTCTAGCTTAACCCAGGACCGCCCAGAGGTTTCTGGCTTTTGCACATGTCTGTTGAAGGTCATATTTTCAAATGATTAAATCTTTGCTCCTTTGCTACAGCCCTTTCTAAATCCTGTTAACCTGAGTAGGGTAGAGATTGGAATAATTAAATTTTGATCTATGCTGCAGCCCTTACTCAATCCTGTTAGGACTGAATAGGGTGGAGATTGATTCCAAGTATCTCCATTGTATCAATTCTAAAATCAATCATGACTCAAAGAAATTCCTGTTCTATGCTTAAGCATAGGTCAAAGTCCTTTCCATTGTTCAGCAAAGGGTTTCTGTCCTAAAGTAATCTTAAGAAGGGAAGAAAAGGAACCTCCCCTGCCAATGGGGTTCCCATTCCAATAGACTATCAGTAAGAAATTTTCCAAGTATGAAATATCTCAATGGTGAAATTTCCAACATTTATAAGTCTAAGGAATTTTGAGGTTTACATCCCCAACCATCATCTCTGGTTAGAACACCATGCTTACTTCAGTCTCTGGAATAACTTCCTTCTTGATTCACTGGATAATTTTTAGATGACATCTGGAGCATGACCAAGTCTCTTAATCTTAATCAAATCATATTCTGGTACAACATTGCTTTTCACACAGTCTATGATTAATTAAGTGGGACTATTTTCACCTTTTTTTTTAAGTGCCAAGGTATTACTTTAAGTGGAGTAGGATGATTTGATGGAATAAATCAGTAAATCCATTTATATCTCACATAAAGCCTAGCACAGTGATTTACTTATGGCATATTCTTAATAAATGCTTATTCACTGACTGACTTTTTAGTCCTTTCTAATCTGGCTTTTGTCCTCATTCCTCAACTGTACCTACTCTTTACAACGTTACCAATGAGCTCTACCTTGGAAGCTCTGCATTCTGACTGTGATATTCCTGAGAGTTTTCACTTGGACATTTATTTCAAAAGGTCATCAGTGAATTCTTTCTCTTTCTACTTTGCCCTCTGGTTCTAAGAGAGCTAGACAGTTTTCTTTTAAGACTTCTTGAAATGTCATTTCTAGGCTCCTGTTTTTGGTTATAACATTCAGTCGATCCAATGATTTCTTAATTTTTTTCCTCCTTAATCTGTTTTCTAGTTTTTGCTATGAGATACCTTCTACTTATTTTTCAGTTTTTTTTTAAATTTTATTTTAAGGGGGCAGCTGGGTAGCTCAGTGGATTGAGAGCCAGGCCTAGAGACGGGAGGTCCTAGGTTCAAATCTGGCCTCAGACACTTCCCAGCTGTGTGACCCTGGGCAAGTCACTTGACCCCCATTGCCTAAAAAAAAAAATAAATAAATAAAATAAAAATTTTATTTTAAAATTCCTTGTTGTCTCACTAAACCAAGGGTTTCTTTTTGGTCTGTTCTAATTTTTAGGAAATTTGTTGCTCGAGGAAGGCTTTGTAGCTTTTATGACAACCCTTTCCAATGTTTTCTTCCATATCTCTCATTTAACTCTTTTTTAAAAACTCTTGATTTATCTCTTTCAGGAATTCTAGTTGATTTTTGCTTGTAGATTTGTTTTGGAGTCATTCTCTTTTCCTAGGTTTATTTCTTGAGCATCTCTGTCAACATATGAGTTCTTTATGGTAGGATTCTTCTAGTCTACTTCCTGACTTTAGACTTGATTTTAGAACTGTACTCAATAATACTTCTCTTCCTCAATATGTTTTTCAGGTCAGTTCTTTTTTCTATGAGATACTTTGTATTATCTTCTATTTTTTTTTTCAGTCTTTTGACTTTGTTTTAATATAGCTTGATGTCTCGTGGAGTCATTAGTTTCTATTTGGTCAATTCCAATTTTCAGTGAGTTATTTTCTTTAGTAAGATTTAGTATCTGTTTTTATGAGCTACTGATTTGCTTTTGATTCCTTAAGGTTTTCTTAAAATAATTTTTCAAATTCTTGCTTTAACTATTCCAATAGTTTTGGTTGGGCTTATTTCCCAGTTGTGTATTTAACTTGAGTTTGCTTATAGTTGTTTTTTTAGTACCCTTACCTTCTTTCTTAGAATTAGTACTAAATACTATTTCCAAAGCAGAAGAGAAAGGGGTAGGCAATGAAAATTAAATTACTTGTCTAGAATCATATAGATAGAATGTGTCTGAGGCCAGATTGGACCCAGGACCTCCATTCTCCAGACCTGGCTTTCTATTCACTAAGCCACTTAGCTGCCCCTCTTATACATATTTTAAAAATATTTTCTTCTTTTGAAACAGGCCCAGTCAGATGGACCTCTGGACCTCACAGTGGGACTTCAAGGGGTGGGTCTGAGGTGCTCTTTTGCTGTTGTAGCTTCTGTCTCAGGATCCCAAAAGTTAGCTTATACCCAATTGCAGAACCTAGCTAGGTAGGGGGTAGGGGGGTTGACCAACACTCTTCTGTGTGCAGTTTTGCTTCTAGTTCCCCCTTGAGAAAATTGACTCTCTCTGCCTAGCTTTCAAGTTATGTTCAGCAGGAGAACCCTGTGACTGTCTTGCTGTTGGATTTGGATTTCTGTCTTTTTGAAATGCTTTTTAAAGATTGGATATGAAAGGATAGTCAGAGCAATTTTGACTTTTGCTGCTACTAAGTCTTCATCTTGACTCCACCCCCAAGGGAATTATGTTCTCTTCATTTGGGATTGTATTTTGAGCTTTCCTGTCACCATTATAGCTCTATATCACAGTATTCCCTTTTTTGGTTGCTCATTCTGCTAGCTTATTTCATAGCTGCATTTTATTAGGGTTGGGCTCTGTGCACATCTGGGGGGATTTTCTCTCCTAAACATGTCCTGTTACACTCTTCTGCTGCTTTCATAGCTCAGGCAGAGATCCTTTAAACTCCCAAAGTGATGTGATCTGGGGCAAAGTCTGCTCACTATCTTCTTGATCTGAGTTCTACAAGTCTCTGAGTCAGGTTTTTGGACTGTTGACTTATCCTTGGTTGAGTTTCAATATATTGCTCCTGAACTCAATCCCCTGGGAGACTCTTCGGTTCAAAGTTACTGAACTACTGATTCTCCTTTGGTCTTTCCCCGGGGCACTGGTGTGCTCTATTCTCAGTTTGCTCCTGGCCCAATTCTATCCCAACTGTCCATTGACCTTTCTGTCTCTCTATATTGATCTGGGTTCAACAAATGACTTATTATAACTTTTTCTGAATTTTCCCATTAGGATTTTGTCAGGTGGACCTTCCAAATCTATTTAGAGCAATCTTATTAAATGATCTCTTTATTGCTACATCCAAAGGCCATTTTTCTTGGTCCTCAATGTACTTGATCACTCTGCAGTGTTGGATGCTATTGACCATTCTCTCCCCTATATGCTTTCATGAAACTGTTCTTTCTTTGTTCTCTTCTGACTTATCATATTCTTCTTTATAGAATCATCTCCTTTGTCTTTCTTAGTCTCCTTTGTAGAATTATCATCCATGTCCCAAACTCTATACCTGGGTGGAAAAGCCCAACTTCCTTCAAAGTACAGCCCAGATTCTGCCTCCTCCAGGAGTCTTCTCCTCATTCTCCCTAGTTATTAGCCCTCTCTTCCTATCACATTATTTTGTATACCCTCCGAAATTCACTCTCTTAGAACATATTGTCCCCTCCAGCAGAAGAACAGAACTTCCTTGAGTTCAGGGTTAGTTTGGGGTTTTATCTTTATGTCCCCAGGGTCTAGGATTGTGTCTGATATCTATTAAGTGCTTAATAAATGCTTATTGATTGAGATCCAAGAATGGGTGGGGACCAGATTTCTGGGTAGCACCAGAGTTCAAAGCCCAAGTTTCTCCCTTTGATGACCATAACTGAAGACCAGAAGTGATGAGACCAGGAAAGAGGGAGAGACTGGACCAAATGCTAGAGACCATCAGCTATCACAAAGCCCAGGGGATGACTGAGTCAAGGATGGAGAAACCTACCTGTCTCCCTAACGTTCTCCTGTCTTCCTAGTGTATATTCCGAGGTCTAGAGGTGGGCCCCAGATATATAACCCTTTTCTACATTTCCCTTCATAAACCATGAGCAAGTGTAATTCAGGAATGTCTAGTAAGCTGTGTGGTTACTACAAATGGATTGGCTGAGCCCAGTGATTGAAGCAGGTCATTCGACAAAGACTGGGAAATTCCAGGTTCAGAACCATAGATTTCTTGCGTTTAATAATTTCGAGCAATATTTCCCATTATTCCCTATTCCAATTTCGAACATGGAAGTGTTAGGGGCTCTCACTCAAAAGCCAGGAAGACTTTGGGGAGACCTTGAAAGTTGGTAAGTTGAACATAGTGACACCTGGTGGACAATTCCTATATTACAACATTGAATGGCGTATCATTATAACCTACTGCCTTTCCCTAGGTCTAAGGAGTATGGCTCATTAGAGTTGCTTACATTATTGCAATGCCCCAAAGTGTCACATATCTGCAAAGGTGAAACAAGTAGTTCAGATTTGAAACTGGAACAGAATGAATTTTTTTGGGAAACATTTACTATTTAATAAAAGGAGGTTTACTTAGCCACTCACCAAGGGTGACTACCCCTATCATCCTCAGTCATCCTGAGGCTATGCCACATTTGGAAATGAAATTTGTGTACTGAAGTACATTTTTTAAAGTCTTTTTTTTTAATTCTTACGTTCAGTCTTTGTGTCAAAGAGAGAAGGGTGGCAAGGCTAGGCGATCAGGATTAAATGACTTGCCCAGGGCCATACAGTTAGGAAGTTTCTGAGGTCAGATTTGAAACCAGGTCCTCCTGATTCCTAACCTGGTGCTCTATCCATTATGCTACCTAGATAATTCCAAGAAAATAAAATTATTTTACTTTAAAATTTAAAATAAAAGTTTAAAAATTAGAATTGGGCAAGTGGAAGCTAATGGCTCTATGAAACATCAAGAAACAATCAAAGTCAAATGAATGAAAAAATAGAAGAAAATGTGAAATAGCTCAATGGAAAAACAATGGGCCTAGGAAATAGATCACAGAGAAATAATTTAAGGACTATTGGACTCCTTGAAAGTCACATTCAAAGAAAGAGCCTAGATATCCTATTTTGAGAAATTTTCAAGGACCTTTCCTGATATCTTAGATCCAGAGGCTAAAAAACAAATTGAAAGAATTCACCAATCACCTCCTGAAAGAGATTCTAAAATGAAAACTCCAGGAATATTGTAATCAAATTCCAGAACACCCAGGTCAAAGAGAAAATACTTCAGGCAGCCAGATAAAGCAATTCAAATATTGTGGAACCACAGTCAGGATCACATAAGATTCAGCAGGTTCCATGTTACCTGAACAGAGGGCTTAGAATATGATACTCTAGAAGGCAAAGGAGCTAAAACTGTAATCAAGAATAACCTACATAGCAAAACAGTATAATCATTCAGGAGGAAAAATAGATATTCAATGAAATAGACACCTGGGGTTTCTACACTCAAACTAAATAAACTGGGGATCGCTAGATTTCCAAGTTGACAATTCCTATATGGGAAAATGATATGTATAATTCCTAATAACTTTATCATCATTAGGGGAGTTTAAAGGAATTTACAAAGAGAGATTATATTGGAATAATCTCCAAAAAAAAAAGAAAGAAAAGAAAAATGGAGTGAGAAAGAGGGGCAATTAGGTATGTTAACTTGGAAATAACACAGAACTATTAAATAGTCAGAAAAAAACCCAAGTCTTTAATCAGGATAGGGATAAGTCCAATTTGACCCTTTACTCAGAGTTCGGTGCCACAACCTTTTCAGGGTATAAATCCTGGACTCTGGGGATGTTATCCCTAGGGAGTGCCACAAGGATAGATGACAACTCCAGGGAACAAAAGAATTTGGGGAACCTATATACCATTTGGGGAGTCCAGGGGCAGGGAAAGATTCACATTGTTATAGCTACAAGGAAAATGGGAGTGTTCAAACTATATTGACAGGATACAATCAAGCTTGGGAAAGGAATCATAGCTAGAGGCTAGGGTGTAAGAGAAGGGGCTACTTACAATGGATACTAAAGGATCCTTAGCATATGCTTAGTCTCATCCAACAAGGATTGTCATTCCCCTCAGGGTCTCCCATTTAGTCCAAAACTGCCAATTTGGGATTCCCTTCATGGTAGATTCCCAGGGGAAAAGGGAAAAAGGATAAGCTTTGGGGTCTCCAACCGATAAGTTAGTCCTGAAACTTGGGGTTCATCAGATCTCACTAGGCCACAAGTTTGGGATTCCTAGATCCCATGTTGACAGGTAGCTCAAGGGTTAGAGAGTCAGACCTAGATCTGGCCTCAGACATTTCCTAGCTCTGTGACCTGGAGCATTTAACCCCCATTGCCTAACCCTTACCATTCTTCTACCTTGGAAATGATATTTAGTATTGATTTTAAGACAGAAGGGAGGTTTTTTCTTTCTTTTTTTTTAAAGAAAGATGAACTGGGAGAAGGGAGAGGAGAGAGGTAGAATTGGAAAATTTTCTCAAATAGAAAAGGCCCTCAAAGAATTTTACAGTGAAAAAGAAAATGGGGAGGGTGTGGCAGGGAATGCTTGAACCTCACCCTCATCAGCATTGATTCATAGAGGGAAGAAGATACAAACATAGTTGTGTATAGAAATTTAGCTTATTAATTAGAAATAAGAAGAGAATGAGAAAAGAGAAAAGAATAGATGACAAAAGCAGGGGGGATATAGACCAAGGGAAGCAGTGATTAGAAATAAAATGAACTTTTTGAGGTAGAAAAAGAAAAAAGAGAGAAAAGAAACAGAGGGAAATAGGATGGATGGAAATCCACAGTTAGTAATCATAACTGTGAATGTGAATGGGATGAACTCACTCATAAAATGGAGCAGATAAACCTTGAAAAACACAGAACCACTAAAGTAATTAGAACAAGTCTTTAATCAGGACTTGGAATACAATGCTCAATTGGGCCACCACACTGCCAAGAGGTTGACATACCACACAGAGCCAAAGCTCTGGGACTCTCGGGAACAATGGGGGGGGGGGGGCTCTTTAAAGGAGATTTTCCAAAGAGCTGAAGAATTTGGGGTCTTATATACCTTTTGGGGAAATAAAGGATAGGAAAGTACAAGGGAAGGAGGAGCCCTGGGCTGGACTACCAGGGAGCAGTCTCTGATACAACGGGTGACACTTCCAAGATAAAAGGGTACTTAAAATTTGATTACATCTACTAATTCTATCTAATCTGAGATCATTGGGTACTTTAAGGTTTATTGCTCAGTCTAAGACAAGGTCAGTCTAGGACTTCTCTTAAGGGAAGCTCCCAAGGCACAGGGGCAAACTTGGGGGGTTCCATTAACAAAGTTGACACTAGCAATCATGATTTCAGACAAAGTAAAAGCCAAAATAAACCTAGTAAACAGGGAAACTACATTTTTGCTAAAAGATACCATAGAAAATGAAATGATATGAAAACATTTTACAAGTTTTTCTGATAAAGGCCTCATTTAAATATATGCTGAGTATAGAACTGAGTCAAATTTATAAAAATAAGAGCCACTTCCCAACTGATATATGATCAAAAGAGATAAACAGTTTTCAGAAGAAAAAAATTTATAGTTATTTGAAAACATGCTCTAAGTCACTATTGACTAGAAAATCACTTTGAAGAATTACCTCATATCTATCAGAAATGACAAATGCTGGAGAGGATAAGAAAAAAAAATAGGCATCTTAATGAACTATTGGTGAAATAGTGAGTGAATTGATCCAAACATTCTAGAGAATAATTTGGAACTAGACCCAAAGGTCTAAAAACTACTTTCTCTTTGACCCAGTGATATCACCACTAGATCTGTATCACAGATCAAAAAGAAAAATAAAAAAAAGAAAGGAAAAAGGATCTATAAGTATAAAAATATGTGGTAGCAAAGAATTGCAAATTGAGGGGATACTCATGAATTGGGGAATGGGTAAATAAATTATAGAGTATGTAAACTGAAAAAAACAACACAGAACTATTAAATAGTCAGAAAAACCACTCCTTAATTAAGGAAAGGGGTTCAGTGCTTTCCTCAAGGACTCCACACAGAGTCTCATGCTACACATGTCCCAAGATTTGAGACTCTGGTTGGTCTGACCACTGACCACTGGGAGAGCCAACTGCCTTAGATGAACAACTCCAAAGAGCCATTAAAATGGGAAGCTAAAATCCCTTTCTAGGGGAACATGGAGGCTGAGGATGAGAGAGAGTTGATTAGCTTTACAATGGTAACAAAGGAAAATAAAGAGTCCCAGAAGGGAATAAGTTAGGGGCCTATGCCTTACAATGGACACAAAAGGGGAAGATCCAACCAAAGGCTATCCAGCTACCTCACAAAAGGACTTTGGCCTAAGGGGAGAAACCATTGAAATAAAAGAGATACTTAACACCTGATGGCCCTCCCCACCTAAATTACTTTAAGGTCTAATTGTTAGTCTGAGACTTGGAGGTTGGACTTTCCCCTCAGGGAGAAACTCTCATGTAACAGGTAAAACTGGAGGCTTTTCTACCTTTTAACTAACTAAACTGGGGGTCATCGAATCTTACTAGGCCACAGGTTTGGGGGCTTCTAGATTCCACGTGGACAATGTTTATTGTTATAATTTACATAAATGTACTAAAAAAATGATGAGGGGGTGGTTTTAGGAAAAAACATGGGAAGACCTTTATGAACTGATGCAAAGTGAAGTGAGAAGAACCCAGAGATCTTAGTACTGGGTAAAAGCAATGCCTGTAATGATGATTAACCTTTAAAGACTAGATTACTCTGATCAATAAAATGATCCAAGACTATTTCATAGGACTCATGATGAAAGATGTTATCCACCTCCAGAGAAAGAAGTGATGAAATCTGAGTGCAAATTGAAGTCAAATTTTCTGATTTCTTTTAATTTCTCGTCTTAAAAATACATGATTAATATGGAAATATGTTTTGCATGATTTCAAATGTATAACTGATTGCTTGCCTTAGTGTGTGTGTGTGGAGAGGTGGAAGGGAAAAAATTTGGAACTCAAAATTGTAAAAGAAAAGGTTATAAATATTAAAAAATTTAAAAATATTTTTAGAAAAAAGGAATTGGTGGTATAAATGCTTTAAAATGAGCCTGTTCTCCTCAAGGGTCAAGGTGATATAAGGAAACAGTGTGCCCCTAGGTGTTGGGGTGAAATGTTTGTGACATGGGCACTGTACCCCAGAAACCCAGGGGAACTATTACCAGGGAAACTCCCTTGCCTTTGCATCCTTGTGACTCTTAACCTAGAAACACCCAATGAGCCCACCTAGGGTCCTGAGATGTTTACCCTCTTTTGTCCTCTAGATTTAAGGAGGATAAAGAAATGAATCTTTATGCCTCCAGGCAGGCCCCAGTCAGATGATCACCTCACCCCACCCAATGCCTGAGGGACTAATACTCTAGGTCAAGTCCACACCAGGCTAAAGAGTATATAAACCCCAGAACTGATGTCATCTGGGGAACAGCCTTTCCACCCGTGCTGTTCCCATGGAGGAACAGCCTTTCCTTTCATGCTGTCCTCCTGAGAAACTGCTCCCCATCTTGCTCTTCCACCTTGCTATCCTCCTGGCCACTCTCAACATTACTTTCTAAATTAATAAGTCTCTTTTTTGTTTTTAAGCTAAGTTCTGGAATCATTGCATGCTTGCAAAAAGTATCCTTCCCGAACCCCAAAGGGATCCTTCCTGGCCATAACATTTTGGTGCCCGTACACATCAACCCCCATAACATTTTGACTCCCAATGTTTTTGGCTCTCCTGAAAGCTACTCCTGTACCCTGGATCATCCACGAGGACATAGCTTCTCAGGTAGGAAGGAGCCTTTTCTTTGACTCCTGAAACCCCCCCTCTTTTGGGAACTTTTTCGTGCTCTCCCATCAGCCCCAGATCAGTCTGGCTGCTGGAGTTTGGGGTCTATCTGTCGGCTTCCCCTTCTGATACTAGAAGATGTTCTGGTGTGTGGGGAGTCTCGCCTCAGTATTACACTGAGTGCTCGCCTCAGTCTTGAACTGAGTGCTCTTGGTCGGGCAACCTCTGTGGACGCACAGTTGTTGACTCTCCGCTGTGGAATTGGCCATCCCACATCTAAATGGGACAGACAGAGTGTACCCCAAGATTCCCCTTAAAAATTGGCACTAAACAGCTTAAAGAAAAAGCAACCAATTTCTTTTTGTAATGTTAACTGGCCACATTACATCCTTGGTAAGCAAGAGGCATGGCCTATCCATGGCACCCTAAAATTGAAATTTTTTTTTTCAGCCTGAGGTCAAGCCAGATAGGGACTAGCCAACCCAATTAAGACAAAGGGAGAAGCATGCTTGCAGGCCTCTCCTGTTGGGAAGAGATCAAGTCTAAGCCTGAGAGAAAATTCAGTTGGATTTTTTGTTTGTTTTCTCTCATGTTAAATAGCTGAGCAACATAAAAAAAATGAGGAAATTGACTTTTTTTACCCTAAATTCTAACACCGGGTGGCAATTAGACATATTGTAAGGACAGAAGCTCCTTACCTTTTAGCTTTTTCTCACCAGGCTCCCAGTTCTCCAAAACTCTACTCTTTACTTGGATTTTAAGCCAAGAAATCCAGGCTGAGATGGGGAAAGGAAATGGAGAAGAAGCTTTTCAGTTCACTGATCAGATCTGCCTTCCTCCTTTACTGCAGAGAGGAAGGGGGTTGATTTTGAACAGAAAAACTGGTGACACTCCTATTTGGGGGATTTTTAAATGTTTTACACTTTAAAAACTAAGGTTTTTTTCAATTTGTAGAATAACCTATTAATTATCTTCTGTTTTGAGGTAAACGGGGAGAGATAAGAAGACCTGATAAATCTCCTTTCCCTGTCTGCTAGCCAGAAGGAAGTAATGCTTAAAATCTGTTTATTAGAGGTATTTATTGGTATTTTATTTCAAAATTGTGATCATGCATTTATATGGGTTTAAAAAATAACATCCTAATTTTAATTTTGTCAGACAGTGAAATTTGTTTGTATAGAAAAGCCACAGATTGGTTTTGTAAAATAGGTTTTTTAGCAGTATAGCCTCAAAAAGACTACATTCCATCCTTATCTACCTTTCTACCATAAGAGGCTTATGGGAAAAAATGGGTTTAAGTGTTTAAACTTACCAAAAATGGGTTTTTGTTTAAAATTATCAAAAGGTTTTCATCTCAATGGTTTTCATCCCAGTGTATTAAAGTTGGACTAACTTTATTATTGCATTTAACTTCTTGGTCTTAAAAATAGATAGTCAGCCTGCTTGTCAAAAGGCTTTATGGTCCTTAAAAGGTTTCAAATGTTTAAATTTAAAATAGATCCTGTAATACTAAATGCTTTATGAAATTTTTTAATGTTATGTGAGTTGCTGTTGAAATATGTATTTTAAATATTGTTTGGATGTAAACAAGCTCATTGTAAACCTGACTACCATAGATTTTGTTCAATACTCAGTGGTTACCTCAGTTTACCAATTTGTACTATGAACTGAAATTTATAATGGTTGAGCCCTATGCTAAAGATGGTTCAATGGTTTAATCCTTTAAATCAGAATTCTTTGGGTTACCGATTAGCAGTTGAGGTGATACCAACAGAATGTTTGTTTGACTTATGATCTTCAGAGAAGGTGAAGAGGTATGTTGGGTCTGAATTCAGAAGAAAGAGGGACTAAAGTCCATAAAGCTTGAGCATGCAGATTTGTGAAGGAAGAATGGAAGTTGTGTTCTACCTTTTAAGCAGAGGGTTTTGAAGGAAGAGAGAGAGAGAGAAAGCCAGAGAGAGGGAGAGAGAAGGTGAAAGAGAACAGATAGATGTTCTGTCCTCATGATTGCTGTTCCACCTTGCTATCCTCCTGGCCACTCTCAACATTACTTTCTAAATTAATTAATCTCTTTGTTTTGTTTTTAAGCCAAGTTTTGGAGTCTTGCATGCTTGCAAAAGGTATCCTTTCCGAACCCCAAAAGGGTATCCTTCTACACCCATAACATTTTGGCGCCCAGAAGAAAGAGGGAAGCCCCAGGGGTACACATTGACCCCCATAACATTTGTACTTTAATTCTCCCTGTGTTTCTGCAGTAGTATCCTTTTGTAAAATCTGATTGGTAACTGGTTAAATGGCAAGGAGGTTGGTAATAAGGAAAGGGACATCCTAATGTCATGAGAAGATCCCAGGACTTGAATTCAATACTGTGTCAGAGTCCCAACTCTCTTACTTATTACCTGTAGGGGCCTCAGTTTTTCTTCTGAAAAAAACTGGAAGAGCAGGGGAGTTTGGGGTGAGGCGGGATTGTACCAGATGCTCCCTAAGGAGCCTGGCACTTCTAATGACTTTAGTCCCATTTTCCTAGCCCCATACTAAACTGCTTTTAAAGCTTCCGACAATTCCTTTGAAGGGGAACATAGCTGAGGGGCAAATTTTCCTGTACAAGAGCCTTCTCAGGTCTGGGTCCTTTTAAGGACCCGTGTCAGTAGGGGAATTCAGAATGCTTCCAGGACTGCCAAGCCACAGCTCTAAATATCAGACAACAGGAAGAAGGATCGACTATGCCTGGGGCACAAAAGGCTTCTCACCAGGATTCCTAGCTATACCCTGCAAGAGAGGGGGAAGGGATAAACTGGGGGAATTGGCTTGATTTGTGAGGCAGCTGGAGAGAGAAGAACTTCCCTTTAAATTTGGAGCCATAAGATCTGGATTTGAATCTCAACTCTATTAGTAAGCTGTGTGACCTTGGGCAAGTCATTCACCACTCCAGACCCTGTAGTTTCTTCATCTCTAAGTGAAATCTAAATGCTGAATGTTCATCTGGTGGTTGGCTTATGTGGGGTATAAAAAATCTACTACAGTCCCTTGCCATGAAGCCTAGGTTAATTCCTTCCCATCAAGACAATGAAATTGTCCCTGATGCTTGATTGGGACAGAAGGCTAAGGCTCAAGCCAAGTCATCATTGGTTACTTAAGAGCATAGAAGAAGGAGAAGTTAGGTGACTCAGTACACTGAGAGCCAGGCTCAAGGATGGGAGGTCCTGGGTTCAAATGTGACCCCTGACAGTTTCTAGTTGGGTGTCCCTGGTGTAAACCTCAAAATTTCTTAGACTTATAAATGTTGGAAATTTCACCATTGGGAAATTTCATACTTGAAAAATTCCCTATTGATAGTGGGTCTTGGCTATTGGAATGTGAACCCCATTGGCATGAGAGTTTCCCCCTCCTCCCTTCTTAAGATTACTTTAGGACAGAAACCTTTTGCTGAACAATGGAAAGGACTTTGACCTATGCTTAAGCATAGAACAGGAATTTCTTTGAGTCATGATTGATTTTAGAATTGATACAATGGAGATACTTGGAATCAATCTCCACCCTATTCAGTCCTAACAGGATTGAGTAAGGGCTGCAGCCTAGATCAAAATTTAATTATTCCAATCTCTACCCTACTCAGGTTAACAGGATTTAGAAAGGGCTGTAGCAAAGGATCAAAGATTTAATTATTTGAAAATATGAACTTCAACAGACATGTGCAAAGCCAGAGACCTCTGGGCGGTCCTGGGTTAAGCTAGAGCCTCCATTGGCACAGGGAAATTGATGGACAGGTGATTGGTAGATGTGAGGACTGAGGGGAGGGAACTTGGATGGTTTCCTTAAGGATAGGGGGGTCTGAAGACTCGAGGAAGGGTGGAAGAGTTTGTCGGAGTGGTTGCGGTGTGCTCTGAGAAGCTTGCGCTGAAGGAAGCTGAAGGTGGGGGCCCCCGGAGACTGTTTCTCCATTTTTGGTCACGTGAGTAATAGGGACTGATCTCCTTTCTTTGACCCAGCTATCTAAGGGCTTGGGCCTTTTGGCCCAGCCTAAACAGAAGGGTATTTAAGCCCTATTCCCTTCTCTCCCCTTTCTCTCTCCCTCTATCTCTCTATCTCTAATTCCTTTCTTCCTCCTGTTTGTAATTAAAACTCCATAAAAGGTTGACTGCTGACTTGAGTTTTCATTAAGGAATTACATAGCTGAATTCCTTGGCAACCTTAAATTAATATATATCAGTCTTTTAAAAGTGATTTCCTTGTCACATTGGGCAAATCATTTCATTCCCATATTGCCTAGCCCTTACCGCTCTTCTGCCTTAGAACCAAGACAGTATTGATTCTAAGACAGAAGATAAGGGTTTAAAAAAAAGAGCATGGAAGAAGCTAAGGGCATCTATCAGCTCTCAAGCCCCCATTACTACATTTGCAAATAAGGGAATAGAATTGTGCTTG
Source organism: Monodelphis domestica (assembly GCF_027887165.1). NCBI lineage: Eukaryota > Metazoa > Chordata > Mammalia > Didelphimorphia > Didelphidae > Monodelphis > Monodelphis domestica. The sequence goes on along the minus strand of NC_077230.1, from coordinate 374,330,862 downwards.
TCAAGAGAGGAAAGAACTGATCCCAGTAACTAGTAGTCCTTGCAAATTGGTAGGTTTGGGGATGGGAAAGGAGGGGAATAAGCTTTGTTTTTGGAACCCCCAAGTTTGCCCCAGTGCCTTGGGAATTTGCCTTAAGGGAAGTTTCAGATTGATCTTGTTTTAGACTGAGCAATAAACCTTAAAGTACCCAAAGATCTCAGCTTAAATAGAATTAGTAGATATAATCAAATCTTAAATACCTTTCTGCTTAGAAGTTTCTCTCCAAGTATCAGCTGGACTCCTCCTTCTCTTGTGCTCATTATAAAGCCATCCATTGAACTCTCCGGTCCCTTATTTCCCCAAAAGGTATTATCAACATGGAATCTAGAAACCCCAGTTTTGTAGCCTAGTAAGATCTGATTAACCCCAAGTTTTAGGACTTGCTTGTAAATTGAAGACCCCAAAGCTTGTACTTGTCAACATGGAAATATAGGAATCCCCAGTTTACTTAGTTTAAAGGTAGAAACCCCAGGCTTTGAGGAGAGGTTTCCCCCTGAGGGAAGGTCCCACTTCCCCAGACAATAGACATCCACTTCAGGTGGGGAGGTAAATACCATCTGAAGTCAAGTAGCTCTTTTGTCTCCAGAAGCCTTTCCCATTATATCACACCCTCCTTCCATACCTTAAGCTTGGGAGACTGCTTGTCCTACCTACTGGGCCAAAGCTGAAGTGGATGTCAATTGTCTGGTGAAGTGGGACCTTCCCTCAGGGGGAAACCTCTCCTGTGACAAGGTCAAAACCTGGGGTTTTTACCTTTAAACTAAGTAAACTGGGGATTTCTAAATTTCCATGTTGACATACTTGTTCCAGATCCTGGAGTGGTTTGCCATTTCCTTCTCCATCTCATTTGACAGATGAGGAAACTGAGGCAAACAGGAAAGTGACTTGTCCAGAGTGTCTGGGATCAGATTTGATCTCAGAAAGATAAGTCTTCCTGACTCCAGACTCGGCACTATCCAAGCAGCACCTAGCCACCCAAGATCAAAGAACTAGCTCCTTTTAGAGCACAGTTGGGGGAAGGGCCCCCTCCTCAAGACTTCCAGATCTCCACTGCCCCCACTTCCCCAGCCAAGGGTTAGTGCTGACCTCCCAACTTACTCTCTAAGTACTTCAAACATCCTTCTTCCTCAGCTTCCAGCCCAACTCACCACTCCCCTCATTGGAATGTAAACTACTTGAGGGCAGCTCCTGTTTGCTACCTGTGTATTCCCAAGTCAGGATGAGCCCAATACCTTCCTGGCACCGAGCAGCTTATATATTTTCTGGGATAAAGAGACTGTCCACTTTGTTTATGGAACCCCCAAGTTTGCCCTTTTGCCTTGGGAACTTGCCTTAAGGGAAATCCTAGACTGACCCTGTTTCAGACTGAACAATAAACCTTAAAGTGCCCAAAGATCTCAGCATAGATAGAATTGGTAGAAGGATGCTTTTTTGTCTTATGAGTTTCTCTAGTAGTACCAGAGATTTTACCCAGGTAGCCCAGCCCTTGGCTGGAGTCATCCTTTCCTTGTGTACTTTGTTTTGTTTTGTTTTTAAAAACCCTCACCTTCCATCTTAAAGTCAATACTGTGTATTGGTTCCCAGGCAGAAGAGTGGTAAGGGCTAGGCAATGGGGGTCAAGTGACTTGCCCAGGGTCACACAACTGGGAAGTGTCTGAGGTCAGATTTGAATCTAGGATCTCTGGCCTCTAGGCCTGGCTCTCAATCCACTGCCCCCTCCTAGTGTCCTTTGGAAAGCATCAGCCTCTCCCAGGTAAGTCCAGCCCCAGTTGGACTCCTCCTTCCCAGGTGTCCACTGAAAAGCCTATCAACTGAACCTACCAGTCCTGTATTCCCCAGAAATGTATATGAGACCTCAAGTTCTTCAGCTCATTGGGAAAATCTCCTTTGGGCTGTGTGCTTTCCCAGAGATTGTTCCCAGAATCCCAGAGCTTTGGCTCTGTGTGGTGTTGAATGCTTGACTCCATGTGGTGGCCCACTCTTGAGCTTTGTGTCTCTTGTCCTGATTAAAGACTTGTTCTTTCCATCTACTTGAGTGATTCTGGGGTTTTCAAAGTTGACCAGAGGAAATGGAGCCCCTACCTGGGGGGCTGATATGCATAGGCTTTGGGAAGAGAGTTTCTAGCAGAATTTTGAGGGCTTGGGGATAGTTTACCAAGGGGAGGGATTCCTCAGAGACTGGCCTGGCATGTTTGAAAGACATCAAACCCTAATATATGTATAACCCAGTGGAATTGTGTGTCATCTCTGGGAGGAGGGGAAGGAAGAGGGCAGGGAGACAACATGAATCATGTCACCATGAAGAAAAAATGTAATTAAATTTAAAAAATAATAATAATTATAAAAGATAGCCAGCCCATCTGGGATCCAGATAAGGCTGTGTGTGTGTCTCTACAGATAAGAACCCATATCAGTTTCAGGAAAAGACCGAGAGAAAGAAAACTCTAAAGGCCATGAATCAGAATTATAGGACCTCTAGATTAAGAGCTGAAAGAGAATGAATGAAGGAATGAATGGTGAACATTTATTAAGTACTCACTGTGGGCCAAGACCAACACTCTTATTTTGAGACCCAGAACAGCTAAGTGCTCAAGATCTTAGACCCAATCAGGGGCACAGCTGAGGCCTAAAACTCAGCTCTTCAGTTTCTAAAAAGTGTTATTAGGGAAAAGAATAGGCATTTTATATAGAACCTGCTATGTGCTGTTGCTTTGCAATTATTTCATTTGATCTCACAATAATAGCTAATATTTATATAGCACCTGCTATGAGCCATGCAGTGGGCTAAGTACTTTACAATTATCTTATTTGATCCTCACAACAACCCCATGAGGTAGGTACTATTATTATTCCCATTTGACAGATGAGGAAACTGAGGCAAACACAGGTCAAGTGACTTGCCCAGGGTCATATAGTTAATAAGTGTTTGAATTTGAATTCTACTCTTCCTGATTCCAGATCCAGAGCTCTATCCACTGCACACCTTAGCTGCCTCTATTATTGTTGTGGGGTTCAGGAAGAATACCTTTTGCAAGGATGCAAGACTCTGAAACTTAGCTTACAAATAAAAAGAGAAATTTATTAATTTGGAAGGAAATGTTGAATTTGGGTAGGATAGGTGGAAGCCTGCCTCCTAGGTGGAACAGCATGGATGGAAAAGCTGTCCCCCAGATGCCATCAATTCTGGGGATTTTATACTTCTTACAACAGGATTAGGGGAGGGAGGGAGGTTTGCCCAAAGGCATGGAGGTGGTTCTTGTGATTTGGAGGACAGATGGATGTGGTGTGTCTCTTTGTTCATCTCAAATCAATGGGACAATCTAAGGAGGCTGATCCTCAATGTCACATGTTTTGGGTTGGGAGTCAGAGGTATAAGGGATCAAAGGAATTTCTCTGATAATAGTTTGCCTGAGTTTCTGGGGGTACAATGCCCATGCCATCTCCATTAGAAGCAGCTAGGTGGCCATTGGATTGCATGCTCAGATCTAGAGTCCAGAAGACCTGAATTCAAACTGGCTTCAACCACATTTGCTAACTATGTGACCCTAGACAAGTCATCTATCTGATAGCCTCAGTTTTCTTATCCATAAAATGGAAATAATAATATCAGTTTCCTCTTATGGTTGTTCTGATAAAATGAGATATTTGTTTGTTTTAATAAATTTATTTATTTATGTTTTTCCATGGTTACATGATTAATTATTTTTCCCTCCTCCCTCCCTGAGATGATGAGTGATTCCACTGGGTTATTGATCAAGAGATCAAGATTCCACATGTGTCATTGATCAAGACCTATTTCTATATTATTGATATTTGCACTGGGGTGATCATTTAGAGTCTGCATCCGCAATCATAACCCCACCGAACCATGTGATCAAGCAGTTGCTTTTCTTCTGTGTTTCTGCTCCCACAGTTCTTCCTCTGGATGTGTGTGGCTAGTGTTCTTTCTCATAATAAGTCCCTGTAAGATTTAAAAGAGTGGAAGATATAAATTGTGATAGACATAAAGAGTGGATTGAGTAAGTTGTGGCTGCAGGAAATATGTTTTCACTACAGTGTTTTGTTTTAAATCAAATATAAGGTGGTCACCAGGGAAATATTCCCAAGTATGAATATATCCAAGTCAACTGGGTTTTATAGAGAATTTAATTAATAATACAATGAGGAATTAAAGAAAGAGAGAAAAATGAGGGAATAATGAGAAAAGGATAGGCCGGCCCTGGCCAGTCCTGGCCAACCCAGGCCTAAGCCCTAAGAGAAAAGATCAGTCAGTCCTTAATCACTCACCACAAGATCTGTCCAAGCAAGAATTCTAGTGACACCAGGCCAGCTCCATCTCAGCTGACTTCCACCAGCTCATTGCCTCCCTCTGAAATGTCCCAGAGAGAGTCTCGAGAGAGACCCTTCAAGGCAGCCTTTCCCAGCTGACTGTTCCTAGAGAGAGCTTTTCCTCTCCTTTTAAAGGGCATTTTCTCCTATGTCACCTTGTAAATTCACAAGTTACCTGACCTTTATAAGTACTTAGCACCCCTTTGTATTAGTTCTAAAAATAGGCATGGCTTAAGCATGGGTTTAAGTATTTTTCATTGTTCAGCAAGGAGTTTTCTCCCCTAAAGCAGGCTTAAGTACCAGTGGAGTAGAGGTCTTCCCATTTCTGATCTAAGTAGAGTTCACTGCCCAAATGGGAAATGGTCTTAATCCAATCTTATGAAGTAGGGTCTCAGAATTTTTAAGGTTCACATCCCTCAGAATTGTCCTGGATTACAGCATTGCTTCTAGTAGAGTCCATTATATTGATTGTGCCACAGTGTATCAGTCTCCATATACAATGTTCTCCTTGTTCTGCTCCTTTTGCTCTGCATCAATTTCTGGAGATCATTCCAGTTTATATAGAATTCCTCCAGTTCATCATAAAATGTGATATTTGTTAAGTGCTAAGTAATATTAGCTGTCATCAGGTTTCTGATTGTCTGGATCCTAAGGCTTCACTTTGAAAAAAAAATTCATTCAGTTATTTATTTTGAACATTCTTTTTTAAAAATTTGAGTTAAAAGTTCTCTCCCTCCTTCTAGTCTATTGAAAAAGTAAGCAATGTTATATCCATTATACATGTGAAGTCATGAAAAACATGTTTCCATACTGGTAAGGCTTCAACTTCTACTGTGAGAAAAAATGAGAAAACGATAGATAGCAGAAAGGGAGTATGGGAGCGGTAGGTAAGTGGTTTATCCCTTAGAAGAAAAGTGGGGTGAGATCTGGCTCTGACCCCAGATGGGTCTGCTTTCCCCACCAATCCCTTTGGCAGAGGACCCACCCCTTCCAGTCCATTATGGAATGAGGCAATGCATGGGAAAGTTCTTTGTTGTCTGGAGTACCTATAAACAGTGATTATGGAAGCAGATGAGAAAAGGCAGAAAGCTCCAAGGTGGCTTTGCCTTAAAGAAACTTACTAATTGTATGACCTCGTGCTTGTTAATTCAGAGAAAAGCAACCAGAGACCTCTGGGGTCCTGGAATTTTCATTTAGAGAAGAAGCAACTAAAACCCAGAGGTGCCTATTGTTGTGGGGTTCAGAAGTGAACCCCTGGGGCTTGGGAAGGATACTTTTTTTTTAAAACCCTTACCTTCCATCTTAAAGTCAATACGGTGTATTGGCTCCAAGGCAGAAGAGTGGTAAGGGCTAGGCAATGGGGGTCAAGTGACTTGCCCAGGGTCACACAGCTGGGAAGTGTCTGAGGTCAAATTTGAACCCAGGACCTCCCACTCTAGGCCTGGCTCTCAATCCACTGAGCTACCCAGCTGCCCCCAGGAAGGATACTTTTTGCAGGAATGCAAGGCTCCACAAAACTTGGCTTAAAAATAAAGAGAAATTTATTAATTTGGAAAGTAATGTTGAATCTGACCATGAGGCAGCATAGGTGGGAACCTGCCACCTATGTGGAACAACATGGGTGGAAGAGCTGCTCTTTAGGAGGACAGCATGAATGCCTCAATTCTGGGGTTTTTATTGTCTTTTACAGCAGTGAGGACATGACTCTGGGGCAAAGGGTTGGGGAGGTTTGCCTGAAGGCATCGGGGTGGTTCTCCTGATTTGGAGGACAGATGGATTAGGTGTGTCTCTTTGTCCATCTGAAATCTATGGGACAACCAAAGGAGGATAATACTCTCAGATGTTTTGGGTTGGGAGTCAGAGGGTCTAAGGGGGAAAAGGAATTTCCCTGATAAGAGTTTGCCTGAGTTTCTAGGGGTACAATGCCCATGCCACTGTGAGTTTCATAGTCACCTAGCTAGAAAATGGCAGACCTGGGATTGGAATCCCAGTCAATCTCTGCCTCTAATACAAGAGTTCTTCCCATTGAAACTGATATTCAGTTTTCTCCTCTGTGAAATGGGTATAAGGTTAATACACAATTTACCTTAAAAGGTTGTTATGAAAAGCCACTGAGGCAAGGAATGAGAAAGTGCTTTGTAGGTTTACCAGTGAGGGGTGTAAAAATTAAAATTAAATCTTAATAAAATTATTATAATTTTAAGGAGGTTTATTAAATGATCATTAGAAATCAAGGAATAAAGAAGATACAAAATAAAAACCACATGCCCATGACTGACTGGCCATTTCAAAATCCCCACCTTACCACCATCACAACTGGCTGCAAGCCAGAGAGAAGGCAGAGCCTCAATGCCCATTCACTTTATCCTCTGTCTGCAGGAAGTACGCAATGACAGGAAGTCAGTGGGCTCTCAGGATATACAATTCTTTTTAGGGAAAGATTTTCAATTATACATTTCCCCTTGAGAACCAAGACTAGTCTCTCCAATGGGTCTTGTAAACATACCAACTTTGAAATTACAATAATTTGAGGATAAAAGGAAAAGAGAACAAAACCAATAATTGCTAGGCACATTGACAAAAAGCCAGTTGGGGGCAGTCCCCTTTGGCATAAGAGTATACTTACAAAACAAATGCATTCAACCCCATACAGTTCAAATCACCACATCCCAAAGTTCACTCTGGATCTTCTGGTGTAGCATGTGGTCAATGGAGGCATCTCCATGGTGCCTTCTCCAAAGAATTCATTTTCTGGATTTGGAGAAGTAGCATGTTTCTTAGCCTAAAATTACTTGCAAAAAGAATTTAAATTTTTGCAATTTAAAATAATTATCATACAGGGGAATCACTGGATCATAGATTTCAAGACAAAAGGGACCCTAGAGGTCATTAGCATCAATCCATTTATTTTTCAGAAGACTTGACTTACCCAAGCCCACATGGTTTATATAACAACAACAACAACAACAACAACAACAACAACGACGACGACGACGATAGCTAGCACTCATATAATACTTGCTTTCCCACAAATCCCTTTGACAGAGGACCCACCCCTTCCAGTCTGGTTTATAAAGCACTTTATATACATTATCTTATTTGTAGCAAAGCCAGAAATTGAATCCAGTCTTTTGACTCCCAATCCAGCCATTATAACTTTATCAGTAATATGAGAGGGTTGGACCAGCAGACCTTAAGGCCCATTCTGGAACCTGGGAACCATTGCTGGATGCTAATGTGCTATTATCATGGCTCCCTGCAAACCCAGACCTGCCTCCTAGACTGTTGTCTCAGAGGACCTTGGGTGAAGGAGGGGGAAATCCCTCTCTTGGGCTTGAGGGCTTTTTCCAAACATTGTCAGTACATGCTAAAGGCTTCAGGTTTCATCCCCTGCCATTCAAAATGCCAGGGACCCCTTACTTTTCTGTCTCTACATTCCTCAAACCCTCAGCCTCCCCCTTCTAAGATCTCCCTACGGCTGGCTTTTTCCTCTCTCCCCCCCCCATCCCCATTTCTAAATGTAGGGTGGCCACTTCCCAGAGGCCCCCAGCTTTTGGATGCCTTCTCATCCATCCCATTTCAAGCTCATTGGTTTTGTATTACATGTGTGACCCTGGGCATTTTCTTCCTTCCCCACCCCCTTCCCAAGCTCTTTGGGTGAAAAACGTGTTCCAACTTACTTCTCTGAAAGAGCTTGGGTGGGGTTACCTGCCTGCAAGGACACCTCGCCTTATTCCCAGAAGAACTGAATCCAGCTCCAAGGGCCTGGCTGAGACATAGGAAGCCCTTTCCTAACCCTCTCCTCTCTCAGCTGATTCTTTGAAGACCTGGCCAAGAGAAGCTCAGATCTCAGGATGCCCCAACCAAGCCTCTCACTTAGGGTGGAGGAAGGAGGAATAGTCCTCCTAGACTGCCTTTAGAGGAAGATTCTACGACTAAAGAAGGAGGGGAAGCTAGGGGGCTCAGTGGATTGAGAGCCATGCCTAAAGATGGGAGGTCCTGGATTCAAATCTAGCCTCAGACATTTTTTAAAAAACCTTTATCTTCTATCTTAGAATCAATACTGGTTTTAAGGCAGAAGAGCAGTAAGGGCTAGACAATGGGAGTTAAGTGACTTATTCAGGATCACACAGCTAGGAAGTGTCTGGGGTCAGATTTGAACCCAGGGCCTCGAGTTTCTGGACCTGACTCTCCATCCAATGAGCCATCCAGCTGCCCCTCAGACATTTCTTTGCTGTGTGACCCTGAGCAAGTCACTTAACCCTCATTGCCTAGCCCTTACTGTTCCTCTGCTTGGATACACAGTATAGATTCTAAGAAGGAAGGTAAGGGTTTTAGAGTTCTGGATACAGTGTTTTGGGGGTAAATTTTGACAAGCCAGAATAAATGCATCTAGATGAGAGCCACTGGACAGCAAAGGCCCTCTGAGATGATGGCATTTCCTAATCAAGTAAAGGAAGTAGTATGTTCAGTATAGTAGAGAAGACTTCCTTCAAATGGGTCTGATGATTGTTTTTAAGTATTTAAAGGCAGGAGGAGGGATTAACCTTGTAAAATCCTTGGTCCTGTGAAAAGGGAATTTGTCCTTAAATTTGATTCTTACATGATTTGTCCTTAAGGGCAAAAGGAAGAACATGGGGCAGAAGTTCACCCATTTAAAACTGGGGTCATTTTAGCCTGAATCCCTTCACTTTACAAATGAGGAAACTGAAGCCAGGAAAGCTAAGTAATGTTGTGAATCACCTGATACTTGAACTTTGGTAATTTAGTTCCAGAATCAGCATTCTTTTGCAGAAAATTTCTAACTATTTTTCAGTTATGGCCAACTCTTTTTTTTTAAAGTTTATTTATTTAATTAAGAATATTTTTTCATGGTTCTGTGACAAAGAAATCACTTTAAAAGACTGATATATATTAATTTAAGGTCTCCAAGGAATTCAGCTAAGTAATTCCTAAATGAAAACTTAAGTCAGCAGTCAATCTTTTATGGAGTTTAATTACAATAGGAGGAAGAAAGGAATTAGAGATAGAAAGAGAGAAAAAGGGAGAGAAGGGAATAGGGCTTAAATGCCCCTTCTGTTTAGGCTGGGCCAAAAGGCCTAAGCCCTTAGATAGCTGGGGCAAAGAAAAGAGATCAGTCCCTATTACTCACGTGACCAAAATGGAGAAACAGTCTCCGGGGCCCCCACCTTCAGCTTCCTTCAGCGCAAGCTTCTCAGAGCACACTGCAACCACTCCGACAAACTCTTCCACCCCCCCCCCCTCGAATCTTCAGACCCCCCTATCCTTAAGGAAACCATCCAAGTTCCCTCCCCTCAGTCCTCACATCTACCAATCACCTGTCACATCAATTTCCCTGTGCCAATGGAGGCTCTAGCTTAACCCAGGACCGCCCAGAGGTCTCTGGCTTTGCACATGTCTGTTGAAGGTCATATTTTCAAATAATTAAATCTTTGATTCTTTGCTACAGCCCTTTCTAAATCCTGTTAACCTGAGTAGGGTAGAGATTGGAATAATTAAATTCTGATCTAGGCTGCAGCCCTTACTCAATCCTGTTAGGACTGAATAGGGTGGAGATTGATTCCAAGTATCTCCATTGTATCAATTCTAAAATCAATCATGACTCAAAGAAATTCCTGTTCTATGCTTAAGCATAGGTCAAAGTACTTTCCATTGTTCAGCAAAAGGTTTCTGTCCTAAAGTAATCTTAAGAAGGGAAGAGGAGGAACCTCCCATGCCAATGGGGTTCACATTCCAATAGTCAAGACCCACTATCAATAGGAAATTTTTCAAGTATGAAATTTCCCAATGGTGAAATTTCCAACATTTATAAGAATAAGAAATTTTGAGGTTTACAGTTCCATGAATCATGTTCTTTCTCTCCCTTCCTCCCATCCCCCTTCTGCAACTAATGAGCAATTTTACTGTGTTTTACATGTGTCATTGATCAAGACCTATTTCCATATTGATGTTTGCACTAGGGTGATCCTTTAGAGTCTATATTCCCAATCATATTCCATCGACCCATATAATCAAGCAGTTGTTTTTCTTCTGTGTTTCTGCTCCCACAGTTCTTCCTCTGGGTGTGGATAGCATCTTTCTCATAAGTCCCTCTGAATTGTCCTGGGTCATTGCATTGCTACTGGTAGTGAAGTCCAATTGTACCACAGTGTATCAGTCTCTCTGTACAATGTTCTCCTGGTTCTGCTCCTTTCACTCTGCATCACTTCCTAGAGGTCGTTCCAGCTCACATGGAATTCCTCCAGTTCATTATTCCTTTCAGCACAATAGTGTTCCATCACAAACAGATACCACACTCTGTTCAGCCATTCTCCAATTGAAGGGCATTCCCTCATGGCCAACTCTTCATGACCCCATTTGGTGTTTTCTTGGCAAAGATAGTGGAATGGTTTGCCATTTCTTTCTCCAAGTCATTTGTCAAATGAGGAAACAGAAGGAAACAGGGTTAAGTGACTTGCCCAGGGTCACACAGAGCTAGTAAGTTTCTGAGTCCAGATTTGAACTTAAAGTCTTTTTGACTTTCAAGACTTTTGACTCTGACTTAAGAGTTTTTGACTTTTTCTCCTGCTCTATCCACTTCATCACCTAGCTGCCTAGCTTTGTATTCCTAGCTCTCAATAAACATTTGTTGAATTGATTCGAGCCCCGAATTCCCTCATTTAGCTGTTAAATTGAGACATCTCTAACTTTTGCTTTTCCCTTCTTTTCTGAACTGTTTATCTCTAACATTAAGAAATTGTCACAGTTTGCTATGTGATCAGAGGTAATTAACATCCGTTATTGCCACGATACTTCCTATTTTTATCAAAATTTCATTTAAAAGTTTTACTTTCCTTCATCTCACTCCTTTTGATACTTCATCAAACTCTGGCCTTCCAGCTCTATTCCCTTCAGAGAATCAGATGACAAAGGAGAAAGAAAAAGGCCTGAAAGGCCATCTAGTCCAACCCACCTCTGAACAAGAATTCTTTCTGTAATGGTCTGAGAAATGGTCATCTAGCCTCTGCTTGTTTTTGTGGTTTAGGTTTTTTCAGTCATGTTCAATACTTTGTGACTCCATTTGGGGTTTTCTTGGGAAAAAAAATGGAGTGGTTTGCCATTTCTTTTTCCAGCTCCTTTTATGAATGAGAAAACTGAGGTAAACAGGATTAAATGACTTGCCTATGGTCACATAGCTAGTAAGAGCCTGAGGTCAGATTTGAAATCAGGAAGATGACTCCTGACTCCAGGACCAGAACCCTTTCCACTGAATCATCTAGCTCTCCTGATTACAACTGTAGAATTGACAGAATTTGCCAATGTATTGATATGAACATGAGCTAGTGAGGCATCAAGGATGACACCTAGATTTTGAGCCTGGGTAGCTGAGGGGGCGGTCAAGCCCTCAATAAGAAAGTTAGAAAGAGGAAGATTTTTTTGGGGAAAGATGAGTTCAGTTTTGGATATGCTGAGTTTGAGTTGTATATGGAACATCCAATTTGAGATGCCCAAAGTGGCCAATATGGCAGCAAAGGAAAGTAAAGAATGCTGGAGGGGATGTGGCAAAATTGAGAAGTTAATGCATTGTTGATAGAATTGTGAAATGATCCAACCATTCTGGAGGGCAATTTGGAACTATGCCCAATAGGCACTAAGACTATCTGCCCTTTGATCCAGCCATAACTGCTGGGTTTATACCCCAAAGAGATCATAAGAAAAAAGACTTGTACAAGAATATTCATAGCTGTGCTCTTTGTGGTGGCAAAAAATTGGAAAATGAGGGGATGCCCTTCGATTGGGGAATGGCTGAACAAGTTGTGGTATCTGTTGGTGACTGTTAAGAGTGAAAATTAGGGTTTGTTGACTGAATATATTATACTAGTGGTCGCCAGGGATTAAAATTCAATCCCAATAAAATACTCAAGTCAGTTTGGGATTTTTATGGTGGTTTAATTACAATAGAGGGAAGAAATTAAGAAGAGAGAGTAAAAGGGAATTGGACTGCTCTGGCAAGTCAGAAAGGAGTTCAAAGGCCTAGGCCAAGGGGCCTTCTCAATCTAGCTTGGCTTCCAGCCATGAGGCCTCCTTGAGATGAGGGACCTCCTAGGAGGAATGCATTTTAGGAGGTAAAGAAAAAGAGGAATCAGCCTAAACTATTCACCAAGCACACTAAGAATGCTGCCATGAGCTCCCAGTGCTGAAAGAGCCCAATGTCTCTTTGAGGGAGGGAGAGAGAGAGAAAGAGAGAGAGATAAAGTGATTTGAAATATTTAGACTGTTCTTACATCACTTCCTGTGTCTCAAATGTACCAATGGTAGCTCAATCTTGACTTGGGACAGCCCAGGGAGTCTGTGAGTTGTTTCTTATTTGTCACTTGCTAGCACATGTCGGTCATAGGCCATCCTCCTCAACACTTAATCCTTAAGTAGGGGGTGTATACATTCCTGGTTGCTAGAATTCTAAGAAGACTAAGCAAAATGGAGAAAATCTAAAATTCACCTGATGGAATACTATTATGCTGTAAGAAATTATGAGATGTCCATAGGCAGTTGCAGATGGTAACTAGAGATCAAGAGAGAGATTAGCATTGCTTCAATAGATGTGAGGTTCCTGTGTATAGAGATGATCATTAAACCATAAGCTCCTTAGTTTAATTTGTTTTAAAACCCTTACCCTCTCTCTTAGACTTAATATTAAGTATCAGATCCAAGGCAGAAGAGCAATAAGGGCTAGGCAATCAGGATTAGGTGACTTGCCCAGGGTCACACAGCTAGGCAGTGTCTGGGGCCAGGTTTTGAACTCAGGACCTTCCATCTCTGATACTCACTGTTGTTGTTCAGTTGTTTAGTTGTATCCAACTCTTCGTGACCCCATTTGGGGTTTTCTTGGCAAAGATCCTTGAGTACTTTGTCATTTCCTTTTTTGGCTCATTTGACAGATGAGTAAACTGAGGTAATCAAGGTTAAGTGACTTGACCAGGGTCACACAGCTAGTAAGCATCTGAGGTCAGATTTGAACTCAGAAAGATGAATCTTCCTAACTCCAGGACTTGCACTATGGCTCCAACTAGCTGTAGTTATTTCATCTTTGGGGATCTGTCTTCTCATTCATAAAATGAGATATTAGACTCAACCTCTAATGTCCTACTGGGTCCGGATCCCAGATACTATGCCCCAGGGGTTCTCAAGCTCTGTGAGCAGAGTTGAAGACAGAAATTTGGAGAGAAGGGGAAAGTCTGCCACTAGCAGGCCAGCATATAGTGCTCTAGGAAGGTCTGGGCAATTGGAGAACTGGGGATACTGAGGACTGTAATGTCTTGGGGTGGGGAGTGATGCTAGGTCTCACATTATCTGGTGAAAAGAGAGAGACCAGAGAACCAGACAAAGACAGAGACAGAAAGGAGGCTCCAGTTCTAGAGCTGCTAACTCACTACATGCTCTAGGTTAAGCCATTTGCCTTATCTTGACTCCAGTTTCTACATCTGGAAAATAGTTGGATACTAGGAGTTCTTAACTTGGGGGCTCATGTTACCCCCTCAGCTCATATACTACCACTGGAAAAGGCTTTCTGTCTTTTTTTTTTAAACCCTTACTTTCTGTCTTAGGATCAATTCTAATACAAGGGCTAGGCGATCAATCAGGGTTAAGTGATTTGCCCAGGGTCACACAGCTAGAAAGGTCAAATTTGAGGTCAAATTTGAACCCAGGACCTCCAGTTTCTAGACCTGGCTCTTAATCCACTGAGCCACTTAGCTGCCCTGTCCTTTGTTTATTAATTTTTTAAAGCTTGAGAAAAACTTGTTTTAAAAATATTCTTATAATTGTCATTTCAAGATAATTGGTTTCCCTGGCAATCATCTGTGTTTAATTTTACATATTTGAAAAGGGATCCTTGTGTTTTTCTGGGCTACCAAACACAGAAGTAGGTAAGAACCTCTGGCACAATGTGATCTCTCTGGTCTCTTCCTGCTCCAAATTCTGAAAAGACACCTTATGAAATAGAGAGGAACAGAAGTACAGGGAGGATTTCTTTCTTTCTTTTCCCGAAGTCACATAGTTGTGTGAGATTTTAAATGGTTGAGGTCTTAAACTGTAGTGATTAAAATAGTGGAAGATATAAATTGTGATAGATATAAGAGAAGGTGAGTAAATTTGACATTTTGGAAAACACACTGGATTTGGTGCCAGACCTACAGTAAATCTGGAAGAGGCTAGGTGACCACTTTGGGGACACTGTAGATGGGATTTGTGTTTTGAGAGGGATTCATTTAAAGGATCCTGGTAGAGCATAATGGATATGGGCTCTGGGGTCAAATTTCCTTAAGAAAAAACCTCTGAATAAGTTATCGCCCTTTTAGGTTTAAATAGTTTACAAGTTGCCCCACCTTTATAGGTACTTAGTATCCCATTATATCAATTCTAAAACAGTCATCACTCAAAGAACTTCCTGTCCCTTCCATAAGCATGGATCAAAGTACTTTCATTGTTCTCAAGGAGCTCTCTGTCCTAAAGCAGTCCTAAGTAGGGTGGAGTAGGGATATTCCCAAGGCAAGGAGCCCCCACACTCAAGTAGAGTTCTCACCATCTGCTAGGGGATTTTTTTAAGTAGAAGATTCCCCAATGGGGGAAACCCCTAACATTCATAAGTCTGAGAAATTTTGAGGTTTACAGTTGGGAAGTGTCGGAGGCCAGATTTGAACCCAGGACCTCCTGTCTCTTCTTCCTTCCTTCCTTCCTTCCTTCCTTCCTTCCTTCCTTCCTTCCTTCCTTCCTTCCTTCCTTCCTTCCTTCCTTCCTTCCTTCCTTCCTTCCTTCCTTCCTTCCTTTCTTTCTTTCTTTCTTTCTTTCTTTCTTTCTTTCTTTCTTTCTTTCTTTCTTTCTTTCTTTCTTTCTTTCTTTCTTTCTTTCTTTCTTTCTTTCTTTCTTTCTTTCTTTCTTTCTTTCTTTCTTTCTTTCTCTCACATTTTGACTTAGAATCAATACTATATATTGGTTCCAAGGCAGAAGAGGGGTAAGACTGAGGCAATGGGGGGGGGGGGTTAAGTGACTTGACCAGGGTCATACAGATAGGAAGTATCTGAGGAGATATTTGAACCCAGGATCCCAGGTCCTTATCCAACTCTGGCTCCCTATTCACTGAGTCATCTAGCTGCCCTTCCTTACCCCCACCTCCCAGAGAGGATGTCAAGAAGAGACAGAACTTAGACAATGACTGGAAAAGGATCTAGCTCACTAGGGACAGAATTTGTGTATTAGTTTTCCCAGTCCTGAGAGCTTGGTTGCCCCTCCTCTCAACATCATCTTGGATGGGTCCTATAAAAAGGCACCTGCCTATGTCTAAGGATAGTGGGCAGCTACCCAAAGCTTCCCTATTACTAAATCTAACCCAACCAGACTAACACACTGCCTTGAATGCTCTCCCTTCAAGTAATGTGCCAGGAGCCTTCTGGAGACATGTGCCCAGAACTACTTGGTAGGGATAGTTAATGATGGTGCTGAATATCTAAAACATATTAGAGAAGAAAGTGAGCTTTTTTTTTGGGAAAGAGGGTGTCTGGAGCAGCTTGGACAGATATTATAGGAGCTCAGATTGGAGAAGAGGCTGTGAAAGCTCACTGAATGTGATTCTGCTGAGGAAAAGCTTCTCCCCAGCTTATAGTCCTGCCTTTTGGGACCCCAGAAACTCTCTAGTCAAACTGACTTATTTTACAGAGGGGTAGACTGAGACCTCCATCAAGGAAGCGATTTGCCAACAGTCATACAGTGGATCCATGACAAAGACCAGATGAGAACCCAGATCTCCTGATTCTCCCAAACTAGGCTTGCCCTACCCTGAAGCTTCCCCCCATCTCTTTCCAGGTGGATATTTAATTATTGGGGCACACTGGCTGCCTTCTCTCACTGCTCCACAGGTTATAAAAGCTATTCACATTTGCTAAAGTAAAACCTCTCACAAGTCATTTGGGAAACATACCCAAGGGCCCCTTCTTCCCCTTTATACAGAGGCAGTGGGGTACCATAGAAAGGGCAATGGCTTAATGACTGTAATTTACTACCTGTGGGACTTCAGACAAGTCATTTATCCTCTTATCACTTGTCCCTCAGTCTCCCTGTGCCTCAATTTCCTAATCTACAAATGGATGAGAGGATTGGACTAGGTGGCTTGTAAGAATCCTTCTATTTCTTTTTTTTTTAAACCTTTACCTTCCATCTTGGAATCAATACTGTGTATTGGTTCCAAGGCAGAAGAGTGGTAAGGGCTGTAAAAATAGACTTGAATCCAGGACTTCAATCCCTAGAAGTCCTTGCTCCACTTCCCCAGAATGCATTGTAATCTCACTGAATTCTCACCTGGGCCAAGAGCAAAAGGATTATTTAGAGGGTCTCTGCCTACAGCAGGCTCTCTTCTTCCCTGTTTCCACTTGTAAGCAGACGCGGCTTTTTTTCATGATGTAGGTGAGATTGTCTAGGCCTCTCCCTGGCCTAGACACGTGCTTTTTCTTACTTGTATATTCTTAAATTCTTAATCTTTAATAAACCTCATAAAAATATAATACTCCTTACAGAAAGAAACTAATTTCTACCTGCCTCAACTTCCCTAAATTTTAATCTTTACAGGGCTAGGCAATGGGAGTTAAGTGACTTGCCCAGGGTCACAGAGCTGGGAAGTGTCTGAGGCTAGATTTGAACCCAAGACATCCTGTTTCTAGGCCTGGCTCTCAATCCACTGAGATACCCAGGTGCCCCCTCACTTCCCCCCTTTTGCCTAACTTGTCAGTCATTTTTCAGTCCTGTCTGTGACCCCATTTGGGGTTTTCTTGGCAAAGATACTGGAATGGTTTCCCATTTCCTCCTAGAACTAATTTTTCATATGGGGAAACTGAGGCAAACAGGATTAAGTGACTTGCTCAGGGTCATACAGCTAGTAAGTATCTGAAGTCAGGTTCTCTTGACTCTAGAGCCAGCACTGTACCTCTCATGCCATCTTACTTCCTCCAACTAGTTTGCAGAATCTTAGAATTATGTTTCTTCTAAGAAGAATAACTTGACATGTACAAGAATATTCATAGCTGCGCTCTTTGTGGTGGCAAAAAATTGGAAAATGAGGGGATGCCCTTCAATTGGGGAATGGCTGAACAAATTGTGGTATCTGTTGGTGATGGAATACTATTGTGCTCAAAGGAATAATAAAGTGGAGGAATTCCATGGCGACTGGAACAACCTCCAGGAAGTGATGCAGAGTGAGAGGAGCAGAACCAGGAAAACATTGTACACAGAGACTGATACACTGTGGCACAATTGAACGTAATGGACTTCTCCATTAGTGGCAATGCAGTGACCCTGAACAACTTGGAGGAACCTAGGAGAAAAACCACTATCCACACCCAGAGGAAACACTGTGGGAGTAAAAATACCGAAGGAAAAACAACTGCTTGAATACATGGGTTGAAGGGATATGGCTGGGGATATAGACTCTAAATGAACATCCTAATGCAAACATCAACAACATGGAAATAGGTTCTGATCAAGGACACATGTAATACCCAATGAAATTGCGTGTTGACTGAAGGAAGAGTGGGTGGAGGGGAGGGAGGGAAATAATGTGATTATTGTAACCAAGGAATAATGTCCTAAATTGACTAAATAAACTTATTCAAATGGAAAAAAAAGAATAACTTCCCTGCAGTGCTGTCCTCCTAGAAAGATCCTCCAGCGTTTTATCCAGATCCCTCCTTCATCTCATCATGGCCTATTTTGTATATATTTCTGGGTGTATATTTTATCTCCCCATCAATGATGTTGGGGATGTCCTAGAGGGTAGGACCCAGGCTATTTCCCTGCTTCTAGCACGGCGCTATATACTCATTTATTAATGTATATTATATTATATGTACTCATGATTGAAATGAACACAACCCAAGATAATAGGGCCCCTTACTAATGGGGAAGACACACATGGAGTCTCCTGGGTTTCATGGTCTCCAGAAACTCATCATTCTGCAAGGCCTGCTCAGTTGTCTCTCCCCGCAATGGTGGAGCCTCCTCGCGCTCCCTCATTTCTTCTTCTTCTTTGTGGGTTATCTTCCCCCTTTAGATGGGAGCTCCTTGAGGACAGCGACCGTCTCCAGCCTTCTTTTACATCCCCTGGCACATAGGAGGTGCTTAATAAGCGTTTATGGACTCTTGCTGACACACATGAGCCACGCAGACACATAGATGCCATACTACTCTTCAGCGAAGTCTTTCTCTGCCCCCCACTTCAGTGATGTGTCTTGAGGGAGAGACAGGGAGCAGCCCATGGCAGGCAAGTCAAACCACCCCAGCTCCCTCCAAGGCCACCTCCTCCGTGGACTCCTTTTCCACTAGAACACAAGCTCTTAGAAAGCAGGAACGTATAATTCTGCTTGTATCCCCAGCACTTAGCTAAGGGTTTTGATACAGTAAGCAATTAGTAAATGCTTTTTCATTCAATCCTGGCCAACAGGGTCCTGGGCTAAGTAATGCCTAATAATAGCTAGCATGGATAGAGGCAGGTTCCAAGAATGATTTCACTCAATATGATCCTGGAGGTTTAATTTTCCCCTTTTTATATACAAGGAAACTGGGGGCACATATTAAGTGACTTATCCAGGCTCATACAGCTAGTGTCTGAGGTCAAATTTGAACTCGGGTCTTCCTGATTCCAGGTCCAAAATATTATCCACTGTGCCTCCTAGATGCCTCCTTTCCATGGCAAAGTCTTAGCTCCTCATCCTTTCCTGATCTCATACCCATAACTCAGAGTAGGTGGTTTTCTTCCTCCTGCACAGGAATGCAATCAGGCTAGTCTCTAGGTTTTTATAGCCACAGACTACTCTCCCTTGCTAGCCTGATTGGTTCCACCATCATCCCTCCCCATTCATCTCCCATCCTTCCTTTCCACAGCTAGAGACCCAATCAATCTTCCCAATGGATAAGTAATCCTATCACTCTCCTGCCTTTCAATGGCTCCCTCCTGCCTAAAGTCCAAATTCCTTAGCTTCAGAGCTGGATGACACCATAAATAGAGTCAAAAAGATTTGAATTCAGACTTTGAAAGAATCCAGCTGGGAAGCAGCTAGGTAGCTCAGTGGTCAGAGCACCAGGACTGGACTCAGAAGGACTTGGTTTCAAATATGACCACACATACTTCCTAGCTGAGTGACCTTGGATGAATCACTTTACCCCAATTCCCTAACCCTTACCATTCTTTTGCCTTAGAACTGATCTTTAATACGGATTCTAAGGCACAAAGTAAGGGTTTTAGGTTTTTTTGTTTTTTTTTTAAGAGAAAAAGAACTAAACCGATTAGCATGAGGATTGACTAGGATTTTAGGGGACTAACTACAGGGGAAAGTCTCAGTGCAGAATGAGGTACACATTTTGGGGGGACATGACCAATGTAGAAACATATTTTGCTTGACTATGTTTTTGTAATAGGGATTTTACTCTCCTTTTATCCTCAACTGGGGAAGGAGAGCCTATTGCTTGATTTTTTTTTTTAATTAAAACCCTTACCTTCTGTCCTGCAGTCAATACTGTGTATTGGCTCCAAGGCAGAAGAGTGGTAAGGGCTAGGCAATGGGGGTCAAGTGACTTGCCCAGGGTCACACAGCTAGGAAGTGGCTGAGGCCAGATTTGAACCTAGGACTTCCCATTTCTAGGCCTGGCTCTCAATCCACTGAGCCACCCAGCTGCCCCCTGTTCTTCCTTTCCTTTTTTATAATTCTTACCTTCTGACTTAGAACCAATACTAAGTATTGGTTCTGGGGCAGACAAGTGGTAAGGGCTAGGCTTCTGAGGTTGAGTGACTTGCCCAGGATCACACAGCTAGGAAGTGTCTGAGGCCAGATGTGAACCTAGGACCTATTGCTTGATTTTTAAGAAATCAAATTTTAAAAATGAATTTCAAATTTGGCCTTAGACATTTACTAGCTGCATGGCCCTGAGCTAGTCATAGCCTTCCTTTACTTCAGTTTCTTCACCTGTAAAATGAGCTTAATTCTAGCACTTCCTTTCCAGGGTGGCTTTAAGGACATTTATAAAGGCATTACAGAAATGCTAACTAATCATTAGCTAGTCCTCACCTGCCTTTACAGCATTCTTTTCCTCTCCTCCAAGACAGGATGGTCCAGTCCAACCACATGTCCTTATTATTCCCAAAATGTGCTGTGTGCATTCCAACCTCTTTTTTTAACAACTCCCTCTCCCTGCCTGAGATATCTTCTGTCCTTCACTCCTACTCAGCCTTCAAAGTCCAAATCAAGGACCATGCTCTATTTGGGAAAAGTCAGCTACATTTTGGAAAACACACTGGATTTGATGCCAGACCTACAGTAAATCTGGAAGAGGCTAGGTGACCACTTTGGGGACACTGTAGATGGGATTTGTGTTTTGAGAGGGATTCATTTAAAGGATCCTGGTAGAGCATAATGGATATGGGCTCTGGGGTCAGATGATGTGGGCTTTGAGATATACTGTAGGGTCTTAGGCAAGTTAACTTAATCTCCTTGGGCCTCAGTTTCCTCCTTTGTAAATGCAGTTGGATTATCTGACTTCTGGACTTCCTAAGCTATGAACTCTGAGATTCTGGGGTGGAATCTTAACTACAGCTGTCAAAATGCCTGCATGCACTGCACTCTGTCTGTCTGGATCATGACCATCAGGTGGTACCTGGTTCTCAATCAGTCCTGGCTCTTCCCTTGGCCAGCTTGTTCACTTGAGTTGTTCATCTCAATTTGTTTTGGTTCTGAGTTCCTGGCTCTTGATGGATCTTACCATCTTCTCCAGATAGCCTTGTGATGCTCCTCTATCATATCATATATCCCTGCCCTGGGGTTGGTAGGCTGCTGGACTTGGGGGTGACATAGTCATTAAATATGCCCCTTCACTCAGTAGCATCAGTCGGATTCTTTGTGGCCCCATTTGGGGTTTTCTCAACAAAGATAGTGGAATGATTTGCCATTTCTTTCTCAGCTTATTTTACAGAAGAGGAAGTGGAGGCAAACAGGATGAAGTGACTTGCCCAGGGTCACACTGTTTTGAGACCAGATTTTAACTCAAATCTGCCTCCAGGCCTGGCTCTCTACCCACTGTGCCAACAAGCTGCCTGTACTTAGTAGTGTGTTCAGTGAAATGTTGCTCAACATGTGGACCCAGATCCTGAGATAGAACGTGTCCTTGTCATTTCATCTGCAGCCCAAATCCCCCATCTTGGCCAGTAAGTCCCCGCATTCCCAATCTGATCTTCATTGCTCTTGTCTGCTTAACCCACTTCCCCCAGCTGGTTTTTCTGCCCTTGGGATGGGATGTGAGAGGTTTGGTCCCTGTCAGTCAGGATATGGGAGGAAAAGGAAGAGAAAACACCATTTTTAATCAACCCGCCTGCACAGAAACCAAGGGAGCACCTTTGAGGGAATGCAGGGGGTTGGGGATATGTGGTGTCCCTCTGGCCCAAATTAGAAAAGAAACCAATTCACTTTACAAAGACTGTCTTAAAAAATCAAAAGGCTTCAAAGCACCAGTGGCTAAACCCGTTGAGTAAAAATATGGGAATAGGGTGGAAAAGGGGGAGGGGAAGGAGAAAAATCTACTGGGGATGGTGGGGGCTGAGAAGCATCTGGCCCAAGACAAGAGGAATGTGTCCGGAAATCACTTGGGAGAAGGGAGGGCCTTGGAGAGGGTGCCAATTGGCCCAGGGGCTGGAAGCAGAAAAGGAGGGAGCTAACCTGAAAGGAATTGTTTGGTCCCTAGCTGACCAGAGGGCTAGAGAAAGGGGCCCAGTCCTAGAAAGGAGGCGTCAGAGAAGTAAATAAATGTCTCCAAGGGAGCCGGAGCCTAGGCAGAAAAGGGGACTATTGCCAAGTCCTGGACTAGAGGGTTAATGGACTGACCTAGCTTTGGGAACACTTTGCCCCTAGAGGGACTGATGACTGCCAAAGGCCATGAGAGGCCAGAGGAGGTCATCAAAGGCCAAGATGAGATTCGGTTTCTTTTTAAGATGCCTGTGTCCCACAAGGCAATCCCCCATCCAAGTATCCCCCTACAGTTAATCTGCAGAATCCTTTCATTGTGCTGGATCAGGAAACAGGGACGGTACCCTCTTTAGAGAAGAGATGAGCCAGGTGTCCAAAGCATTCCATCCAGAACTTAGTCCTGGTAGGACTGACCCCAGCAAAAGAGGCTAATTCACCTGGGTTACTGTGTCTTGCCCCTAAGAAGGGAGGGAGGCCACAAGATGTCTCCCACCACCACAAAGGAGACACAGGTTTCTGCAGAGAGGCAATTGGCACTCTGTCCTTCCGATATCTTGGTCCCTTCTATAGCACCCTCTTCCCTTCCTTCCATAAGTATCACAGATGTGAAAAGTATGTCAGATTTGGCCCCCAAACTCCCTAATACCTTGGGTTCCTGAGTTTTAAGGGGGTTTGTTGGGCCCTACAGAAAGAGGGGTCACCCAGGAAGGTATGTGTGTGTGTGGGAAGGTGAGGTTAATTATAAGCCTGGACATGTCTTACTTTTTTTCCAGGGTGAGAGACACAGAAAGAGAAAGAGACATTGACAGAGAGAGACAGAGGGACAAAGACACACAAAGTGACAGAGAGACAAGGGGGGGAAGAGAACAGACAGACAGAGGGAGGGAGTGATAGAGGAAGAGAGAGAGAGAGAGAGAGAGAGAGAGAGAGAGAGAGAGAGAGAGAGAGAGAGAGAGAGAGAGAGAAGGGAAGGGGAAGAGAGAGAAAAAAGAGGGGGAAGGAGAAAGAGACAAAGACAGAGAGGGAGAGAGAGAGGTGTAAGGAGAGAGAGAGGAGCTTTGTGGGTCAGGAAGTGGGTGGGGCTGGAGAAGGGGACAAAGGAAAGGTATGACAAGAAATGAAGAAAGAGTAAGATGTTTGGCCTGGCTTGGGAGGAATCGCTCCAGCAGGCTCTGGTACAAGAAATCCCAGAAGGAAAAGGGCCGGTCTCACACTTGCCTTTCCTTTCTGGAAGGGCTGGGTGGGGAGCCCCTAGACCAAGGTGACCTGCATTCCTTCCTATGGATCACTGGCCTCTGGCCACTTCTCCACACCAAGAAGTGCCCTATTGCTTAAACAGAGCCCCTGGTAGATGGCCCTGGCAGTGGGGCGAGGCTGGAGGATGGGGGGGGGGCAGGGAGGAGGCTGAGGGAAAGATGCTGGCTGTACCTGAGTGGTGGTGGGACCTATAAAGCTAAGAGCCATGGCGCTGTCTGATGGAGGTGGTGTAGGGGGGGTTGAGGCTGCTATTTGAGCTGTATGGGTGGGGTGCCAGGTTACCGGGGAGCCCAGTGAGGTCTGGCTGACAGGTGTATGGGGGACAAAGGGTAGTCTGGAGCGGAGGCCCGGGCTGAAGGAAGTCTTCGTGTATTGTTTGCCTTTCGGGTCCCTTTGACAATCAGCCCTCCCGGAAGGTGGGTCCCCCGCAACAGAAAGGGGAGGGGCTCCACTGTGGGGGGAGGGGCTCCCCAGTGGAAGGGGTGACAATGTCGGTAAAGGGAGGAGGAGGGCGGGTAGGATCAGAGAGGGGAGGTACAGGCTTAGTACCAGGGCCAAGTTTAAAAAAACAAAACAAAACATACAAATCCCAGGAGTTCCTTCCCCGCCCTCCCCCCAAGTTGCCGGGGCTCCACCCGTAGGTCCGAGCCGGGGCTGTGTCCTCGCGGTCCAGCAGGGGGCGCTCCTGTCCGTGGCTCTGTGTGTGGCCGTCCCGCAGCATGGGCGCTGGGCCTTGGCCCAGAGGAGAGCTCGGTGGAGAAGGAGAGAAGAGGAAGGCGGCTCCACTAGGGCACAGGAAGGTCCAGGGGGCGGGGTCCGCTGTCCTGCGCCATGGTGGGCCAGGGCGTGGGCTACCCCGACCTGGGGGGAAAGCAGGAGGGAATCACGGCCGAGGAAGCAACGATGAGCCCCTCCCCTCGCCCGCCCCATCTCCAGCCCAGATCCCAATGGCTCCTCCTCCTAGCCATGCCCTGGCGCTGCTTACGCTATCCCTAGACCCGTCGGGTTCTCAATTCCCAATTCCAGTAGTGCTCTCCCAGCGTCCAGCCCCGCTGCCTTGCCGCGCTCTTGGCTCAGAGAACCATGCACTCAGAGCCCTAATAAGAGAACCCTACAGGCCTTGGAGTGCAAGCGACCCTCGACCGTGTGTGCCATCCGCGGGAGCTTTGGCGGTCTAGACGCCAGAATCAAGTTTTTAAGAGCACAAGTGAGGGGCAGCTAGGTGGCTCAGGGCATTGAGAGCCAGGCCTGGAGACACTTTCTGACTATGTGACCCTGTCCAAGTCACTTAATCCCCACTTAAGTACCTCTCGTCTGCCTTGGAACCAGTACACAGTATTGATTCTAAGAGAAGGGGTTTTTTTTTTTAAGCATTAAGTAAAATAAATAGGATAACAAAGGAAACCAATTACATTGGAAGTTATTAAAAAAAAACAGGTTATCCATAGCATTTATAAAGCACTTTAAGGTTTGCAAAGCACTTTGCAATTTTCTCATTTTATCCTCATAAAAATGCTAGGAGTTAAGGAGGTGTTGTATTCCCCATTTCAAAGATGAGGAAACTAAGGCAGACTGGTTGAGTGACTCACAGTGACACATCTAATACAGAACTTGAAGTCTGGTCTTCCTAACTCCAGGTCTAGCACTCTATCCCCTGTCTGGTTTGATTATGTTAAGAACCAGCCCCTTCATTTTATGGTCATCCCACCCTGTAATCATGTTTCCACTCCTTTTACAAACCAGGAAACTGAGGAGCCTCAGAGAAGCTACTAGCCCAAGGTCCCATTCCAACTCAGGTCCTGCACTCCCTCTCTGTGCCAGGCTGCCAGGCCTGACCCTGTGCCCAGTCTTGTCTCAGGTCCTGGCTCTAACTATGCCCCACCCCTGCCCTATTGCCTTGACACCTCTGGACTCACGTGTAGAGAGGCTGCAATTGTAAATGTGATGTCTTCTGGGGGGCCTGGTAACCGTAGGAATCAAAGCCTCCGATGAAGTCAACTGTGGAGAGAAGGGCCCAAGGGGGCTCAGCAGAGGCAAGGCAATGGCCAGGATGGGTAGGGTTGGCCTAAGAGGGGCAAAAGTTAGCTATATGGAGTAGGACAGTGAGGGGGCAGGTCCAGCAGGAGAGGCTGGGTATGAGTTATGTGTGTGGAGGGGGGAATGGAGTGGATTACTGACAATAGGGGCCCCCAGGCAGAGTCTGGGAGCTGGGGGTACTCCATTGGGCTGAAGACCTTATCTTCCTCAGCCTCATTAGACTCATCTCTGGGGCACAGGGGCCTGCCTGGGCAGTGACCCTGGGATATAGAAGCAGGATTCCCTCCCATCCTCCCTGCTTCAGTCCTGGGGTACCAGCAGGCCATCTGGGCACCCCCATGTCCAGGAATCTAGATGTGGCACTCACAGCTGTCCTCTTCCTCCAGGAACACTTTGCTGACGTAGCAGGCATACACAAAACCAAATAGCTGGGGGAAGAGGGGAGATGGGCAACAGTCAGTGGAGCAAGGGGTGGGAAACCCTCTCCCCCCAGGTCCAGTCTTCCCCTGGGCAGAGTGCTGAGTGCTCATCTCTTTTGAAGGGATTCTCCACCCTCTACCCAACCCCAAGTGACTGGTGCCAACTCTCAGACTCCACCGGGCTGGTGCTTAGACACAAAGACCATTACTGTAAGTCTGTACTCAGAGCCTCTTTGGGTTGGGGCATCTGCTGCCAGAGTTAATGTTCTGTTGGAGGTGCCTTTGAGGGAGAACCCAAGGTTTTCGGATTGGGAGAAGACATCCACTGAAGGTGGCTCCACCTGTCAACTCATTAAAGGGGGCATTCCCTCCAAAGGTGCTGACTGAAGCCCACTCTGCACACCTCCCTCCTTTAGGACTCATCCATGGACTCCCAGATATTGCACACAGAAGCAATATTAACAGGAGGGACGGATGCCTGAGGAGACTCTAAATTTCAGAAGAATTGGGATTCGGCATTGCAAGTATGATCTGACCAGCAAAAGCACAGGTCCTGCCAAAAAATCATCAAGGATTGGCAGAGCACTTTCTATTGCTTCTCTCACTTAAGCTTCACTATAGGTGGCACAGAGAATAAGAGTGTTGGGGCTGGAGTCAGGAAAATGTTCGTTCCAATCTAGCCTTGGACACTTACTAGCTCTGTGCCTCTGGACAGGTCATTTAACCTTGGTCTGCCTCAATTTTCTCAACTGTCAAAATGGGAATAACAGAACCTACTTCGTAGGATTGTTGTAAGAATCAAGTGAGATTTCTTTCTTCATTTCTGTGAATTTTTGTGAAGTGCCTAAAACATAGCAAGTATTATTCCTTTCCCTGTTGAGTCTAACTCTTTCTGAACCCATTTTGATGGGGTCTTTTGGGCAAAGATATCGGAGTGGCTTGCCATTTCCTTATCCAGCACATTTTACAGATGAGAAATGGAGGCCAACAGGGTTAAGTGACTTGCCAAGGGTCACACAACTAGTAAGTGTCTGAGGCAGGATTTGAACTCATGAAGATGTCTTCCTAATTCCTATCTCAGTACTTTATCCACTGTGCCACCCAGATGGCCCTATTTCTTCCCTTCTGCCCTGGGAAGTAGTTACTACATTTGAGAGTGGATAGAGTCCTAGCCTTGGACTCAGAAAGACCTGAGTTTACATACTGTTTCTGACAGAGCTAACTATGTGACCCTGATCAAGGTACTGAATCTCTGTGTCTGTTGGTTCATTTACCTAAAAAAAGAGTCGGATGAGATGGCTTTTAGGTCCTGTCCAATTTTAAATAGACTTGAGTGGTTCTAGCTGTTTCCCCCCTGAGATTTCACTAGAGCCAGCTATATTAGATGTGGCATCTCTGCATCAATGCACACAGTGGCCAAGTGACCACTTCCTGGAGTCTGAATTTCCTGTAAAATAAGGGAGTAGGGCTGGATGACCTTAAAGGTTCCTTCCAGCTCAAAATCAATTCTCTGATGATTCAGCAGCAGCTTTTCTATAAATTATGCTTTTAAAGTGAAAGGGAGGGGAGGTGCTGAGGGAGGGATCTTTCCATGGTCAAACTTATCCTTTGTAACTGTTAGAGGCAGGATGTGAACCCAGGTCTTCATGATTCCAAAGTTGGCCCTTGTATTTGCTCTGCCAATAGCTCACCTTGTTTCATGTATTATTATTTTACCCATCTTACAGATGAGAAAATTTCTCTGATGCTCAGTAAAGTCGCTCATGGTCACATAGCTAGTTAAACATTGGAAGTGAGATCTGAACTAATATCTTCAGCCTAATGATCTAGAAAAGCCTTGCTCTAGGTGTTTTAACATTTTGTGGGCACCAGTATGGCACTGGGGCTGCCAACCAAGTAGCTCTTGCTCTGTGGCTGGCACATCTCCCTTTCTGCTCATATCCTCACCCTCATTCTTTCTCACTGGATTGTCACCAAACCCCTATGGCTGAGGCAAGGAAGTGATGAGTATCCTCATTTGACAGATGAGGACACTGAGAGTGAGAAACAATGAAGCATCTTCCTGTCCAAGGTCATAGTTAGGGTGAACATTGAGACCAAAATAAGTGTGATTTGATTTGAATTTATTCACTCATTCTGATCAATAATCCTAGACAATTCTGAAGAATTCATGATGAAATACACTGTCAGCCTTTAGAGAGAATTGATAACTGAGAACAGATTGAAACATGGTATTTTTTACTTTATTTTTCTTGTTTTGTTTTTTTTCAGTGTGGCTAATATGGAAATAGGTTTTGCATGATTTCCCATGTATTACTGATATCATGCTGCATGTCTTTGATGGGTAGGGGAGAGACTGGGGAGAGAAAATTTGAAAATGAAAAAGAATTTTTAAAAATTAATGTCAAAAGTAAGTAATTTTTTGGAAAAAAGAATTTCTTTATTAGCTCTATGCAAGTGACTCCCAGATTTATTTACCTAGTCTTACCTTCTGCCTTTGAGCTCCAGTCCAGCATCAACATACAGTTGCTACTCTGGAGGGCCTTATCTTGCCCAGTTCCAGTTCTATTCTGAACCGCTCAGTCATTTCCAAGTCATGCTGCCTTCTTACTCTTTTCCTACCCTTTCTAGCTCTCTTCTTTGTATCTTTCCCATTAGAAGGTAAGCTTCCTGAGGGCAGAGATTGTCTTTATGTCTTATAATGTATATCCAGCATTTAGCACAATATTTGGAATGCAGTAAGTGCTTAATAAATGCCCTGCTAGTAGGGGACAGCTGGGTGGCTCAGTGGATTGAGAGCCAGACCTAGAGTCAGGAGGTCCTAGGTTCAAGTCTGGCCTCAGACACTTCCCAGCTGTGTGATCCTGGGCAAGTCACTTAACCCCCATTGCCTAGCCCTTACCACTCTTATGCCTTGGAACCAATACACAGTATTGATTCTAAGATAAAAGGTAAGAGTTTTAAAAAAATGCCCGACTTATTTATCTATCTCTTTGCCTCAGTTTCTTCAATTGTAAAATGGTCATAATAATAGCATCTACCTGGCAGGGCTGTTGTGAGGATCAAATGAGACATTTTTAAAAAGTGCTTAGCAAGGTGCTTGGCACATAATAAGCACTATCTAAGTGTTTCTATCCTTCCATCTATCTATCCTTCTATCTATCTATCTATCATCTACCTACCTTTCTATTTATCTTCTATTATAATTTATCCATCTACTAACCTATCTACCTATCTTCCACTCATCCATCTACACCCTCTCTCTCTGTCTCTCCTCAAACTGCCTATCTCAGAAATGGCTCAAAACTCAGCATGTCCAGAACTCATTCCCCTTAATGTTCCTCCCTCAAAATTTCCCAGAAGTCAAAGGTACAATCATTATTTTCATCTTCCATTAAAGGGTGTAATCTTGGCATTTATCTTCCACTCCTGCCTCTCCCTTATCTCACAAATGCATTCAATTGCCAAATCTTGTCATTCATAGCTCCCTAGCCCCTTTGCTTCTGACTCCTCTCTACTCACCCAGCCACAGCCACCACCTTAGTTCCAGCTCTCATCACTTTCCTTTGAAATTATTGCCACAGCCTCTCATTTGGGCTCACATTTCTCTAGCCTCCTATCAGCTGCCAGGGAGATTTTCCTTAAGTGCAGATCTGACCATCTTATTCCCCTGCTTAATAAACTCTTGTGGCCCCTTGTTGCCTCTAGGATTAAACAAATGAACTCTTCTGGCTTCTAAAATTTATAACTTGGCCCCAATTTGCCTTTCCCAACTTAATATATATAGTACCTGTTTTCCTGTACATGATCCAGCCCAAACTAGAATTCTCTATTCTTCACATATAGTTTTCCAGCTTCTATCTCCTTGCTTTTGTACTAGCCATTTTCCATGCTTGGAATGCATTTTCTTCTTAATTTCTGCCTCAGGGAATCTGTTGATTCCCTCAAAGCAGAGCCAAAGCATTGCCTCTTATTTGAT
Organism: Monodelphis domestica; assembly: GCF_027887165.1. Classification (NCBI taxonomy): domain Eukaryota; kingdom Metazoa; phylum Chordata; class Mammalia; order Didelphimorphia; family Didelphidae; genus Monodelphis; species Monodelphis domestica. Next base: position 374,301,028 of record NC_077230.1, on the reverse strand, counting down.
ACCTTTCCTGATCTCTGCCCTGGCCCCTCCCAGCTGCTGGATCCTTCACTCCCTAACATTACCTTATATTAATTTTGTATTTATTCTGCATGCATTTAGATACACACGTGTTGTTTTTCCAGAGAGAACCTTACAAAAGGTCTAAGGGCCCTTGAGAGCAGAAATGGTTTCATTTTTGTCTTTGTATCCCCAGTAACTGGCACACTTCCTAGCACATGTTGGTGCTTAATAATCCTTGCTGATTGGTTGATTGTACCAGACTGTATGCCTGGAGGGAAAATCCTTAAGAGTTTTCTTTGCTATCTGCCTCTCTCATAGGGATGGGGAAACATCATGATTCGGTTCTGGGGCTTAGAATTACTCTGGTCCTGTGCCAGTAGGTTGGGAGAGGAAACAGAAGATTCTAGCTTTTAGACCACAGCAGTTCATCAGTACAGAGAGAAACTCAGGGGAAGACTTGTGGGGGGCTGCCGGGTAACTCACTGCCAGGAAGATCTGAAGGGCGCTGCTGAGCACCTCAATGTAGGGGTAGTCAAGCAGGCATCCGGTGACAGTAATGACATGGTGGTCCTCCAGGGCCAGGCGAGAGTTCAGCACAGGTGTCACCAGGCAGCCAGGACCATTTTCCATCCACCAGGATCGATGCAGGGAGGTATTGAAGGTCATGATGAAGTCTCGGTCCTAAAGGGATCAATGTCCAAGACATCTAAGCCCCATCCCACCTACTTCCAACTACCCTCACTTAGATCAAGATGGCCCCAGGGGAAGAGAAATCATCCCTAGTGAAGGCAAAAGGAAATCTGCTTAGCTTCCTTATCTTCAGCACCAGGAATAGGGGATAGGGGCCATCTGTGACCTAACCTTCTCATTCCCTTGTACACTCATACCAGGGAGAGGATTCATTTGTTTTCCTCTACCTAAACAGCTCTTCTCCTCAGTCCTTCTTATAGGCATAAACAGAGGGGCCCATGACCATATTATATAGGACATCCTCAAGATTTTCATTTATTATTATTATGGTTACTAATGTAGAATCTGTTTCAAAAGCCTCTCTTATAAAGGCCACAGAAATTTTTACTTCCTCTTTAAGAGTCAAGGAAGTTCAGAGAACATCAGCTTCACTGTCAATCTATGAATTATGATTTTATGAAGAGAAGAGATGAAAGAATTCATGGAGATTGCTTGAGAGAAAGATGATAAAGAAAAACTACTTGGGGGGGGTTAGATATTTAATTCATATTGTGAGGAAACATTTAAAAATTCTATAAGGGGTGAATCTATTGAGGGATTGTTGAGAGTGATGATGACTTGAGGGAAACTAGAGAAGAGGATAATGTAGAAATTTCTTTGCCCATGGAACTATTCTAACTGTTATCTTTCAAAGAGGATGAAGAGAATTGGTGAGAAAACTTTAATTATCCAAGGTGAACCAAATGGTGGAATTGTGTTTCCAGAAATAAGGTGTATAATTGAAAATCTTTTACCCTAAAAAAGAACTACATTTCCTGGGAGCCCACTGACTTCCTGTCCTTCCTGTAGATAGGGGGATATTAGGCAGGGACTTCGAGGGTCCCGCCCTCTTTGGCATGATGAGAGCAAGCTTGGTGGCAGTAAGGTGGGTGTTTGAACTGACTGATCAGCCATGGGCACATGGTCTTTATTTTGTATCCTCTTTATTCCTTTATTTCTAATGATCATTAATAAATCTCAGGTGGCAGTAATGATTGGAGGTAACTTTGGCTGTGGGCTTTCTCATTGCTAAAATGCTGTAAACGACTGCTTATGTCTTTGTGCTTGTATTAATTACACAGTTAATAAATTATATATTCAGGAACTTTAATATGTATTTAATCCTGGGAGACCAGAGGTCTTGATATTGAGAAATATGTGAGCAATTGCTTATGGAAAAGCTTTCTCCAGCTTATTAAAGAGACTATCAAATAAGATGGAGTAGAGAATCAAAGTTTAATTAATTAATGAGAGATGTTGCAATTTGGTAATTAATCAGGAGCCATTCAAACCTACCCCATGGATTATTCTATAATGAAGAATGATGAGTAACAACTCAAGTGGCAGGCGAAAGGGTGCCCCACAAATGGGTTATCCCCTCTGTAACTGCCACATTGATATTATATGATAATATCTACAATTTAGGTAGCATTTTCCCCCATGGACTGCAAAATGAAACACAATATGAATTCCAGACATTATTATATATTAGTAGGAATATTAACATATTAGTGACCACTTGGAGTATAGACAGTTCTCTCTTTATGTAAATCTGCATTATAGACATTTGACTTTACACAAAGAATTCTGAAAGAAACCCACATGTCCAAAAAACACCTACGTTAACCTTACTCTGCATTACTGTGCGCTCTTTCTTTCTGCTCTTGCTCCTTAGCTTGGCAATCTGCAGCTTCCCTCCCCATACCACCCAAAAAACCTTAAAAAAAAATCCACCTAGCTCCATCTACCTGTCTATATATCTAAGCCCTGTAAGTCTGTCTTCTGTCCATCCATGACTGGGTACCACGTGTGAGCCTTGGATCCCACAGGTTGCCATCTTCTCCTGTCTATAGCTATGTCTGCCCCTTGTTGGTTCTGGCCTGGCCCCTGCATGCTCTTCTCTTGCTCTTGCTTTTTTGTCTCTAGTCCCATGATCTCTTGAACCTTGTGCTGGCCCCTTCCTTCCATGGCATGGCCCTCTTCCTGCTTTCTTCCCTTCTTCTATTCCCCACATCTGCAGGCAAATTCACATTATGTAAAAAAGCCACTTTATGTACAGGTCTGTGAAATGGTCCACTAATGGAAAGTGAGAACTATCTATATAGTACTTTGAGGTTATATAGCATTTTATATACATTATCTCGCACTAGCCATTAAAAAAAAAAAAAAACCCTTACCTTCTGCCTTGGCATCAGTACAAAGTTATCAGTTCCAAGGCAGGAGATGGGTAAGGGAAGGTAACTGGGGTCAAGTGACTTGTGCAGGTTCTCATGGCCAGGAAGTATCTGAGGCCAAATTTGAACCCAGGTCTTCCAGGTTTGATGCTCTATCTCCATTGTGCTACCTAGCTGCCAGCCATCCTTACCCTTTGTTGCCCTTAAGCTACACTTTATTCCCCACCTTCCTGGTTTTACAATAGGCTGTCCTTTGCCTAGGATACTGTGTATTGTTTTTGCCTGTTGGAATCCCTACCTCCCTTGGATGTTAATCTCAAGTTACTTCTTCCTGGTTTCTCAGTTTGTTCAGGTACCCCCATTCCCTTCGCCAATTATTGTGTTTTATTCCTTCTCTATCCTGAATCTATGTGTCTGCATGTGCATGTTTTATTCCCTTTGAAGAATGGAAGCGTTCCAAGGACAGGACCTGTTTCCTTTTTGTCTGTGTATCTCCAGAAGCTAGTTCTGGGACCATGTACCTGGCACACAGTAGGCACTTAATAAAGGTTTTTCATTCATTCATTCATTCATTCATTCATTCATTCATTCATTCATTCATTCATCCATCTGTTGTTCATTGATTGCTCTCATTCAAACCCTGCCACAACTCCGTAGGGTAGGTAGGAGAAGCATTATTTGCCCCACAAAGAAACCGAAGTGCAGAGGGGGAGAGTAGTGTGGCTAAAGTGACAGAGTCAGTGTTTCAAATGGTCCCCAAGACCCAGCTGGCATGTGCTTGCTTGCTCCCCATGAGACAGGTACACCCATGTTCTCCTTCGTGGGACATCCTGGCCCTTCCCTACCCCCCCCCCCCCAGCTCAGCTTCACTCACACCTGGAAGAAGGGGAGGGACAGGTAGAGGCTCTTTCTGGTTCTTTAATGGGAGAGGGGTCATAAACTGAGGAAGAGGAGAAGGTGGACAGATGTCTGCCTATTTGTCCTTTCTGCTGGAAAGGAGTTCAGTACTTGAGAGTCTTGGAATCTTCTATGTGACCAGCAGGGGGCAGAGGTGGGCTACACAGGGATCCTGCCCTTACATTTATTTCTCAGGGTAATGGACCATCCTGGGAGCTGTTACATGGTCACAAAGGGATGGTGCAGAGTGGAAGAGGGACTGTGGGTAGTCCAGCACAGGAGACAGCAGGGGAATCCCCCTAATCTTGTTTTCCGGCCATTAATGCTTGATTCTCAATCTCCAGTAGCTCCTGGTAGCTGACCCAAGCTCACATACCCTATCCGGTACCAGGATCTTATCTCTTGGGGCAGAGAACAGGACTAGGGGATGTTGGAGATTTTTAGCTGCAGGACTAGGGGATGTTGGGGCTCTTTAGCTGCAGGACTAGGGGATGTTGGGGCTCTTTAGCTGCAGAACTAGGGGATGTTGGGGCTCTTTAGCTGCAGGACTAGGGGATGTTGGGGCTCTTTAGCTGCAGGACTAGGGGATGTTGGGGCTCTTTAGCTGCAGGACTAGGGGATGTTGGGGCTCTTTAGCTGCAGGACTAGGGGATGTTGGGGCTCTTTAGCTGCAGGACTAGGGGATGTTGGGGCTCTTTAGCTGCAGGACTAGGGGATGTTGGGGCTCTTTAGCTGCAGGACTAGGGGATGTTGGGGCTCTTTAGCTGCAGGACTAGGGGATGTTGGGGCTCTTTAGCTGCAGGACTAGGGGATGTTGGGGCTCTTTAGCTGCAGGACTAGGGGATGTTGGGGCTCTTTAGCTGCAGGACTAGGGGATGTTGGGGCTCTTTAGCTGCAGGACTAGGGGATGTTGGGGCTCTTTAGCTGTAGGACTAGGGGATGTCAAGGCTCTTTAGCTGCAGGACTAGGGGATATTGGGGCTCTTTAGCTCCAGGCCAAGACCAAGGAGTGGACACTAACAAGAAATGCTACAATAATAAAGGGGGGGCCCCAAGAGCTGTCAGATCCACAGGGATAACATAGCACCTACCTCTCTGGTTGTTGTGAGGAGCAAATGCCACATTCGTAAAGTACCTTGTACATAGTAGATACCATATAAATGTTGATTCCCTTCTTTCCTCCCTTTCCCTACCCGGAATATAGATCTGATTTGGGTCAGAAGCTGCCTGGGATGGGGATGAGCCAGGGAAGCCCAGACCAGCCCTATTTCAGGCTTCTCTCGCTGCTGTCACCAGGTCGGAAGGGGGCCTTACCTGAGACAAGTGCCCAACTTCCAAGTAGAAGCAGATGATGAATGCATTCCAGCCAACCCAGAGAACAAGCCAGCCTGCGTACTAGGAAGAGAACAGTTGGAGAAATGAAGTTAACAGTGGGACTTAGGTGAGGAGGAGAGCTTGAAGGATCCTCAGAGATCATGACAAGGGAACAGGGAACATAGAAGATATTAGGGATCTGGTGGTGCCTATCTGTCAGGGTTCAAGGAATCTGGGATGAGTAGGCTTCACTGGGACTGCAGAGGTTGGGATCCCCACAGCCCTTGTCCCAGAGGTTTCCTCTGCACAGACCAGTCTCTCTTCCAAAGTTCCACTGCCTTGGCCTTAGTTCACCTCATAACCCTGACTGGCTCAGGTTATAAACACTCCTGGCCTGATCTCATCATTATTACAGTGAAAACCAATCAATAATAACAAATAATACCTGGGTGAAGGGACAGTGTTTGAAGGGATGAGTTCAGGAACAGTGAGGTCTGGGCTGGATAATTCCTGGGAGACTGCAGAGTCTGAGACTGTACAGATAGATCCCAGAGTAGCCAGCCCTCTTTGGGAAATGATATTTTACCAGAAAGGCCCATCCCTTGGCCAACTACAGAGAAAAGGACAAAGCAGGAAGGAGAGGGTGGCAGGGGTGAGATGGGGCAAGATGGGCTATTTCTACGTTGGGGTCTGTTCATTTATTCAAATATTTATTAAGTACTTACAATGTGCCAGGCACTGTTTAAGAAGCTGGGGATACAAGAATAGAAAAAAAGATCTGGTCCCTGCCCACAAGGGGCTTATGTTTTATTGAGGGAAAGTCATATTGTATTTCAGTCTAGGGGTATACAATGTGACCAAATATGCATTTGATTTTGCAAAGCCAGAACATCTCCTTCAGGTACTAACCCTTCAATTCCAGGAGCTGTCATCAGGGCTGTGGTGCCCTGGGTTGGGGCTTTTATAGTACAAGTTCTATTTTGTACTATATTTAAATATAGTATAATTTTCCACAAGTATGTATGTATGTATGTATATAATATATATATATGTGTGTAGTGTGTGTGTTGTTGGTCTTTTCCCAAAGAAACTAATTGACATCATGAGATAATGTCTTCTTGTAAATGAATTAGATTTAAATGAGGCAGAGTTACACAAAATTGTCAGCCTCACTCTGTCCCAGAAGTCTAATGGAAAGATAAAAGTTAGGATGACTGGTGATAACCGAAGGATGTAGTGGACAACCTTGGCATGCATGTATGCAAGGTGTGTCTGGCAGGAATTGTTGAGAACAGTGGGTCAAAGCTCTTTTATTCCAGCTATTTCTATTTTCTTTTATTATCCTTTTCTGGGGTTGGAGACCCCAGCCCTTTTCTGGATGTTGGATCTTGGGGTTCCTTTTCCCTTATTCTCTCTTTACTAGGTCCTGAAGGCTACTGAGAAAGGAGGCAAAAATAGGAAGTGGTACAAAGTCCTTTGGGAGGAAAGGGAGGGCTCACTTATTGGTGACCATTGTCATCAATGTAGAGGGGTTTGGAGGCTGTAGGTGAGAGATGAGTCCAGTTCAAACCAATAAATATTCATTAAGAATGTATATAGGGGGCAGCTGAGTGACTAGGTAGATTGAGAGCCAGGTTCAAAGACAGGAGGTCCTGGGCTCAAATTTGGTCTCATCTTCATTCTGGGTGTGTTTCCCTGCTTCAACTGTGTTTCTTGTAAACAACATATCACAGGATTCTAGTTTTTAATTCACCCTGTTATCCACTTTCATTTTATGGGTGAGTTCATCCCATTCACATTCAGTTATGATTACTGTGTATTTCTCTCCATCTTATTTTCCTCTTTTTTATCTTGCTCTTTCTCTCTCCTTCCCACTCGGCCCCTCCTCATAAGAGTTTTGCTTTTAACCCACAGCCACCCCCACTGACATGAGTCTTCTGTAACTACACCAAGGATCTGGAGAATTCCAGGTTTAGGTATTTCATATATAGAAATAGCATCACAGGAACAGAACTTTAGAACTGAAAAGGCTCTTGGAGGTCATCAGGAGCAAATCCTTCATTTTACAAAGAAGTTAAATATTCCAGACTCCTACCATGATGAGATATCTGGATCGGTACTGCACAGTCCCAAAGATGCCCAGGATGACGGCCATGATGTGAAGGAAGTTGGCCAGGATAGGAGCCCACTGATAGCCCAGGAAGTCAAAGACCTGCCGCTCTAGGGCTGCCACCTAAGGGGAAAAAAAGAGAAAGAAAAGATTGAGGAGCCAGTAATCATCTCCAATTTTGCCAGGAGAAAATACAAGGTGCTCAGTTTGGCATTGAAGGCCCTCTAGCATCTAGTACTCTTTGAGCTTTCCATGTACTTAAAAAGTAGCTATTAGCTCTTTCTAGTATACTTTTTTTTTTCAAACCCTCACCTTCCATCTTGGAATCAATACTGTGTATTGGTTCCAAGGCAGAAGAATGGTAAGGGCTAGGCAATGGGGGTCAAGTGACTTGCCCAGGGTCATACAGCTGGGAAGTGTCTGAGGCCAGATTTGAACCTAGAGACCACCTGTCTCTAGGCCTGGCTCTCAATCCACTGAGCCACCTAGCTGCCCCCCGGTATACTCTTTTATCTGTTTTTGTCTTTAACAGGATCTCCCATCCCTACACCTTTTAACACCCCCCCACCCCCCCATCTCCAGCTCTAGGTTTTCCTGATGTCACTTTCTTTTGGTTCTCCTTTTAGCTGTCTTTCTTTTGCTGATTTTTCATCTTTGTTGTGCCTTCTAACTGTTGTCTCATAAGCCTTCTTTGAACTCTAGAATATCTCCACTGGTGATCTAAATAGCTTCCATGGATTTACTTAGCACTGTGCAGATGATTTCCTGGCCTAGACAACTAACCCTACTTTCTCTTCTGAGCTCCAAACCTACATCTCCACTTACCTTTTGGACATTCAAAACTGGGTGGTCCAGAAGCATCTCAAACAACACATCCAAAACAGAACTCATTATCTTCCCTACCAAAACGCTCCCCTTTTCTAAACTTCCCTGTTACTGTAAAGTTTGCCATCCTCCTCTCCATCTACTAGATTTACAATCTCTTGAGTTTTCTTTAATCTCTCACTCTCAGGATGACGTTGGAGAGGAGTCTGCAAGATGAAAACTGCAGCAATGGTTAAGTAGCTCTGGGCCAGGAGCTCCAGAGGAGTTAGACTGAAGTTCCAGAATTCCTGAAGAAGATTTTCCACCATGTAACACCCCACTGGAGAGAGGAAGACAGAAGGACCCTAATAGTGTTAAACATACATAGGTAATGAAGTAGCAGGCTTTGGGAGCTTAGTGCTGGCAACCTCATGAAATAGTGCTAGCCCATTTCTGTGCCAAGGTATGGCTCTAGGAATTCATCATAGAAGGTCTTGGGTGGGGGGCAGCTAGGTAGCTCAGTGGGATAGGGATAGGGGGCCAGGCCTGGTTTCAGATACTTTCTAGCTGTGTGACTCTGGGCAAGTCACTTAACCCCAGCTGTCTAGCCCTTTCTCCCTTGAAACCAATACTTAGTATTAAATCTAAGACAGAAGGTTAGGGTTTAAAAAAAAAAGAAAGTCTTGGGTGGGTAGATAAACAGGGGAGGTAAGGAGAGTCTGTGCTATGGGTTTTCTCAGTTGAGGCCACCTGAGGTCTATGCAAAGTTCTCTGCCCAGTTCAAATTGGTTTCAGTGATTGGAATGACCCATGTGGAAGGAAATGAATCCTATAAGTAGAGCCCCGGGTTGGAAAGAACCTTAGAGGTCTCCTAAGCGTAGCCTCTTATCCTATGTAGGTATCCCTCCCCCAGAGAGACCCTGAAACTCAGTCTTCCAGCCTCTGCCTGAACACCCCTGAGACTGCTGGCGGATAACCTCCTAAGGCAACTCATTGTATTGTTCTGTTCCACAGCTCTGTGGGAAAGTGTTTCCATATCATTAGCTAAAGGAGGAGGGGTAGCGATAGAGGAGGATGCCTGAAGATATCTGACAATTTGGCTAAGCCATTTTTGGGGTTGTTCAGTTGTTTCAGTCATGTCTGACTCTTTGTGACCCTATTTAAGTTTGGGGTTTTTTTTGGCAAGGATACTGGAATGGTTTGCCCTTTCCTCCTCCAGCTCAGCTAACAGATGAGGAAACAGAGGCAAATAAGGTTAAGTGACATGCACAGGGTCACACAGCTTTGGCTAGATTTGAATTCAGGAAGATGAGTCTTCCTCATTCTAAGCCCAGTGTTCTATATCTCCTTTATGCCACCTAGCTGCCCCTGACTAAGTCAAAGTCCTGTTCATCATATCACCCAGAATGTCAGAGCTGGATGCTTCTTAGAATACAGTACATATGATGCAGAGCTGGAAGGAGAGGGCAGAGGGCTAATAAACATTTATTAAGTGGACCTTAGAACACAGAGTAACAGTACTAGGGGGTCCATAGAGATTTCATAGAGTTAGGAACTGAGGGAATAGAGAGGAAAAGAAACTTGCCTAAGGTCATACATACATTGCATTAGCAGTCACCTATTCCTCTGGCCTTGGATGGTCCCATTGAGCTCTTTTATCAGATTCAAAGCAGACCTATGGTTCCAAACCTCCCTACTAAATTTATTCTCTCTCTCCCTCTCCCTCTCTCTCTCCCTCTCTCTCTCTCTCTCTCTCTCTCTCTCTCTCTCTCTCTCTCTCCCCCTTCCCTCCCCCTTTCTCTGCCTTCCTCTCTACCTCTCTCTCCCTCTCCTTCCTCCCCCCTCCTCATTCTAAAGTTCCCTGTTTCTCCCTGGGCACAAATATATTTCATCTTGTTGGAGAAGTCAGACTAGTACCCATGACCTTGGTCTGCCCATGGCCCTCTGGACAGGATTCCTCCCTTTCTCCTCTCTGTCCAACTTTTTAGCTGTACTGTGATTTCCTCATCTTCCCTTGGTTTCAACTTTCCCAGGTCTCAGAGCCTAGGTAGGACAGCCAAGATGGAAACTCTGAGCCCTTCCTGATACTATGGGGGCAACTAGGTGGCACAGTGGACAGAGCGTTGAGCCTGGAGTCACAGAGACTCATATTCCTGAGTTCAAATCTAGCTCCAGATACTTACTAGCTAGGTAACCTTGGTCAACATCACCTCATTTGCCTCAGTTTCCTCATCTGTCAAATGAACTGGAGAAGGAAATGGCAAACTGCTCCAGTGTCTCTGCCAAGAAAACTCCAAACAAGATTATGATGGGATAAACTGAAACAAACAAATCTGGCCCTTAGCACTAGGGTAAGGGTGGGGAGGAAGTCCTGCTCATCCCAGATCAAGTTCTATTGATTTCTTTGTGAAGTAGGATGAGGGAAGGAGGAAGCTACTGCAGAGAACCCAGAGCCCATCACAAGAATTACTATCTTCATTGACAGATGGAGATATGAAGGCTCTGTGAGTTGATCAGTTGAGTTAGCAAGGAAGAAGACCCCTTCCCATGGAGAAGGACACTCTATTTCAATGGAAATAGCCCTGGACTGGATGGCAAGAAATCTTGCTGGCTTATAAGGCAGAAAGGCCAAAGGCAATCCCTGCTTTCAAGGAGCTCGCAGGGGGTCAAGTGACTTGCCTAGACAGCATGACTTGTAAACGTTTGAGACAGGATTTGAACCTGGGTTTTCTTGACCTGTAGCTTGGCTCTCTCCACCTCACCAAGCCAAACAAATGAGAGAATATGAAAATTCTTGGCAAGGTCGAGAGGCTCTAGAGGAGGAAAGAATTACAAGTCATGTTTCGATTATCTTCACTGTGACTGTCACTGCTGGGACTTTGTGTTCCATACTTAGGATCCTTCAGCCCCAGGGCACCAGTTTGGTCAGCCCCAATCAGGGAGCAGCCATCTGTGCCCCTCACCAGAGGTCAGGACGAAGGTCAGCTTTCCCTCGATTCTGGCCCAACTCCAGGGGCTCCTATTTTTCCTTTCCAAAGCAGTATGTCAGCCAAGAGACAAGACCTCCTTCTGGTAATCCTTGAGTGTTCCCCTCCCTATAGCTTTTTCTTTAAGGGGAGAAGAATCTTCATGCTAAGCTGGCTCCCCCATCCCCTGATTATTTATTTGGCAGCTCAGGGGCTGAGGGGAAGAGGTTGCCATGGGGACCTGTAGCTCTCCCTTTGATCCCCTCCACCCCTAGGCAGTCTGCTCCCATCAGGAGGATGCTCTTCTGTGTCTAGACACTCACCCTGGGGTTGAAGATAGGGAAGCTGCTGAAAAATGCAGGTGGGGTCCTGGGAAGCTGGCTGGGCAAGGGAATGGGCCTATGGGCTGGAGTTTGGCTGCAGCTCCCCTGTGAACCTGGATCCAATTGGGAAATTTTCACCATCTCTTAGGCTCAAGTCAACTATTTTCATGGTCAAAGGGCCAACCACCTCATTTCCCCTGTTGTTGAAGGTGCCCTGATGACTTTGTGCTGACCCATCCCTCAGGCCAACTTGGCACATTCCCAGAAAATTGAGGAACCATATCCCAGTAGAACTATGAAGGATCTCCCAGGCAAGTAGTTTCCCTTTCTAGCCAGATGTACTCATTACCCAAGGTTCTGGGCTACTCACATCCTGCCAGTGGTCAGTGGCTCAACAGGAAATATACAAGAAGTTCCTTACTGGACCATAATAATAAATAAACAACATTATTACTTATTAAAATTTTTCATTTAATTTTAAATTTTAAAATGATTTATTAAATAGTATCTATTATAAATAATAAAGTCAAAATAGTAAAATAGTTTATATACTACTTTCAGGTTTCCAAAGCCCTTTACATATTATCTTATTTGATTCTCATCATGATCCTACAAAGTAGGTGCTGTTATTACTTCTATTTTTAGAATTATTTGATCCTCAGAAAGGTTAAACACCTTGCTTAGGGTTACACAGCTGGTAAGTGTCTGAGGCAAGATTTGAACTCAGGTTTTTCTAACTCTAAGTCCAACACTCCATCCACTGTTCCCTGCCCCCTCAGTTGTCTCCGAAATCTATGACAAATCAGGCTGATAAGCATTTATTAAGTGCCTGCTGTGTGCCAGGTGCTTAGCTAAGTGCTGGTGGCTATTTTCTTCACATTGACTTCCTTCTGGGTCTATGCCCCTGCCTCTTTGCTTTGCTCTGACCCTCAGTCAGAATTTATGGGCTTCTGCTGGCTTAGCTAGACCTTTACTGAGAGACTCAGCTGATGGACTGACACATACAGAGCATTTTGAGGTTTTCAAAGCCCTTTACATACCTAGACTATCATTCATTCCTCATGTCATTGGGATGAGAGAGGTAGCCTAGACTGGTAGCCCAGAGAAATGAAGAGATTTGCCAGATCTTTTGGACTCTAGACTGACTGGACTTTTGGACACTGCTGACTATTCTCTTATTTTGTCCTTCAATGCTCTTTTCTCTTCTCCTACATCTCTCTCTACCTAACTACTTTGGAATAGGTCAATTTCATTGCTGAATTAGAAGGGAACACAGAGGTGGTACTGTAGTGTCAGGACCTGGGTTTTAATCCTGCCTTTGATATTTGCTAGCTGTGCAATGTTTTTAAGGAGGCAGTTGAGTGATTCAAGGGATAGAGGCTGGGACTGGAGTGAGGAAGATCTGAGTTCAAATCCAGCCTCAGACACTAGCTGTGAAACCTCGGACAGGTCATTTAACCTCTGTTTGTCTTAATCCATTGAAAAAGGAAATGGCAAACCACTCTAGTATCCTTGCCAAGAAAACCCTGTGGATAGCTATAGTCCAGGTGGTCACTAAGTCAGAAAATGACTGAACAACAAACCTGTGCAACTTTAGGGAATTCATTGAGCTGAGTCAATAAGCATTAAGTGACTACTAGTTACCAGGTACCATGCTAAGAGCTGGGGCTACAAAGAAAGGCAAAAGAGTGCTTGACTTCAAAGAGTATATTATCTAATGGTCAAATCATTTATTTTTCTTGGGTTTAAGTTTCCTCATTTGCAGAAAAATGATATCCAGAATTGCTATAATGCTTTAAAGTTTAAAAAGCACTTTACAAATAGTCTCATTTGGTCCTTACAACAACCTTGGGAGATAAGTGCCATTATTCTCCCTATAAGTGACTTGTCCAGGATCTCTCAGTTACAAAGTGTCTGGGGGTAGATTTGAAATCAAATCTTCCTTACTGCAAGTCTCCCACTATCTGCTGGGCCCCCTCACTTATCAGCCTGAACAAGGAAATTCCTTTTCCTGATATATGAATGCCCTCTGTACTGTCTCTGCCAAATGGTCACCCAATTTTCACTTAAATCCACTGGGCTAGAAGTCAGGTGGATTGGATTCTAGATCCACCCAGGGTCAGCCATTAAGTCATTGTGTGACCGTGGACAAGCTTCTTGGCCACACTTTCTATACCTATAAAACGAAAGAAAAACTAGCTCAGATTTCGCAGACTTACTGCAGCTCTAGTCTTCTGCTAAAGCCCAAGGTATATAATGAGGCTCTTTGCCCACTTATTCAGATAAATGTGAAATTGGATTATGAAGAGAAGCAGATTTAGATGCTATCATAGAGATTAAATCAAGGATGATTCAAAGAATGTAAGTAAGCAGAAATGGATGAATTCTATAAATTCAAAATCAGTGCAATTCTCTGATTTCACCCTCCCCTGCCCTGCTCACTCTATCCCATCCCACATACTTCAAGTCCTAGCATCTTGCTTATTTTCCACATTCCGCATGTCCTAAATTCTCTAATTTCTCTCTTAAGGGATCTATCAACCTTCTACTCACCAAGGTTCACAACTAAAGTGTTCTCCTTGATTCCTCACTTTTCCTTACCCTACATAACCAGTTTGTTGCCAGATCCCATTATTTCTACTTCCTATTATTTCTGAGGAGGCAGCTAGATGGTTCAGTCAATAGGGCACTGGGCCTGGAGTCAAGGAGACCTAGGTTCAAATTTAGCCTTAGATACTTACTAGCTATGTGACCCTGAGTAAGTCCCTTAATTTCTATTTGCCTTAATGCACTAGAGAAAGAAATGGCAAATCACTCTAGCACCCTTGCCAAAAAACCTCATGGACAATGTTCTTCATAAAGCCAAAAAGAACTGGACATGATTGAATGACTAAGCAAGAACAAAAATTATTTCTTACATTCTTCCCCTTCTTTTCATTGCTACCATAACCATTCAAAGTTCAGGTTCTTATCATCTTTCACCTGGAATTCTGTGATAACTTCCTAATTAACCTCTCTCTGTTAGGTCTCTGTTCTCCCTAATCACTATTCCACATACCTGTCTAAATGATTGTCCTAAAGCAGAGAGCTTTTCATGGCGCTTCCCTGCTCAAGATGCTTCAGAAGATTGCCATTGTTTCTATGTTCTTTGGCATTTAATGCCATTTACCATCTGGCTCAGGTTAGCTTTCTAGGCTAATTATACATTATTCTCATTTGTGCATGCTATTTTGGCATGTGTTCTTGTTCAATCATGTCCATTTCTTCATAATCCCATGTCCATTTTCTTAGCAAAGATACTGGAGTGGTTTGCCATTTCCTTATCCACTGGCAGAGGTTCAGTGACTTGTTCAAGATGACACAGCCAGTAAATGAGACTGGATTTGAACTCAGTTCTTCCTGACTCTAGACTTGGTGTTCTATCCACTGAGCCATATGTCTGTTTGACATACTCCATCCAATTGGCCCATTTGCTATTCCCAACACATGATATTTCATTTCCCATTACCATGTTTTTACAAAGACAATTGCATGGCTGAAGTGAGGCAACCAAAGTTTCCATCAAAGTTTGACTTTTAAGAGGTGTTTCCTATTTTCCCTTCATTTCCCTATTTCTCACCACCAACATTGTTTTTTTCATGTATCTTGCATTTACTTTTCTGTGATCATGTTATATTCCCCTAGTAGAATGTAAGCTTCATGAGAGCGGCGACTGTTTCTTTTTTTGTCTATAAATCCCTTACACCTAGCACACAATAGGTATTTACAACATACTTACTGGTTGATTCCTTGGTTCTCCTCATGAATAGCTAAAGAAACAGAGCCCTAACCCTCACAGCCTCTAAGCCAAACTCAACTGTATAATCAAAGAAACTCACAATCGGAGCCTTATATACTCTTCCCCCCTTTCCTATCAATCCTTCCTGCAGGGTGGCTCAAATTGGAAAAATGGCAAATATTCCCATGAGCTCCCCTCCTAAAAAAAATTGTTGAATTCTGCTTCCTCATCATTCCGCTTTCCTCCATTTAATAGGTGAGTTTGTTCCATTCACATTCAGTTGTGATAATTGTAGCTCCTTTCTCAGTAGTAATGTCGTGTGTAGATTATGCTATAACTTGTTTTGAGACCAGGTATAGAACCAACTGATGTCTTAATGGTCTTTTAAATCATAGGATCTGTGTGATAAGAGGTAAGGTGACTCAGCAGCAATGGTGAGAGGTGGCAGGACACAGAGTAAACAATAGTACTTTTTTCTCCATCCTTAAGTCACAGAGGCATCTTCTCCCTTGCCCTAAATCCTGTCATTTAGTCAATCATAAGTCCCATTGATTTTATGTCTTAAACCACCTTCCTCAGCCTTATGGTTATCAGCTCAGTTTAGGACCACATCATCCCATAGCTGAATTATCACAAGAGTTTTTAGGTTGCCTTTTAAAAGTTTTATACAGACACCAATTATAATAAAATCAAATCAAATAAAAAGTATGATAGCAGAGATGCCGATATAGGCAAAAGAGTTAGCCTCGGTTACCAATTTAACTAATGGCAGCTCCAGATTGTCTGATCTGGGGCAGTTTACCCAGTCACAGAACCATTCCATAGATCTATATGTTGGATAGGACCTTGGATGCCATCTAGTTCTACCTCATCCTAAAACTGATAAGGGAACCAAACCTCAGAGCAGGATGTAATGATTGCTTCTTTCCCTGAATGTCCAAAATTCTCTATCCCTATCCAGGATCACTTACATTTTGCCTTGCATGAAAATTCTTTTTGTTCCTCTCACCTTCACTAGACTGCAGCCAATGTAGTGGTTAGATATAGTGGAAAGAGCTCTGGACCAATAGTTAGAAACTGAGTTTCAGTTCCATTGTGACCATTAATGAGCCATATGATTTTGCCACTTTCCTTATCTGTATCATGACAGTGTTGGACTAGGAGATATTAAAAATCATCACAGCTCAAAGACTGAATGTTTGATCCTGAGATTTTAGGTTTAAGGAGGGGAAATGGTGATGAGGATGATGAGAGACAAAATAATGGGATACTGGCCTTGGAGTGAAGTAGACTTGGATTCAGGTCCTGTTACTATTATCAGCTATGTGCCCCTTCACCTCTTCCATTCCTCAGGCCAAAAGTGAAAGAGCAGTTTGCAATTTATATGGCTGGTGGAGGAAGTTTACATTCCAGGAACCCCAAATTTCAGCAATCCCAGGGATGTGACAAAACAACAGTAGCAAACAGCAACTCATTTATATAGTGCTTTGTGTTTTGTCTGCTCCATTTTCTTTACTATAATCCAGTACAATAGAGAGAAGACTGATTTGGAGTCAGGGGACTTGGGTATGAGGGCTGACTCTGTTTCTTTCTACTTGTGTGACCTGGAACAGGTTGGCTGGCCTCTTTGCACTTGAGTTTTCACCTTTGTCAAATGAATGGGTGGGACTAGATGGCCTTTCAATCCAGCTACTAAAAGTTTAACAACTGGATTTCCAGAAATAAATATATACCTACAACATGCTTTTAAGTTTAATCTGTATTAGTACTGTTTTCTCTATCACTTGAAGTCTAGATAATTAAAGAAGTTATGAATCAAACCTGGATTTGTAGTGCTTGCTAACTTCTTTGTCTCTCTCTCTCTCTCTCTCTCTCTCTCTCTCTCTCTCTCTCTCTCTCTCTCTCTCTCTCTCTCTCTCTCTCTCTCTCTCTCTCTCTCTCTCTCTCTCCCCCCCCCCCCCATCCCTTTCCCTTTCCCTTTCGTCTTGGAATCAATACTGTGTATTGGTTCTAAGGCAGAAGAGTGGTAAGGGCTAGGCAATGGGGGTCAAGTGATTTGCCCAGGGTCACTTAGCTGGGAAGTGTCTGAGGTCAAATTTGAACTCAGGACCTTCCATCTCTAGGCCTGACTTTCAACCCACTGAAACACCCAGCTGCCCTGTTTCTTTCTTCTTTTAAAACTTACTTTCTGTCAGAATCAATACTGTTTATTAGTTCTAAGGCAGAAGAGCAGTAAGGGCTAGGCAACTGGGGTTAAGTGACTTGCCCAGAACCACACAGCTAGGAAGTGTTTGAGGCTAGATTTGAACCCACTACAATGGATACTGAGTTGGGTCTGGAGTCAGGAAGACTTGAGTTCAAATCCAGTCACACATGAACTAGTTGTGTAACCCTGAGGAAATCATTTAACCTCTTCCTGCCTAAGTTTTCTCAAATGTAAAATAGGGATAAAAACAGCACCTTCCTCACTGAGTCACAATAAGGATCAAATGACATAATCACTGTAATCGCTAAGCACAGTGCCTGGCACATATTGGTGCTTAATAAATGGCTGTTTCCTTCCTTCCTTCGGGCTAACCAACCCCATTTCCTTCACATGGTGTGTACTTGAGGTCCTTCTCCATCCTGCTGTCCCTCCTCTGGACACTCTCCATCCTAGCAACACTGCCAATTCCTAAAGGCGAGTCCAGAAGTGACCACAATCCTCCAGAGGGTGGGTAGCACACAGAGAAGCCTCCGGACATCTGGAAGCTGTATCTCAAAAAAAAAAAGTCCCCAAACCCCCCACATCTTTTTCATTATCCTAACCTTGAAATACACAAATTAACGCCAGCATTACCATATGCAAAGAAGAAAAAAGGGCTGCAAATGAAGCCACTAATATCTAGTGTAAACCGCTTGCCCTTGGGAAAAAAAAGCTTATAATAAATTCAACATGTTAGTTTTAAAGATGGAGTGTTTGTCTGTGTCCCCCTCTGAACCTCCTGCTGTTCACTTCTGTGGGTTTTTTAATGTGTTTCAATGACTCTTTTCTTTCCCCTCTTTCTGAAACATTATCACTCCTCTTTCTCTCCACCAACACTCTCCTCCAATTAAGAAAAAAAAAAGCCAAAACATCACTCTTTAGTGACAAATAAAGTCAAGCAAAAACAAATCCACAGGGGCAGCTAGGTGGCTCAATAGATAGAGCTGGTCTGGAGTCAGGAGGTCCTGTGTTCAAATGTGACCTCAGATACTTAGCTGTGTGACCCTGAGCGACTTAACATAATTGCCTAGCCTTTACTGCTCTTCTGCCGTGGAACAGATACTTTTCATCAATTCTTAGGCAAAAGGTAAGGGTTAAAAACCAAATCTATACAATGGCCACATGGGGATTGGGTATGTGTCTATTTCTTTCAGCCTCGAGTCCATTGGCTCTCTATGTAATGATGGAAATTCTTGGGTGTCAGAATTTCTTCATTTTATTTTATTTTATTTTATTTTTTAAACCTTACCTTCCACCTTAGAATCAATACTCAGTATTGGTTCCAAGGCAGAAGAGGAGTAAGGGCTAGGCAATGGGGGTCAAGTGACTTGCCCCCTTTCATTTTAAAATAATTTCTCAAGTGATTAGTCAAGATATCCTAATTATGGGGGGGGGCAGCTGGGTGGCTCAGTGAATTGAGAGTCATGCTCAGAGATGGGAGGTCTTGGATTCAAATGTGACCTCTGACACTTCCTAGCTGTGTGACCCTGGGCAAGTCACTTAACCCCCATTGCCTAGCCCTTCCCACTCTTCTGCCTTGGAGCCAATACAAAGTATTGATTCCAAGATGGAAGGTAAGGGTTTTAAAAAAAAAGACATCCTAATTATGGTCAAAGGATTCTCTCCTTTATATATATATATTATATATATATAATATATATATATATATATAAAGTGCTTAGTACAGTATCTGGAACATAGTAGGTACTTAATAAATGTTTTTCCTTCTTTAAAATGGAAGTAAAATAATACTACTTGTCTCCCAAAGTTGTTGTGAAAATAAAATGAGTTCATATTTGTAAGGAGCTCTGCAAACCATAAAATGTACATATAAATGTCATTATGATTACTGTTGTTATATCATCAACTAAGATCATATTAGCTCTCTTTCTTTTTTTAACCCATAGCTTCCATCTTAGTAAGCACTGATTCAAAGGCAGTAGAGAGATAAGGGATAGGCAGCTGGGGTCAAGTGACTTGCCCAGAGTCGCACAGCTAGGAAGTGTCTTGAGGCCACATTTGAACCCAGAACCTCCCATCTCTAAGGCATGACTCTCAATCCACTGAGCCCCCTAGCTTCCCCCAACATCCCCAATGTAATGTTTAAAAGATAAGATTCTGCCTTTGAAGAGTCTACTTTCCCTCTTGGTGCAAGAAT
Source organism: Monodelphis domestica (assembly GCF_027887165.1). Lineage (NCBI taxonomy): Eukaryota > Metazoa > Chordata > Mammalia > Didelphimorphia > Didelphidae > Monodelphis > Monodelphis domestica. The sequence goes on along the minus strand of NC_077230.1, from coordinate 374,281,531 downwards.
CTCATCTCCAAGGGAATGTAAAACGTTTTCTAATCATTAATGTGCTACATAAATATTAGGTAGTAGTGTTGATGCTTATAAGATTATATCTACCATTATCATTACACATAGGTGGCATGGTATAGTGGAGAGACAGGAAGACCAGGGCTTAATGTCCTGACATATAGAGTCGTGTTACCCTGGGCAAGTCACTTAGCCTCCAGGTAATCCCCTAAAGGGACAAGCTTCAGAACAGGTTCTACCTGGCTCTGGAGAAGAATATTTCCTCAACTGGAATTCCCTGCACCAATGAAAATCATAGGTTCAGTCTAATTCATCATTTTATGATGATGAAGCCTTTTGGAAGTCTCTCCAGCCAGAAAAACGATCACTTTTGTCTTAAGGCAGGGAATTGAGTTGGGGGAAGATGGTGTTCCAGCCTTAGCTTGAAAAGAACTTTAAATTGATTAAAATAGTTCATCCTAGCTATGTGACCCTGAGCAAGTCACCTACTCTTTTTTGCCTAGCCCTTGCCCTTCTGTCCAAACTTAGAATGGGCTGAAGCAAGAAGGAGAAAACGACCCCTCTGCCTTGCAAGTCAGAAAGTTCTTTCTTCTATCCAACCCAAATCTGTCTCTGCAATTTTCCATCCCCAGCCCTCATTGCTCTCTAGGACAGGGAATGGATGAGTTCTTTAATCTCACTCTCCAATGCCCTCCTCCCAAGCCTCCCTGCCCCTCCTCCCATGCTAGCCCTCCACCTAGCTCTGGATCCTGGGACAGGAAGTTCTCCCAGGGGCCTTGGCTCCACTTCTTCCAAGAAGTCCCAGAGGGGATCTGGAGAGCAGCTGGTTATTATCTCCCATGTAATTGCCCTTCAAAGACCAGGACTGGGATGTTTAGAGGACAGGGGCCAGGAGTTCCTTAGAGGGAATGACCCCAGCTCTTCTCAAGGCAGGGGCTCTGGTCCCAGTTGTCTGATTTCCATGGTAACCCATCCCTCTTCCTTCTCCAATCCTGCCTCCACCTCACCCCCTTCACTACCGTGAGTTTTGAAGACTCATGGGGTTATGCCTCCGACTGGAAGGCTGAACCCATCCCTCCCTCCTGCCCCAGTGAAGGCCCATTCTGGGTTGGGTTATTGGGAGAAAACATTCTCGAGGTCTCCTGGTGAAACACGCTGCTCGTCTCTTCCCTGATAGAGGGGTGAAGGACTTGGAGTGCAGACTAAGACACATTTTTTAGACATGGCCAATGTGGGAATTTGTTTTGCTTGGCTATGCATATTTGTTACCACCATTATTTTTCTTACTTTTCCAATGTGTGTGGGGAGGAGGGAGAGAAAAGTGATTTTTCAACTAAAAAAAAAATTAAATCAAATTAAGAAAAAAATCCCAAAGAACTCTAAGCTATTGACTCAAGAAAAGAAGCCAGGGAAGTCTGTGTTCATTAACACCTCACCAACATACTATTTACATAAATCCTGGGCCAATAGCTCCGGGCTGCCATCTCCCTCCTCCCCTACCCCCTTCTCCTTTATTGTACTGGCAAAGAGAATGAGCCTCTCTGCCTCTCTCATGGCAGCTCCAAGTGGCCTGAGGTCTATGTCATGGAAGCATCACCTTCTCCTCGAGATTTCCAGAGACAACCTGGGCTGGACAGTTCCTTTGCCTTAGGGGTCCCTCTACTCAACAGCTCCCCTCCATTCTGACCAATCTCTATGCCTGAAGGTCCCTTCCTCACCCATCCCTGGAAGGCTTGCTTCCTCCCTTAGGAGGTGTCAAACACCTCAAAATTACTTTCGATAGTTTCTTCCCATGAAATCGGAACTGTGAATTCCAAGAAGCAGAGGGCAGAGCCATTTCATTCATTCATTCCTTTCGTTTTAGGGGAGGGGGCTGCTGATTATTAAGTGTTCTGGGGTAGCTGATGTCTTCTCCCTGGAGTAAAGTTTCCTCCTTTTTAAATGAGGACACTGAATGGGGGTGGTCTCTGGTCCTTCCAGCTCTGACATTCTCTATTCTATGACTCCATGAACTGATCCAGATGTGCCCGAGAGTTCTTTCTGAGAGATTTGCCTCTCACAGTCCCTTTCCTGCTGGTTCAGGGTTATCCACTCCTAGCTTCAGGAGGCATCTCTTACACAGAGCTTTCCCAGACTTTTCCTGATGCTTCCAGGCATCCGGGCTCTTGTTCTCTTGTAATTCCTGTGTATTTGTTTATTTGTGTCTATGCCCAGGTTGTATCTCCCCTGTGAGCTCCTGGAGGGCAGGGGACCTGTTTCGACCTTAGACTCAGCCAGATTCCTGCCTGCCAGCCTGCCTGTGATACTTGCGTATCCTGCCCTATAGCCTAGTCCTAACTATGCCAGCATCTGCCTGGGATCTTGTCTTCTGATCTCCTCTCTTCTGCCATCCTTGGTCTGGGGATGAGTCATTCTGCTGGAGAAATGCATCAGTGGTGGTAGGAGAGTGTCCCTTGGCTAATGGAGTTTGGATTTTTATCCTACAGGCAATAGGGAGCCACTGACATGTTGGACTTGAACTTTATTTTCTTTAAACCCTTCTCTTCTGACTTAGAAGTAATACTGTGTATTATTTCCAAAGCAGAAGAGAAGTAAGGGGCTAGGCAATGGGGGTTAAGTGACTTGCCCAGGGTCACACAGCTGGGAAGTGTTTGAGGTCAATTTTGAACTCAGGACCTCCTGTCTCTAGGTCTGGCTCTCAATCCACTGAGCCACTTAGCTGCCCCTGACCTGTATTTTGAGAATAACATTTTGGCAACTGCCTAGAAGACAGATTGGAGAGAGAAGAGACTGTGGGCAGGGGAAGAGCAATGAAAAAGGAGGCTCCTGCAATAGCCTAGGCTTGGGACCTAATAGCAGACGAGTCTACTCTCTTCTTTTCTCAATCCATCCGTCCATTAATCAAAGTGACATCTATTAAGTGCCTGCTATTTGCTGTATACTAGATTTTCAAAGGCAGGAATGAAATAGCACCTGAACTCATAGTTTTCTCATTCTGGTAGGAGAAATAACATGTATACATATATGCATCCATAAGATATAAAGGTAAATTTGGTGCAGTAGATAGAGCCCCAGACCTAGAATCCAGAAGACCTGAATTCAAATCCAGCCTCAGACACTTGCTTGCTGTGGGACCCTAAGCAAGTCACTTAACTGTATTTGCCTCAGTTTCCTTATCTGTAAAATAAACTGAAGGAGCAAATGGCAATTCAGGCACTCCTGACTCTTTGTCAAGACAACTCCAAAAGGGGTCACAAAGAGTCAGCCATGTCTGAAAATGGCAAACAACAAATACAAGATAATTTAGGATTACTGGGAGAGGCATCAGTAGCTAGAGGGATCAAGAAAGGCCCCATATTAATTGAGCTTTGGAGGAAGTAGAGGTTCGAAGAGGCAAAGGTAAAGAGGGAGTGTGTTCAAGACCTAGAGGACACTCAGCAAAAAGGCACTGTGGGCAACGGAGATGGACCATGAAGAAGGATAATTGGGCTGGATCATGGTGAGAGTGAAGGAGAGTAGTATGGAAAAGGAGGCTGCTAAGGGCTTGAAGTGCCAAACAAAGGAGTTTGTATTTTATCCTAGAGTCCATAGGGAGCCACTGGAGCTCCTTGAGGAGGGGAATGACATGATCTGACCTGCACTTTAAGAATAAAAATTGTCAGCTGTCTGGAGGACAGATCGGAGAGAGAAGAGACTGTGAGTAGAGGAAGAGCAATTAGGAAGGAGGTTCCTGCAACAGTCTAGGCTTGAGCCAAATAGTAGACAAGGCTCAGAGAGTTAGGATTAGGGCATCGGCCAAAAAGGAGCTCCAAGGAGAAAGCCTGGAGGCTAGTCCTGTTCTTGGACTTTGGAGGACCTCTCCAGCTGCTGGAGTGGGAAGACCGAGTGATCTAGAAAGAGAAACCTAAGCAGAACCCAGTCTCTCCAGGGAGGGGCTGGCCGCAGACAAAGGAGCATTTGGATAAATAAAATTGTGATTAATCAGGTACCTCCATTAAACACAATGAGCTGCAGCTCGTAATGAAGCCAAAAATTCGCAATGGAAAGCACATTAGCAGAGTCGGCACTACTGTGTTGAAAATTAATTAAGACATCATTAAAACCTTCTATACCACCAAGACTAGAACTACCCAGGGATGCCCTGGCTAAGGGCCCAGGAGGACATGGAAGAACTAAACCTTGACTTGAGGGAACCATCCTGTCCTGGCCTAAGGAGGATCAATGGGAAGGAGAAGGGCTGGGGAAAGGATTTCATAGTCAGAAGGATCATGGGATCTTCTATCTAGATTCAGAATTGGAAACCCGTGGGGAGGAGCATTAGGAATTCTTTAAAGCAATATTTTATGTTGGTTTTCTTTGTAATCATTTAAAGCATTTAATAACATGATTCGGAGACATTCACAGGCTGTACCAGATTGCCAAAGGGATCCACAATGCACAAAAGGTTCAGGAACCCTTGGCTAGAGTTCAACAGGACCTTAGAAACCATCCAGTCCAACCTCTCCATTTTGCAGATGATGGAAATGAGATACAGAGAGATTACGTTGACTGGCCAAGGGTTATGCAGATTCTAAATGCCTGAGGTTGGATTTGAACCCATGTCCTCCTGCCATATCCATTGCCATGAAGCAGTAGTAAGACTTGTATTCCTCTCATCTAGCCAGGTATATATTTATTTCCTTTCTTTCATCTTCAATATCTGCTCCTTCCTTCCCCACTGCCCATTAGCACACTCAAGGCTCTTCTATACTAAAAAACAAACAAAAAAGCCCCCCCAACAACACCCTCCCCTTTACTCTACCTCCTTCCTGCGACTACTCCAACTTTTCCATTGTCCAACTCCTAGAGAGAACAGCCTGTGTTCACTGCCTCAGCTTGTCCTCTTTCTCAGCCTTCATATCTTAGAATTCCTGGTTCCCTTCAAGGGTCCAAGGGCTTACTTAGCCTAAGTAGCTTCCTTACATGAAGACCTTTTTTTTAACCTTTACCTGCCTGTCTTAGAATCAATACTGAGTGTTGGTTCCAAGGCAGAGCAGTAAGGGTTAGGCAATGGGGGGGGGGGGGTGTTAAGTGACTTGTCCAGGGTCACACAGCCAGGAAGTGTCTGAGGTCAAATTTGAACCCACATCTGTAGGCTTGGCTCTTAAACCACCCAGAAACCCAGCTGACTTCCCCTCCGAGTATTTTCTAATGCTCCCAGTTGCTACTGCCTTTCCCCCTTTTTGTCTCTAAGATTGTAAGCATCTCAAGAGCAGGCACTGGTCTTGATTTTGTGTTTGTATCCCCAGTACCTACGGTGGTAACTTACTCATCGAGGGCACCTAATAAATGCTTATTGGTTGACCCAGTCATTCACTGGACCCTTTGCATTCTAACTATTGAGTCCACTTCTCTACTGGAACTGTTTTCTCACGAACCCCTTCTTGTTCAGTCATTTCTCAGTTGCACCTGATCCTTCACGATCCCATTTGGAGTTTTCTAGGCAAAAACACAGAAGTGGTTTGCCATTTCCTTCCCCAATTCATTTTATGGCTGAGAAACTGAGTGAAGTGAATTATCCAAGGTCACACAACTAGTAAGTATCTGAGGCTAGATTTGAATCAGGAAGAGTAATCTTCCAGATCCTGATGCAGAACTCTATCCACTGGGCTGCCTTGCTTCCCACAGACACACACAGACACATACACATATGTATGTGTGTGTGTGTGTATATATATATATATATATATATATATATATATATATATATATATATATATATATATATATGTCCATTGATATGTTCACACATACTGCATCTACTGCCCTGCCTGCTTTTAATTCTACAGCACAAGATGTCCCAGAATAAGCTCATCACTTCCGAATTCACCACCAAGCTGCTAACTCAAGCCTTGACTAGTCAATCAAACACCTTCTTCAGCCTCCTCTCCCCTCTCTCTGGAGGGCTGGAGGGTTAAGTACCAAACTTCCCCCCAATCTTTCCATTACAGAGGGCAGAAACTGAACTCTCAGATTACTCTACTTAGCATCCACTGCCTAGCCTGGTTTCAGCTCCACAGGATGAAGTATCACCTTGTGGATGGATACCTTCATTTCCCCCTCACCCTACTCTTTTTGCCTCCTTTAGATTGTGGGCTTGTTGCGGTCAGGGGGTGGCTGTCTTTTTATTAACTATATCCCACATGTTTAACCCAGTCTGGCCAATCTTGTCATAGGTTGGTGTTGGTGAGTCTATGGCACGTGTGCCAGAGGCAAGGGTGCTCCCTTTCCCCTCTCCACCATGCCTGAGGACATTTCTCACACCAACCACCCCTCTGCTCAATAGCCCAATGGGTGTGCTTCCTCCCTCCCCTTTCTGGGATAAGGCACTGGGGGGCTCATATGTGGTGTGAGGGTGCAGTTGAACAAGCAAGTCTCTAAAAGGTTCACCATCACTGTAGGTGCTTAACAAATGGTTACTTGATTGCATGGTGTGTGTGATGTATAAAGCAACACGTTATATAACATGACATATGCTACTTTATATATAATATGTATGTTTACATAGAAACTTTATATATACTTTCTATAAATGATATTTATGTATACACTACAAAACTTTATATAATATATATGTGCAACCTATACTTGTACATATACACTATTTTCTTTCTTTTTTGAAAACATTTACTTTCTTAGTATTAATTCTAAGACAGAATTGTGACAAGGGCTAGGTAATTGGGGTCGAGTGACTTCCCAGGGCACATGAGTAAGAAATGTCTGAGGCCACATTTGAACCTAGGTCCTCCTTTCCCCAGGCCTGGTGCTCTATCCACTATGCTATCCAGCCACCCCCTACATTACCTTCCAAAGGTAGGGCATATCAGGGAGCTATAGTCGTGGTAGAACATTAGCTCTCTATTTTTCTTAAAGAGAAAAATTTTTTTGGCCCCAATGCAATGTCCCTGAACAACCTGCAGGGATGTAGTAGAAAAAACACTACCCACAAGCAGAGGACAAACGGTGGGAACAAAAACACCGAATAAAGGCAACTGCTGGACTAAAGTGGCTGAGGGGATATGACTGAGGAGAGACTCTAAATGAACATCCTAGTGCAAATACCAACAACATGGAAATGGGTTCGGATCAAGGACACATGTGATACCCAGTGGAATTGCATGTCAGCTATGGGAGGGGTGGTGGGAGGGGAGGGAGGAAAAGAAAATGATTTTTGTATTCAATGAATAATGTTTGAAATTGACCAAATAAAAATAATGTTTAAAATAAAAAAAATTTTTTTTGGTGTTGTTGATGTTTAAAATTTTTTTTTTGGTTTGCTGCCTGTTTCTACATCACCTTTAAGTTTGGAAGACCTGAGTCTGAATCCTGCTTTAGACACTAACTGCCCAAATCTGGGTAAAATCACTTATCTATTCTGTTTCAGTAGAGGTTGGACTTAATGATCTCAAAAGTCCATTCCAGCAATAAAACCTATGATGCTATGAACGTAGCTTTCTAAGAGAGGAGAGAATCAGGACCAGAGACAGGAGGTCCTGGGTTTAAATCTGGCCACAGACACTTCTTGGCTAGGTGACCCTGGGCAAGTCACCTAATCCCAATTGCTCGGTGTGTGTGTGTGTGTGTGTGTGTGTGTGTGTGTGTGTGTGTGTGTGTCTCCTTCTTTTTAAAAAATCTTCATTTCTTGTTATTTGATGTCTCTTTGCCCCCAAAATTCCTTCTTAACAAGCTTTCCCTTGGCGGGCCCCACAACAGAAAAATTTAAGTAGGGGCAACTTCTCTCTCTACCTCGGCTGCTCTCAGCAGACCTCTGGGAGGGAACACTGATGTGGGAGCCCCCAGGGGATGTCATTGGCTGGACACAGCAGAGTTGGGCTAAGCAGTGTATACAGCAATACGGGGGACAGAAAGTGACCTTCATGAAGGCTCATGCAATGGCACATTGTGCCGCACAAACCAAGCCAGTCCTTAGCACCATTGGTGAAGAAGCAGGAGGAAGCAGGCTATATTTAAGCTAAGTACTGCACAGGGTTTCCCCTTTCCCAAGGCCACAGGCCCTGGATCTCCTCTGTGCATCTGTCCATTATTTTAAGCACCACCAGGGGTGGTCCGGAACCTCCGGTTCTCTCTGGCCAAGCACCAAGACCCCAAGGTTTGTGGGGGCTCCTGAGACCCATCATTACTGGGGCTCCTGGGAGGATGCTGGAGGGGCCATCATCTCGTGGGGCCCCCCTCAGGAGGACTTTGTCCGTCTGCATTGCCATAGAGGTACGGGCCAGTAGGTCACCCGTCTGCCCAAGCTAATGGAACTACCTGCATTCTGGACAAGCACTTCCAAGCTCTCTAAAAAGTCACCGACTGGAGTGACAGTTTTCCATGTCAAATGCCGACAGGACTCAAAGGAGCTGTCAAGGAGGCAGATTCAATTACACCAGAGGTTCTCAACCTGGAGTCCATGAAGAGACGTCAGGGGCTTGGTGGATGTGGATGGGAAAGAAATTACGTCTTTATTTTCACTAACCTCTAACGGAATTTAACATTCCATTCAATTATAAATTGAAGCAACAAGCCTGAGACTCCTTCTGAGAAGGGGACCATAAGCTTCATGAGACTGCCAAAAGGGTCCAGGATCGAAAAATGGTTAAGAATCCCTAAATGATAGTCTCTTGCCTTGCCAGAACCATCAGAGATCTCAGCTTGCTAACCAGCATATTGGGAGATGGGATGGGAAAAGCAAATCAAGTCTCATTGAACTCCTGAGAACACTCTGCACATTGCCCAAAAGAGGGGTGTTATGAGTAAAGTAAGTGGTTGCCTGCTGGGCAGCCCCCAAAATGGGACACAACTAAGGTGCTCTTGTCCTGATCAGTGGGGAATACCCAGACCAATAAGCTACTTGCATTGGGGCAGGGCTGCTTCTATCCAGGGGTAGATCAAGTGTTCTTAACTCTCTCTCTCCCTTTCTCCCTCTCTGTCTCTCCTTCCCTCTCTCTCTCTCTTTCTCTGTCTCTCCTTTTCTGTCTCTCTCTCTCTCTTGTCTCTCTGTTTCTCCCTCTGTCTTTCTTTCTACCTCCCTCCCTCTCTCTCTCACTTTCTCTGTTTCTCCCTTTTTGTCTTTCTTTCTCCCTCCCTCCCTCAGTCTCTGACTCTCTCTGTCTCTTCCTCTCTTTCTTCTTCTTCTTCTTCTTCTTCTTCTTCTTCTTCTTCTTCTTCTTCTTCTTCTTCTTCTTCTTCTTCTTCTTCTTCTTCTTCTTCTTCTTCTTCTTCTTCTTCTTCTTCTTCTTCTTCTTCTTCTTCTTCCTCTCCTTCTCCTCCTTCTCCTTCGTCTCTCTCTGTCTCTGTCTCTGTCTCTGTGTGTGTGTGTGTGTGTGTGTGTGTGTGTGTGTGTGTGTGCAAACATCCCAGATACCCTGATCTCTTTTGGGAAGTCTGGTGAAGTCTATACACCCTTTCTCAAAAGAAGATTTTAAAAAATCAGATGACAATGGAAACCTGTTAAACTGCAACAAAAATTTTACACCAGCGCTAACAAGCAGTGGACCACTTTTACATTCCCCAGGGTATGAGATCATCCAACTGCAGGAGGACAATGCTGCTATAAACCAGTACAAAATGCCATTCCTTCTCATGGTATTATACTAATTTATTAAAGCAAGAGAAAAAAAAAGGTAATTTTTTCCCATCCAATTTTATGAACTCCCTGAAATTGTTTGAAAGATCCCAGTTTAAAAACTTCAACAGGCCACTCGCAGGGTGGCTAATTCCTCCTCCATCCGGGATCCCTGCTGCCCTAGTGCTAGGACACACTAGCTTCCCGGTCCCTGGAGCCCCCTTCTGCCGTGGTCATTGTCTGCAAGGCCCTCTGTTTGAGCCATCAGACACTACTGTTCCACCATCCAAGCAGGACCTCAGGGTGTAAGTGACCAGCACCCGGGGCTACCCACTGAGGACAAAGAAAGAATGAAACAAAGTCCCTGCCCTCAAGGATAGCTTATATCTTCACAGCAACCACCACAGGAGCCAGAAAGTCAGGCTAGGTTGGTCCAAAGGCATGTGAGGAACTTCCTGGGCTTGTTAATGAGGCTGTGTTGGGTGGGTTCTACCCAGGCTTCTTTGCTTTAACCTTTCCCATCAGGGCACGAGCAAACAGTTCCTGCTTGTTTAGTCCCTCTGGGCCTGGGCTCCGAGCCCTATTAACCTTTGTGCCCAGTTCCCAAATGCTTCATCTGGAATCCCTCTCCGCTAGTATCGAGCTTCTGGAATTCCCTTTGGAATTCCCTTTCCTATATTCTCTGCTCTTCTGGCTACCAACTCTTCATATTAATAATAGCATTCATATTGTGCTTTAAGGTTTGTAAAGCAATTCATGCGTGCTGTCTTGTTTGAACCTTGCAACAACCTTGGGAGATAGGGGGCCACTATTCTTCCTACTTTACAGATAAGGAAACTGGAGCAGACAGAGGCTAAGTGACATGCCCAGGGTCATACAGCTAGTAAGGGTTGGAGGTGGGATCTGAACTCGGCGCTCCACCCACAGTGCTATGTAACTGTCAAGAGCTCACTGGTCAAGTCTTGTAATGTCTTGTAATACATATCCAGCATTTAGCACAATATTTGGAATGCAGTAAGTACTTAATAAATGCCCTGCTAGTACGGGACAGCTGGGTGACTCAGTGGATTGAGAGTCAGGCCTAGAGATGGGAGGTCCTGGGTTCAAATTTGGCCTCAGATACTTCCCAGCTGGGTGACCCTGGGAAAGTCACTTAAGCCTCATTGCCTAGCTCTTATCACTCTTCTGCCTTGGAACCAATACAGAGTATTGATTCCAAGACGGAAGGTAAGGGTTTAAAAAAAAAGAAAGAAAGAAATACTTTCTTACACAGAAGAAAAACATTTGCTTGATCACATGGTTGGATGGGGACATGACTGGGGATGTAGACTCTGATCACGCTGGTGCAAATATTAATAATATGGAAATAGATCTGGATCAATGATACATGTAAAACCCAGTGGAGTTGCATGTTGGCTACAGGAGGGGGGTGGGAGGAGGGAAAGAACATGGATCATGTAACCAGGGAAAATATTCTTAATTAATTAAATAAAAAAGGAAAAAAAGGGGGGGGAGAACAACTTAGTTTATGATTTTTCACTTGTTTATTTGGGTATATGTTTGGGGTTTATAAGATTATTCCCTTACAAAAAATAACAATATGGAAATATGTTTTGTGTGATAATACATGTACAACCCAGAGCCATCACCTGCCAGCACTGGGAGGGAGAAGTGAAGGAGATAAGTTTGATCACATAACTTGGGAAAATCTGGATGGAAATTTGTTATAATAGGTAATTGGTGATAAATAAATTATTTTTTTAAAATGCTTTCTTAAGTCCTGAATATGTGCCAGGTCTTGTCTTTGGTGCTGATGATGGGAAAAATAGAAAACAGCCCCTTACGACACGGGGTTTTGAGGCTACTGGGTGAAAGTAATCTGTACAAATGAAAATAAATATGTATAAAAGAGAAGATCTTTATTGCTACCCTAAAAGGGGCAGCAGACTCCCAGGTCTGGGCTCTCCCAGCCTGCCCGTTTTTGTTTCTGCTAAAGCGCAGGGCTGACACTGATGGATGGACACTTCTTCCGCCCATCCCTCCCCGGGAGCCAGCCAGATCTGTAGAAGATAAACCAAGACCTCCTAACAGGATGTGATGGGCTGCGCAGATGGCCCGCAGGGTGAGCGGATTTGGCTCGGAAAGAAACTAGCTGAGGGACTCCAGAAATCCTCCTAAGTGGAAGAGGCCACGAGGGTCTGCCGAGACCAGGCGGCATCGCAGGGTCCCTGAAGGGAGAAGCTACAAAGAGCGAGAAGCAGCTGGTCAAGTTCAAGGCCGGGTGAACAAGCAAATCTGACAAGCTTGGGGCTGACAGCCCAAGAAGACAGCGGCTGGAAGTGGAGATTGGGTGGGAGAGAGAGACTTCAAAGGATCTGGGGAGGAAATCCTACGGGCAGTTGTTAGATCTGGGGATTAGTCATTGAATACCTATCATCCATCCATTCATTCATCCGGCAAACACGGCAGGGTTATGGGTAGCCAAGGGGTGAACACAATATATCCCGTGTTGTCAGGGAGCTTATAATCCAGCACTAGAAGACACAGAAAAACAGAGTGGGTCCCTGGAAGTCTTTTTATTTCTTTTAAACCCTGACCTTCTCTCTTGGAATCAATACTGTGTATTGGTTTCAAGACAGAAGAGCGGTAGAGGATAGGCAATGGGGGTGAAGTGACTTACCCAGGGTCACCCAGCTAGAAAGTGTCTGAGCTCAGCAAATAGAATTTTTTAAAATTATTAAACCCTTCCCTTCCATCTTAGAATCAAGACTGTATATTGGTTTCAAGACAGAAGAGTGGTAAAGGCAGGCAATGGGGGTGAAGTGACTTACCCAGGGTCACCCAGCTAGAAAGTGTCTGAGCTCAGCAAACAGAATTTTTTAAAATTATTAAACCCTTCCCTTCCATCTTAGAATCAAGACTGTATATTGGTTTCAAGACAGAAGAGTGGTAAAGGCAGGCAATTGGGGTGAAGTGACTTACCCAGGGTCACCCAGCTAGAAAGTGTCTGAGGCCAAATTTGAACCCAGGACTTCCCATCTCTGGGTCTGGTTCTCAATCCACTGAGCCATCCAGCTCTCCCCACTGCGCACCCCACACCCCGAAGCCTTTTAAGTAAGGTTGGATGGTTTATCTTCAGGTATGTGGTATAGGATGAGACAGCCTGGATAATTTCTGGGATCCCTGGATGACACTCTGAGCTTCTAAAGGAAAAAACTTGACTACATAAGGCAGGTGAGAGTTCAATGCGAGGTGCCAAGGTTCTGCAGGTCCAGAGAAAGGAGGGCTCCTTTCTGGCCAGGGAGATCAGGGAAAGCTTCATGGAACAGGCAATAGTATCACTGGGTCTTGAAGAATGGGTAGTGATGGGGTGGCAAGTGGGCTGGAAGTGCTGAAGGCTTTTCCAGGGGGGGTAGGATGGGCACTCGGGAACGAAGGGTGATGGTGAAAATTTGTAGATCCCGTGAGAAGTCGTAGAATGAGGATTTCCTATTTAGGCACTTAGGAATGTAAGAGGCCAGGAATGAACCTTGACTGCAATCCAAAACACATTTGGTAAGAACCTACCATGTGCAAATGGCAGGGATGCTAGGAATATCCAGATAGAAACCAACTAGTTCATGCCCTCAAGGGGCTTCCATTTTACTAGAACTTGAATCTCAACCAAGGAATCCTGCACATACCTGAGGGGAATTGGTCCAAGGCAGTGTTAGCAGTGTAAGAGCAAGGGTAGGAGCTATACACAGGCAGCTAGCTGGTACAATGGCTACAGCGCCATGCCTAGGGTCAGGAAGACTCATCCTTTATTTGTTGTTTTTTCACTTTCTATTCCTTTTGTTATTTTTTCAATTACACATAGAAACAATTAAAAAAAATAAATCCTGACTTTTCATCTTGGAGTCAATACTGTGTATTGGTTCCAAAACAGAAGAGCTGGTAAGGATTAGGCAACAGGGGTTAAGTGAATTGTCCAGGCTCACAAAGCTGGAAGTGTCTAGGACAAGATTTGAACCCAGGATTTCTTGGCTTTAGACTTGGCTCTCAATCTACTGAACCACCCAGCTGCCCCATAATTTCCTGTAGACTAAATGCATACATCTTCTCATTTTAGCCACCCAATGACTCTGTGATATTAGGAAGGTGAATAGCTTAATGGATTTCATAGACATGAGTTCAAATCCTACCTTAGATATTTACTAATAGTGTAAACCCAGAGGAGTGGTTTTAGCTTCTCTGAGCCTTATTTCTTCAGAAAGGGTTCGAACCATGGATCTCTAAGCTTCCCCCTAACTTTAGATCTAAGATCTCCAGATAATAATAGCAACTGACATTTATTGCTTCAAAGTTTGCAGAATGATTTTCATACATTATCTCCACTGAGGCTCAACAACACTTTGTTGTGTTACAAGTGACTAGAGGCCTGAAGTCAGGAAGGCTTGAATTGAAGTCCAGCCTCAGACACTTACTAACTTTATGACCCTGGACAAGTCACTCTGTCTGCCTCGGTTTTCTCAATGGTAAGATGGAGATCTGGGGGCAGCTAGGTGAGGATAGAAGATTGGGTCTGGAGTCAGGAAGACCTGAGTTCACATCTGGCCTCAGATACTTACTAGCTATGTGACCTTGGACAAATCAATGAACCCTCTTTGCCTCAGTTTCCTCATCTGTAAAATGAGCTGTAGAAGGATAAGGAAAACCACTCTAGTCTCTCTGCCAAGAAAACCTCAAATGGAGTCACTGACTGAACAACAAAAAGAAAATGGGAGTCATCATAGCATCTACCTTGCAGAGCTGTTGTGAGGATCAAGTGAGTAAATAATACTGGTAGAGCAGGGCACAGTGCCTGGCATACAGTAAGCTCTTAATAAATGCTTGTTTCCTTCCTTTCCCCCATTTTACATGGTGGATATGAGTTAGCTGAAAACACCTGATGAACAAGGAAATAAAAGTAGTCACCAAGGAGACACATGAACCAGAAAGGCAATGAGCTGGTCCTGGGGGAATAGTGATGGGTAAATGACGTCATGGGAGTTCCTGGGCTCTAATGGAATCTTCTCATTGGTAATCTAGAGGACAGACATAATGGGGATCCCCCTGTGGTGAAGGCATAGAAGGGCATGGACAGGAGCCATACAGCCTGGGTAAAGCCCATGAGGAGGGACTATCACTATTGATGGGGTCAGAGATTCAGTGTTGTGTTTGACGAATAAGGAAACTGAGGCTCATGAAGTCCAAACCATGCTGCTAGTGTCAGAGGTGAGACTGGAACACTCGTCTTCTTATCTGCAAGTCTGATGTTCTAACCACTACACCCCACGGCCTCCCTACACTAGAAACACAGAATTTTGGACCTGGAAAAGATTTTATTGATCACCCAGTCCAAATGGATGAGGAAACGCAGAGCCTGAGAATGAAGTTGCCCAAGGCTACATGGTGGGTTGGTGGCAGAAAGGGACTGGAGCCTGGGTTCCCTAGCCCACCAGGGGCTCTGGCTCACTTCTGCAGCCCTTTGTCTCAGCCCCATCCTAGGGAGGGGCTGCCTTTATCTGAGGTGAGGGACTGGGCTGGGGAGCTCAGGGAGAGGCACCCCTTTGGACAAGGATTAAATGGCAGGCAATTTCCATGCTAATGCATGTGGGTTCTGTTCTTTGCTTCAGATCTGCATGGAGCAGCCCTAATTCCTCCCAGATCCTGAATAGTGACTCAGAGTTAAAGGGGCAGTTAATATAATCCGATGGAGAGGGGGGAAAAACCAATTTACTGACTTATTTAGTGGCACCTTTTGTAATTGATTCTCCCAGGAAAGAAATACTGATTAAAGCCAACCTCATCTCCAAGGCAACCACGGCCTTCTCCTCCCTCCTCCAGGGGCTTAGAGAAAAGCTCAAAGTACCAAAGAGGCCTGGAGACCAGTCTGCCTGGTAACAGATGCAGAACCTCCATCAGGCAGGCTGGGGGAAGCAGGTAGAGGGACCCACAGCGGCCTGTTCCAGGACCTGTCTTGTGGTCTGAGCAGTATGGTCGCCTCATCACAACTTCAGCTGTTCATTCCAATGGTCTTCATGAAGTACTTACTATGTGCCAGGTGCTAGGGATAGAGCAATCAATAGGCATTTACTAGGCACCTACTATGTGGAGGTTCCTATGTGGCTCAATGGATAGACAGCCAGGCCCGGAGTCGAGGACCTGAGTTCAAAGGTGGCCTGAGACTCTTCCTAGCTGGGTGACCCTGGGTAAATCACTTAATATTGTTTGCCTAGCTGTACCCTTCTCTGCTGCTTTGGAACAGATATTTAGTGTTGATTCTAGATAGAAGATAAGGGAAAAAGAGAGAGAAGGAAGGGAAGAAGGAAGGGAGGAAGAAAGGAAAGGAAATGGAAGGAAGGAAGGGGGAGGGAGAAAACAAGAAAGAAAGAAAGAAAGAAAGAAAGAAAGAAAGAAAGAAAGAAAGAAAGAAAGAAAGAAAGAAAGAAAGAAAGAAAGAAAGAAAGAAAGAAAGAAAGAAAGAAAGAAAGAAAGAAAGAAAGAAAGAAAGAAAGAAAGAAAGAAAGAAAGAAAGAAAGAAAGAAAGAAAGAAAGAAAGAAAGAAAGAAAGAAAGAAGGAAGGAAGGAAGGAAGAAAGATTGTATTTGGAGTCAATAGACCTGGGGTTCAGATCCTATCTTTAGCAATTACTACCTATAGGAGGACCTTAAGCAAGTCATTTTCCATTCCTAGGTCTTCGTTTCCCCATGTATGAAATGAGAGAGTACGGAGAAGCATTGGCCAAGATGATCTTTTATTTACTTTTAGGTCTAAATTTATGAGCCTCTGGTCTTCTCAGGCAACTCCTTCTACTTTTGGATAGCTTCAATTTATTGCTTGTTTTACCTACTTTCAACATTTTTATTGACATCTTTTGATTCTCTATCACCTGCAGTTCCAAATCTCTCTCTTCCCACTTCTCTATGCAGAAAGTCATTCCTTGTAACAAAGAAAAACAAACAAATTTTGTAAAATGAACTCAGGTAGGGACAGCTAGGTAGCTCAGTGGATAAAGAGCCAGATCCAAAGACAGGAGGTCCTGGGTTCAAATGTGGCCTCAGACACTTCCTAGTTGTGTGACGCTGGGCAAGTCACTTAACCTCCACTGCCAACTCTTCTGCCAAGAGAGAAGAAAAAGGTTCTAAATTTTTTTTCAATTTTATTTTATTTTCAGTTTTCAATTCTCTCTCTCCTACCTCCATTAAGAAAGCAAGAAAATAAAATCATTACAAACATGTATAGTCAAGCAAAACAAATCTCCACATTAGCCAGATCATTATAATTATACAAGCAGTCCTAATTGTTAAAAGTTTTTCCTGAATCAAGCTTAAATCAGCCTCTTGGCAAACCCCCACCCCCATTCCAGTTCCTGGTTCAGTCCTCTAGGGACAAACAGAATAAGTCTCATTCTCCTTCCAGAAGCCAGCCACCCTTCACATATTTGCTATCCTGCCCCTCCCCTAATTTTCTCTTCTCCAAGATACATCTGAGGCTAAATGTTTTAATTGGGGGAAAGGTAAAGCAGACACACAAGTATATAAACACAAATTATATCCAACTATATAATGTTCAGGGGCAGCTAGGTAGCACAGTGGATAGAGCACCAGACCCAAAGTTGGGAGGACTTGGGTTCAAATTTGGCCTCTGATATTTCCTGGCCATGTGACCCTGGGCAAGTCACTTAACCCCCATTGCCTAGCTCTTGCCACTCTTCTGTCTTCATATTGATTCTAAGATGGAAGGTTTTGTTTTGTTTTGTCTTTTTAACCCTTACCTTCCATCAAGTGACTTGCCCAGGGTCACACAAAACCCCATGGGGTTTTGATTTTTAAAAGATGACTCTGAGGGGGCAGCTGGGTAGCTCAGTGGATTGAAAGTCAGGCCTAGAGACGGGAAGACCTAGGTTCAAATGTGGCCTCAGACACTTCCCAGCTGTGTGACCCTGGGCAAGTCACTTGACCCCCATTGCCTAGCCCTTACCACTCTTCTGCCTTGGAACCAATACCCAGTATTGATTACAAGATGGAAGGTAAGGGTTTAAAAAAAAAAAGATGACTCTGTTAAAAAAATGAATATGGAAACAGGTATAGAGTATAACCCAGGTGAATTGCTTTTCAGCTCCGGGAGGAGGGGAGGGAGACAAATGAATTGTATAAATTGGGAAAACCTATGTGCAAATTTGTTATTAGAATAAAATAAAGATAAAATTAAATAAAAGTGATTCCAAGATGGAGAGAGTGTTGACTACTGATGATGGAGACATTGACTAATCCAGTGTTCTTAAGGGGATCTCAACTTACTCTCTCAATCAAATCAAATCAGAAGTATTCATTAAGCTCTTACTATAGTCTGGACAAATACCCACAGAGATGCTCCTCTGCCCTCTGCCCTCTCAAAGGACCTATGGTGTAGTCTGAAAGAAAGAAAAAACCTTATCCCACAGTCAAAACCAGTTAGAGCTATTCAATAGAAATCA
Organism: Monodelphis domestica; assembly: GCF_027887165.1. Lineage (NCBI taxonomy): Eukaryota > Metazoa > Chordata > Mammalia > Didelphimorphia > Didelphidae > Monodelphis > Monodelphis domestica. The sequence goes on along the minus strand of NC_077230.1, from coordinate 374,263,421 downwards.
GGCTAGCCTGAGAGCCAGTAATCTGTACTACGATTCCTGATTCTACCAGTCTATTAGCTATTCCTTCCAGATTTGTCATCTGCAAATTTGACCTCCATTTATGCCTCCATCCATGTCAATGATATATGAGGAGTCTAAGAATAGTTCTGTGGCATTTCCATTGAAGCACCTAAATGGTACAGCTTGGTTTGGAAGTAGAAAGACCCAAGTTCAAATCCAGCTTCAAACACTTAGTAGCAATATGATTCTGGGTAAGTCGCTTCTTTTTGCTTCAAAGTTTCCTCATCTGGAAAATGATAATAATAGCACCTACTTCCCAGGGTTGTTGAGAGGATCAAACGAGACAATATTTATAAAGTAGTCAGCACAGTGTCTCACACATAGTAGGTGCTTAATAAATGCCTGATTCCTTCATTTCCATAGAAGCTAGATTCCAGGTTGAATTCATCCATTTAGTCTTTGTAGTCCTGCCCCTGAACTAGTTTCAGATCCACCTAAACATATCACTACCATCATTTAGCTCCCATCTCTCCCTGTTGCCCACATGGATATCCCAAAAGATTTCACTAAGAGATTGCTGAAAGTCAGAGACACTGTTTAAGGCATTCCCATAAGCTCCAAAGCCTAGGAACCCCATCAAAAAGGAAAATTCCTTCATTTCCATAGAAGCTAGATTCCAGGTTGAATTCATCCATTTAGTCTTTGTAGTCCTGCCCCTGAACTAGTTTCAGATCCACCTAAACATATCACTACCATCATTTAGCTCCTATCTCTCCCTGTTGCCCACATGGATATCCCAAAAGATTTCACTAAGAGATTGCTGAAAGTCAGAGACACTGTTTTAAGGCATTCCCATAAGCTCCAAAGCCTAGGAACCCCATCAAAAAGGAAAAGATGCCAGTGAGCACAACACAATGCTGACGCACAGTGATCACAGCTTCCCTTTCTGATTATCACTACGCCATCCTTCTAATATTAAGAATGTGTTGTAGAACTTGGCCAAGAACAATATAAAATACTTAGGAATCTATCTGCCGAGACAAACACAGGAACTATATGAACACAACTACAAAACCCTCTCCATACAATTAAAACTAGATCTAAACAATTGGAAAAACATTGATTACTCATGGGCAGGATGAGCTAACATAATAAAAATGACAATCTTGCCCAAATTAATTTACTTATTTAGTGCCATACCCATTGAACAACCAAAAAAAATTTTTAATGAATTAGAAAAAAACCATAACAAAGTTCATTTGGAAGAACAAAAGATCAAGGATATCCAGGGAAATCATGAAAAAAAAAATGCAAAGGAAGGAGGACTTGCAGTCCCAGATCTCAAACTATACTATAAAGTAGTGGTCATCAAAACAATTTGGTACTAGCTAAGAGACAGAAAGGAGGATCAGTGGAATAGACTTGGAGTAAATGACCTCAGCAAGACAGTCTATGATAAGCCCAAATATCCCAGTTTTGGGGACCAAAACCCACCATTTGATAAAAACTGCTGGGAAAATTGGAAGACAGTATGGGAGATTAGGTTTGGATCAACATTTCAGACCCTACACCAAGATAAACTCAAAATGGGCAAATGACCTGAATATAAAGAAGGAAACTATAAACAAATTAGGCGAACACAGAATAGTATACTTTTCAGATCTTTGGGAAAGGAAAGACTTTAAAACCAAGCAAGAGCTAGAAAAAAAATCACAAAATGTAAAATCAATAATTTTGATTACATAAAATTAAAAAAGTTTTGTACAAACAAAACCAATGTAACTAAAATCAGAAGGGAAGCAACAAATTGGGAAACAATCTTTATTATAAAAACCTCTGACAAAGGTCTAATTACTCAAATTTATAAAGAGCTAAACCAATTGTACAAAAAACCAAGCCATTCTCTAATTGATAAATGGGCAAGGGACATGAAGAGGCAATTTTCAGTTAAAGAAATCAAAACTATTAATAAGCACATGAAAAGGTGTTCTAAATCTCTTATAATCAGAGAAATACAAATCAAAACAACTCTGAGGTATCACCTCACACCTAGCAGATTGGCTAACATGACAGCAGGGGAAAGTAATGATTGCTGAAGGGGATGTGGCAAAGTAGGGACATTAATTCATTGCTGGTGGAGTTGTGAATTGATACAACCATTCTGGAGGGCAATTTGGAACTATGCCCAAAGGACACTAAAAGACTGCTCTTTGATCCAGCCATAGCACTACTGGGTTTGTACCCCAAAGAGATAAGGAAAAAGACTTGTACAAGAATATTCATAGCTGCGCTCTTTGTGGTGGCAAAAAATTGGAAAATGAGGGGATGTCCTTCAATTGGGGAATGGCTGAACAAATTGTGGTATCTGTTGGTGATGGAATACTATTGTGCTCAAAGGAACAATGACCTGGAGGGATTCCATGTGAACTGGAAGGACCTCCAGGAATTGATGCAGAGTGAAAGGAGCAGAACCAGGAAAACATTGTACACTGATACACTGTGGTACAATCGAATGTAATGGACTTCTCCATTAGTAGCAGTGCAGTGATCCTAAACAACTTGGAGGAATCTATGAGAAAAACCACTCTCCATATTCAGAGGAAACACTGAGGGAGTAGAAACACTGAAGAAAAACAACTGCTTGAATACATGGGTCGAGGGGGATATGGTTGGGGATGTAGACTCTAAATGAACATCCTAGTGCAAACATCAACAACATGGAAATAGTTTCTGATCAAGGACACATGTAATACCCAATGAAATTGCATGTCGGCTGCGGGAAGGGTGGGTGGAGGGGAGGGAGGGAAATAATGTGATTATTGTAACCAAGGAATAATGTTCTAAATAGACTAAATAAACTAATTCAAATAAAAAAAAAAGAACTTGGCCAAGAATAGAAACTTACTAGCCTACAGTTCTGAATAAGTTCTCAGACTGTTAGGATGGGGTCACCTTTTAATCTAGTTCTCTCATTTTATAGATGGGGAACCTGAGGTCCAGATGTGCTAAAACGACTTATCCAAGATTATAGAGGCAGCTCTTTCCCATCTCTATGAAATTACAACATGAAATATAATAATACCAGTCAAGTAAGAATGGTGCAGAGAGCAAATGATCATAAGAGCTCTGATACTGCGAAACCCCTTGGGATAGGATAGGATAGTCAGGAAGACTTCCTGGAGGAAAGGGAATTTCAGTTAAAGTTTGATGAAGGTTAGGATCTGGATTGTGGAAAAGAAGGGTAAATTCAGGAAACAACAACAGTAATAGTAGTAGCAGCAGCAGGAACTAACTCTTATATAGCATTTTCTATATGCCAGGCACTGTTTGAGGAAGAATAATGGATATTTGGAGATAAAGAGTAAAGGAGGCAAGAGTAAAGAGGAACAGGGGGAGATGTAGCTAAAAGGGGAAAGTGGGAGGCAGTATAGACCATTGCATTTGGATTTAGAGGAGATGTGCTTGAATGGTGGATTTGTTATTTACTAGTTTGTGTGACCTGGGGCAAGTCATTTACAATGCATATTTGCCTCAGTTTCCTAATCTATAAAATGGAAATACAATTGCACCTACGCAGAGTTGTTATGAAGATGAAATGAGATCAGATATTAAAGTAAAGCACTTTAGGAACTGTAAAGCAGTTCTCTAGCGTTAGCTAGTATCAATAACTATTATAATTATTCTAAGTAGGTTCACTTCCTTTAAACTTTCTGGATTCCTTTAGGGAAAGTAACAGGCTTAAGAAGGAGCATGAGCTGATGGATGGACAGATAAAAAGAAGCTGGCATTGGAGCAGTCATGTCTGAGGAATCCTAGAAGCTAGTCTATGTTCACACACAGAAAGTTGAGACTTTACAAGGAAGACTTGGTTTCAAGTCCTGCATCAGATCCAAGCCAGCTGTGAGACCCATAGTCCTTTTTGCATTCTCATTCATTGGGGACAACTATTCCATCTGTTCAGCTTGGTGGTCTACACCACTACCATTGAAGAGAGGGATAGAGAGTATAGTAGGGAGATGGAAGGGACCTCAGAGGCTTTTAGCCTAACCCCTTCATTTTACAAGGAGGAAGCTGAAGTCCAGAGAAGGTCACACAGGCAGCAAATGGCCAAGTTGGATTAATTACCCAGGTATTGTGACTTGTGTAGCTCTTTCCACCGTACTCCCTGGTACTTGTGGTCATAAGGCTTGGGCTTAATCTTTTGCTCTGTATACAGTGTGACCTTAGAAAAGTTAAACTCTTTGGGGCTCAGTTTCCTCATGTGTCACCTGAGAGGCTGAGCTTGGAATCCAATGAGGGACAGAACTGGGTCAGCTGTGGACAGTCAACCCTTCCTGATGTGGCCTCTGGTTCACGATCCCTCCCTGGATGGCCACTGGATGGCGGAGAGTTTCTAGGGAGCTGAGCATGTCGAAGCTCAGGGCTAACCTCTGAATAAAGATGTCTGCAGGATGTTCAACTCAGGGGGACCAGGGAAGCTGGGAGTTAGAGCGGCTGATGTCCCTCCCCTCCAGGTCACCATTTCAGAGAGTAACAGCTGCCCCTCTGGTCCGTCTGCCTGGCCAGCCCTTATGAGGCCATTAAATAGGGAGCTACCTGAGAACGAGAGTCGTCTGAGTATCCACGCCCTACCTGAGGGAGGGAAGACCTCATGGGCCAATGGCACCTGACCTCTTGCACACTGTCAAGGTGAGCAGAGAGTGGTGAGGGCACTATGGGAGCAGGACCAATTAAACTCGGGGAGTTGTTCTGGGAAGACCTTTATTGCTCTGGGCAGCAGATCCCAGCCTGGGAACTCCCACCCACCAAGAGTTAGGCTGGGCTGGGTTGGGCCACTATTAGAGGTGGTGGGCAGGGACACTGGTCTGCCTCTCCTGCAGCGTGGGGACTCCAGATTCCACCCGCTCGTGGCTCATCCTCCCTCTCTCTCCTAGCCGTCTACTCAGATATTTCATCTCTCTAATCCAGCCTGCTTAATATCCCAGGTGACAAAGCACGCTGGCTCCCAGACATGTATCAGCTGCCAGGTATTGGGGGAAGGGGGAGATGAATGGGTCCTGCCTGGCAAGGAAGAGCTCAGGGATCACTAAATCTCCAGAAAGCAGAGCTACCAGAAAGGGCCAGTGGGCTGCTGGGTCATGGTGCAGGCAACAGGTCTGGCCTGAGGAGGAAGGACAGACAGGCTGCTCTGGGTGCCAGGCCGCTGCTGAAACAAGAACTGCTGCTTACTTTCCTGGAGTAAATATGAGGACTGCACCCCAGGGCTTCTCCATCAGCAGGTTAAAGAAGGAATCTGACTTTTAAACAAGAAAAATGAAGAGAATGGTGCTGACACAGTTGGCACTGTCGCCATTATCCTATCCGGGATCAGAGCTGGCCCAGAGCCTCCAGAGGATGACCTTCCGCCCTAGCACTTTTACCCAATTACCAAAAGCCATCATTTTATCCATCTCTGCAAGGGCTTCAGAACATTAAAGATAAAAGATCAACCGCAGGGTAGCGACTGTTTCTATCTGGAAAAAGAAGAGATGAGCAAGATAATGACAAGAGCAACAAAAGCTGACATACCTGTTACTCTTAATCCCATGAAGTATTAGTTATCATTATCCCCCTTTTATGGATGAGGAAACTGAGGTTCAGAGAGGAGATAGCTTACTTGGGGTCATAAGGCTAGTTAGTGTCAGAGGTGAGATTTGAATTCAGATCTTCCTATCAAATCCCATATCCTCTCCACAGCCTCAAATAATGTGTCACAGATGGTCAATGCCCTCTTCCCCATTGATGGCCCATAGTAGACTCATTTGAGCCCCCAGCCTTTAGACCCCTTTGTTGTCAGTCATATCCAACACTTCATGACCACTCCAAGTCAAGAAAATCCCACAGATAGCTAGTTATTCATGTGTTGTCTTCTTGGCAAGGATGTGAGTGGTTTGCCATTTCCTTTTCCAATGAATATTTTTGTCAGACAATCAGAGGTTAAATGACTTGCCCAGGATCACACAGCTAGGAAGTGTCTAATCCAGATTTGAACCCAGATCTTCATGACTCTGGGTCTTGCACTCTAACCACTGAACCACAACTGCCTACCGCTACTCCTTTTTAATGCCTGTTTAGGCATTAACCACAACACCTCCCCCTGGTTTCAGCTACTGTCCCAAACATTGGAGGAGTTTTGGATTGAGCTATACTACATCTCCTAATTCATGGCACACACCTGCTACCTCTGCCCCACCATGGGACAGATAAGATCAGGGCCAAGAGCAGCCAGTGTCTGTTTTTCAAATACAACTGAGACCAGGTGGCGAAGATGACACCCACCTGCCTGAAAAGATGAGCTTAGTGGTAGATGCGCTGAATTTGAGGCACCTGGCAGACATTCAGGGAGAGATGCCCAAAAAGCATTTCCAAATGAATCCCAGATGCTGGGCCTTAGATGAGACCTCTGAGGGCAACAAATGCAATCCCCAACAGAAAGGGAATCTTCACCACACTCTCCCCAACAAGTGGGGCAGCATTCAGGTTCCAGGGAGGAGGAATGCCCAATCTTCTGAAGCAATCAATTTTACTTTGAGAAAGCTCTAATTGACAGGAAGATTTTCCTGTCCTCAGACCTAAACTAACTTTTAACTCTTGGGGTCAGCTAGGTGGCTCAGTGGGTTGGTTGCCAGGCCTAGAGATGGGAGGTCCTGGATTCAAATCAAGTAGCAGACACTTTCCGGCTGTGTGACCCTGGGCAAGTCACTTAACCCCCTTTTCCTAGCCCTGACCACTCTTCCACCTTAGAAGCAATACCAGTATTGATTCTAAGACAGAAGGGAAGTGTTTAAAAAAAAAAAAACTTCTAATTCTTCTACCTGGTCCTTCTCTCTAAGGCCAAATACAACAAATCCTTGGAAACCCTCCCAGAATAGTGCCTGGCTTAGAGCAAGAACTTAGTAAAGTCACTGAATGACTGATATGGTGGAACTGCAGCTGAGAAGAGGGGTTGGATCTGGAAATCAGCTGCATAGATTGCTAAGTGAATCCTGGGAAGGGAGCGAGATAATAAAAGGGAAACAGACCATGGACAGAGGAAGCCATGGAGGATTTCCTAAGCCTGTGGTAGTGAAACTATGGCACACATGCTAGAGGAAGGGCACTAAGAGCCCTCTCTGTGGACATACCCACTGTCGCCCCAGCACAGACTTCACCAGAGTTTGTTACTACTAAAGCCAGAGGGACTTGGATGAGCTACTCCCCTTCCCTTCTCCATGCGTGCCTGAGGACATCATCTGTCCCTCTAAAAGGTTCACCATCACTGCCCTAAGCCATAGAGGACAGCTTGTCCTTAGAGGGAAGAAGGAGATAAAGAACAAAGGAGGATGAATGAAAGGGAGCAGTCAGAGGGCCAGGGCTCAGCCAGCTTATCAGAGAAACCAAGGCAGAAGAGAATCTATCACAATGGATAAGGGTAGGGAAAAGATTTCTGGATTTTGGGCTAAGGAGGCTCAGTGGATAGAATGCCGAGCCTGTAATGATGAAGATTCATCTTCCTGAGTTCAAATCCAGCCTCCCCACCCTGGGGAAGACACTGAACTCTGTTTGCCTCAGTTTCCTCATCTAGAAAATGAGCTGGAAAGGAAATGACAAACCATTCTAGTATCTTTGCCAAGAAAACCCCAAATGAAGAGTTGGGTTTGACTGAAAAACAATTGAACAACCACAATGGGTCATTGGTAACTCTGGAGAGAGAGGTTTCTGTAGAATGATAAGAGTTGGGGGTGGAATTCAGATTATCAGGTGATGGGGGGGTGTGGGCAGCAAGGGTAGCCATGTGATCCTGAATTAATTTTTACGTTTCTTCTTTTCCTAATCTATAAAATGGGAATAATCATTATAGCAGCTATTATTATTGTGAGGATCAAATGAAATAACTTATATAAAAATGTGGGTTGGAACGAATCCAGAAGGCTGAAGATGAAACAGGTCTCTTACCTCCCGCCAAAAGGGAGATGATGGGAAACTTAAAAAGCACAGGAGGAATAATACATTTTTGGGCATGATCAAAGGGAGAACTTTTTTTTTATTGGACTATACACATTAATGATAAGGGCTTAGGTTAGTTGGATATTTTTTCTGTTCAATTGGGGCAGGGGAGTGGGAATGGTAGATTATGAATGCATGTAAAAATTTAAAAACTAGAGGCAGCTACATGGCTCAGTAGATAAGGTATCTGGAATCAGAGAGAACTGGGTTCAAATCTGACCTGACACTTCCTAGCTGTGTGACCCTGGGCAAGTCACTTCACCTCATTTGCCTAGCCATTGTCCTTCTGTTTAAGAGTTGTTATTAAGGGGGCAGCTGGGTAGCACAGTGGATTGAGAACCAGTCCTAGAGACGGGAGGTCCTAGGTTCAAATCTGGCTTCAGCCACTTCCCAGCTGTGTGACCCTGGGCAAGTCACTTGACCCCCATTGCCTAGCCCTTACCACTCTTCTGCCTTGGAGCCAATACACAGTATTGACTCCAAGATGGAAGGTAAGGGTTTTAAAAAAAAAAAAGAGTTGTTATTAAGACAGATAATAAAAAATTAATAAAAACAAAAATAATTAAATGTATTTAAATTGTGTTTTTTTTTAATCTATGAAATGTGGATTTGATTCCATGGCCTGTACAATGCTTTTGAGCTTTAAATGTAGGATTATAAGATGATGGAATAGAACAGGAATGGAACCTATGATTTCAGTGGTATTGGAAACTTCTTCTATTAATGTATGTCAGCACCTTTTCTGTAGCTGAGAGCCTTAGAAAATTACCAAAGCACAGAGAGGGACTTGTCCAGGGTAATACGGCCAGTAAGCATCAGAGGCTAGGCTTGAACTCAGTTCTTTCTACCTACATGTTCCCATTTGAGGCTTATAACAAACTTTCCTTCTGGCTAATAATCTAAGTGGAAAGACTCCTGGACTTGGGGGCAGGGAGACCCGAGTTCCAACTGTCTCCGCCATTTTACTAGCTCTGTGACCCTGAATATTCACTGTGTCTGTCTCCACCTTAGTTTCTTTTTCAAAGAGGGATGATAACAGTATCCATTTCACAGGGTTACTGTAGGGATCTAATGAGACTATAATGGAGCAGTTAGGTAGCACAGTGGATTAAGCATAAGGTTTGAAGTCAGGAAGACTTATCTTTCTTAGTTAAAGTCCATCCTCAGACACATACTAGCTGGGTAACCCTGGACAAGTCTCTGAATCCTGTTTGCCTCAGTTTCCTCATCTGTAAAATGAGCTGAGAAGGAAATGGCAAACCTTTTTTGTATCTTTGCCTAAGAAAATCCTAAAGGGAGTCAAGAAGAGTCAATTGCTGTTGGCTCTTCTGATTGCCTCTACCTGCAGCCCACCCTCTCTCAGATCTTGTGCAACTCTTATTCACGCCTTTCCCTAACTCTTTCTGGATGGTTCTAGCAGCCCTGTATCCTGGAGGCCTTCCTCTGGGGCTCTGAATAATTCATGGCAACCAGGGCAGCAATCAAGCTGTCTATCTGTCATCTCTTCCTCATGCCACATGACTGACTCACACAGCCCACCTCCTTCCCCAAGTCATCCCTGTCCTTGGCTTTTGGCCCTGTAAGGGCATCCTAGGTTTAGAGTTGGGCAAATAAAGGTGCCAGAAACTATTATAAACACATTCGAGCATAAAGAAAACTAGTCTCTGTCTTTTAAATTATATGGGGGCAGACAATGCGGAAAAAGCAACAGAAAAAGAGCCAGGACATTGGGGAAGCTGCCCAGGAATTATGGAGAATCAGTGGAACAAGCAGGAAAGGGATGACGAATGGCAGGTGAGGCCCCTCCTCAAAATGGGAGATGAGGGTCCAAATGGGAGGGAGGCTCCAGGGCAAGAAGACTGCAGGTACTGAGACATAGTGGCAAGTCCGGAGCATTAGAACCTCAGTCAGGAGGGGAAGGACTGAAGACAGGGGTTCAAACCCTCCCTCAGGTGTATATTAGCTAAGTGACTGTGGGCAAGTCACCTCAACTCTCTGAGCTTCAGTCTCGTCTATAAAATGAGGGTGATAATAGCACCTTCTCTGACGGAATCAAATAAGACAATGTAGGCAAAATGCTTTATGAGGACTTTAGAGCCCTATACAAATGTCAGCTTTTAGAGTCACAAAGAGCACAGATTGAAGCAAACTTCTCACTTTATTTTTCTTGTTTCTGTGATTTCATTTGCAACATCTCTAATATGCAAATATGTTTTGCATGACTTCACATGTATAATTGATATGCTGCTTGCCTTCTCAAGGGATGGGGAAGAGAATTTGGAACTCCAAATTTTTTTAAATGAATGTTAAATTTTTTGAAATATACAAAATATTAAATGAAGTTAAAATATATATACATATATTTTAAAAAGAATCCTTAAGAGGCAATGTGGTGTTGGTGTTATTGAGAGAGAGTTGATCTCAAAATCAAAAAGACTGGGGGTTCAAATTTTGCCTCCTACTGACTGTGTGATCTTGGGCAAGCCACTTGCCTGCTGCCTGCCTCAGTTTCCTCATCTGTAAAAAGGGCAATAATTATAGTACTTACCTTTCAGGGCTGTTGTGAGAATTGGATGAGATAATGCTTGTAAGGCTCTGTCAGAAGGTGCTGATCTGCTCGTATACAAAAAGAAACCTGCGCTGAAGCTACTAATGAAACCATGGGGCAATTGAAAAAATAACTCAGATTTTAAAACTAGAAGGGAACTTTGAGAATCATCACATCCAACCCCATCAAATCCAAGCCAAGATGTATACCAGGCTTGAGGGGTATAAAGAAAAGAGCTCACCTTCCAATGGGAGAGAGAAGCTGTAAAAAATAGACAATGAAAGATATATGGAGCAGAAAGGAAAGAGAACGAGTGTATCGACTGGATGTCAGGCAGAGGCAGGTAGGTGGCACTGGGCCTGGAGTCAAGAAGACTCATTTACAGGAGTACAAATCCAGCCTCAGATACTTCTTAGCTGTGTGACCCTGGGCAAGTCACTTAACCCTGTTTGCCTCATTTTTTTCATCAGCAAAATGAGCTGGAGAAGGAAACGGAAAACCCCAAATGGGGTCATGAAGAATTGAATAGGACTTATTTTTAAAAATTCTTTACCTTCTGGTCTTAGAATTAATACAGTGGATTATTTCCAAGGCAGAAGAGTGGTAAGGGTTAGGCAATGGGGGTTACATAATTTGCCCAGAGTTGCATGGTTAAGAAATAACTGAGACCAGATTTGAACCCAGCCTCTAGGCATGACTCTCAATCCATTGAGCCACCCAAATGCCCCCTCCTCTGCACTTTTTGTAAGTATTATCTCATTCGAGCCTCACAACATCTTGGGAGTTATTATCATTACTATTCCCCTTTTTACAGATGAAGAAACTGAGGCAGGCAGAGGTTAGGTGACTTGCCCAAAATCAAACAGCAAGTTGGTGTTTGGGGCCATATTTGAACTCAGGTCTTCTGGGTCCCAGACCCAGAGCTCTGTATGCTACAACACTACCTAGTTATCAGTGGAAAGTAATATGAAAATGGAAGTCACTGGCAGGTGGGAGGATGCAAAAAGGTCTCCTAAAGTAAGCAGAGTTTGAATTCAGTCTCGAAGGAAGTGAGGGGGAAAGAAGAGGCAAAAATGAGGAAGCAGAGCTTTCTAGGCAAGAAGTGCAAATGGACAGAGGTGTGAGAGGGAATGTCCATGTGTGAAAAACTGCAAGTCATCCCATTTAATTGTAGGCAATGGTTTTAGCAACATTCATTCCAGATAGCTGTGCTTTTTTTTTTTTAATCCTTACCTTCTGGTTTAGAATCAATACTGTGTATTGGTTCCAAAGCAGAAGAGTGGTAAGGGCTAGGCAATGGGGGTCAAGTGACTTGCCCAGGGTCACACAGCTGGGAAGGGTCTGAGGCCAGATTTGAATTCAGGACCTCCCATCTCTAGACCTGACTCTCAATCCACTGACTCACCCAGCTGCACCCCCTAGATAGCTGTGCATTTACAAAGCCAGTTTAAGGTTTAATACTTAAAACAACCCAAGGAGATAGGGGCTATTATTATCCTCATCTTATAGATGAGGAAACTGAGTCAGGCCAAGATTAAGTGACCTGCCTAGGTGGTGTCTAAGGTTGGAATTGAATTCAAGTCTTTCCTGCTTTAGGTCCAAACAAAGCTCTACCCACTCTGACACCTACCCATATTCTTCATCCACTTTGTTTTCCCCCTCTGAATGGCTATGATCTCCCTGAGATGACATCATACAGTTCAAAGGCTTTATGCAACTGACAAAACATCATCCAGGAATCCGAGCATCTGGTGAACCCCTCGGTCAATACGGAATCCCTCTTCTAGTTGGATTTTGTCCAGGAGGTCCTCTGTGAGGCTGTTGAAAGCCTTAGGTGAGCATATGTCTTCCCTGCTTCGTGCCTCTCTTAATGCAGCTACTCAGCGGATCTTGAGAACAGCGTTATCTCCCTGGTCCCATCTGTCATGGAATCTAACAGATGCGTGCGAGACACCTTGCTGAAGGAGAGCTTTTAAAGCTCTAATTTGCTCCATCAAGCCAAATGCTCGTTTGAAACCAACAAATCGACATAGGGGGAATCTTCCATTCTCTTCACCTGGGGCAGCTATGTGCCTGGGAATATGTAATCTGCTGTCGAAGACAGTCCATAAAAGCCTGGCTGTTCCCTCCCTGAGCCTTCATCATGATATCAGTGTAGACGTCTCTCACCAAGATTTTATAGCAATGAGAGAATAGGTCTATGGGTCGGTAACTGCTGTCTTCCCAGCCATTTATTTATTTATTTTTGGTGGTGGGAGCTACTAGCACTGTCTCTGAGACTTCTAACTCTTTTAAAATCTTCTCTCAGAGATACCTCAATGCTGGACAAGTTGCTTATTCCCTCTGGGCTTGAGTTTCCTCTTTGGTAAAAGCAGGAGCTGGAAAATGATTGTCACAGTCTAAATGGAAACATCACTACCAAGAAGCTGATGTCTCTTCAGGCGCATTTGACTTTTTGCAGAAACTTTCCTAACTATTTTTCAGTTATGTCCGACTCATCATGACCCCATTTGGGGTTTTCTTTGGCAGAGATTCTAGAGCAGTTTGTCATTTCTTCCCTAACTCATTTTATGGATGAGGAATCAAGATAAATAGGGGTAAGGGAATTGCTCAGGATCATACAGCTAGTAGGTATCAGGGGCCAGATTTGAACTTATATCTTCCCAACTGTAGATCTATATCCTCTGAGTAGCCAATAAAAATAGGGACTGGTCTCAATGGATTAAGAGTCAGGCCTCGAGACGGGAGGTCCTGGGTTCAAATGTGACCTCAAATACTTCCCAGCTGTGTGACCCTGGGCAAGTCACTTGACCCCATTGACTAGCCCTGACCACTCTCTGCCTTGAAGCCAATACACAGCATTGACTCCAAGATGGAAGATAAGGGTTTAAAAAAAAAGGGGGGACTGGTCCCAAAGCATAGCTAATGAAATATGCCTCCTTCCTTATGGCAGGAAGGTGCAAGGTGGGGGCTCCAGGAGCAGAGTGGGAAATACATATTCAGATCCAATCACTCCATTCATTCACAATTTTTCTTCATCAGAATGGAGAGTTTAGTTCAACTGGAGTGGGGACATATTCAGAAATAACTCTGAAGTGTAATCAAAACCATTGCTAACATTTTTATAAACTAAATTGAAAATAAAAACGAATGCATGACTGCACATGTATAATCTATATCAAATAGCTTGCCTTCTCAATGATGGAAGAGGGAGGGAATTTGGAAGTAATGAACACTAAAAATTGTTTTTACATATAATTATAAAGAAAATGTTACTATTATTTAAAAAACCCTTTTCTTCCATCTTAGAATCGATTCTAAGGCAAAAGGCATTCCATTTAGACTGTGACAAAAGGTAGGGGCTAGGCCTATTTTGGTGAACCTATGGCACATGTGCCAGAGGGGGCTGCTCCCTTTCCCTTCTCCATATGTGCCTGAGGACAGTTCTCCCACCACCTGCCCCTCTGCTCAACAGCCTTGTCTGGGGTAAGGGGGTGGCTCACATGAGGCCTGAGAGTTGTAGTTTGGGCACTCAGTCTCTGAAAGGTTCACTATCACTGGACAAAGTAAAGGGAGTAAAGTGACTTGCCCAGGGTCACACAGCTAGGAAATGTCTGAGACCAGATTTGAACTCAGGCTTGGTTCTCAATCCACTGAACCACCAAGCTGCCCCCTACAAGAAAATATTATTAAGAAAAGAAAATGAAAACCAATAAAATAAGAAGGTTTTCCTAAAGGGTCCCCTCACAGCTCTAAATTAAGGAGCCTAAGAGCCTGTGAATCAAGTTGCCCACATTTGCCAAGTGGGCTAAGAACCCAGGTCCCCTTTCCAGCACTTTTATTACGACATTTCTAGATTCTAATGCTGTGACTTGTATTTTCCGAACCCCAAACCAGAGCATATTCTGGAAGAAAGGAGATGTTCCTTTTGTAAAGCCTCATTCAATAGACCCTTTCTTTTCCTGACATAAAATCTGTGAAGAAGATGGTGACCCAGATGGGAACAAAACAGGAGATCATGGCACTTGAGGATGAGAGGAATGAATGAATCCATCAATAAACACCTACTGTGTGTCAGGCATTGGGCCGGATACTTGGATACATTTACAAAGAATGAAATGATGGCTGCTATTGAGGGACTCATCCATTCTAATGTATATTAGGAATGTTTAGTCTAATGAATACTTGAGTGAAGGAGGGAAATGAGAGCTTGTCTTCAAGCGGTTCAAGACCTGTCATGTGGGAGAAAAATTAGACTTCTTTTGGGCTGGAGAGGCCAGAACTAGGAAAAATGGTGGAAATTGTAAAGAGGGAAAATTCAGCTTGATGATGGTAGTATCTTAGAATTAAAAGATGGTGTGTTCTATTGTACAGTGGTGAATCAGGGGACTATGGGTGGCTAGATGGCCCAGTGGACAGAGCACTTGACTTGTAATTGAGAAGACTCATCTTCATGAGTCTTCATGATACTTCCTAGCTGTGTGACCTTGGGCAAGTCAATGAACCCTGTTTGCCTCAGTTTCTTCATCTGGAGAATGAGCTGGAAAAGGAAATGGCCAACCACTCCAGTATCTCTGCCAAGAGAACCCCAAAATGGGGTCACGAAGAGTTGGACAAGACTGAAAAATGACTGAACAACAGGGATGAGCATAGAGACGAGATCTGGGAATTCACTGGTGTAGACCGACTCCCAGATGAGGACACTCCCTCTGCCAATTCAGATCACAACTTTCTCCAGACCTTATAGTCTTACAGTTTAAGATGGCTTGAAAATTAGTATCATCCAGAAAGCAATGGAATCCCACAAGTGAGGAGTGGGCAAGCAGCAAAACGTGCTTCCAAACAAGGGATTCCAAAGGAAAAGTGAGTAGATGGCCTTGTCACTGGTTATCCCTGGGGGGTCAATTCTCTCCACTGGCATTTTCATTATATTAGGAACAGATAAAGAAGGTCCCCCAAGGCCATGGGGTGGGCTGTCCATGGTCAGCTAATGGGAAGGTGTGGATGGGGCTTAGACAGGATGTGCAAGTGTAGACAAGCTACAATCTACACTGCTGTCTAAACTGAGGAGATCTCAGAGGAACTGGAATATTTTAAAAGGAGGCATTTTCCAGTAGTTGGAGCAGTCAAGAAGTAAAATGGGGTATCTGGGAAGGCAACAGAGTTCTCCCTCGAGAGATCTCTGAAAGGAGGCTGGAGGACCACTTCTCTGGCAAGTTGTAAGAATGGATGCTAGACTAGATGTCATGCTCAGGTTCCAATGCTGGGATTCCAGCGGTGTACTGAGTGCAACAGAAAGAGCCCTGGCCTTGGAGTGGGTAGACCTGGGTGGTTCAAATGTTGGCTTTTCAATGAACAATGATGCCACGAGAAACTGATGTGACTTTCTCTCTCCCTCATTTAAACATCTGTGAAATGGGAATCAACACACTTGTAGAGGGAAATAGTATGGCATAAAGTAAGAAAGGTAGTTAGACCCAGACTGTAGAGTGCCCTGAATGCCTTGGTAAGGAGTCAGAATTTTACTTAATAAAGGAATAATTGCAATGTTTTTTTTAAACCCTCATCTTCCGTCTTGGAATCAATACTATATATTGGTTCTAAGGCAGAAGAGAGGTAAGGGCTAGGCAATGGAGGTCAAGTGACTTGCCCAGGGTCACACAGCGAGGAAGTATCTGATGCCAGATTTAAACCCAGGACCTTTGGTCTCTAACTGTGCTACCCAGTTGCCCCTATATTTGTAATTTTTAAAAGTAAAATAACAAAAATAATGACAATAAAAATAATGGACATTTATACAGGACTTAAAATTTGGCAAACTTCTTAGATATACAGGGTGTTTCAAGAGTAATGGATTGAGACTTAAGGGGCATCTTCTATTGTCTCATTTGAGTCTCATAACAACCCTGCAAAGTAGGAGCTACAGGTATTAGTATCTCCATTTGACAGATGAGGATAACCTCCAAGAGATTAAGTACTTCTTCATTGTCACACAACTAATAAATGGCAGAGACAGGATTTGAACCCAGGTTTTCCTCATTTTAAGTCCAGCACTCTCACCACTTCCCTAAGGGCAATGACATGAGCAGAGTAATATATAAGGAAGAGGGAAAGCTAGTGCATAGAGCTCTAGGTCTGGAATAGAGAGGGCCTAGGTTCAAATCTGGCCTCAGACATATCTTAGCCCTGTGACCCTGGAGAAGTCACTTAACCCTGTTTGCCTTAGTTTCCTCATCTGTAAAATGAGCTGGAGAAGGTAATGGCAAACCACCCCAGTATCTTTGCCAAGAAAATCCCCAAATGGGGCCATGATGAGTTGGACACATAATGGAATGACTGAACAACAAAATAAACTTCCTGCCAATGCTGTGGACTTTCTCATGAGAGGATGGGACAACTCAGAGGCCTGAGAGATTTCCTTTGAAGGCTTCAGGGCAGCAAATGACCCTCTCTCCCCTCTTAGACCCTCTGCTGCTCACCTGCTCCCATGGTGACTGAAATCAAAGTTTAAAAAAAAAACAAAAATAAACTAGAGGCTTCCACCATAAAATAATGCTCAACTGGCAACTGAGCCCATTCTCTCCCTGCCTCTCCTCTCATCTGGGCTGGAGGAGTTGGAGATGGTGCGGGAGAAAGGGAGGGACCTTGTAACCTCTTCCATTTATCATCAAGGACTTTTTTTACAGGCTCATGGGGAGGACGGGACTGAAGCTATGGCGTGGGTGGGTGTCTGTAGGGAATGTTTCCTTCAGATCTTGAGAACCCGAATAACTGTGCCTGAGAGGGGAAGATCACAAGCCCCAGCCTAGAGTCATGGAGTCTCCTGCAAAGCTCCCTAGATCTGCAGAAGGTAAGTCTGGTGGTCAAGAAGCAGCAGTGCTGGTCAGCAACTCAGACCTGCTTCCAGCAGGGTATTCTGGGAGAAAACAAAAATCTACCTCCCTCCAATACTGAATGTAACACAGGAGCACAGAAGAGAAAAAAGAATCTGACTTCTGCTGCCTCCCACTCCTGGGAATTTATTTTTATTGAGTGTATTTTTATTGGATAGCATCTGGAATCAAACATAGGCCTGCTTTGCTGACTCCACTGTGCTGGGCCTAGAGCTTTCTGGATGTGGAAATAAAAATCCTCTCTTGGAGCATTAATGGAAAGGGGGCAAAAGGAACAGGGTGAGCTCGCAATATCCAGTGGGAGCAAGTCACCTCTCCAATTTGGACTTTCCTCCTCATTTATGGAGCAAAGGGGTGGGAATACGTTATTTCTAGGGTTCCTCCCAGCTCTGACATTCCCTGTTCTAAGAGTTCTCCCAGCTCTGACATTCTCTGTTCTAAGGTCTCTCCCAGCTCTGACAGTCTCTGTTCTAAGGTCTCTCCCAGCTCTGACATTCTGGGTTCTAAGCTCTCTCCCAGCTCTGACATTCTCTATTCTAAGCTCTCTCCCAGCTCTGACATTCTGGGTTCTAAGGTCTCTCCCAGCTCTGACATTCCCTGTTCTAAGGTCTCTCCCAGCTCTGACATTCTCTGTTCTAAGGTCCCTCACAGCTCTGACATTCTGTTCTAAGGTCTCTTCCAGCTCTGACATTCTGGGTTCTAAGGTCTCTCCCAGCTCTGACATTCTGGGTTCTAAGGTCTCTCCCAGCTCTGACATTGTCTGTTCTAAGGTCTCCCAGCTCTGACATTGTCTGTTCTAAGGTCTCTCCCAGCTCTGACATTCTCTGTTCTAAGGTCTCTCCCAGCTTTGACATTGTCTGTTCTAAGGTCTCTCCCAGCTCTGACATTCTCTATTCTAAGCTCTCTCCCAGCTCTGACATTCTGGGTTCTAAGGTCTCTCCCAGCTCTGACATTCTGTGTTCTAAGGCCTCTCCCAGCTCTGACATTCTCTGTTCTAAGGTCTCACAGCTCTGACATTCCCTGTTCTAAGGTCTCTCCCAGCTCTGACATTGTCTGTTCTAAGGTCTCTCCCAGCTCTGACATTGTCTGTTCTAAGGTCTCTCCCAGCTCTGACATTGTCTGTTCTAAGGTCTCTCCCAGCTCTGACATTCTCTATTCTAAACTCTCTCCCAGCTCTGACATTCTGGGTTCTAAGCTCTCTCCCAGCTCTGACATTCTGGGTTCTAAGTTCTCTCCCAGTTCTGACATTCTCTGTTCTGAGCTCTCTCCCAGCTCTGATATATCAGTTGCCAAATTGTATCATTTCTCTTTCCACGCTATCTCTGGCACAGTGCCCTCTTCTATACTCCCACAGTCACCGGTCGAGTTAAAGCCCTCGACACCTCTCTCCAGGATTATTTCAAAAGCCTTGTAACTAGTCTCTCTGCCTCCAGTTCTCCCCGCTCTGCTCTATCCTCCACATAACTGCCAAAATGACTTTCTGCTTTGGTTATATCCCCCTCACCCCACTCAATAGACTTCTATGGTTCCCTATTGACTCCAAGTCCAAATAGAAATTCTTCCACTTAGCATTTAAGCCTTTCACAACCTGGTCGCAATCTACCTTTCCAGACTTAATATATTTCAATTCATAACAGAAGGAAATGCTAAATTTATCAGAGATGAATGAAAACAAAGATGCGATTTTCTTCCCACCTCAATTCATAGATCCCCCTCCCCCCCCCTCCATCTATCTGTAGACTCCTTGAAAGCATTTGTAAATCAGGGATCAAGAAGCCTTGTTCTCCTCCAAGCCTCTTATTTTACTGAGGATTTGAGAGTTTCAGAGTCTTGCCCAAAGTCAGAAGTAGTAATAGATGAAGATTTGAACCCAGATTCCTTGGGACTTTTGTCAATTTCTTATCTTTTCTTCCAGCTGGATGATCCAAGGTTTCTAGGTAGTGAATGGAGAATGCTGGTCTTGGAGTCAGGAGCACCCAAATTCCAAACCTGCCTTAGAAATGCATTAGTTGTGTGACCCATAACTTATCTACTTTTTGTTTCCGTTTCCTCATCTGTAAAATGGGGAGAACAATATCACCTACTCTCTTCATACCCTGCCAAGGGTTATCCTTTGTAAAATGCTCAGCAAACCTTAATGTACTACATATTATGATGCTTTCTGTCTATCTTACTGACTACAAGAGGCCCGAAAAGCTATGAGACTGTGACTAAAAAGATGCTGCTAAGATTGACATTGAAGATACTCTGGCCACCGGTTTATGGGGGGAATCCATCAAAAAACTAATAAACAAACAAACAAATTAAGTTCGCCTCTTTCTCATCCCCAAGAGAACTCTTACAAGATATGAGGGCAGAGCTGGGGCAGGGACGGTGAAGGGGAGCATGAGAATAGGAGACGAGCACATTAGTTAGGGTCACTGCCGTTGTTTAGTTATTTGCAGTCATTTTTGACTCTTGTTGACCCCATTTGGGGTTTTCTTGGCAGAGATACTGGAGTGGTTTGCCATATCCTTTTCTGGCTCATTTTACATGTAAGGAAACTGAGGCAACCAGATTCAAACTCCCTGATCCCAGGCCTGGCACTCTACCCATTGTGCCACCTAACTGCCCTAGTTGGGGCCACTAGCAGATGGAGACCTAGCCCATGGCAGTGGGAACAAAATGGCAAGAGAGCTAGAGCTGAAAGCTAACTCTAAAGATAATAGCTGATTGACCCTCATTTGTCTAGTCCTTGCCCTTCTGCCTTAAGAGATGTTAAGAGAGAAAGTAAAGTTGTTGTTTTTTTTTTAAAGGGCAGCTGGATGTAGTAGTAGATAGAACATTAGGTGTAGGGAAGACCTGAATTCAAATCTACCCTCATACACTTTTTAGCTCTGTGACCCTGGGCAAGGCACTTAACCTTGTTTGCCTAGCCCTTATCCTTCTGGCTTAGAGTTGTTACTAAAACACAATGTAAGGGTTAAAATAATAGTTTTAAAAAATAGCCAAGCTACATGGAAGCCCCATAGAAAAGATGGAGCTGTTCATGCTACTTGAAAACAGCACTGAGGAATCTACTTTCCTGTTTCTGCTTCTCTCTCTCTCTCTCTCTCTCTCTCTCTCTCTCTCTCTCTCTCTCTCTCTCTCTCTCTCTCTCTCTCTCTCTCTCTCTCTCTCTCTCTTCCTCTCTCTCTCTCTCTCTCCATCTCTCTCTCTCCATCTCTGTCTCTGTCTCTCTCCCCATCTCTGTCTTTCCATCCCTCATTCAGTCAGTGGATGGGAGATAAAGTCAAACTTGAAACAATCATGGAAGGTCATTGCTAGTCTGGCAGCACCCTAATTTCATGATATTCTTGTTAACAAGATGCTCTGCTGTTACTCTGCTGCTAAAGGGTCACAATGATTGGTTGTGGGGCTCACCCTAATTGTGGTTCTAGAAAGCAATGGTACGACTGGAAAGAGGCCGGAGGAGGATAAAAGAACTGGGAGGTTTCGTCTCGAGAAGACACAAGGGGTGGGAGGTCAAGAAGGTTGTCGTCTAGTATTTAAGAGGGCTGGCACTGAGAAGATGGATTACACTCATTCTGCTTGGCCCCGAAGAGCAGAACCAGGAACATTGGGTGGATTTTGAAAAAGAGGCAAATTTAGACTCATTGAAAGGAAAAACAGCCTGACTCGGCTGGCACCAGGAGCAGCCTCTCTGGCCCCAGTCTCAGCTTCTGTGGAAAAGGGCCAGCAAATACTCTCACTGCCAACCAGCCAGATGGACGTCCAGTGGCGCCTGGTGGGGGACCTATCTCCTCAAGCATTTGGAGCAGAAGGGATTCCTCCTTCTGGCCATGGAGGTTTCTTAGTTCCCCGGAAGAACATCTGAAACAGTATCACATACCCTGCAAAGGGTGGACCATTTTCTGCTGAAGTCCATAAATTCAGAGGCGATTGGGGACCCGGTCTGGGGCTGTATCATTGATGGTGGTGAAGATAGGCAGAGGGAGGGCTGGGGAGGCCAGCCTGAGCCCAGCACCACTTGGGAGGATTTCTACATCCAAGATGGTCATGATTCATGCACAGCAGTGATTTGGGGAGAAAGTAATCAGCCAGCATACCGGTGGCTCATGACAGGGTCGCCAGATCAGAATTTTAAACTAGTAACCCATATCCCATCTAATGATCCATCCCGTGTGTGTGTGTGTGTGTGTGTGTGTGTGTGTGTGTGTGTGTGTGTGTACACATCACTTTGTAGTTATTTGGAATTTACAGTGTCCTGAATGTTTTATTTATATAAAGTTTATTTTATTTATGTAATACTATTTATTTTCTTTACTTAAAATAAGTTTTTCAAGATTTAAGCTGCACTAAGACTTGGGACACAATGTGTAATGCTTTAAAGGTTTTAAAGTAATTGATATTTGAACCTCACACCGCCCATGCTGTAGGCATTATCCCCGTTATATAGATAACGAAACTGAGATTCAGTGACATTAACAGCAATAAATAGCTTGGGCTTATATAATGCCTTATATAATGCTAAGGTTTGCAAAGCCCTTGATAAATGTTATTTCACTTTGTCTTCCTTGGAGATAGTTATTATTAGCCCCATTTTACAGGTGAGGAAAGGGAGGAAGAGTGGTTAAGCGACTTGCCTAAGGTTACACACTTACGTGTCTGAAGCCACATTTGAACCCAGACCTTCCAGACTACGGGTCTAGTACTCTAACCACTGCACCATATAGGTGCCTCTTCTTTAAGTGAATTGCTCATCCCTGCTCACAGGAATAACAGGTTGCAGAGTTGGGGTTTAAATGCCAATCTATACGACTCTGACTCTGTCACATGTGTACTCCTTGCTCAAATTATCATGCATATATTTATCTATTTACATGTTATAAGCAATCAAGTGACTCCATGGTGTATAATTGAAAATCTGTCATCACACATTAATTATAATTTTTTCAGTGTATATAGTATTGGATTGGGGTCAGGAAGACCTGAGATCAAATCCAAACTACCTCTGTCTACCTCAGTTTCCTCATCTGTAAAATGGGGGTAATAGCATATACTTCTTTGGGTTGCTGTGGGGTCAAAACAAAATAATATCTGCAAAATACTTTGTAAACCTTAAAGTGTTACATAAATATATACAAGTATATATAAAAATGCTAGCTATTGTTGTTATTGCGCTTATTGGTGGGGGGGATCCTATGCCTCCAGCCACATAGAACAGAAGTATAGTTTTTACTTTGCCTGTTCCAGCACCCATCAGAGTGCCTTCCTTGCACACAGCAGGTATACAATAAATGCATGTTGGCACAAATAGGGATAAATGCTATCTATCCCAAGGTAGAGTGGAGGTGGCAGATTCCCTGTAACTAGAGGTCTTCAAGCAGAAGATGTCTGGCCACAACAGGAAGGTTCTCAGTTTGGTACAGCCTGGCCTAAAGGGCCTCAGAGATCTCTTCTATCTCAGAGATTTTGTGAAATACTGGCATTCTGGATGGCCACTAGAAAACCCAGCCTCTTCCCTTTTTAAAAAATGTTAAATCTTACTCTCTAAGTAACAGTTCCAAGACAGAAAAGTACTAAGGGCTAGGCAATTGAGGTTAAGTGACTTGCCCAGGGTCAGAGTAAGTGTCTGAAGCCAGATTCGAACCCAAGCCCTCCCATCTCCAGGTCTGAATCTCTATCCACTGAGCCACCTAGCCAGAGAGCCAGACTCCCTCTGCAGGAGTCTGGGTTTGGGAGCCAGACCATAGTACCCTATATGGATAGTGTCACGGCAGATGAACCTTTCAGTAGTGGGCATGGAGCTAAGAGGAAGTCTGGAGCCCCCATCTGTGTGTCCTTGGAAGAGTCCACGGCAGTTGCTAAGTCCTCTTTGTACAAGACAGCCTCTCAAAGGACCACCACTAGCAGGGATGGGATGCTTCAAACGGAACATGATATCCTTGGAGAGCTGCCTTCAGCCACTGCCTTAGACCTCTCCAGAAGCCGTGGCAGAAGGAGCAGGAGCATGCTGGGGGAAGTCAGCCCAGGCTGCGACCTCGATTTGGATCAACGGCACTTCCGGGTCAGACAGGAGGCTAACCATGGGGCAGGTGGGTGGATAGACTCCTTCCACTTCCAGCCTGTAAGAGGTGGACAAGTGCTCGACAGCAGAGTTCCTCCACCAACCACACAGACGATCTTGGTCATGTCACTGCTAGGAACGGCGCCCAAATTTGTACCAGCTCTAGACGTGAGAGAAGAGTATGGGAATCACTGAGTCACAGAACCATTTCTTACATGCCAAGTGGGTTCCAGCCTACATCTTCTCATCCGAGGTCCAAAGCCACCCTGGGAGGTGCTGTCTGTCCATCCTTCACTTGTTTCAGTCCCACTCAACTCTTTAGGACCCCATTTGGGTTCTTCTTGGCAGAGATACTAGAACGGTTGGCCATTTCCATCTCTAGCTCATTTTATAGATGAGAAAATAGAGGCCAACAGGGTTTAGTGACTTGCCTAGAACTACATGGCTAGTAAGTATCTGAGTCAGTATTTGAACTCAGAACATCTTTCTGACTCCAGAGCTGGCACTTTTTGCACTGTGGTGCTGCCAGCTGCCTGTGAAGTAGGTAGCTAAGACAATACCTAGCATTTTTAAAGTTATGAGGGTCAATTAGATGTTTTATTAGATCCTCACAGCAACCCTAGGAGGTAGGGGCTATTTATTACTACCATTTTAACCTGAGGGCTAGAGAAGGGAAATGACTTGCCCAGGGTGACATAGCTAGTGTCTTTTTTTTTTTTAATATATTTTATTTGATCATTTCCAAGCTAGTGTCTTAAGGCAGAATTTGAACTTAAATCCAACCCTGTCCATTGTAGATTCTTATCTCCATTTTACATGAGAAAACTGAAACTTGGAGGATGTAGTTCAACTTATAAATATTTATTAAGTACCTACTATGTGCCAGTCCCTGTGCTTAGTGCTGGGGACACAAATTGTTCATAGCTAATAAAGAGCAGAGCTGAGACTCAGTCCTATGTCCTCTGAGAGGCAGTGTGGTTTAGTAGGATGGGTCCTGAACTGTTCTTATTAGCTGCATGACCTTGGGTAAGTCACTTCCAATTTGTGGACTCATTTCCTCATCTGTAAAACAAGGAGGATGGATTCACCAGCCTCTAAGAACCCATTCCAGGTCCAAATCTCTGGTCCTCTGACTCAATCCGACCCGATTCTTGCCACTGAATCATCCTTCCTCAGCTTTTTGGGTGCAGCCCAGCCTATATGATTCACGACTTTTGCTTCCCTTACAAGTGATACCCTGCATGGAAAATTATAGTATCTTTCACACCTCTAATGGACTTTTTCTGCTACTAGCAGGTTTGTGGTGTATAAACGGTCATAGAGGAGAATTCTGGGCTCTCCTTTCTCGTGAGAAGACAGATTGCAGAGACCTGATAGGAAACATCTTGCAGCAATGGGGAGAGACTTCTAGATAAGGCTTCTGGGGATCTCTGCCCAGACCCCAGGAGCAGCTGGATCCCCAGGCATCATTTTCTAGAAGCCAGGAAGGGTTGATTTTAGGCAAGTTCCCTTAGAACGATTCACAGTATCAGCCCTGCTTCAAAGGCCCTCCTTTCCTGACAATCTAAATTCTGCCCATTATTCAGTAGCAACTCCATGAAGCCTTCCCAGATTGCTACAGGCTTGGGTGGGCTTTTCCTTTTTTTAATTTTAAACCCTTGCCTTGTCTTAGAATTGATGCTAAATATTGATTCTAAGGCAGAAGAGCCATAAAGATTAAGCCACCAAGTTTAAGTGACTTGTCCAGGGTCACACAGCTAGTATGGTTTAAGCCCTGATTCCAGGACTGGTAGTCTGTCCACCAAGTCACCTTGCTGCCCCTTCAGTAGGCTTTCTGTCAACCAACCAACTAGCCAATCAATCAACCAACAAGTATATTATCTGTGCCAGACACAGTTCCTGCCCTCCCTCAAGGAACTTAATTCAATTAAATAGTTATTAAGCACCTACTATGTGTCAGGCACTATGCTGAGCATATGTACAACAAACATACATGTGTGTGTGTGTGTGTGTGTGTGTGTGTGTGTGTGCGCACAAAGGGGCATAGGCTGGCTAAGTAACTTATTTCTTGGGTATAGGGAACTCCCAGGTAAAGAAACTCTAGCAAGACAACATCTTCTTAAGAGAGTTACCCAGAGCCACACAGTTACTGTGTCAGAGGTGGAACTAGAACCTAAGTCTTCCTGACTTCAAGTCCAAATCTTTATAAAAAATTAATTTATATATATATATATATATATATATATATATATATATATATATATATATAAATAAGCCCTCACCCTCTGTCTTGGAATCAATACTATATATGGGTTCCAAGCCTAGGCATTGGGGGGGTTAAGTGACTTGCCCAGGGTCACACAGCTAGGAAGTGTCTGAGGTCAGATTTGAACCTATATATTTTTTTAAAAGATAATTTTAGGGGGAGGCAGGACTAGAAGAGGGGAAGATGAAGAAGGATCAGGATTTCTTCTTCCCGAGACTGAACATCTCTAATGTTTGAGTACATCCATCATATAGAAGGTGATGCTTGAGAGGAACTTAAAAAAATATTAGGAGAGGCAGCTAGATGGCACAGTGATTGGAGAGCCTGGGTCCAAATCTGCCCTCATGCCCTTCCTAGCTGTGTGACCCTGGACAAGTCACTTAACCCCAGTTGCCTAGCCCTTACCACTCTTCTGCCTTGGAATCAATATTTAGTTTTGATTCTAAGAGAGAAGGTAGGGGTTTAAAAAAAATTAGGAGGGACAGCTAGGTGGTACAGTGGATGGAGTGCCAGACTTGGAGTTAGGAAGACCTGGGTTCAAATCTTTCAGATACTTCTTGGCTGTGGGAACATGTGCAAGCCACTTAACCCCAATTGTCTAGCCCTTACTGCTCTTCTGACTTGGAATTTATACTAAAAAGGTAAAGGTTTTAAAAAACTCATTAGGGGTTTAAAGGAATGAGAAAGAGGAGAAATCCATTCCCGGTATGGGGGACAGCCTTTACGAAGAGACCAAGATAGATTAAAAGGGCTATCGTGGGTGAGGAATAGCAAGACAAAAGGAGCAGCATTCTGGTTTGCCTGGAATGCAGAGTGGGTTAGAGGACTTGTAATGTGAAAGATCCAGCTTGTGAAGACATTTTAAATCTTCAAAAGAGTTTACATTTGACCCCAGAAGTCATAGGGAGCCATTGGCATTTATGGAGTAGTAGAGGGATGATTTATCAGACTTGCACTTTGGGGAAATTAATTTGGTTGCTGTGTGGAGAAAAGACTAGAGGCAAAGAAACTAGTGTAATTAGGAGTAATTAGGAGTAAACCAAAGTAATTAGGGGATTACTGCTATAGTCTAGGTAAGAAGTGATGAGGGTCTGAATTAAGGTGTTAATTGTATGAATATAGAGAAATGGAGAGATGGACCCAGTAGGCACTTAATAATAGAATGCCCTTTGATGGATTGGCTTGCCAACTGAATAGGGGCTGAGAGGGAGGAGTCGAGGGTCCTGCAAGGTTGTGAACTCAGATGATGAGGTCCTAAACAGAAATATAGAAGTCCAGAGTGGGGATGGATTTGGGGGTGGGGCGTGATGATGAGTCCTATCTTGGCTTATTTCATTTCGAGATCCTTCCAAATGACCCATAGCAATTTGACTGTGTCAGACTATAGCTCAGGGGGGAGACTAGGGCTGGATATAGAGATCTTGGAGGCATCACAGAGGTGGTAATTCAAACCATGGGAGCCAATCAGGTCACCTAGGGAGAGAATGTATTGACAGTGAAGAAGGGGGCCCAGGACAGAACACTGGGGGCAAAATATGGATTAGAGTCGAGTGAAGGATACTGAGAAGGTCAAGTCAGGTAGGCAGGAGAAGAACCGAGGGACTGCAGTGTCCTGAAAACTCACGGGAGAGGATGGCCCAATGGAGTGTCCTCTGCTTCAGAGGGGTCAAGAAGGAGAAAGATGAGAAAAGGCCATTCAATTTGGTGACAAATTTAGGTGATTGCTAACTTTGGGCAGAGCTGTTTCAGCTGAGCAATGAGGTCTGAAGCCAGACGTCAGAGGTTTTGGAAGAGAATGAGAGGAGAGGAGATGGAGGTAAGAGTAGAGCCTTTTCTTGGAGATTGATTGCGAAAGAGGAAAGTTATAGAAAATAACCTTCGAGTACAGTAGGTTTTTGAAGGATGGGGAAGATGAGGCCAGGGTCCTCCAGAAAACAAGTAACAGAGCCAGGACTCTGCCTCTATAGTTAGCATTCTCTCATGGGACCATGCCATTCTGCATATCACCATGAAGAAGTTTTGTGGACTTGGCTGTGCTATAAGCAGCCTGAATTCTCTTTTTTTTTTCACTAGGGTGTTTATTATACAGCTGTAATTTTTTTTAACATAATTTTATTTGATCATTTCCAAACATTATTCATTGGGAACAAAGATCATTTTCTTTTCCTACCCCCCTCCCACCACCTCTCCCATAGCTGACGGGCGATTCCTCTGGGTATCACATTTGTCCTCAGTCCAAACTTTTTTCTATGTTGTTGGTATTTTCATTAAGGTGTCTCCTCAATCATATCCCCTCCACCCCTGTAGTCAAGCTGTTGCCTTTCCTCCTTGTTTTTACTCCCATAGTTTGTCCTCTGGTTGTGGATAGTGTTTTTCTCCTAGATCCCTGCAGATTGTTCAGGATCACTGCATTGCCACTAATGGAGAAGTCCATTACATTCGATTGTACCACAATGTATCAGTCTCTGTGTACAATGTTCTCCTGGTTCTGCTCCTCTTGCTCTGCATCACTTCCTGGAGGTTGTTCCAGTCGCCATGGAATTCCTCCACTTTATTATTCCTTTGAGCACAATAGTATTCCATCACCAACATATACCACAATTTGTTCAGCCATTCTCCAATTGAAGGGCATCCCCTCATTTTCCAATTTTTGGCCACCACAAAGAGCGCAGCTATGAATATTCTTGTACAAGTCTTTTTCCTTATTATCTCTTTGGGGAACAAGCCCAGCAGTGCAATGGCTGGATCAAAGGGCAGACAGTCTTTTATTGCCCTTTGGGCATAGTTCCAAATTGCCCTCCAGAATGGTCGGATCAATTCACAACTCCACCAGCAATGAATTAATGTCCCCACTTTGCCACATCCCCTCCAGCATTCATTACTTTGCATAGCTGTCATGTTAGCCAATCTGCTAGGTGTGAGGTGATACCTCAGAGTTGTTTTGATTTGCATTTCTCTGATTATAAGAGATGTAGAACACTTCTTCATGTGCTTATTAATAGTTTTGATTTCTTTATCTGAAAACTGCCTATTCATGTCCCTTGCCCACTTATCAATTGGAGAATGGCTTGATTTTTTGTACGATTGATTTAGCTCTTTGTAAATTTGAGTAATTAAACCTTTGTCAGAAGTTTTTATGGAGATTGTTTCCCAATTTGTTGCTTCCCTTCTGATTTTGGTTACATTGGCTTTGTTTGTACAAAAGCTTTTTAATTTGATGTAGTCGAAATTATTTTACATTTTGTGACTCTTTCTAAGTCTTGCTTGGTTTTAAAGTCTTTCCCTTCCCACAGGTCTGACATGTATACTATTCTGTGTTCACCTAATTTACTTATAGTTTCCTTCTTTATGTTCAAGTCATTCACCCATTCTGAATTTATCTTGGTGTAGGGTGTGAGGTGTTGATCCAAACCTAATCTCTCCCACACTGTCTTCCAATTTTCCCAGCAGTTTCTGTCAAATAGTGGATTTTGTCCCAAAAGCTGGGATCTTTGGGTTTGTCATAGACTGTCTTGCTGAGGTCACTTAACCCAAGTCTATTCCACTGATCCTCCTTTCTGTCTCTTAGCCAGTACCAAATTGTTTTGATGGCCACTGCTTTATAGTAGAGTTTGAGATCTGGGACTGCAAGTCCTCCTTCCTTTGCATTTTTTTTCATGAGTTCCCTGGATATCCTTGATCTTTTGTTCTTCCAAATGAACTTTGTTATGGTTTTTTCTAATTCAGTTAAGAAGTTTTTTGGTAGTTCAATGGGTATGGCACTAAATAAGTAAATTAATTTGGGTAGGATTGTCATTTTTATTATGTTAGCTCGTCCCACCCATGAGCAATCAATGTTTTTCCAATTGTTTAGATCTAGTTTTAACTGTGTGGAGAGTGTTTTGTAGGTGTGTTCATATAGTTCCTGTGTTTGTCTCGGCAGATAGATTCCTAAGTATTTTATATTGTCTAGGGTGACTTTAAACGGAATTTCTCTTTCTAATTCTTGCTGCTGAGATGTGTTGGAGATATATAGAAATGCTGATGACTTATGCGGGTTTATTTTGTATCCTGCAACTTTGCTAAAGTTGTTGATTATTTCGAGTAACTTTTTGGTTGATACCCTAGGATTCCTTAAGTAAACATCACGTCATCCGCAAAGAGTGATAGCTTGGTCTCCTCATTGCCAATTTTAATACCTTCAATTTCTTTTTCTTCTCTAATTGCTACTGCTAGTGTAGCAGCCTGAATTCTTAAAGACACAGAGAACAACAAAAGTGTAGGCAATGGAAATTCTGTGACACATGTTTAGCTGCTATTATATCCTGGACAATGTCTCCTGAGCCTCACCCTAATTCCTTATATCTGTGTTAGAAATCATGGAACTCTGATAGTGAGAGGCTATGGGACCCTGAGAAGGGCACAATGGTTCGAGTATTAAATAACTGAGATCCTGTCATCCTGGTCCACTGGGGTCTAAAAGTCCAGATCATCAACACACAAACAAGGAAGGAACATCAAAGGTCATCCAATCCAAGCCTCGACTGGACAAAAACCTTTTCTTAAACATCTCTTACAAATGGTCATCCTGCTTTTCCTTGATGGACTCCAGGGAGAGGGAGCTCACTGCCTCCTGAAGCAGCCCATTCCCCTTCTGGACAGCTCTAGTGGTGAGGAATGTTTTCCTCGTACTAACCCGAACTCTGTCTCTCTATGGCTTTCCTCCATTGCTCCAAGTTTTGCTCTCCAGGACAGACAAATGAATTGAGAGGAGAGTGCTCCTTCTTCCCCAAGACTTGAAGATAGCTATTATAACCCCACCCAAATCTGAGCATTCCTAATTTCCTCAGTCCCTTCCTAGTGATTCTCTCTGCTCTTCTCACTCTCCTTTGGATATGCACCGGCTTGATAATGTTCTTCCTATAATCCAACACCTAGAACTGACCATGGCATTCCATGGGTGGCTTGGCTGAGGCAGAGGAAAAGTGGGGCTGTCACCTCCCTCCCTCATTCTGAACATTCAGACGCCGGTGATTATTTAGCTTGTTGTCTGCCAAGCCACGGGACTGATTCACATTGACTTTGTAGCCCACAAAAACCTCAAGATCTCTTCATATGAACTGCTGTCTAGCCATCCCCACCCCCAACAGAGCTGATTTTTGAATTTACATGTAAGACTTAATATTTGTAGGATCCCTTCCCCCACAAACACATGTCCACATATACCCTCTTTTGCCTGATAGCCTTCTCAAAACAGAAGATCCTGATGCGCTTCCTCTGATCAGTCAAGTCCTCCCAGAATTTCCTTCCTTAAAGAAGAACCCAGGCCCACCATATTTGCTCCTTCATTTTTCTCTGGTCTCTGCACCTGACTCTTCAGACTTCTTTCTCTACCACATTTCCATTGGATACCATTTCTCCTTGTCTTCTCTGGTGGAAATATAAGCACTTTGAGGGCAGGACTATCTTTGTTTGTTTGTTTTTATTGGTACCCCCATTGCTTGTGCCTAGTACAAGACTTGACCAACCCCATACTGTGACTAATGATTGGTCCTTCCCATAGATTTGCCACAGGAGGTACCTCATCACTAGTTGGAGGACCAATCACTAGTCACAGTATATTGGTGGTGATCTGTATCTCTGGAAAGAACTTCCACACTGAGGAGATTCCAGATCCATCTGAGTAACAGAATATGGATTCTACTAGGAGAAAAGGGATGGAGGTAAGAAAAGAAAAACCAGAGCATAAGAAGTGTTCTCTAATGGGATCCTATTTCATGCTTACTTCCATTTTGGGAAAGGAGTACTTGTCTGAGAGGGAGAACTTCCTTAACCTATATTTGACTTTTGTCATTAATAGGATTAGAGGTAACTGTGGCTCAGTGGTTATAAGCACTGGGCAGTTCAAATCTGCCTTCAGACACTTCCTGATGGTATGACCTCTAGGCAAGTCATTTGATCTCTTATTCCCTGTTGAAAAGAACTACTATTGGCAAAAGAAATGGCAGACCTCTCCAGTATCCTTGCCAAAAAACCCCCATGGATAGCTATGGTCCATGGAGATAACAAGAATTGGACATTGGACACCACTGAACAACATTAATAGGATTACCATAGAATCTCAGCACCAATCTTAACAGCCTTATTGGAGGCAGCTAGGTAGCATGGTTGATAGACCCCTAGCCTTGGAGTCAGGAAGACCTGAGTTCAAATCCAGTCTCAGACACTGAATTAGTTGTGTGACTCTATATAGGTGATTTTTTTTTAATTATTATCAGAAATTTAAGTCATGGTAGAATTTCAGCTCTTCAATGTAGTCTGACTGGCACCATAGTTATTTTTCTTTTTTTTTTTTTTGCTTTTCTCTATATTTCTTTTTTTTTAAACATTATTTTATTTGGTTGTTTTCATACATTATTCACTGGAAACAAAGATCGTTTTCTTTTCCTCCCCGCCCCTTCCCACCCCCACCCCCCTTTCCCTCTCCCATAGCCGACGCATGATTCCACTGGTTATCACATGTGTTCTTGACTCGAACCCATTTCCCTGTTGTTGGAATTTGCATTATAGTGTTCATTTAGAGTCTCTCCTCAGTCTTATCTCCTCCAACCCTGTAGTCAAGCAGTTGCTTTTCATCGGTGTTTTTACTCCCACAGTTTATCCTCTGCTTGTGGATAGTATTTTTTAGATCCCTGCAGATTGTTCAGGGACATTGCATTGACACTAATGGAGAAGTCCATCACCTTCGATTGTACCACAATGTATCAGTCTCTGTGTATAATGTTTTCCTGGTTCTGCTCCTTTCGCTCTGCATCACTTCCTGGAGGTTGTTCCAGTCGCCATGGAATTCCTCCACTTTATTATTCCTTTGAGCCCAATAGTATTCCATCACCAACATATACCACAATTTGTTCAGCCATTCCCCAATTGATGGGCATCCCCTCATTTTCCAATTTTTGGCCACCACAAAGAGCGCAGCTATGAATATTCTTGTACAAGTCTTTTTGTCCATTATCTCTTTGGGGTACAAGCCCAGCAGTGCTATGGCTGGATCAAAGGGCAGACAGTCTTTTATCGCCCTTTGGGCATAGTTCCAAATTGCCCTCCAGAATGGTCGGATCAATTCACAACTCCACCAGCAATGAATTAATGTCCCCACTTTGCCACATCCCCTCCAGCATTCATTACTTTGCATAGCTGTCATGTTAGCCAATCTGCTAGGTGTGAGGTGATACCTCAGAGTTGTTTTGATTTGCATCTCTCTGATTATAAGAGATGTAGAACACTTCTTCATGTGCTTGTTAATAGTTTTGATTTCTTTGGCTGAGAACTGCCTGCTCATGTCCCTTGCCCATTTGTCAATTGGAGAATGGCTTGATTTTTTGTACAATTGATTTAGTTCTTTATAAATTTGAGTAATTAAACCTTTGTCAGAGGTTTTTATGAAGATTGTTTCCCAATTTGTTGCTACCCTTCTGATTTTGGTTGCATTGGTTTTGTTTGTACAAAAACTTTTTAATTTGATGTAATCCAGATTATTTATTTTGCATTTTGTAACTCTTTCTAATTCTTGCTTGGTTTTGAAGTATTTCCCTTCCCAAAGGTCTGACATGTATACTATTCTGTGTTCGCCTAATTTTCTTATAGTTTCCTTCTTTATGTTCAAGTCATTCACCCATTCTGAATTTATCTTGGTGTAGGGTGTGAGGTGTTGATCTAAGCCTAATCTTTCCCACACTGTCCTCCAATTTTCCCAGCAGTTTTTATGAAATAGTGAATTTTTGTCCCAAAAGCTGGGATCTTTGGGTTTGTCATATACTGTCTTGCTGAAGTCGCTTGCCCCCAGTCTATTCCACTGATCCTCCTTTCTGTCTCTTAGCCAGTACCAAATTGTTTTGATGACCGCTGCTTTGTAATATAGTCTGAGATCTGGGACTGCAAGACCCCCTTCCTTTGTATTTTTTTTTCATTATTTCCCTGGATATCCTTGATCTTTTGTTCTTCCAAATGAACTTTGTTATGGTTTTTTCTAAATCAGTAAAAAAAATTTTTGGAAGTTCCATGGGTATAGCACTAAATAGATAGATGAGTTTGAGTAGGATGGTCTATATAGGTGAATTTTAACCTCTGCCTGTCACCATTTTCTCATCTATAAAATGGAAATAATAATAGCACCTACCAATCACAACAGAATTATTGTAAGGATCATAATGTTTGTAAAGTGCCTTGCAAGCTTTAAAGCTTCACATAAGTGCTACTTATTCTTCTGTTTCCCAACCTGTACAATAGTAAAGTATAATTTATTGATGAATTGTCAAAAAAATCCACGTATTTGCCATATTTCCCTTAGAACATTTAAAGCAACTAACATGGGCTACCTCTGACTGCCTTGCAGAGCTCAGAACCTGGAAATTGTCCATGTTTTGTGCAAAGATGACACCAATGGAAGGGAAGCCCAGCAGCAGCACCCCATTTAATACATACTCCAAAAGGTGGGGGTGGCCTTCCTTTTCCTCCAAGTTTGCAAGAGCAGGTAGAGCCTGTAACAGACAAAAAGTCCTAATTCCAGAGGTAAAAGCCAGGAATATGAATAAACAGAAGCCTGATGATGAAGACATTTTTTTGGATCCAGGGACCGTTTGGATACAAGATCAGAGAACAAGAGAAATGCTTCCATGACTATAGGCAGAGTTTCAGGTAAAGATATGGCTTGGTCACAAAGTCTATTAAAATTCCTGGAAGATATTTATTTATTTTTATGAAATTATGTGGTTGTCAATATTTATTATATCTCAAGTCAGAAATTTCTTTACAAAATAGAGAGGAAACAATAAAGTAGAGAAATGTGAAGGGGATAGAAAAGTTATCTATCCTATCTTAATCCAGGCAGAGATTAACTAGCTCTCAACCTGGAAGAGATTTAAAAAGGGTATCATAAATGAATCAGGAGATCTAGAGTAGAGGTGTCAAACATGGGGAAGCATGAGGACCACAACCCCCACAACTCCAGGATCAAATTAAAACATAACTGGAGTGGCTCCATGGACAGAGAGCCAGGTCTGGTGATGGGAAATCCCAGGTTCAAATCTGGCTTTAGACACTTCTTGGCTGTGTGACCCTGGGCAAATAGTTTAAACCCAGTTGTCTAGCCCTCATAGCTCTTCTGCCTAGACAGAAGGTAAGGATTTTTTAAAAATACCCAACTGGGGAATTTTTAGCAAAATAAACTAAATACAATACAACATAGATAATGTTCATTTCTGGTTTTCTAAGTCAACATACAGTCCATAGGAATCTGTTTCTTTTTGAGTTTGACAAAACTGGTCTAGAGGAAAGAAGTGGAATGAGAATAAATAGCTTAAAATAGGAAGTGCAAAATCTTACCCAAATAATAGATTAGAAGAAGGGATCAAACAAAAACCAATGACTCTATGAAACAAGAAGAAGCATCAGAATAAAATCAGAAGACTGAATGTAATGTAATTACAATGAAATGTAAGCGTTTGCCCTACAAAAACAAATGCTCCAGAAAGCAGACCAAAGAGTTAACTTTAAGAATCATCAGGCTACTTGACAACCACAAGCAAAAAAAAAAAATCCTATACTTTAAGAAATTTAGATGAAACCTTCTGAGACCTATTAGAACCAGAGGGCAAAGTGAAAACAAAAATAATTCACATTACCTTCTAAGAGAAACCCTAAAATGAAAACTCTTGAGAATGTCAT
The DNA here is from genome assembly GCF_027887165.1 of Monodelphis domestica. NCBI lineage: Eukaryota > Metazoa > Chordata > Mammalia > Didelphimorphia > Didelphidae > Monodelphis > Monodelphis domestica. Next base: position 374,227,935 of record NC_077230.1, on the reverse strand, counting down.
AACCACAAAGAATGCTGTCCATCTCCAGAGAGAAATGTTGGAATCTGAAGCATACAATTTTTCACTTTAGTTTATTTGAGGGTTTTGGTTTTATATGATTATATTCTTACAAAATTGAACAATATGGAAATATGTTTTGCATGATAATACATATATAACTCAGATCGAATTGCTTGCCAGCTCCGGGAGGGGAGAGGAAAGGGAGAGAGGGAAACATTTTGGCTCATATAGCTTCAGAAAACTTTTGTGGAAATTTGTTCCTACATGAAATTGGTAAAATAAAATTTCTTTATAAGTTAAAAAAATGTCCTGGCCAAAATCTAGGGCATCCATGTAGTTTAAAGAAAAAATAATTTAAATAGTCAAAAAGAAGAGTTCAATTACCAAGGTACCACAGCCAAGAACAAACAAGGCTTGGCATCTACCATTTCAAAGGACAGGAAGGCAAGGAATATGATATTCCAATAGGAAAAAGCTAAAAGCTTATAACCACAAATAACTTAACTGGAAAAACTAAGTATAATTCTACAGAGGAGGAAAAACGGATCTTTAATGAAATAGAGAACTTTTAAACATCCCTGATGCAAAGACCAAAGTTGAACAGAATCTTTGAAATGCAAACACAGAGAAACTGAGATGGGTGACTACACTGAAGCAAATGGAAGAGACTAAAGGAAATGTTACATTCTTATATGAGAAGAAGAAACAAATGTCCTAAGGTCAAGAGTCATAGAGGTAGTACCACTCTTTCCTCAAGGGGGAGTCTTCTCATACCTGGAGTAGATCCCAACAGGTGAGGCCTGATGGTTTCCCTCAATCTGATTTAGTGTGTCTGCTGAGAGTTTTAACAGGGTAAAAGCTGCTGCACATCCTATAGCTTCATGGAACCACAAGTGAGAGTTGGGTGAAAGGCTGACACCAAAGGTTGATGAGCAGCCCTGAAAAGGACCCAGCAAGTCCTCTCATCAGAGGCACTTATTTTGTCCGAATACTTGTAGGTGTTAATATTATACCCATTTTTCAGTTGAGGAAACTGAGGCAGACAGAGGTTAAATGACTAAACAGCTAGGAAATATCTAAGATGGAATTTGAATTCAGGTCTTCCTGACTCAAAGACCAGCCCTCTATCACTATGCTACCTGCTGCCTCTAAGTATAGACATAGGCAGCATTGATGGTACTTACCTAGAGGAAGGGGTGGGGAACCTCACTTTCATATGAATGAAATATAGGAGGATTGAATACACAAATACACACATGCAAAGAGTTTTCTGTAGGAAAAAAATTAAATTCAAAAGAGAAAATAGGCAGGGATAGAAAGGAAGAAGGGTTTAAGGGAGAGGAGGAATTAAAAATAAGGGAGGGATTAGTTATAAGCAAAACAAACTCCAGCTTTGAAGAATGGATCCAGAAGGGAGGATTAAAAAAACCAAATATTTGAAGATAGCTGTCACATCCTTCCTGAATTTTTCTCTTGTTCAAGCTGAACAGCCCCAGGTCATTCAATTGATCCTCCCATGGCATGGTATCCAGATCTCCATATCTCCGTTGTCCTTTTGGGGGGCTTTCCAGCTTCTCAATGGCCTTCCTCAAATGTGGTATCCTCAGATCTGATATTCCAGATGTCATGTGAACAGGGCAAGACTAATTCCTCCCTTATGCTGGTCACTCTGCCTCCATTTATGCACCCTAAGATTTCATTCGTTTTTGGGGGTTGCTATGTCACACTGTTGACTCCTACTGCACTTGAAGTCTCATCTCTTAATCAAAACAGAGGACAGTGTATTTAATTGGGCAGCCAAAACAGGATCTCACTTCTTTCTCCCTAAAGAGCAAGATAATCTTATTTATTTTATTTATGAAGTGTCTAGACATGCTCACCCTGCCTCAAAGGAATATTCAGTGTTCCATTTTTTCCTGTTAGAAAATGTTACTTCAGAAATGTTTCAAGCTCATCTCATTTATTCCTATTCCTGTGGAAAGTATGTCCATTTTGGGAGGTCTAACATAGCAAAAATGATTTATTGGTGGATAAAAACCCAAATGTGGGCATATAAAAAGCTTATATATATGAATATACCTAGAAATCTAATATGCATGTATACATTTATAAATATGTTTCTATATTATATACTTATACATATGTATATACTTATTTATATAGATTTATATTTCAAATTCCTTGCCATTAAATGTAAACATTCCACTCTTTTTAATCTAAACTATTGCCATTCATTTCGATTAACCAATGATCTATTAACACCTTCTTTGTGCCAGGTAGAACAAAGACAAAATAACACAGTCCCTTTCTTCAAGGAACTCATACTCTATCAGGGGAAACTATATATATGTGTATAGGTAGGTGGGTAGGTAGACACAAAAATAGATCCAAGGTGGTTTTTGACATTAACATCTGGGGGAAACAGAAAAATCTTCCATGTATTAGACAGCATTTGTTCAATCAATAAATTAGGCTCTGGATCTCTTCCTATCTGTCCAATGATTTCTTTCTTTTTTTAAAAACCCTTACCTTTGGTCTTGGAGTCAATACTGTGTATTGGCTCTAAGGCAGAAGAGTGGTAAGGGCTAGGCAATGGGGATCAAGTGACTTGTCCAGGGTCACACAGCTGGGAAGTGTCTGAGGCCAGATTTGAACCCAGGACCTCCCATCTCTAGGCCTGGCTCTCAATCCACTGAGCTACCCAGCTGCCCCCTCAATGGTTTCTTCTAAGTCTCCTTTGTTAGATCTTCATCCAGACCATGCCTAGTAACCATAGGTGTCCTCCATGACTCTGTCTTAGACCCTTTTCCCTTCTACTTTTATATTATTTCATTTGGTGATATCATGAGCGCTCTTGGAGTCAATTATCATGTCTGCTAATGATTCTCAAATCTTCTTTTCTAGTCCTACCTTCTTTCCTGATCTCTAGGCTCCCATCTTGCACTGTCTATTGAACTAGATGTTCTGAAGACATCTTAAGTTCAACTTATCCTTAACCAAACACATTATCCCCCCCCCCCCAAGACTTCTCTACTTCCTAACTTCCCTATTACTATTGAGGACATCACTATTCTCCCAATTACGTAGAACTACAGCCTAGGAGCCATCCGGAACTCCACAGTCTCTTTCACTCCCATTCACCATCCAATCAGTTGCCAAGTCTGTTATTTCTGCCTTCATAATACATCTCATATATGTTCCCTTCTCTCCACTGATATGCCACTCCCCTGGTGCAGGCCCTCATCACCTCTTGCTTAGAGTCTTGCAAAAGTCTTCTTGTGGGGCTCCCTGACTCAAATCTCTACCTGCTTCAGCCCATCCTCCCCTTAGCTGTCAAATTGATTTTCCTAAAGTGAGAGTCTGACCACATCACATCTCCCCCATCTAATAAACTCTAGTGGCTCCCCATTATCTCCAAGATCAGATACAAAATCCTTTGTTTGGCTTTTAAAGCTCTTCATAACTTGGCTCCTTCCTGCCTTTCCAGTCCTCTTAAACTTTACTCTCCCCCCCCACATACTCTTATCTACTGACACCGGTCTTGTTGCTCCTCACAGAAGACACTCCAGCTCTTGGAGCCAAGCATTTTTTATTGCTGCCCCCGTGCCAGGGATATTCCCCCTCTTTGTTACATGGTCTTCTAGCTTTCCTAGCCTCCTTTAAATCTCACCTTCTAGAGGGAGCCTTCTCCAATCCCTCTTGATTCTATTGCCTTCTCTCTTAATTATTTCCTTTTAATCCTCTATAGAGCTTGTCTGCACATATTTGTTCACTTGTTTTCCCCATTAGACTGTGACCTTCTTAAGGGCAAGGACTGAGTCTTGCCTGTTTTTGTATCTCCAGTGCCAAGTACAATGCCTGACACACAGTAGGCATTTAGTATTTACTAACATGCACCCTAAAATCCCATCAAGCTCCAAAATTCCAAGATTCTATGATTCCTTTGGGCCAAGAATGCCTCAGCAGCAACCCAGGAGTTCCCAATTAAAATTTAAATACTCTTGGGAAGAAGAAATATCTGAAGCCATAATTGACTATTAACATTAGGTAGGATTAGTCATTTAGGAATAAAGTTCTAGGATTGAGGTAAATGGGAAGAATCACCTGGAATGACCTTCTTCCCTCTTCCTACTTCTCTCTATTCAAATCAAAGTCCCTAAAGGCCCAGGCACAGCGTCCTAACTTCCATAAAGTCTCCACCTGATACCACCCATCACACAAGTGGCTTTCACCTTCAGAAAGAAGCTACAGTGAAATGGCCCTTTCCACAGCTACTGTGGGAGGCCTGGAGGTACCAGAAAGACAGGAAGTTCAGCTTGTCCCTAGAGGCTCAATTTTCAGGGGGAGCTCATGAAAATTTAAAAGCTGGAAGTAACCTTAGAAACCATCTAAACTGACATAGGAAGAAACTAAGGCTTGAAGTAGGAGAAATGGTTTTTTCAAAGGTCCCCACAGCAGCAGGGTCAAAATTTGAAGCCATGATATCTGATTCTAAATTTATACTTCTAAGCTCTACTCATTCATTCATTTTAATATTTTTCCATGGCATGATTACATTCTCTCCCTCCCCTCTTTCCTCCCCCTCCTGGAGCTGACAAGCAATTTTACTGGGTTATGCATGTATTATCATTCAGAATCTATTTTCATTATTTATTTTTGTAATAGTCATCTTTTAAAACCCAAACCCCAAATCATATACACAAATAAACAGGAGACAAACCATGTTTTTCTTCTATTTCTACTCCCACCGTTCTTTCAATTCTTTCCCATAAGTCCCTTGGTGTTGTCCTGGATCATTGCATTGCTACTAGTAGCAAAGTCGATCACATTTGATCATCCCACAATGTTTCAGTCTCTGTGTACAATGTTCTTCCCGTTCTGCTCATTTCACTCCACATCAGTTCATGGAGGTCTTCCCAGTTCATATAGAAATAAAGCAGTTCATTGTTCCTTATAGCACAATAGAATTATGTCACCATCATATACCACAGTTTGTTCAGCCATTCCCCAATTGAAGGGCATCCCCTCATTTTCCAATTTTTTTTTTTGCCACCACAAAGAGTGCAGCTATGAATATTTTTGTACAACAAGGCTCCTCTTTTAAATGGACCACTTCTAGTATTTTCTGAGCCTAGCTTTGGCCCTAGACAGTTCACAAAATTTTAAATTTAGAACTGGAGGAGACCACAGAGGGCATTCAGTACAACCCCTTTATTTTATACATGAGGAACCAAGGCACAGGAAGTAAAGGTTACACACATAGTAAGCAGGAGAGCCAAAATGTGAACTCATATCTTCTGACTCAAAGATCCTGCTATATGTGGACCAGACCATCTTTTGTCTTTGGTCCTTCTTCAATGGCACAATTTAATTAAACTGACATTTATTAGGTGCCTACCGTATGCAAAAACCTAAACTGATCAGTTAGCATGCTTTTATTAATCATCTGCTCTGTACCAAGAAGCCTATTAGATACTGGAGATACTAAGAAAAATGAAACAGCCCTTGCCCTGGAAGAGTTTACCTCTTATCTGAGAAAAACACATACATCAACGGGATCAAATTCTAACAGAAATGAGGTCAACTGGATGTAGAGAAGAATCCTTATGGGCAGTATATTGACTTAGAAACCCACATATTAATTTTTAATTTTGATAAATATTTCCTATTTACATTTTAATCTGATGTATTAATGCAAGTGAGTTTGGCACCTCTGATATAAGATAAGCATCCAGTATACAAAACTAAAGGTACTTTTGGGAAGGGAGAAGGCACTAGCAGCTGGGGAGATCAGGTAAGGTTTTGTGGAGGAGGAATTGTACTTGGGCTGTATCTTGAAGGAAACAAAAGATTCTAAGAGTTATATACATATATATATATATATATATATATATATATATATATATATATATATATATATATATAGAGAGAGAGAGAGAGAGAGAGAGAGAGAGAGAGAGAGAGAGAGAGAGGGAAGAAGGGAGGAAGGAAGGAAGGAAGGAAGGAAGGAAGGAAGGAAGGAAGGAAGGAAGGAAGGAAGGAAGGAAGGAAGGAAGGAAGGAAGGAAGGAAGAAGACAGGGAGACAAGGAGAGAGAAGGAAGGTGAGAGGGAGAGAAGGAAGGAGGGAAGGAAGGGAGGGAGGGAGGGAGGGAGAGAGGGAGGGAAGGAGGAAGGAGGGTGGAAGATATTCCAAGGCAGATGTCCCATAGGCATCCCAAACTTATTGTTCCCCACCCCACAATATCAGTCCCATCTAAACTTCTCTATTGCTGTCCAAGGTACCACTATCCTTTGGTTATCCAGGTTTGCAACCTCAGCCTCATCTCTCAATTCCTCATTCTTCCATACCTCTCATACCCAATCCACTGCCAAATCACAATTTGTGCTCCACATTGAGACTTGTATTATACAAGTCACATAAGTTATTCTGAAACAGATATGAGATCAGAACCTAGGAGAACCCAGGTCTCCTAACAGTCCCTTACTTTGTCCCAGATCCAAGAATCTCACAACAAATAGCTTCTTCACAGGATCACAGAAACAGAACTGGGAGTGACTTTGGAAGCCATTTATCCCAACTCTCTCATTTTAGAGATGAGGAAACTAAGATCCAAAGGTGAAGTGGGATATCTCTGGCTATGTAGCCCTCCCTAGAGAAGACTGACTCTCTAAGCATCAATCCTTCTTTTTTTTTTTTTAAAACCCTCACCTTCCATCTCAGAATCAATACTGTGTATTGGTTCTAAGGCAGAAGAGTAGTAAGGGCTAGGCAAAGCTTGTCCAGGGTCACAAAGCTAGGAAATGTCTGAAACCAGATTTGAACCTAAAACCTCCTATCTCTAGGCCTGTCTCTCAATCCACTGAGCCACCCAGCTGCCCCCAGACTTTCATTTTTTCTACCACACAGTCACTGAATTTCAGAGTCAGAAGGGATCTCAGAGGGTCATCTATGCTGAGCCAGAAATCTCTGCTACAGCATCCTCCCTCTTTATGCACTGAGGAAGGCCATTTATTTCCTTTTTCAGACAGCTCTCATTGGTAGGGAAAAAATCCCTTTATGCTGTATGGAAATCTGTCTCTGTGTAACTTGCAGTCCCTCTTTCTTAGTTCAACCTTCTGAGACCAAGTGGAACAGGTCTAAGCCCTCTTATCTGAAGCCCTGGTCCAGAAAATCCAATCTTGCTCTCAGACACAGTCATCTTTACCAGCTGTTCATTTTCTAAATCCGACTCTGCTGAAGACTAAGTCTTCAGTTTCTCCCCCAGCACTTCATAATCCCTAACAATGTCTCTGAGGTTCCTTCTGGCCAAATCATTTGTGCTTGGGTTAGTCACCAGAAGAGGGTATTTTGACAACTCTGTGGATACTCTTCATCCTGTCCTTGGGACACACCCCACCAGGACAGCATCTGGTCCCAACCATTCAGAACAGCTAGAAATGGGGTTGCTTGACTACCCCCAGCAAGGAGTTACCAAGCACCCTGATTTTTCTCTTCTTCTGACCTCTAACCAACCCTCCCTCTGTTCCTGCATCCCTGCTTCTTTATCCTCATTCCCTAGAGCATGAGAAGCTTCCTCAGGGGGTCCACCTTCACCCTCAGCAGGAAGAGTCTTATTATATTACATGACTCCAAAGTCTTAGCAGTCTTCCTCTATTCCTTCTCAATGGCTCCTTTTGGTTCACTGTCCAACTTCCTAACCCAGGTTAGGATTCCCCTCTGACTCTTCAGATTCATTTTCTTTTTTTCATCTTCCTTTAAAGCATTTTTCAAGGAATTTTAATCCTCCCCAAACAGCTGATTTCTTCTTCCTCCATTAGAAGAATAGAAAGGCCTGTTCTCATTTTCTTCCCCTATAGTGTTCTCTTGTTCCTTAAATTATCTTGGATAGGGAGCAGCTAGGTGGCTATCCCTGGAAACAGAAGGTTCAAGGTTCAAATTCTGGCCTCTCTTCTTCCTTTGAACCAACACATAGTACTGATTCTAAGATGGAAGGTAAGGGTTTTAAGCAGCAGAAGAGTGATAAGGGCTAGGCAATGGGGGTTAAGTGGCTTGCCCAGAGTCTCATAGCTAGAAAGTATCTGAATCCAGATTTGAACCCAGGACCTCCTATCCTTAGGAAGGTAAAGGTTTTAAAAACAAATTATCTTATATATCATTTTCCCCCATTTAATAGCCACACACACACACACACACACACACACACACACACACACACACACACACACACACACACACACCCTCTAGAAGACTATAAACAACTTGAGAACAAGAACTATTTCTCATTTGCTTCATTATTCCTCAGTGCATCCTACATAGTAGGTACTTACTGAATGCTTTTTGGATTCATTTTAATTAGACACCAATCTGCATTTTAGGCAATATAGTTGTTTATTAGCATTGGCAGAAATAAGCAAGGAAAGTTCCATTCTCACTAGAATTGGAATTCCATAGTTTTCATTCTCTCTCCCCAAACCCCCACCTCCCTACCCCCCAATCCAATCTGTTTCCAAAGCCTGTCAATTTCACCTGTGTAAAACACACCCCCTTCCCCCTTGTGCAGACTCTCATCACCTTGGATTATTGCAATAGCCTGCTGGTGGGTCTGCCTTAGACTGTGAGCTCCTGGAGGGCAGGGGCTGCCTTTTGGCCCTTTCATATCCCCAGGGCTCAGTATAGGGTCTTTAGGGAGCTCAAAAGCTGGGGGGGGTCATCTTTCCTCCATGCTATCTGTGACTTGATATTCATTCATTAAGCCCTTCTAAGTGCCAGGCACTGAGCTTGGTGCTAAAGATATGAAGACAGAAATCAACTCTGTCCTGTTCCCAGGAAGCTTGCAATCTATTGAGAACCTCCACACATGCAGAAAAGTAAGATGTGAAGATCTACAAAGTCATTTGCTGTGGGAAGCACTACAAAGGACACGGAGAGTTCTGAGGGGGCAGGAAGATAGGATTCAATCTTGCTAATAGAGCAATGAGGGAACTGGCTGTCTCGTGTGGCTGACAAGTTCTTGGTTGCTAGAAATGTTTAAGTAGAAGTGAAATGTCAGGAATGCAACATGGTAGGGGGAATTCTAGCACGATGTTGGACTTGAGCTCTGAATTGTCTATGAATGATAAAGCTGTAAGCTTTACATTCAGAAGAACCTGGGCTAGGTTGGTAAAAACCAGTCTTGGCCAATGATAGCAGATCTTTTAGAGACTGAGTGCCCAAAATGCAACCTTCACACTGCATGTAAGCCACCCCCTTACCCCAGACAGGGAAGGGAGGAAGCTTTTCCATTGGGCTGCTGGGCAGAGAGTTGGGTCATGTAAGAAATGTCCTCAGGCATGTGTAGAGAGGGGGAAGGGAGGAGCCCCCTCTGGCACATGTGCCATAGGTTAGCCAACATGGAGGTTTGGGCACTATCATGGAAGAAAAAACATATTCTGCTAAGCAGATCTACCCCACTGTGTGCAAACATCAAGAAAAGTAATGACTGGGAATAGACTCTGGGAGAGGAAAGAGAACTCCCTGAGCCAATAAGCAGCATGCCCAGTCTCCTACTGATTTTCTACTCCCAGCCCTGACTGGTCAGAGAAATCACTGTTACTTTTTTTTTTTTAACTCTTACCTTCTTAGAATGGATACTAAGTATTGGTTGCAAGGCAAAAGAAAGGTTGGGGATAAGTGACTTGCACAGGGTCACACAGCTAAGAAGTATCTGAGGACAGATTTGAACCCAGGTCCTTCCAGCTCCAAGCTTCACACTCTATCCATCAGTTCCTCTTAAAAACTTCAAATGAACACATTCTGCCAGGGAATGGCTCCTGCCACCCCAAAGGCCTTGTACTCTTTGGGAAATAAAGCACCATTCCAACACTCTCCTGTTCCCAGTCATCTAATAAACATAAGTACCTTCTATGTGCCAGACACTCTGCTAAGCACTATGGACAAATATTACAGCAAAAGTCAGTCCCAGCCCTCAGGAAGCTTACAGTCCAGAAGGGGAGACTATCTGCAGGTCACTACGTACAAACAAGATATATATGGAATAAAGTGGAGATAATCAGCAGAAGGAAAAGAATACAATTGAAGGGAATCAAAAAAAGGCTTCTTATTAAAAAAATGGGGTTTTAGCTGGAAGCCAGGGAAGCCAGAAGGCAGAAGTGAGAAAAGAGAGCATTTTAGGCACAAGGGACAGCTCACAGCTGGAAGATTGAGTGTCTTCTTCAAAGGAACCATAAGAAGACCAGTCATTGGACAAAAGTACATGGGACCCCCCACTTCCCCAGAGCTACATTTAAAAATGATCAGTTTAGTAGCTGAGTGCAGGATTAATTAGAGTGAGGAGAGACTGAGACAGGTAGACTCATCAGCGGGTTATTGTAGTAATTTAGCTGTGAGATGATGAGGACTTGCACTGAGAGAAGAGAACATAAAGGAAGGAAGTTACAAAGCTATCAAGGGTGCTGCTATTTTCCTCGTCACCCAAGCTTGGAACTACAGTGTCCTTCTCATTTCCTCCCTCATACTCATTCAACAGAGTCAGTCTGTTGCAAAATCTCGCCATTTCTACATTCATAACATCTTTTCCATATAGCTTCTTCTGTCCACTCAAACAACCCCCATCCTAATACAGGCTCTTACCACCATAAATTTGAACTATTACGATAGGCTACTGATTGGTCCCTTTGCCCTTGATATATACAGATTGTATGACCCTGGGCAAGTCATTTATCCTTTTGGTGGCCTGCCTAGGCAATTCTCCAAGAAAATGAGTTACGTACCAGGTGCTGATTTGAGGGAGTTTTCCCAACTGGGAAACTCTCTAAAGCAATGAAACCATAAGTCTGGTCCCTATCACAGCACTTAGCACAAGGCCTCGTACATGGCAGGCTTTTAGTAAGTGCTTGTTGACTGATTATCTCTTTAAAGTTCAAATCATGAAGCCATCCCTGATCTCTGCCCCATATCCCACACTTAGTAATGACTTCTCCCTTGGACCATCCACAGTATACTACTGATGACTCCCTAAGACTTATGGGGGATTCCTGTATTATTTTCATCATGATTACTGCACTATTCCAATTTCAGTTCTCAGCACCATGCCTGGCACATGGTAGGTGCTTAATAAATGCTTATTGACTGACAGGAATGCACCGCATCACAGAATCTCAAAAGCTAGAAGGGAGCTCAGACAACATTTTGTCTCTCTTGAAACTTTAATGGGAATCTCCTCTACCTCATCTTAAATAAGTCTTTATTCTGTGATAATGTCCACTGAGGGGAAGCCCACTGCTTTCTGAGATTGCACATTCTATTTGGGGGCTGATGGTTATTGTCCTTTGTACTTGAAGAGGACCAAAGTGACATCACACAGTGTCACTAGACTCAAGCATAAATTGGAGTTAAATGAGGCAGAGTTGCACAGTGGTTAGCTTTACTCTGTTTTCCAGAATCAACAAAGTCCAGTGGCAAGACAAAAGTCAGGATGACTGGTGATGGCCAGGGATGCCCTGGATGAGCTTGGCATCTTTGATGTCTGACCAAGCTCAAAGTTTCCCACAGTTCCTACTTCTGCTGCCTTCATGGCCATTGAAATACATTTTTTTTCTTCCCCTTCTGCCAGAGGTAGAAATTCTAAATCTCCAATGTTTGAAGCCCTAGCTGAACCCACCTGAGGAGACAGTTTACCTGGGTGTGGTCACTGCTCTTGGTATGGCTTCTTGGAGCCACAAGTGAGATCTTGGGTGGAAGGAGGATACCAAAGGAAGAAAGCAACTCTGAAAAGGGAACAGTAAGTCCTCATACCAGAATCAGTCTTCCCTGAATACCCCACATACCCTTTGGGGCAGCTCTAGTTGGAAGAAAGATTGGCCAATATTGAGCATTGAGCCTTTCTATCTTTTCTATTTAAGCAGAATAAATCTAATCGGGGGAATCAAGGAACAGAGCCTTGTACTGAGGGACAGAGTCCTTGAGTTCCAAGGCCTGATTCTGTTCATTACTATCTGGGTGGCCCAAAGCAAGTCAAATCATTCATCTAGGTTGTGCAGTGGATAAAGTGTTAGGCCTGGAAACAAGAAGAGTTGTACACTCCCTAGCTGTGTAGTAACCCTGGGAAACTCATGTAATCTCTGCCTGCCTCCATTTTCTGGGTGGTTGCTCAGTTGTTTTTCAATCATATCTGACTCTTTGTGATCTCATTTGAGGTTTGCCATTTCCTTTTCCAATTCATTTTACATATAAGGAAACTGAGGCAAGCTGGGTTAAATGATTTGCCCAGGATCACACAGGAAGCGTCTGAGGCCAGATTTGAATTTAGGAAGACTCTTCTTCCTGACTCCAGGACTCCAGCCACTCTGTTCACCATTCCACCTAGTTGCCTGTCTTAGTTTACTCACCTGTAATGTGGATAATAACAGCACCTACCTCCCAGGGTTGTTGAAAGGATAAAATGTGAATAAAATGTGTAAAATACTCAGTACCATGCCCGGTCCCCTGCAGGGTTCTATATAAATGCTAGCTATTCAATCTTTCTGTCTTCAGTGTCTCCTCTGTAAAATGAGGAGGCTGGATTAAATGACCTCTGAGTTTCCTTCTAGCTCTGAAAGTATAATGAATCTCCCTTCCATGGGATAACCCTTCAGATATTTGAGGACAGCTATAATGTACCCCTTAATTCTTTTCTTTTCCAGGCTAAACATCTTTGGGTCCTTCATCTGACTGTCAAATGGAATGAACTCAAGGCTATTCAGTATCCGGCGTGCCCTCTACCATATCAATCTGAATTTGTGTCATATTCTTTTACTAATATAATGAAAGAGCAAGATTTTTCAGAGGTCAAAATACAGCATCAAAGCCAACTTTTTTTGGTTACTGACAGATATACATAATGAAGGCAGGAATATGGTATGTATTTGTCGGTGGGTGAGGGAACTACCTGTCTCCTTCTCTTAGCTTTTGTTCCAGCTCAAATTCATTTGTAAGCCTCAGTCAGAAAAGATCTTGACAATTTCTGACTCTAAGTTAGATGCTGCTGAGCCCCAGACACAGGCAAGGAAAAGAAAAGACTTAATCTTAGCCTGGGGGCACTCTGCCTGGCATTTCTTTGTCCAGCTGTACTCCCTTAGCTGGGTAGAATGGCCCATAGCCTCTACCTGTGACTAGAGCTACCAGCCTACCCTTATCAGGGACAGGCTTTCTAGTCTTTGTAATCTAGTAGATGAGAGTTGAGATGGTCAGCAGGTGGTCCTGTAGAAGGGAAACTCTGAAGCCGGTGGTAGGGACAAGCTTAGTAACTACATCCTGGGCAGAAAGCAGACACAGTACCCATCAAAGAATATCACTGAAAGACAGCAGGAGCCCTGCCATATAGGAGCTGTGAGTTACCTCAGCCACACAAATGCCTTTTCTGTGTGCCCAGGGCCACTTGGGCTCCTGGCATGTGCCTGCTCATGGATTTCCTGGCTCCTTATTCCCTACATATGTACTCTCTGTGTATGTTCCCTGGCCATGTATTCTCTCAATGCATATACTCCACACTACTAGTCTGGATAGCTTTTGGGAAAATATACTCAAGGTGCACATGATGGGGAATCTTCTTACTTTCGTTACTATCATATTGGATTACCAGTCTTGCTTGAACTCTGGCTGGCTGGCAAAAGTAAATACACTGGTGGGGACTTGTGAGCTACAGTTGTGAGTGATTGTTAACTCACATGTCTCAGATCTGGGGTAGTTTAGAAGTCACCAGATGGCACGCTTCCTAAGGAGAGGGCCTGTGATTGCTCACTTTGTATCTCTGCTACCTAGCATAGTGTTATACCCACAGCAGGGAATTAAGTGGATTGCTGAATAGGGCAATAGACACGTTCCTGAAAACATCCACAGTTGGAACTTTTCAAAGTTCTTTCATTATCTTCATCTCAAGGGATTATTTCCTTCTGAAAATGATGAAGCAGGCTCAGAAACAGGAATCGAGCTGCCTGGGTTCACACAGAGCCAGTGGCAAGAGCAGAGTCCAGAGTTCAGAAGCCTAATGCTCACTGGAGGGCTCTTCCCATTATACCACACTGCCTGGCTGAAGATGGAGAAGGTAAAACATAATCATTCCGTGTACCACCACCACCTGCTCCCCTCCCAAAGAGGTCCCTGGCCTCAGATCCTGACTAATTGGAGCCCTCATCTGCTGGGGTGCCTGAGGTGGGGGCAATCCTGAAGAGCTACCCCCCAACTCTGAGCACGAACCCCAGCTGAGAACAAGGTGGTGATAGTGGTGGGGAATTAACAATTTCCTAGACAGAACCTGATGAATGGAGGTGGGGGGGGGGGTAGGAAGACAATGCGTCTTCACCTGGAAGGGTGGAGAATATTGGGGGGGGGGTTACAGGCTGGCTCCCTGGTGGGTAGAGTGCCCGTTGCCATGGCAATCGCCTCAGTCACTCAAGAGTCTGGGGATAGGGGCTTGTCTCAGCTCTTCCCTCTTCCTCTAAGGCTGAGGCAAGGAGGCTATGTTGTCATGACAACACCCCCTTAGTTCAGAGCTCCGCCCCCACCCCACCCCCTTTTCTTTTGCTGCTCGGCTGAGGGGAGGGGGCATCTCTGAATCCCCACATCCCCGAGGTTGTCCCCTTATCTTGCATGCATGATTTCCTCTGACTGGGGGCTGGAAGAGTGGAGGAGGGGAAGCGAGGGGAATCCTTGTTTATCCATCTTCTCCCCATTCTGATGCCACACCCTCTTCTGACTGCCCGGGCTAGCTAATCATTCGCCAGAGAGGGTGTCTGAAGATGAAGGGTCTCCCTGGTAACAGGTCTGGCTTTCGTCTCCATGGTGATCCCTGGTCAGACCCTTGTCTTCCACTCGGGTAGGATTTATTGACTTCCACTTTCCTAGGCTGGGTGCTCCTGGCCTCCATCACCTCCTCACCCGGCCGGGCTGAAATGCTTTCAAGTGTCTTCACCCCATAGCCAGAAGGGCGAGAACTGGTCTACAGAAGAGTGAGGAGACAGGACGGGGACCATCGCGGGACTCACTAACTCAGGCCTTCCTTCTTAGGGAACAAATAAAGTTCCTTTCCAGTGGTCAAAACTCTTGTCCCTTCCAGGGCCAGGGAACCTGCTGTGGGAATCTGGGGAGAGGGCAGCGGAAGGGGGAAGCCCAGTCCTGGCTCCCTCCGCCTCAGCCCTTCTGCCCTCATTTCTCAGCTTGGGGAAAACGGGAAGTGAGAAGCTGGATCTCAAGTCCTTTAGGGGAGGGGGGAGGGGGGCCTGGGGTCTCGGAGGGAGCTGAAAGGAACAGAGAGGCGCCTGTGTAGACAGGGAAGAGCTAAGGAGAGCCCCGGGCAATAGAGAGAAGAAAGAGAAAGTGGAGGCCGGCCACTGAGCTAAGTGCACAGGGACAGAGGGAGAGAGGGCTGGAGAAGGATTAGAAGCCCATAGCCTGAGGCTTTGAAAGAGGCCAGGCCAGAGCCAGCAGCTGGGACAGGACCCCAGGGGAGGGGAATAATAAGGAATACAATCCGAGTTCCGGTTCCCTAAACCGGAGAATGAGGATCCCCGGAATCATACCCTACCCACACACAGAGGGGGGGGATGGTGGAGGGACACACTGCAAGAATTGCTGCCCTAGAACCAAAGAGACTCCTGGGGGCTTACAAAGTGATCCTAGTAACCTTGTGTAGGCTGCTCTGGGAAAACCGATGGAGGAAATAACTTATATTTGGGGGATCATGGCCGAGGATGATGTCCCCGTATTTCCACCGTATGAAGAGGTCTCTTATCGAACTAGGTTCTTTCACTTTTTTGTGTCCTGGTCCTCTCCTGGCAGACTAGTGATTCTTTTTTTTTTTTTAAACCCTTACCTTCCGTCTTGGAGTCAATACTGTGTATTGGCTCCAAGGCAGAAGAGTGGGAAGGACTAGGCAATGGGGGTCAAGTGACTTGCCCAGGGTCACCCAGCTAGGAAGTGTCTGAGGCCATATTTGAACCTAGGACCTCCCATCTCTAGGCCTGGCTCTGCAAGCACTGAGCTACCCAGATGCCCCCTAGACTAGTGATTCTTATGGACTCCTCAGAATCATGTTTTTCAAGACATAAAATAAAATATAGAGAATTACAAAGAAAACCCATTATCTTTATAGATCTCAAGTTAAGAACCACTGCTCCAGGGAGTCATTAATGCATTTTGAACAGGGAATGATGCAATTATATCTATGCATAGAAAAAACCCTAGTTCAGGTCTAGATGATGCCTCATGGGGCATCTAATCCATGCCAGCCTCAAGAGAGCCCTCTCCATCAACTCTTACATGTGGCTGCTCAGACTCTCTAGCAACAGAGAGCTCACTACCCCTCTACGATAGAAAGCCCATTCCACTTTGCTGCTGTTGTTCAGCAATTTTTTTCAGTCATATCTGATTCTTCATGACCTATTTGGGGTTTTCTTGGCAAAGATACTGAAATGGTTTGCCATTCATTTCCTTCTCCAGCTCATTTTATAAATGGGGGAACTGAGGCCAGCAGGGTTAAATGACTTGGCCAGTCACACTACTGTCTGAGGCCATATATGAACTAAGGAAGAAGAATCTTTCTGGCTTTACTTTATTAATAAGCTTTTCTCTACATAAGCCCCAAATTTGTCTTCAACTTCTATCCTCCAGTGCTTGTTCTGTCCTGTGGGGCCAAGAAGAACAAATCTAACCCCTCTTCCTTAGAAGAACTCTCATCAGACACTTGAAGCCATTTATAGCCTTCCTTCCTGCTAAGTCTTCTCTTGTTCAAACTAAACAGCTCAAGTTAACTCAATGTCCAGGGCCTTCACCATTCTGGTGGCTTCTCCTGAGTGCTCTACAGCATGCCAATGTCTTTTTTTTTTAAACCCTTCCTTTCCATCTTAGAATCAATACTGTGTATTGGTTCTAAGGCAGAAAGTAAGGGCTAGGCAGTGGGGGTCAAGTGACTTGCCCAGGGTCACACAGCTGGGAAGTGTCTGAGGTCAAATTTGAACCCAGGAACTCCCAACTCTGGGCCTGAATCTCAACCTACTGAGCCACCCAGCTGCCCCAGCCAATGTCCTTTCTAAAACATAGGGATTAGTACATTGTCATGTTAGGCAGCATGTTGGTTAGTTTTGCTGGACTGGATTTTTCTCCCTCTTAAAAAACAAACAACGATTTTGTTACGAGAGACCTTCTGGATAGGCAAGGCGGAAGGGATATATCTGGAAATGAAAGCGATGCAAAAAAACAAAGACATCAATAAGAAGTAGAAAACTGTAAAAAAAAAAACTGTGGCAGATGCTTAGATACAAGAGATTAATTTGGCAGGTGTGAAGAATAGATTGAAGTGGGAGCAGGGAAGATGAGAGGTGAAGAGTCCTGTTAGGAGGCTAATTCTATTTTCCAGGCAAAGGGAAGAAAAAGAAGCGTATGGATGTGAGAGGCATTAGAAAAATAAAATGGTGAGGATTTGACAACTGATTAGATGTGGGGCATGAGTGAAGGAGTCAAAAAAACACAACCACATCATAGGAGAATAGATTAGATGGAGGAGGGAATATCTAGTTCAACCCTTTTCTTTTACAAATTAGGAAATTGAGACTTGGGAGCTCAAGGAAGCAAGGTAATTTGTCAAAGGTCAGATAGGTGGTGTCAGAAGGGGGATTTGAGCCAATGTCTTCCAATTCCTGAGACACTGTACATCATATTATACTATGATTTGTGGGCTTCAAGCCCAGGAGTGAAGGCTGCAAAAGTCAAAGAAACAGATTTAAAGCTGTGATGAATCTGAGACCAACTAGTCTAATTCCCCCATTTTACAGACCAGGAAGCTGGGGTATTTGTCCAAGGGTCACTCGAGGGCAATGTCAGAAGCAGGTTTTGAACTCAAACATCCTTGAACTCTAGAGTCTGTGCTCTTTCAATAATAACTATAGTATAAACAGTATAAAGCATCTACTAGATGACAGGCACTATAATAAGTACTTTACAAATATCTCACTTGATTCTCACAGCAATCCTGGTTGTTGTGGTAAGTAGGTGCTTTTATTATTCCCATTTTAGAGATTAAAAAAAAAAACACCAAGATTAAATGACTTGCCCAGGGTCACATAGCTAGTAAGTGTCTGAGGCCAAATTTGAACTCAGTTCTTGATTCCAAACCTGGTTACTCTAAGTACTTGTACCACCTAGCTGCCCCCATTATAGAATGCTGCTATAGTTTTAGAGTGTCATCTGACACAATTAGAGGTTACATGATTTGTTTACTATTATAAAGTTCACATGAGTCTGAGGTCTCCCTGATAGTACAGCTGGCTCTCTCTCCATGCTGTCCCTTATGTGTGAGATCCCAGCTAGATATTCAGTTGGAGCTATCCAGTTAATAGAGATAGATGTAAAAATGGCAGCCAGGAAAGACAACTGGGCTAGAATAATAAACCCTAACTGGAAGGAACTGACCTAAAATCATCTATTTAAAGACACTGGTTTTACAGATGAGGAAATTAAGTTACTCAGAGAAGGAAATGAGCCCCAAAGACAACGCATAAAAACTTGAGCGTCATCTCTGAAATTATATGGAAATTGGAGAAAGGGATGAGTTTGTCAAAGGAAAATAGAAGAGGGAAAGGGTAAGAATAGAAGTTCGGGGAGCAATGAAATAGGAGGTGGTAGGAGAAAGAGAAGTCAGAGCCAAACAACAATAATGCTCTCTCTTGTCCCACAAAAGGACAACTAGATGGTTCAGTGGATAGAGAACCAGACCTGGAGTGAAGAGGATATGAGTTCAAATTTGGCCTTAGACACCTCCTAGCTGTGTGACCCTGGGCAAGTCACTTAAACCCAACTGCCTAGTCCTTAGTGCTCTTCTGCCTTAGAAACAATACATAGTATTGATTCTAAGATGGAAAGTAAGAATTTATTTTAATAATTAAAAAATAAATTAAAATGATACTCTCCTACTAAGACCTGGAAAGAAAGCAGATATCCATCAAAGGGTGAATGGATAAATCAGTTGTGGTTTATTAATTTAATGCAATATTACTAGACTATTAAAAAAAAGGCATTTGATGAATGCTGAGAAGCATGAGAAGAAGAGATATGAACTGATGCAAAACAAAGCATTCAGGATCAAGAAAGCAATTTAACTCATGACAAAAATGATGGAAATGGAAACAACTACCATGAAACAATCCACTTTAGATGCTGAAGAATTATAATGACCACATTCAGCTTCCCAAAAGAGACAGAAGCATCTCCTTCCACTTCTTTGCAGAAAGAGAGGACCATGGATGTGGAACACTATGTATGATATTGGCCTTTTTCTATGTGTCGTTTAGTTTTGCTTATTTTATCTTCCTTTCCCCCCCTTCTTTAGTTATGGAGAGTTTCTGGTGCCAGAAAGAAAGGTGTGGTAGGTAGCCACAACCAGGGAGAGGGAGGTGTCCAATGACCAAGGAATAGCTGGACCAGCTGTGGTAGGTAGATGCCGTAGGATGTTACTGTACTATAAGAAATGATAAATATGAGGAAGGCAGAGAAACATGAGGAGAATAATATGAGGTGATTTATGGAGAAGGAAACAAGATCAAGGTAAATTATGCATAATGATAACTAGATGGATAGCAGCTGAATTGAAGATTATTTGCAATCAACAAACCTGTTCCCTGAAAACAGAGGCTCTGACATAAACAGCCCTCCTCTGGAGAGGCGAGAGGCTGAAAGATGGGCAGAATGTTGTATACACACTGAGATTTGGTTGTTGTGGCAGTCAGCTTTTGTTAAACTGTACCTAAAGCCTCTCCGAGTTCCCCTCAGCTTCTAGAGTCTTACCCTCTAATATCACTTTCCATCTATTCTCAATGTAATTTATTTCCAATTCCATCAATAAAAATCTGTTAAGCACTTACTCTGGGACAAGCTGTGAGTTAAATGCTAGAGCTACAAAGGAAAAAGATGTATGACCCTGGACAAGTCACTTAACCCCCACTGCTTACCCCCCCCCCCTTTACCATTCTTTAGCCTTAGAACCAATAAAATGGAAGGGCAAAAGTTAAAACAAAGGGAAAAAAATCGTGTTGACTGACTGACTTTGTAAAAAAGGGAGGATTGGGGGGCGATTGTGAATTTTTTTTAAGGCAGATACTTTTTTTTTTTAATAAAGGAGGGAGGCACTGGAGATGGACAAAAACCCCAACCACAGACTGAGCAGTAGTAAGAAACATACCTGGGCAGATTCTGAGAAAATGATTCTTTTCAATGATCCTACTTGCTGCCACAAAAGGCCATCCCTTGTCACTTTAATGTTCTCTGCCTAATTTCCATGACTGCAAAACATGGAAAACTGGGCTCCCAGAAGGATCAAAAACTACAAACCCCCCAAAGGATGGGCTATGTAAGTGGGCTGCCATATGGTAAAACAAACAAACAACAATTAAAAAAAAAAACCTGCCTGCAATTGGCCAAAGAAACACTTCTGGGAAAGAAGATGGTCCACTGGAGCAGGAAGAATGACAGCAAAGGGATAGTTAGCCAAGTGGTCTATTGGTATTGAAGGGAGACTAGGATAATGAGAGGAGCCCCCTAAGGTTGACTCGTATCCCCAGAAGCTAGCGTGGCGCCTGGCATGTAGCAGAAGCTTAATAAATGCTTGTTGGTGGATTGATTGACGGATGAGAGAATCCTCATTAGAGGACTCCTAGGGAAAGAGAGAAAAGCACCATAGCTCTAATGACCTGAGTGATCTTAGGCAAGTCACACCATTGTGAGCCTCAAGTTCCTGATCTGTAAAAGAAGCCTGGACCAGACAGCTGGCCCGGAACATCCCTTTCAGCTCCAGTCCTCAGATGCTGAGACACAGACAGGCTATGATCAGTCCTAGGGGAGAGGCGCAATTACAGATAAACCACCCATCAGAGTATTGCCACTGCGGTGTGAGAAGGCGTTGGCTCAGGTCACACTCGGTTTTTCTATTTCCCATCCCATTGAGCCGAGTGTAGGGCACACAATAGGACCTCCATAAGCACATGACTGATGGGAATTGATTGCCTCTCTCCTTCCTCCTACCCTACCCAGTTCTTATCCATCCTTCAAGGCTCACCCCCTCAGAGAATCCTTCCCTAATGGCCCAGGTGGGATGTGATAGCTGCCTTGGTTACTTGAAAGGCTGTCACAGGGAGAGGGATTAGACTTGTTCTGCTTGGCCCCACAAGGCAGAATGAGGAGTCATAGATAGGAAGCTTCCTATCAGGAAAGACTTCCTAACCAACCATCACAGCTGTCTGGAAGTGAAATAGGGGCTACCTCGAGAGGTCAGGAGACAAACATTTTCAGAGATGGCCAATGGACAGATTGCTGACTCTGTGTATTTATTGTTAAAGGGGGATTTAGTGGGGTGGGGAACAGTGGGGACAAAGGGTCTAATGAGAGTCCAAAAAAGAAAGAAAAGCGAGTCAATGAAACACGTTTTAAAATGTACAGAGGAAAACAGAAGGAAGTTCAGAGGGAGGCACGGACAAGAAAAACAGCTTTGGAATTGATGTAAATTTGCTTCTAGGGGTTAAGGTTGGGAGAATATATGTTTAAAAAAAAACTTCATACTAGAGAGTTTGGGTGTTATACATAAAATCTTTTTTTCTGGTTTGCCAGATTCAGAAATACAAAAATTAGAAAATAGGTGGTGAGCTCCCCTTCACTAAAGAGCTTCAAACAAAGACCACGCCACTCCTTCTGGGGTGAGCTCTAGTAAGGATTCCTTTTCAGGAATCTCCCTGCATGAGGTGGCTGCTGAGGTCCATTCCAGTCATCCCAGAGAGAGCTCAGATATCATCTAGTCCAAGGCCCAGAGAGAGTAAGCTACTTGCTATGGGAGGGTAATAGCCAATATGGTAGAGGAAGGATCTGAATCCAAGACAGTGCCATCTCCCTGTGCCACACTTCTTCCCACTCTGGGACCCCTCACTTTCCCACCCCTCCACCAGGCCACCCACTTGGTGAGCTCTCTCTCCCTGCTCTGAATTCTAACCAAGGCAGTTCACAGCATTCAATTAACAATTAATCATAGACAGCTCTTCTATTGTCATCTGGAACTATTATCTCCATGTTGTTCTGTTAGATTTTACAGGCTTAGGCCTAATTATAAGAAGTTCCTGGGTTTTATTCTCTTTTTGTATCCCTGATGGCCTCAAGCAAAGGAACTTAGATGAAAGTAGAGACCACCAAGAAGGAGCATGGAGACAGCCTCAGAATCAAGAGCTTGATTCAAGTCCTGTCTCTGATTCATCCTGACTGAGATACCCTAGGTAAGTCATTGTTATAGGCAATTCTCTAAGATCATATGTCGAATAGAAGTTGCCAACCCATTTTATTCCGGAAAGTTTCTTCATCTGGGGGTTCCCTGTGCAAAAGAAATGACAAATTCCAGCCCTATCTCTATTCCCTACAGCCTCAACAGGCAGCAAGAGTTCAATGAATGTTTGCTGAATTGCTATGAAATCTACTGGGTTTCAGAGGGAAGGGGTGCCTGTGATTTTGGCCCAGAGATGTGCTGGGGAATAATAATGATTTGAACTATGGTAGCCAGCAAGAACCAAACCCACATCATGCTGAATGAAGAGAAAGGGGAGCTGCCAACCCAACTGTTCTCTGATTTTTCACCACATTTTGTTTGTTTTTGTTTATCATATTCAGCTTAGTATCAATTCTAATACAGAAGAGCAGCAAAGGCTAAGCAACTGATGGTTAGTGACTTGCCCAGGGTCACACAGCTAGGAGTACCATGTTTTTTGGAAGGACATTGATTAGCTGGAGAGCATCCTGAGGAGGGACACCAAGTTGGTGAAGTTGGAAGCCTAATACTCCTAGCCTCCCATGGCTGTGTGCAGCCTCTCTGACTACCATATCATCTTGCCCTCACCCACAAGGGTTCCACTTCCATGTTCAAGAACATCAAAATTCCTGTATTTGATCATAATCATTTATCTATTTCTCTTTCTGCCCAACTCCTCCTACACCAACTCTTCATCTTCGCCATGAATTTTAATCTCTCCACCCTTCAGTACTTCCCCTTTCTGGCTAGGCTCTTTCCCCTTCCCAATATGGTGAAACCAGTTCAACTCTACACCATTCTTTGCTCTCAGAACCCTTAATTCATTGCAGATCAAGCTTTGTCAAGCCCCAATCCTGGATTATTTCCATACACTCTGCCTTCTGCACCCTTAGTCATATGCTGGTGAAGAGAGGTTGGAAGGAATCAGGAAACCATACTTACTGTCGTGGACCCACTATAAATCATATATAATTTCAACTGGGCCCTCAATACTGCAAGGCAATCCTTCAATTCTCTCCCTAATTGAGGGAAGTAGCTTGAGGAATCAATCACCTGCTTACCATAATCCCTTCATTTTACACATGGGGAAACTAAGGCTTAGAGAGGGGTTAGGATCACCTAGCTAATCAGGAGCAGAAAGGACCTGGAATCCAGGGCTCCCTACTTTCTGTCAAGTACACCAACCTCTCCAATTTCCATAGCCCACTGTCCCCCCCACCCCATCTCTTATCTGCCATGCAGGGTCACAGCCCTGAGGCTTGGTATTACCATACTGGCTGTACTCCTCCCCTCCCCAGCTGGCCAAGATTCTAATTAAAGGATAATTGTTTTCTTCTAGGAAATATATTTAGAGCCAAGGAGTTCAGAGTTCATGCATAAATAAAAAGGAAGGAAGCAAGCTGGGCTGCTCATTGACCCATGAGTCTCCATAGTTTTGCTCAGAACCCCCCTTCCCTCATTGGAAAACCACATTGCAGTGAAACCAATGTCTGGGCTTTGAGGATCCGGTCAGGATGCTGAGCATGGAAGCATCACTCCTTTCTAGGACCTCTCAGCAGCCCCTCAGATTCTTCAGCTTATCTCAGAAAATAAGACAAAAGTGTTCCAAATTAATCAGCAAGCTTGCATGAAGGGCCTACTGTGTGCCAGGCAATAGTGCTAAGCCCTGAAACAAAAGAAAAAACAGTCCCTGCAGTCAAGGAGCCCACATTCCACAGGAGAGAACATGAATAACTGGAGACAAACAAGACACATGCAGAACAGAGGACACGACTCTAGCAGATGAGGATGGTGGGGGTCCCGAAACGTGGAACTTGAAGGAACTTTGAAGGAAATTAAGGATTCTGTTCCAGGGAGAAGGAAGAGCCAGGGCAAGGGCAGGAAAGTCAGGGATGAAGGATTATGTGTAAGGAGAAGCCTGAATGCCAGTAAGGGAAATAAAGGTCAGGAAGCCCAGAAAAGGAGAAAGGGGCCAGTCAGAGGAAGATTCTGGCATGGAATCTCAGGGTCAGCTTCTCCATCATGTTTTGTTTTGTTTTTTAAACCCTAACCTTCTTAGTTTCACTTGTAAGACTGAAGAGTGGTAAGGGCTAGGCAATGAGGGTTAAGTGACTTGTCCAGGATCACACAGCTAGGATGTGTCTGAGGCCAGGGTTGAACCCAGGTCTTCCTGACTCCAGATCTAGCTCTTGATCCATTGTGCTTCCTAGCTGCCCCTTTGCCATGCTTTTCCATCACCATCACAAGCAGCATCACGCAATCTTTTTTTTTTTAACCATATCTTCTATCTGAGAATCAATGCTAAGTATCAGTTCTAAAGCAGAAGAGAGGGAAGATCTAGTCAATTGGGGCTAAGTGACTTATTCAGGGTCCCACAGCTAGGAAGTGTCTGAAGTCAAATTTAAACCCAGGCCATTCTGACTCTAGACCTGGCTCTCTATCCACTGTTCCACCTAACTGCTCCAGCACCACACTGTCTTTTAAATGGCATTTACATGGCACTCGAAGACTTGCAAATTACAAATGCTATCTTATTAGATAGCCACAACAACCCTATGAAGTGAGTGCTGTTTTATTTCCATTTTAATGATAAAGAAACTGAGGCTCTGGAAGAACAAATGATTTGCCAACTGTCCCAAACATCCAGTAAATGGGGGCTGTAGAATTTGAACCCAGATTTTCTAGACTCCACTTCTGGCTCTCTACTCTACCCACTTTTCCATGCCATCTGTTCTTAATTTAGAATTATAAGATGTCAGAACTGGAAGTACCCTGAAAGGCCACTCCTTGGGTTTACAGATGGGTAAACTGATGCCCGGAGACTACAGACTTGGCTTTTGGAACCTTGGCTCCACCTATAATTCCCATCAATTCTCTACCTTCAGTCTGTCCATCAGCCCAAGCAGGAGGGTGAGGGCTGATGAATAGATTTCACTGAGTGAAAGATTTTCACCTTTTTCCTGATTTTAGACCAACAAGCATAGAATGTCTGGAAATAGCAGGAAATTCCACGTTAGGCTGGAGAAGCCCAGGACTGGAAGTCAAGGATCCTGGATTCCACTCAGTCCTGACTCCCTCAATGACATGTTACATGGCACTAGTTTCATTTTCCTTCTCAAAATAAAGATAATAGATGACATTTTAGGTTTGAGCTTAATGTCTACAAAGTGATGTATAGATATTGTCTTTTTTTTTTAAGACCCTTACCTTCATAGTATCAGTTCAAAGACAGAAGAGCAGAAAGAACAGAAAATGCAATTGGGGTTAACTGACTTGCCCAGGGTCACACAACTAGAAAGTGTCTGAGGTCAAATTTGAACTCAGGTTCTCCTGACTCCAGACACTTATCTACTGTACTACCTAGCTGCCCTCAGATATTACCTAAAACTTTAGAATAATCCTGTGAAGTGTTTGGGGTTTTCAAAACCCTAAGCGCTCCATTTTTTAGATGGGGAAGCTGAGGCTCAGACAGGATAAGTCACTCACCCATGGCCAGAGAACTTAGCATCAGAAGCAGAATTTGAACCCAGGTCTAATGTTTCCCACTGCTTCTCTCTCTATAGTAAGAGTTCATATTAATGTCAAAAGTTCAAACTTACAAAGCACTTTTCATCTCAACAACCCCATGAGGTTATCAGGCTGTGGAGAAAAGGCTGGGTCTAGGGCAGTAATGGCGAACCTTTTAGAGAGCGAGTTAACCCCAATTGCACATGTGAGTCTCCAACCATACCCTAGAGAGGGAAGGGAGGAAGCACTTCCATTGGGCTGCTGGGCAGAGGGGAGGGGAATAGGAGAAATGTCCTCAGATGCATGTGGAGATGGGGAAGGGAACAGCCAAGCCCCTTTGGTCCACTCCGGCACACGTGCCATTGTTTTGCCAACAGGGGTCTAGAGTCAGGAAGATCTGTTCAAATCCTGCCTTAGACAAGTACTAACTGTGTAAGCCTGGACAAGTCAGTCAGCCTCACTTGGCCTCAGTTTCCTCATCTGTAAAATGAGGGCATTGGATCTGATGCTCTAAGGTCCCTTCCAGCTCTAAATCATGATGTTGCATCACAGTGGTTTAAGTGTGAACTTCTTTTTGCCAGATGAAGAAATCAGGTCAGAGAGTAGTTATGGCTTATTCATAGTCACTTTCTAATAAGTAGTGAGCCAAGATTCACACCCAGGACCTCTGATTCCAAGTCCAGAGTTCTATCTGAGGCTTGCTATTTTCATGAAGAAGGTCAGAAATAAATTAATTAGGGGCATTTAGGTAATACAGTGAATAGATCACCAGGCTTGAAGTGGGGAGGCGTTGGGTCCAAATTGGACCTCAGACACTTCCTAGATATGTGACCTTGGGCAAGTCACTTAACCCCAATTGCCTAGCCCTTGCCCTTTTGCCTTAGAGGTGTTAGTAAGACAGAAAGTAAGGATCTAAAAAACAAAATGGATCAAAATCGGATGGAGGACTTTCTATTTGGTCTTAAATGTAATAAGGAGTCATCCTTACTGGGTTCATCACAAATGTGGGTTAAGTAATCTCACCTGGAGTTACTGATGGGGTTTATAGGGTCAGACCTCTTGGCTTTAGGGGTACTTTTGGAGCCTGAGTGAAGGATGGATCACAATGGGGAGACTCCACCTAGATTCCTATCTGCCATATAGGGAAGAAGGGCACTAGATATGGAGTTGAAGAAGGACTTGGGTTCGAATCTCAGATCTGCTCCTGTGTGACCTTCCTATCTAGACCTCAATTTTATGCTTTGTAAAATGAAAGGATTAGAATTGATGATCTCTAAGGCACCTTCCAGTGCTGGAGTCACCCTGACCTTCTCTTTTAGGTGTAAAGGGGTATAACTGCCATCAGAGAGGGACCCCTAAGTTGTACATTGTGAACAGGACCAACAACTTCTCTGAGCCAGGGGAAGGCTGGCCACAGTGGGGGACTCTGACCCAGTCAGGAACCATCTGTTCTGGGAATCGCCCAGGGCAGACTTCTTCCCTCAGAGGCCACTGGGGAGCTGGAACATCTTTCAGCCACAATCTTGGGGCCCCTGATGCTGGAGCCCATCGCCATGGCAACGGTGCAGAGTGAAGGCATTCCATAATCATTAGGGAAACGAGTTGAGCAGCATAAACAGTAACTGCACTCGATTACATGCCTATTATCAGCAGTCTCGGATTCTGAGCATTGGTAATTATGCCTAATTGTGCATTTAATTGTGTAATTGAAAACCCGCATCTAGTTCAGCTGGGGCTATTCTCTCCCCCCAAACAGGGAGGTGAAGCAGTCAAGGCCCCTCCATCCTTGGAGCGAGAAATATTTTGGCTGGACTGCCGTCCCTCTCCTGAGCCCAGCCCAGGGACAACCAAAGAGGGCAGCGAGCTCTTACCCGGGCCAGGGCGCCGATGATTCTAGGGAGTCAGCCCTTGGGATTTTAGGTGAGGCACAGCTGCTGTAACCCCGAGAAGAGGTCCCTGAGGCCGTCTAGTCCCTCTACCTCTCCCGTATGTCACATGAGGAAACTGAGGCTGGGGGAGGTAAAGTGATTTTTCCAAAGTCACAGAGATGCTGGGATTCAAACTTGGGTCCTGAGCCTCCAAGGTTCTACTTTTTTTCATGGCCTCCCAATGTCTCCCTCAATTGGCAGGGTTCAAAGAAGTCAATGGCTGCCATAAGCAGGGCAAGGAAGGAGAAAAGGAGAGAGGGAAGGAGGAAAAGCAGGGAGGACCCTGGATCTGGGGGTTACCAATCAGGAAACAGAAGATGCCCCGTAAGCCCAATTCTGTAAAAGAAAAGAATTCTTCAGGAAGGACATTGGAATTCAAGTTCACGTAAATCATCCATCTCTGCTGCCAGAGACGAGCCGGGGAGAAGACATTTGGAGCTGGTAGGGGTCTTTGAAGCCATCTAATTCAATCCTGTGCTGCCGGCGGTGGTCACCCAGCTAGCACCACTTTGATCTTGGGGTGAGATGAGTCACTTGTAAGTCATTAAACAGTTAATAAAAGGAGATCTACTTGGACCTAACAGAGTGAGGTTGTGAGGAGAGGACGCAGCAGTGGCATTTGTCTTTTATAGACAAGTGGAAATGTGCCTGGTCAGCAGGGGAGGGGCTGGTGACTCATCAGACATCCAGTCAGTTAACAAGCATCAGCCGGGGCTCCTTAGGAGCAGGGACCATCTTTAGCCCTTCTCTGTCTCTCCAGTGTTTAGCACAGGGTCTGGTTCTTAGTAAGGGCTTGATATTTGCTAGCTGGCTGACTGACACCCACCACTTCGGTGGCCCTTTTTATGCCCTGGGGTGATGGGGAAGACACATGGACACAGCCAGGGGATGGGCATCAGGAAGCTCCATCAAGGGAGCCACAGCATGAGCCTTGACTGGTGGGCCCCCTGCCCAGCACCACTATGTCTTGTCCAATTCAAGCTGGGGAGGGGAAGGCTGGGAGATACAGGTCCTATCACTCCCTATCAACCCATTTTACAGATGAGTTAAGCGACCTGTCCAAAGTCACAGAGACAGCAAGTTACAGAGCTGCAATTGAACCTGGGTCACATTTTTTTTTTTTGGAACTAACATCACTGAATTTGAAACCATGAAATCGGAACAAAAATCCACATCGAGTTCCTAATCCAGGGTTCTTTTTGCCGAAGACCATTCTGCTCCTCAGTGACAAAACCAGTGTTCCTCCTCTGGAGAGAAAGGTGGTAAACTCTGGGCACGGAATGCTGCCCTCAGACTCAGGTCTGTCACTTCCCTTTAATCTCCTCACACAGTCACTGTCTTAGCACAGGTCCTCTTCATCTCTCAATTAGATGACTGCCAGGACCTCCACACGGCTGCCAAAGGGCTTTTCCTTAAGCACTCTCATTCTCATACTCATTAAACTCCAGGAGCTCCCCGTTGCCTCTGGAATAAAACAGAAACTGGCTCGTAAAGCCTTTTACAGGTTTGGAGGGTTTCTCTTCTTCTTGGCTCTTTGGACTGCTTCTTGGCCCTCTGCAATCCAGCCTTTTGTCGGGTCCCAGAACACAAAAATGCCAGATTTCCCTCCTCTGTTGCTTTGCGTTGGCCAACCGGATGCTTGGACTATACTTGGTCCTCATCTCTGCCTCGGGGAATCCCTCCATTCTTTAGGCACAGCAGCTCAAGCCCAACCTTCACCGAGAAACCTTTCCTGGTCCCCTCCAGCTCCCGGTGCCCTCCTTCCCAATCTACCTGAGTTCAAATCTAGCTTCAGATACTAGGTTTGTGACCCACCCTAAGCAAGTCACTTAACTCTTGTCTCGGGCTCCTCATCTGTAAAATGAGCTGAAGAAGGAATGGGAAACTGCTCCAATGTGTTTGTTGTGTGACCCTGGGCAAGTCACTTCACCCTATTTTCTTAGTTTCTTTACCTGTAAAATGAGCTGAAGAAGGAAATGGCAAACCAAGAAAACCCCAAAAGGGATCAATCACAAAGAGTCAGATGCAACTGAAATAACTGAGCAAAATAGGCATCACAGATGCGCATCCTCCCTCCTATGAAAGGACATCAAAGTCCCCGGAGATTAGGGGTTGTTTCCTTTTTAAATTATAACCCCCTACCCAGTACTTTATAAATGTCTGTTGCGTGTTACTCTGTGGTACAAGGAAAGGGTCCATAACAGGAGAGGGAGGACTTATCGAGAAGAGACATTATATATATATATATATAGTTTCAGAAAATACCACAAATTGAAGAGATCTTAGTCCTAACCAGTAAACTCTATTCATCTAACAGCTAAGGCAACTAAGGTCTATGAAGGACAAGTGACTTGCCCACACCTAGAAGCCAGGTCCTTTCAACTTTAAAACTGAGGACTCTTCAAGGGCTCTGTGTCATCTTGATCCCTCATTCTCTGGAGCTCTCCTCATCCTTTTATAGACTTCCTTGGTTTGCTAAGGGATCTTTCTCAGGGTCTAAGTAGTGGTTCCTTAACCAGATTTTTTAA
This sequence comes from Monodelphis domestica, assembly GCF_027887165.1. Lineage (NCBI taxonomy): Eukaryota > Metazoa > Chordata > Mammalia > Didelphimorphia > Didelphidae > Monodelphis > Monodelphis domestica. Next base: position 374,197,664 of record NC_077230.1, on the reverse strand, counting down.
AAAATTATTTTAAAACCTTACCTTCCGTCTTGGAGTCAATACTGTGTATTGGTTCCAAGGCAGAAGAGCAGTAAGGACTAGGAAATGGGGGTTAAGTGACTTGCCCAATGTCACACAGCTAGGAAGTGGTTGAGACCAGATTTGAACCCAGGACCTGGGTCTGACTCTCAGTCCACAGAGCCAACTAGCTCTATCCCCCACCCCAAATTTATTTTTAACTTAAGAATATTCCACCCTTGCCCAAGAAACCATTTGCATCCTTGGTGGCACCTAATCTGGTTCTTGGCACATTTTCGAAGTACTTATTCTACTGACTGATCTGAGTTTCTGGACTCTTCCCTCCTCATCTCTACCCAATTAAACATAATATGAAAGGAGATTACAAAAAGCAGAACAAAGAGGAGTTATGAGGAGCAGACAAATAGACAATAACAGGTGTCTATGATGAGAGAGATTCAGGGCTCGGCTGTAGTAAACGATTGGGAGGTTTTTGACAGCAAAAAGAAGATCGTGATGCGATATAGTGCTCTCTTTAATACTTCAGAGCAGCCTTGGAAAGGACCTCCAGGAAGTCACTCAGGCCAACTTGTGCCTAAGCAGGGACACCCCAGTCACACCTGTGATAAATGGCCATTCACACTCCCTCCAGGGATGGGAAACCCGCCATCTCTTGGATCTCTTCCACTTTGGGACAGCTCTAATTGGGGGGAAGTTTTCCTTCCCCCCCCCCGTAAACCCTTGCCTTTTGTTTAGAACCAATACGAAATATTGGTTCCAAGGCAGAGGAGAAAAGGGCCAGGCATTTGGGGTTAAGTTACTTGCTCAGGGTCACATAGCTAGTAAGTGTCCGAGGCCGAATTTGAACCCAGGACATCCCACATTTCTAAGCCTGCCTGTATATTCGCTGAGCAATCTAGCTGCCCCAAGAACATTTTTCTTATTGAAGAGTTAAACTCTATCCATCTGCAATTTCACAGGAGCATCATCTGGGAGCTGCAGAGATCCCAGAAGTCCATGCAGTCCAGCCCCTTCCCTTCTTGCTCTTTGGGCTCAAGAGAAGCACATTTATTACTAATCTTGTAGAACAACACTTCAAATACCAGAAGACAATGATCACTGGTTTCCCTTAAGTCTTCTCAGACTAAACAGCCCCCGTTCTTTCAAGTGAAACTCCCACAGGCATATTCCCTCTCCTGAATCTCCTCACCGCACACCGTGATACATATTCCAGTTTGCAGGGTCCTTTTTGAAAAACTTGGTGCCTAAGACTGAATGCTGTATTCCAGATGGGGCCTGAGCTGTGCGGAATGATGGTCCGGCCATCATAGCCCCAGGCTTGGACAGTCTGTCCTTTTGAAGGCAACTTGGCAACTTAAGACCTCATTTCCATGTTGGGCTGCCATCTTATATTGCCAACTTTCTGAATTCACAATCATGATGAAGCACATGTATGATAATAGTTCAGTCCTGTTGGGGGCAGCTGGATGGCTCAGTAGATTGGGAACCAGTTCTAGAGACCGGAGGTTCTGGGTTCAAATCTGACCTTCCACACTTCCTAGCTGGGTGACCTTGGGTAAGTCACTTAACCTCCATTGCCTAGCCCTTACCGTTCTTCTGCCTTGTTACCAATACTAAGACTGAAGGTATGGGTTCTTGTTGTTTTTTCTTTCAAAAAATAGTTTAGTCCCATCTTCCCAACCCTGTAGCACTGAGGTTGGTTTTCTGAACGGAAGTGAAGGGTTTTCTATTTAGCCTCGGTACATTTCATCTTATTAGATTGCGGCCATTATCCTAGCCTAGGAAGATCTTTTATGGATCTAAAATGTTAATAACATTTTCTTGGTCTCCTCTCACTTCCGAAGCCTATTATCATTTTAGTGACTTGTTTTTTACTTCAATTTTAATGTTTTCAATGAATAAGAATTTATTTTCTCTCCCTCCCACCCCATCCTCATTAGAAAAAAGAAGAGAAAAAGAAAACCTTTATAACAAATAGATAAGCATATACTATTTATGCTTTCCTCAGAGACATTGTTAATAATACTGGCCAGAGGGGCAGCTAGGGAGTATGGTGGATAGACTGTAAGACCAGGAATCCAGAGGACCTGGGTTCAAATCTGACCTCAGACACTTCCTAGCTCTGTGACCCTGAGCAAGTCACTTGACCCCCATTGCCTAGCCCTCACCACTCTTCTGTCTTGGAACCAATAATCATAGTATTGAAACAAACACAGAAGGTAAAGGTTTAAGAAAAAAAGAATGCTAAGCAGAGCAATGCTGAGTCATGTGGCACTCCATTGGAGACTTAAACCTAGTATACTATGGAGACACACTTGACCACTTTTGGAGGTGTCAAGCTAGTTACCTGGTTCTGAATACCTAGCTGTGGACAGCCAATATGGTATGGTGGTCTTAGAGTCAGAAACTTTGGTTTGAGTTCCAACTATGATACTTAATAGCTGTGAGATGCCGGGAAAGTTACTTAAACTCTATGATCCTCAATTTCCTCACCTGTTAAAATGAGTATAATAAAATGCAGTCTGTCTTATACAAAAGTTTCTGAAGAAAGTACTTTAAAAGAAAAAGACCTTCACCTTCCATCTGATAGTCAATACTGTGTGTCAGCTCCAAGGCAGAAGAGCAGAAAGGGCTGAGTAATGGGGGTTAAGTGACTTGCCCAGGTCACACAGCTAGGAAGTGTTTGAGGTTAGATTTGAACCCAGGATTTCTTGTCTCTAACCTGGCTCTCCATCCACTGAGCCACCCAGCTGCCCTTGAAAGTGTGTTACTATCACTGAGCTCACCAAGGAAAGAATCATGAGAGAATTTGTCATGTGCCATCCTGCAAACCAGACAGACTAAGCCTATTGGTATTCCTCGGTCACAGAAGGGAAAACGAGGTTAGGTTGGCATGACTTGTCAACAATGAGCCCACAGAGGTTTTTGAGGGATCAACCTCTAAAATATGTTCTAAAATTTGGCCAGGAATCGAAGTCAACCCCACTAAGCTTCCCTTCCCTTCTGAAAACTGGGACAATATCCCCTTCCTCCCTCCTACTTCCAAGTGCTCAGAACTGTACTTTTTCCCAGACATCTTCACTGGGGGCTCACCAGTAACACCCCAAAGTTATTTCAGCTCAGATTGGTAACCCATTGGAGTCTGGCAGTCTGAACTCTTTTAGGGCAAGGAGGTATTCTCTTATTATAATGACTCACTTATCTGGAATATCAATTTCCCACTGAAGTTCATTTTAAAAAATTCAGTCCTTTCCATTCCCAGCAGAAGATGGAAGCAGCTAGAGGGAACAGTGCAGAGGGAACTGAGACAGAAGGATCTGAGTTCAAATCCAGGGTCAGACACTTACTAAACTGGGACCCTGGACAAGTCATTTCACCTCTGTCTATCTCAGTTCCTTCAACTGTCAAATGGAGATAATAGTAGCACCTCTCTCTCAGGGTTACTGTAAGGCTCAAACAAGATAGTATTTATAACAGGCGTAGCACAGAGCTTTAATAAATGATGACTTCTTTTTTTCCTACCTGGCTCTCCAGGAACTAATATTCAGAAAGCTTTGGGCTGAGAGGTAGTGACTCTTCTAATTCAAACCTGGGGCCAGCTACTATCTCCTAGTTTACTTTTTCCCATAGAATCTGGGGTATAGTCACTTAAAAATCTTTAATTACTTTACTACAAAAATGAATAATATGGAAATGGATTTTAAGTGATAATATATGTATAACCCAGTGGAACCACTTGTCATCTGAGGGGGAGAGGAGGGCGTCAACAAGAACCATGGAACCATAGGGAAGGTTTTTAAAATTAAATTAAATTTTAATAAAAATCTTTACCTTCTGTCTTTTATAAATAAACCTCACCTTCATCTTGGAATCAATACTATATATTGGTTCCAAAGCAGAAGAGGGGTAAGGGCTAGGCAATGGGGGTTACATGACTTACCCAGGGTCACACAGCTAGAAGTGTCTGAGGCTAGATTTGATCCCAGGACCTCCCTTCTCTGGACCTGACTCTCAATTCACTGAGTCACCCAGCTGCCCCCTTTTACCTTCTGTCTTAGAATGAATACAAAGGCAGAAGAGCAATAAGGGCTAGGGGCCATGGGGGTTGTCACATGCCCAGAGTCACCTTTCTAGAAAATATCTGAGGCCAGATTTGAACCCAGGACCTCCCATCTACAAGCTGGCTCTCAATCCTAGGTACCTCTACAAATTCTTTCTTTAATTTCCAGACCTAGAAATGTCATTGGTAAGAGGAACTCCCAGTGAGGAAACTTCCTCCAAACACAGGAGAGAGATGTATTTCCAAGTACTAGGTTTCTAGAAGGGAGGGAAAAGCATCTTTTCTTTTTTGTCTGGTCATCAGGTGCTAGCAAAACTCATTATATCTCCACCATAGAATTGGTGTCAGTTTCCATTTCCAGGTGATGGAGAAGGTGTTGATAATAATGAGAATAACTGTAATTTCTGAAAAGTCTCTTAGGGTTTCTGGAGCATTTTCCTTCCTGTAACTATGAAGGAAGTGGTTTATTATCTTCCTTATTTTCCAGTGAAGGCCCAGAGAAGGAAAGCTGTTGGCTGTCACGTAAATGGTAATGAGATTTTTTTTTTTTAACTAGACCTCAGATTTCATTGATCCATACAACTCTCAATGAAGATGCTCCTTCTACCAGCATGGACTGGTATCTGCTCTGCACCTTACAATCTTAGAGAATACCCCAGGACCCTGGGAAGTGAAGTGACTTAACTAAGGTCATACAGACAGAATGTGTCCCCCAGACTCCAACAAGACCAGTTCTCTATTCACTATACCATGTTAACTTACTTTTTCCCCCCTTAAGCCCTTACCTTCTGTCTCAGAATCAATACTAATTACCTATTCCATGACAGAAGGTTACTTAATCCCCTCTGCCTAGTCCTTACTGCTCTTCTGCCTTAGAATCAATAGTATTGATTCTAAGACAGAAGGTAAGGGTTTAAAAAAAAAAAGAACAGCAAGTCCAGGCAATGGCGGTAAGTGACTTGCCCAGGGTCACACAGCTAGGAAGGGTCTGAGGCCAGACTTGAACCCAGGATCTCCCATCTCTAGGCCTGATTCTCAATCCACTGAGCCACCCAGCTGCCCCCTTTTACCTTCTGTCTTAGAATGAATACAAAGGCAGAAGAGCAGTAAGGGCTAGGGACCATGGGGATTGTCACTTGCCCAGAGTCACTTATCTAGGACATGTCCGAGGCCACATTTGAACCCAGGACCTCCCATCTACAAGCTGGTTCTCAATCCACTGAGCTACCCAGCTGCCTCCACATTAATTCTTTTATAAGCCCAGGAAAAGGAAAATTCAGAAGGCAGAAAGTACTAATAACTAGGAGGGATCAAGGAGAGCTTAAAGGAGAATCTACCATTTGTAAAAGAAGCCAAGAATTCAGCCTTTCAGGGGTGCATTCCAGGCCAAACAAATGAATGAAAGAGATGGAGTTTTGATAGAAAATAACGTGGCAAAGGGTTAGAGGTAGCTTGGAAGGTAGTCCGTGGAAAGCCTTAGAAACTCCAGACTAAGGAATATGGGTCTAACCCACTGGCGGTAGGAGATCAGAGACAATTACAGAGAGGAGAGTTAAGACGTAGACAATTTTGGTTGTAATGTGGAGGATGAGGCTTCTAAAATAAATAATGGGATCGGTTCCAAGGGCCATTGCACTGAAAAGACACCGAGAAGCTGGAGGGAGAGGCTCCGGCACGCAGCCTAGCCGGTAAAGGGCCAGGAGTTCATGTTACACTGGGATCAATCAAAGCAACTGGGATGTTTATCCAGGAGAAGAGAAGGGGGCAGGGGACAGGGGCGCCATGCTGGCCATCTCTCAATAGGCCAAGGGCTGTCATGGGGGAAAGGAATTCCACTTGTTCCTAGCCCCCATAGTCCGCATAGTCCGCTGGAGCACAGACTGCTGGTGGAGTTGGTCCAATCTCTTTGGAAAGCCATATGGAATCTGACAGTTAAAAGCCACCATAATGCACGTGCCCTTTGACCCAGTGGTTCTCCTACTGGGACTTTTCCCCACAAGGAAGTTATCGACAGGAAAAAGCCAACACCGATCAGTCCAGAGAGTTCTAGCAGCATCATTCGTAACAGCAAAATACTGAAAACAAACCAAGTGACCATCAACTTGGAGAATGGCTGAACGAATGATTGCATTATGGATGTAACGGCTTATCCCTGTGCCAAAAGATGAAATGACAAAGAAGAATTCAAAGAAATACGGGAAGATCAGAGGAAGGTGATCCGGAGGGACCACAGACAGAGGCCATAGCCTTGTCGCTGAAGTTCACAAAATGGCACATCAAAGGAGGTCTTCATTATGATTCTGCCTCTAAGAAGGTAGAGCTAATGATGGGTAAACAGAAAAAGTTACAGACACATGTAGAATCATTTACGATCTCTTGTTGTTTTTGCTTGGTTGGTTACTTCAGCTTGTATGCTCTCTTTTCTCATTTTCTTTTCTTATGCCCCTGTTCACATATCTGAATACTGGTATTTGTCAATGGAACTAAAAATAAAATTCAGGGGGTGTGTGTAGACAACAAAAAACCCTGTTGGGTTTTTCTTTTTTCTTTCTTTTTTTAATAAACCCTCACCTTCCATCTTGGAATCAATACTGGGTATTGGTTCCAAGGCAGAAGAGTGGTAAGGGCTAGGCAATGGGGGTCAAGTGACTTGCCCAGGGTCACACAGCTGGGAAGGGTCTGAGGCCAGATTTGAACCCAGGACCTCCAGTCTCTAGACCTGGCTCTCAATCCACTGAGCCACCCATCTGTCCCCTTCTATTGGGTTTTTCATAGAGGCTACTTGGTTTCCAGACTCCTCCTTTGTATTATATGCCTTAAATGGGAGCCTGAATGCAGCAGGTATCTGAGATCAGATTTGAACTCATGAAGATGAATCTTTCTGTCTCTGGGCCCAGCACCCACAGTCTGCTGTGCCACTGAGCTGCCTCAAACACTGACATGAAGGTGTCGCTTGAGCTGAATCTTGAAGGAAAGTAAAGATTCTGCGAGGTGGAGGGGAGAGGGGAGTGTCTGCCGAACAGCCCGCATAAAGGCAGCTACCATAGCAAATAGAGGTCTGTTTAGGAGAAACAGTAAGACCATCGCCTGGACTTTAAGGTGAATAATGGGGTAATAAGGTTAGGAAAGTAGGGTAGGGCTGGGTTAAGAAGGTTTTAGATGCAAAGAGTTTGCATTTCATCCTAGAAATAACAGGGAGCCAATCAAATTTTTGGGGCCGGGGAGTGACTGCCAGATCTGTGTCTTTGGAAAATGATTTATAAAGCAATGGGAAGACAGACTACAATGAGACTGGGCTTAAGGCAGGGAACCCAATTAGCCAAGGGGTTGGTGGGGCAGCTGGTGTGGCTCAGTGGATAGAGAATCAAGCCTGGGTTCAAATCTGACCTCAGACGCTTCCCAGCTGTGTGACCCTGGGCAAGTCACTTAACCCCTATTGCCCGGCCCTTTCCACTCTTCTGTCTTGGAACCAATATACAGTATTGATTCTAAGATGGAAGGTAAGGGTTAAAATAAAATAGAGAATGCAATGGTCCCAGAGAAAAGGGATAAGAGCCTGACCAGGACAAGTTCCTCTACAATATCTCCAGAAAGTGGGCATTGAGTCTCCCCCTTTAGAGACTTTCAGCCATGAGGGCCCAAAACTCCACTTCTGGATAGCTGAGGGTTTTTTTTTTCTTTTTAAAAAAGTTTAGGCTGTCTTTTGTTTTCCTATAATCTCCATTTCCATCTCTATTTCTTCTCACGCCTATACATTGTGAGTCTGGATTGCTTCAAACACTGACTCCCCCTATGCTGAGCTGAACTCTGGCCCTATCTCTTCCCCCCCACTGCTCCTACTTCTGCCCTTTGGGGCCAAGCTGAGCAAGTGTAATGCATGAGCCGGCATGACACAATGATGGTCCCACCACTGTGGGAAGGATGCGTGGTATGCCACTTCAGAGATGTGTCATCACATGGGAACCCAGCCGCCAGGAAGGAGGGAAGCCTGTTGGGGAAATGAATGCTGAGCTGATTGAGAAGAAAAGTCCCTGTTATTAGACTATGGGTCTTTGGATGCAGAAACCTATTCCTCTACCCCCCCCCCCCAAGCAATGCCTCTCTCTATTAAAGAGCCTCTGGAGGACTTAGGTTCCATCACAGAATACAGGGTTCCAGGAAGAAAGCAGAGGTTTGATGGGAGAAGAGATGGAAATTGGGGAGGTAGAGGAAAGAAGGGAGGAGGAGGACAAGGAGAAGAAGGAAGAGAAGGAGAAGAAGAAGCAGAAGGAGGAGGAGGAGGAGGAGGAGGAGAAGAAGGAGAAGGAGAAAGAGGAGAAGGAGAAGGAGAAGGAGGAGGAGAAGAAGAAGAAGAAAAAGAAGAAGAAGGAGGAGGAGGAGAAGGAGAAGGAGAAGAAAGAGAGAAAGGGGGAGAAAGAAAGGGGAGAGAAGAAAGAGAAAGAAGAGGAAAGGAGAGAAAGAATGAGAAAAGAGAAGGAAGGAAGGGAGAGGGAAAGAGAGAGGGAGGTGTACACAGAAGTCCAAATAAATAATAATAAAATTATAGACTCGATCAAGTACAAGAGTTCTTGAAAATCCAGGGGAAATGATTGGCTTGAAATAAAAAAGTCTCCATCTCAGGAGAGGCTGTACCATTCTTGGGGAAGTTTGCAGAATTCAGGAAATCCTCAATGGATCCCTGCTTAAAGAAAAACTCAATCCTCTTCCCTGGGGATCTCAAGAACTTAAAAGCTCTCCATTATGCTTCAACACAGTTGCACCTGAGACTCTGCACTTAGGGGTCTTGTACCAAGTAAGTCCTCATCAATATGTTGATTAATCAGGGGCCCATGCCTTCATTTAGGCTGATGTGTCACAGCTCATCCATACTGTAGGATAGCAACTGCCTTATCCATGGTAACATAACTGATGACTGTCAGGTGTGGTTTAAACCTAGGTCTTTCTAAACTATAATCTAACACCCTGATCACTGTACAACACTGCCTCTCAGGTGCTCAGACATCTGTGAAATTGATGCTCTTAGCTATTAAATGGGGGAAAGATTAGGGGGACAGCCATTGGCAGTGAATAATGAGTGAAAAAAAATTAATTCATGCAATGCCTACTATGTGCTATGCACTGGGGATCCAGGTACAAAAATGAGACTGTCCCTGCCCTCAAAGAGATTCCACTCTAATAATAATGGCTGGCATTCCTACAGCACTTTGAGATTAGCAAATAATGCCACTATCTCACCTGATTCTTAGAAATTCCTTGGGATATTGGTACTACAGGTATTATAGGCTCATCTCCATTAAAAAAAAAACAAAACTGAACTTATGATTCCACCAGTGCAGGGAACTCCTGGTGAGCACATTCACTAGTCCAGTGATGGAGAACCTTTTAGAGAGCGAGTGCCCAAACTGCATATGTGAGTCCCCAAACTTACCCCAGACAGGGAAGGGAGAAAGTGTTCCCATTGGGCTGCTGGGCAGAGGGGTGGGTGATGAGAGAAATATCCTCAGGTGCAGTGGAGAGGAGGAAGGGAGCAGCACCCCCTCCAGCATGAGTGCCATAGGTTTACCAACACAGCACTAGGCAATGCAGTAGTAGGTAATATAGTTCCCCTCATGCCTGGAATGCTCTCCCTCCTCATCTCTATGGACTTGGAGTCAAGAAGGCCTGAATTCAAGTGTGGCCCCCAACATAGATTGGCTATATGACCCTGGGCAAGTCATTTAATCTGTTTGCCTCAGTTTCCTCATCTGTAAAATCCCCTACCTCATGGGGTTGTTGTGAGGCTCAAATGAGATAATATTTGTAAAGAGCTTAGCACAGTGCCTGGCACATAGTAGATGCCATGTAAATGTTAGCTATTATTATCATCATTTAAATTTCTTTTTAAACCCTTCCCTTTCCATCTTAGAATCAATAGTAAGGGATGGGCAATGGGGGTTAACTGACTTGCCCAGGGCCACACAGTTATTATCTTTTTATGCAAACTGGACCCTCTTTGCAACTTAGTTTTGGAGAACTGCCTGAGGGCATCAAGAGGTTTGCTCATGAATTTTCACCATTTCCTTATTTATTAGTAATAATAATCAGATGTGAAATAGTGAGTAAAGAGTTAGCCTAGTGGTTAAGCCAACCTAGGATTCAAGTCTCATCACTGAGACCTCCTAGCTGGGATGGACTGACACCACGGAGATAAGGATAGTATACAATATTATGATAGAAGCAGATTATTGATGAGCCCCCATCAGATCCACCCTGAACCCAGTGGCAATTGTCCATCAATGCCTTCCCTGCTGGGGAACTTGTGGAGCCTCCATTGTCTGCCAATAATAACAACACAAATCACCTTGACCCAGTGGAAATCAATCTAACTCCTCGGTCTAGCCTTCTGGCAGTCCAGTTCCTCCATTCCCTCCCTCCCATGTATCTATCCAGGCTCAGCTTCGTTCTCTACAACAACAGTGACTGTGACTTGGCTACAATTACATCCATGATTGCCATCTCCACACATGGATGGCTTAATTCCTGCTTCCATAGCTTTTGCCCATCAATGCACATCTATCACTTCCTCCAAAGTCAGCATTACCTCCTCCAGGGGGCCTGCCCAATCAACTCTGCTCCAGACTGTCTGAGAATCATGAGGTCTTGTCTTTGAGACAGAAAACACCTAAGAGATGATTTAGTCCAGTGGTCTCAAACTGTTTAAAGTATCTCATTTCAAGTGTCTGTACACTATGGAATACTAGCCGTCCCCTCCTCATCTCTGCCTCCTGGTCTCCTTCAAGTCTCAGCTAAAATCCCATCTTCTGTGAGAAGCCTCTCCCGGACCTCCTTAATTTTAGTGCCTTCCCTCCGAGTTTATCCTGTATATATCTCATTGGTGGTGCAGTGGATAGAGTGCTGGATTTACAATCAGGAAGACTCATCTTCATGAGTTCAAATATGGTATCAGACATTTCCTAGCGGTGTGACCCTGAGAAAGTCACTTAACCTCACTGGGCTCAGTTTCCTCATCTGTAAAATAAGCTGGAGAAGGAAATGGAAACCGGTTGAGTATCTTCACCAAGATGGGCTCATAAAGAGTCAGACACAATTGACTGAAACAAATGAACAACAACATCTTGCTGGTACATTGTATATGGTCTTCTCTGTTAGACTATGAACTCATTGAGAGCAAGGACTATCTTTTACCATTGTTTCCTCAGTACTTACACACAGTAGGTGCTTAATAAATGCTAGCTGAGTTCATTAATACTAAATCTGGGTGAGGAGCATGGGAGAGAGGGATATAGCCAAATTTTCTTTTCTTTTTTTAAACCTCTCACCTTCTGTCTTAGAATCAATACTGTGTATTGGTTCTAAGGCAGAAGAGTGGTAAGTGTTAGGCAATGGGGGTCAAGTGAATCGCCCAGGGTCACACAGCTAGGAAGTGTCTGAGGTCAGATTTGAACCCAGGACCTCCCATCTCTAGACCTAGCTCTCAATCCACTGAGCTACCCAGCTATCCCCAACAAATTTTCAATAAACAATTTAACCCAAGCTCTCCTCTTACTTTACATATGGGGAAACTAAGGTTCAATGTAGCAAATTCATACAGCATGGTCAGTAACAGAACAGATGGAGGTCAAGGTATCCTTCATGCTGACCTTTGTTCTCAGTATCTAATTTTCTTTTATTTCACTTTTTAATCACACTAGATAGGGAAAGCATTTATGATTCCAGGATACAAAGACAAGAAGTAAACACTCAAGGAATATGTACATTCTGCTTGAGAAATGTGAAAAAGGGAGCCAGAAAGTGAGGGGTAGAAGGGGGGAAATGGGGCATGGTTGGAGGCAGGATGAGGCCCAAGCTCACTTATCAGAGCCCAGCTTCCGAAACATGGAGTGACGACAGAAAGGAAGCACTACACCACAAACACAAAGATATACAGAATTTAGAATCCAAGAACGGCAGAGCTGGAAAGATCTTGGGAAGAGGGAATGTTAAAGCAAGAGGGAAACTTCAAACCAGGCAGTCCAATCCCCTTTTTACAAATGAGTAAACTGAGAGCTACAGAGGCAGAATGACTCATCCTTATGTGGCTCAGGAGATGGCTTAGGACAGCGGTTCTCAACCTCTCAATTTGTAGCAATGAGAATACATAATGCATATCAGGTATTTACATTCTGAATCATAACTATAGCAAAATTACAGTTTTGAAGTAGCCACCAAAATAATGTTTTGGTTTGGGGTCAACACAACATGAGGAACTGTATTGCAGGGTCATGGCATTAGAAAGGTTGAGAACCACTGGCTTAGGAGGACACATATAACCAAAGAGGGAGAGGAGTCCCATTTTATTCAGCTAAATCCAAGCAAGAAAAATCAAGGTGACCTACCCCAAGTTAGTACCCAGTTCCTGACAAAGCCAGGAACAAGGGATACGGGTCCATGGGGTACACAGAGGGTTTTTACATAGTGCTACCAAGTTCAAATCCAGTTCTACAAGCATTTATTAAGGTTATTGAATGAACGCATGTTAGAGAAGATGAAAACACAAAGAAAAAATGTGTGGTTTGGAGAAATCTCTGATGAGGATCGCTTGGGAAGAATCTCTTGAGAGAGGCTCTGGAGAAGGGAAGCTCTTGGAGGACAATCTCTAAGGAGGTCTCGCTGGAGCTCCTCTGAGGGGACTCTGTCCCTCTGGAGGCTCTGGAGAGAGGCTCTTTGAAACAGTCTCTGGCTGGAAGGCTCTTTGAGGAGGACTCTGGCTGGAACTCTCTCTGGTGAAGTCAGCTGAGATGGAGCTGGCCTGGTGTCACTAGAATCCTTGCTTAGACAGACCTTGTGGTGAGTGATAAAAGACTGACTGACTGATCTCTCTCTCTTAAGACTCAGGTCTAGGCCATGTTGGCTTAAGGCCCTTCATACTTATTCCTTTCTTACTCTTTCTCTCTTTCTTTAATTCCTCATTGTATTATTAATTAAATTCTCTATAAAACCCAGTTGACTTGGGCATATTCATGATTGGGAATATATTCCCTGGCGACCACCTTATATTTGATTTAAAACCAAGACACTGTAGTGAAACATATTTTCTGCGGTCAAATTTACTCACCCACTCTTATAACTACCACAATTTAAGTCCTCAACCATTTTAATTATTACAGTTTATGACTCCCACACTTTTAAATGCCATAGTTTATGGCATTAACCTCTTTTAATTATAACACTCTGTAGATCTTATATATAGGTGGTTATTTCTGCATTGTCTTCCCCATTGGATTGAAAGCTCCTTGAGGGCAGGGAATGTTTTTGCCTTTTTTTTTTATCTCTAGTGTTTAGCAGCAGTGTCAGACCCATAGTAAACACCAAAATGCTTGCTTGACAGGAATTGTTTCTTTTGTTATCTTTTTATATCCCCCACCAACTAGCCCAGGGTCTAACACATTAGCTTAACCAGTGTTTGTGAGATGAGCCTGGGTGAAGAGAGGAAATGAGATCATCCAAAACAGAAGGGATTCTATATTGGCTGTCTATGGGTACTGAATAAAATGAATTATCACCATATAATACTCATATAGCAAAGACATAAAGACACAAAGACCACAAGTGAACAAGTCTAGAAAGGGATTCAGAATAAGGTTCTTTTTGGGTCCTGGGCTGTTGTTTTTTTTTACCTCTTACCTTCCATTTTAGAATCAATATTAATTATCAGTTACAAGGCAGAAGAGAGGTAAAGGCTGGGCAATGGAGGTTAAGTGACTTGCCCAGGGTCACACAGCTAAGAAGTGTCTGAGACCATATTTGAACCCAGGACCTCCCACCTCCAGGCCTGACTTTCTATCCATGCAATCACCTACCTGCTTCTCCTTGATTATTTTTAAAATTCCTTTGACTCTACTTTGGTAAACGCTATGGTGTAAGTAAAAGAAGATTTTTTTTTTAATTCCTTGTTCTAGGTAGGATTGTTTTTGTTGATGGCTAAGTCTACAATTTAAAAAATTAACCATCTAACTCCATAGGGCATTTTTTCCACTTGAACCACGAGCCAGGATAGGATTTCACTTGGTCAGTCTTATCATCAAGTGATGGAGGCAGCTGCAGCTCTTGCCTCTCGCTGGGAAGGAAGGCAAGTGTTATAATATTTCCTTCTACTCCCTCCCTCCCTCCACTCTACAGAAGCAGCATTAATAGAATAAAAAGTGGACAAGGCCTGAGTTGCTTATTTATTCGTTATAATAATAATTATTATTACTAGTTCCTGTTCTGCTAATTATTGACAGTAGGAACCCAGACCCTCCAACTCTCAGTTTCCTAATCTGTAAAATGGGGACAATAATCCCTGCCCAGTCTCCTCTCAGGGCTGAGACAAGGATCCAACATTTGCCCCTCTTACACCATGCTACAGTGGGCTGTTTTGAGGCGATGCCTGTATTTAGACCCACCCTGGCTAAGCCTCCGTCCCCTATGTCACACTCTTGCTTAGGCGTATGGGGAAACATATGAATCCAATTTTAAAGTGTTTAATTAAAAGTGAAGCAACCAAGATCAAAACAAAAAGAAAAAAAACATTCTTGGCACTCCAGTAAAAAGGGTTTGTGAAAGTCTCCTACCCCTTTAGGGAAGTTATAATCTACTTCCCTTAATGTCCTTCTAAGTCTCCAACTAGACTTCACTCACTCCACAAATGCATGAAAAAATACATATCTGTTTGCTGGATGGTGCCTTTTATGATATGGGGAGGGGAAGAAGGGGCAGAAATATTTAGAAATAAATTCTATTAATAAAGTAAAAAGAAAAGAACAATTTTTTTAAAATTGCTAAGCATTTATTCCATGCAATGTGCTTAGCTAGGTTCTGGTAAAGCTACTACAAAAGAACTGCGAGAGTTTTACACAAATATAAGGGATTATTCTTCCTATATAATTCCATTTTTCCAAGGATCCTTTGTTTCCTCCCTTTACTGTTACAGACCAAAATATAGTCCATGATTTGGTACATGGTATTCAAAAGCTGCTGCGTATCAGAAACATTCATTACCCTGAAACTAACTGGGTAAGGAGCCTCTCTCAAATTTATGGAGCTAGCCAGGGCCCGGTGGGGCAATGCCCGAAGTTTCTTGCTCCTAGAGGAGGCTGAGGTTGGTGGATTGCTTGAGTTCTGAATTGCAGTAAGCAGAGCTAAAACCAGTAGGATGTCTTCACTGTCTGGAATCCATATGGTGAGCGCCCGGAAACAGGGGGACCACCATGCTGCCTAAGGAGAAGCAGACCCAGCCAGTTTGGAAATGGAGCAGGTCAGAGATTCATGAGTAGCTACTGTACTTCTAGAACGGGCCAGAACGGGAGGCTAGCTCCAAAAAACCCAAACCGAATCCAACGAAAAACATCTTTTACTAGGCTGGGCTTTGGACAACAGACCCTGCACCCAAGGCTTTTCCCAGACTGGCAGGGTCTATCAGAGTTTGTACTCCAGTAGCTCAACCTTTGAGAACCTGGGGTCACCTCCATGAGGCACCAGAGGAGGACATCAGAACATCCAGGGACTATTCTTAAGTATGTTGTTCTTCAAGATCTTAAAATACCTTTTCCTACACGTCAGACTCATCCAGATCAATGCTTCTCCCTTCCACTCCCATCCCATGAGTCTGAATTAGCAGAGATTTAAAATTTATTGCATCACTTTGCAACTGATAATGTATATTAAAATGCTCTTTGCAAACCTTCGAGCACTAGATAAACGTCAGTTAGCATTAATATTATTATGCCTTTCGCTTTGTTCAGAAAACTCTTCACTGGTCATGCTCAGAGAATGGGGAGATCCCAATCAACTGTGAAGGGTAATCCATTAACCCATTACATATCACAGCATAAAAATGTTTCTTAGAGATTGTTAGAACTGGAAGGAGCCCTTCACGATGACTGTTTGTTTTAACAGGAAGGAAGAAATGGGTACAAAGAGAAATCACTTACATGCAGCTAGGAAACGCCAAGATGGAAGGCTTGAATCCCTGACTGGCTTTTTGCTTTTTTTTTTCCTTTTTTGATACACACCTATAGCCAACGTGTCTTCACTTTGTTTCTGGGAATATTTCTAAAATTTAGAGCCCACTTTCTTTAGTGAGTAGAGTTAATGATGCACTCCAAGCTGTCCTTTGGCAATCACAGAATCATGGAATTTTGTAACTAGAAAAGATCTCAGAGGCCATCTGTATCCTCATCTACAACAGTCCTGACAAATATGCACCCAAACTTTGCTTAAAGATCTCCAATGGGGCAGCCCATTTCACTTTTTTTTTTTAACTCTTACCTCCTATCTTGGAATCAATACTGAGTATTGGTTCCATGGAGGAAGAATAGTAAGGGCCAGGCAACTAGGTGACCTGGCCAGGGTCACCCAGTTAGAAAGTGTCTGAGGCTAGATTTGAACACAGGACCGCCCATCTGCAGGCCTGGCTCTCTATCCATTGAGCCACCTAGCTGCACTTTCATTTCACTTTCTGGACAGCTCCCAATTATGGGGAATTATTTTTCTTGACATCAGATCTAAGTTCATCTCTTAGGCACTGCTTTCATTCATTGTTCCTGGTTCTGCCTTTGGAGGCCAAATGGAATTCACAGATCCATGTCCAGGAATAGGAGAAGGTGGAGGACATTGGGCTGGATGCTAACTGTGCCCAGGATGGTCCTTGGGAGTTTCTACCCTTGCACCTTCTTAGGAAATCCCTTTTCTCAGCTTGTTTTCCTACCAATTATCTCTTCTTCCTTAGTAATTGCCTGCAGTAATTGGCTAAACATCCCCATTTCCTTTCACCGATCATCAAATGCTTGGTAACTAAAAGGCAGTTGAATTCTGATGAAATATAATGAATAATCTCAGGCTCAGAGAATTACTAATAAAATACAACTTCCTCCCTTAGTAGAAAGGTGGGAGACAATGGTAATAGAAAGGAGTTTACATTGTCAGAAGCTCCATCAATTAGCTTGAATGTTTTTCTTTCAAGGAAGGGTTCAATGGTGGGGGCAAGAGAGGTTAAGGGAAAACACCCAAGGGAGAAAAAAGGCAACAGTAAGACTTTAAACAGTAACCCAACACCGTAACTACATGTAGAAAAGATCTCAGACTGGGGCTGAGGAAATGCAGTTCTAGACCAGAGTCTAGCATTTCATCAGTGCATGTCTGTGTAGGATATGCAGGTAAATGTTTAACAACTAGCTGGGGACCAGGGCATACACCCATGACACACTTTTATGTTTAATCCATATTAGTAACATTTTTTCCTTAAGTCAAGAAATCAGTAAAACAATAAATCAAGCCCTGATTTGTAGGTTGCTGATTTCTGAGGTGTCAATGCTCACACTAAAAATTTAACAGTGGGCTCCAGGCTGAACTGGCTCCAGCACACCCCAGTTTCTGTATTTCTTGATTCCTATTTGTACATGGTGATAGCAATCACAGTCTTCCCTTTTCCTCAAGATAAAAGATTTGTTTTTAATGATGGCATTTAGAAGCATAGCAATTTAAAAGTGAAAATACATAAAGAAGTTAACCATTTATTATCACAGAACCTCAGCATTTGAAGAGAACTTGGAGGCCATCTAGATCAACCTGGGCTTGAAAAGGAATCACTTTCCCAACATCTCCATCAAGTAGTTGTCTAACCTGTGCTTAAAACCCCTCCAACCACCATCGAGAATCCATTACTAAGGCAGTCCTTTCCTGTCTTCAACAGCTCTGATTACTAAGATTTCCCTTACGTGAACCTGAAAATGTCTCTCCAGGCTCCAATCAGTCCCCTCTGGAGCTACACAGAAAAAGCCTAACCCCCTTTCCCTCAAAAAAAAAAAAAAGACGGGGGTATGTCCTAAGTTCAAATCTGGCCTCAGACATTTCCTAGCTGAATGGAGCTAGGCAATGGGGATCAAGTGACTTGCCCAGGTCACTTGATCCCCATTGCCTAGCCCTTACCACTTTCCTGCCTAGGAACCAATACATGGTATTAATTCTAAGATGGAAGGTAAGGGTTAAAAAAAAAATTCAGTGGCCTCAGATGCTTCCTAGCTGTGTGACCCTGGGCAATTCACTTAATCCCCACTGCTTTCACCCTTACTGCTCTTCTGCCTTGGAACCAGAACAAAGTATTAATTCTAAGAGAGAAGGTAAGGGGTTAAAAAAAAAAACACCCTTCAAATACTTAAAGACAGTTATCCTGTTCCCCTCAAGTCTTTTCATCTCCAGGCTAAAGATGTCCCTTCATTTCACAGATGAGGAAGATGAGGCCCAAAGATCTGCCCAAGGCTACAAGGCATTAAGTGGCAGGGCTGGGAATAGAACTGGGATCTCCTGATTTCCACATAAGTCCTCTTCTCACCACACAAGGATGCCTTGGGAAAAGTGAAAAGCTCAATGCAGAATCAATGCGGGATATTATTTCATTTTCATCACCAGAAGAAGCTAGTGTGAAATCATTATAACAATACAAGCCCCTCTAGTCAAATACATCATAATAACCAGCCGTGGGGACACTCCATGGACAGCATCCAGAGGCACTACCTTTGGAATTGATGCCGAGGCATTTCCAAGACCCTGTCTCTGTTCCCCAAGCTTGCCAACATCACTACTCTTAATAATACAATAATTCAGCTTGGCCATCGTTTCAGACCATCAAACCTGGAGACAGCAAACTAGGGGACCCGGCAGGCAGCCCACATAAAACACAAATACACAACCCCAAAAGGAATTTATCAAGTGGAAACAAGGAAAGCCAACTTCCCAAGGCCTACCACTCTCAGTTTTGCCACAGACTCAGAGACACAATTAAACAGATATAGGCTAAGCACCTACTATGCCCAAGGCACTGAGATACAAAGAGAAAAAGCAAGGATAGTCCTTGTTCTCAAGGAGCCTACATCTTGCTGGAGTGAGGGGATACATGTACATCAAGAGATTCAAAACAAAGTAATTTGAAGAGAAAGAATGGGCTGAAGACCAGAAGGGATAAGAAGAAGTTATGTAGGGGGCAGCTCCTGAGCTATGAAGAAGCAGAGACAGCGATGAGGCAAGAAAGAGCATGAGCAGAGAATTCAAAATCTGAAGCTGCAAAGACCATCTTGTCCAACTCCCTTATTTTGCAGAGGAGGAAACTGAGGCCCACAGAAGTTAAGTGACTTGTCCAAGGTCACAACCACCTCTTATCTTAAATGCATTGCTCCTTCCCCTGTATCAATCCAAACTGGGGATCACTTGTACAAGGAATGAAAGGGAGGATTTGGCCAGAACTCTTGTGTACAGAAACAGCTGGCAGGCAAGTTTCACTGTATTGGAGAGTGTGAAGAAGAGAGAAATGAATGAGGCTGGGAAAGTAGGTGGAAGCCAGATTGTTAATTATAAAATGAGACTGCAAGGGTAGGTGGGAACTTTAAATGTCAGGCTGAGGAGTCTCTATTTTATCCTGGAGGCATCCAGGAGCTGGCAAAGTTTTGGGAGGAGGGAAATGACTTGATCAGACCTATGTCCAAAACGCCATTTCAATCCAAATCAACAAGCATTTATTAAGTGTCTGCTATGCTTAAGGCCCTGAATTAGCCATCCATCTCTGGCTTAGAATGAAGTCAGTCCATGGGGTAGTCATCAATGACAAATCAAAGAAATGGTCCCTCATGATTTCTACTGGCAGATGATCAAGTAATACTTTGCAGCTGTCATCAACCAGTTACAGCACCTGACTACTATTTTCCAGCCATGTGTGCTCTTGGGCAAATAACTTTTGGTCCCATGCCTCAGTTTCCCCAAATGTAAAATGAGGGGGTTGGGCTTGATTAGATCTAAAGTTCCACCCAGCTCTGACATGATCCTTATCTGCTTTGTATTGTTCCATACTTTCATGGGGGCAGTGTAGAATATTTAGAAAGCTGGCTTCAGAAACAGTAAGACCAGGGGCAGGTAGGCAGCTCAGTGGACAGCTCCTAGCTGTGTGACCCTGGGCAAGTCACTTATCCCCAACTGCTTAGCTTTTACCACTCTTTTGCCTTAGAACTGATACTTAAGTATGGATTCTAAAATAAAAGATATGGGTTTAAAAAGAAAAAAAGAAACAGAAAGCCTGAGTTCAAGTCCCATCTCTGGTTTCATCACTCTCAGAGCTCTAGGTCTTCTAGACTTTCTAAGACTGCATGTTCCCTTCAATAAACACTTATTATGCACCTGCTGCATACTAGGCACAGTGCTGAAGATATGCAGTAAATAGGGAAAGAGAGTCCTTGCTATCAAGGAGCTCATACTGTAATGGGGAAGAATAAACCCCAAAAGAATATGTAGCTTGTGGAAAAGGTGCAGACCTGCCCAAGTGGTAGGATGTTTGCTCACCTGGAAGTTCCCTCTCCCAATGAAATCGAAGGTCTAGGACTCATTCCTATTTGTCATGGGTGAGAAACCATTGTTTGGATGATAATAAGAATAGCTAACAGTCATACAGCACCTTAAAGTCAGTCAAGGAGTATTTTCCAAGAATTTTCTATGTACCAGTTCCTGTACTAAACTAGGGATACAAAAAAAAAAGGCTCCAGGAAGGGTGGTCTAATGGGCTTTAGACTTTGCAAAGCACCTGCCCCACATGATCTCATTTGAGCCTCACAGTCACTGGGGGACATCCATAGCTGTCCATATCTCTGTCTTACAGATGAGGAGGACTGAGGCTCAGAGGGGTTTTGTGTCTTGCCCATAGCTACACAGCTAGTAAGCATCAAAGGGGGTGGGGAGTGAGGTTTGAATTGAAGTCTTCCTGACTCCAAACCCAGCACCTGATCAATGAGGACTTAGTTCCAGCTGGCCAGGAACTCACAGCCTAAGGGGAACCCAAACTAGGGCTGCTGGGAAACCACTAGGAAATAAAGCAAGGCAGGGCAAAATTAAAGACTAGAGATAGTGTGTGATTCAGCCTCTTAGGAATTCAGAGAAGGGAAAAGCAGAGAATCTCCAAATTGGAAGGGACCTCGGATCACTGAGTCCATCCCTCCCACTTCGGAAGTCCACTCTCCCACTCCTCTTTGTCACTGGTGACAGATAGTTATCTGGCTTCTGATGAAATACTTGGAACCACCTGGAGCAATAGGGAGCATGTTACTTTTCAAGGCAACCATTCCAGTACTGGACAGCTCTCACAGTCAGCCAGGCCTTTCCATACAGAGTGAACCAGAGTGTGCTTTCCTCTAAAGGCTGTAGCACTAGTTCTGCCTCAAACCAGCCAGAATAAAATAGAATTCCTTCAACTATGAGAGGGTCTTCAGATATCTGAAGGCAGGAATTCCGTTCCTTCTTTGTTTGCTTTTCTCAGTTTTCTCAAGTTTGTATAGACTGTGGACAACTACTAAAGGCTTCACTGAGCAGGTGGGACCTAGGAATGTCACTGTATTCTTCCAAGAGACCAGAGGTCCTGTGTTCAAATGTGACCTCAGATATTTCCTAGCTGTGTGCACTAATCACTTAACCCTGAGCAAATCACTTAACCCCCATTGCCTAGCCCTTACCATTCTTCTGTCTTGGAACCAATACACAATATTGATTCTAAGATGGAAGGTAAAGGTTTTAAAAAAACCAAACTGGTCTTTTCTTGGGAGAAGTGGTAGTTCTGCAAATCACAGGGAAAGGAAAGGGACCAGAGTTGGAGGAGAAAACTTTACCAGGCTTCCTCCAACCAATCAAAGCTCTCAGATCCCCAAAGGGCTATGGTTCTGGTGAGGATAAAGAAAGAAATGGGGCACTTCTAGAGACTCAGGATAAAAAGGGGTTAATTATGTACCAAGGTCAAACACCAGATATGAACTAATAAAGAAATTAACAGCAGGTCATATGGAAAAATTTAACAGTATTTTAGCAAAGAGCTGTAAGAAGCAATGAGAGAGAGCCCAAACAGACCAGATATTTTTATAGAATCATGAAACTTTACTGTTGCAAGGATCCGCAGAGCCCATTTAGACCAACCTCCTTTCCTGCAACAAACACATACCCATTTTAAATGGAAAGAAGCCAAGGCCCAGGGAAATGAAATGATTTGTCTGAGATTCAGAATGTAGGTCTGTTCAGTCCAAGTAGGGAAGGAGCCCTTTCCCCTACCTTGGGATGCCTGTTTACAGAAATATGTTTGTGGACTGTTAAACTGGGATGATTCTTACAATCACCTAATCTTGCCTTTTGGCTGTCCAAAATCATCCTCCCTCCCCTCCTCCTTTCTGTAACTCAGCACAGACTCCCACAGCTGCTTCCTGCATCTTCCTGCGTCAGAGATTTAAATAGGATGAGAGGAAACTGAGGCAGGCAAAAGTGACCCTTTTCTTCCTCCCACCAATGCCACCACTTTTGCGGAGATGACTTAGTCAGCTCTTCACCCACCATAACATGACTGGCACCATTAGCACTTCAAATCCAAGCTTGCTGCTCAGAGGGTACTAGTGGATAGAGGCTGGGGGCAGTCCTGTCATCCATACTGAGCTACGACAGGGACTTCCTTCTACAGGTCTTTGCCTCTCTGATACCCGCTAGCTGGTTCCTGAAGTCTAGAATGTTACTGGAGTGCTAAGTGGTTAAACTCTGTTCTTAAGTGTGGAACCTTACCCCTGGCTTCCTCTTTCTGGAGGTTGCAATATATACACACATAGGAAAGGAAAGCCTTTGTCATTTCCACCTCAAACGTGATTCACCTCTGGTCTTAGGTGCTGAGCCCCCTAAAGAGCTTGTCTGGGGGGTCAGACAACACCCTGAGGTTCGAGCTGTTCCAGTCTATTGCCCACCTGTCTTAGGATACCCGATCTATGTGAAAGCTCCCTTCCAGCCTGCCTCTAAAATTGGCTGTCCCCTTCCCACCCCCAGTCTGAAGCGCTAGGTAGCAGCTTACCTCAGACCAGCCCTTTTCCCATTCGGAGCCATAAGAAGCAGGGACCTCAAGGAAATGCCTACACTTTGGGGGCTGGGAGTGGAACAACTCCCACCACCACCCCCGGCCCTCTGGCCTTCTTTAAGATTGGTAGCAACTCCCGGGCCCCAGAGTCCGTTCCCTCACAGCCCACCAGGGCCCAAAGGCAGGAGTTGTAATCTAGAATGTCAACCCAACCAAAGCCTAACTGAGCTCGCGAGGTTCAGGCCCCTTCCTCCTTCCCTGGCTGCCCCATTGTCCACCTAGCCCCACAGGCAGGGTGAGGAGGGGGCGGGGTTCCCACTCCTCATCTCCCCCCCTCCCCTCCCATTCCCAGGAAGTCGACTCTGCCTTCCAGTCGCTGAGCCAGGGTGGCCCTGGAAGACAGGCATCCGCACAAAGGAGGGCTAGGGGGTTTGTGACACTCGGGAGAGACACAGGGAGCCCCTCACAGAGGCGCGCTCTCTCGCTCGCACGCGCACACACACACACATACACGGCACACACGGAGGCAGAGAGATAGCACACGGGCCAGGGGCTGGGCGGGGATCGCTCGCTCGCCAGCTGACCCAGCGCTGGTCCCCGACCCTCGTCACGGACTGGGGTCCCAGGATTCCAGTTCGTCCTCAGCCCCCACCCCCGCCCGCCCTGCTCGGGCCCCGGGAGGGACCCCCTCTTACCAGCTGCAGGCAGCAGAACCCGACCAGCGTGCACCTCCCGTTACACTTGCTCATGGCTCCCGTGGGACCCGCCGCCGCGGCGCTGCCCCCCTGGCTGCTGCTGCTGCTGCTGCCGCCCGGAGTCGGGCTCAGGCTCGGGCTACGAGTGCGCTGCTGCTCTCTGGCTCGGCTCAGCGCCCTGGGGCTTCCTGGAAGGCGAGAAGCAGGAAGCCAGAGAGGGTCCTCCTTCTATTGCTCCGTCTTCTCTTTCTCCTCCTTCTCCTCCTCCGCTTCCTCCCCGCGCCAGCGCCCCAAGCTTCCAGCAGGGCGGCCGGGGCTCCCCTAGGGCTGGGGCCGCGGCATCGTCCGGGCGCGGCGCGGACTCCGGAGGCTCCGCTCAGTCTCCATGCTCCGCGCTGGGGGCGCTGGGCACCGAGGCGCACAGCTCGAGCCGGGGCTCTTTTGTTTGACCCGCTGTCCGCCAGCAGCGCCTCATGCCCCCAGAGGCGGACGGGTGGACGGGCAGCAGAAGCGAAGAGCAGGGAGCGGAGCGGACCCGAGCCGAGCCGAGCGGAGCGGAGTGGAGCGGAGCGGAGCGAAGCAGAGCCCAGCCCAGCTGGGGCAGGATCCCGAGCAGTCTGCAGCCGCCCTGGCCCGACCACGTGGCTTCGCGGCCCGGAGAGGGGCGGGGCCCGGGGACAGCAGAGGGATAGTGGGGAGGGGGGAAACCAGAGGGAGGGCGTGAGAGGGGAGAGTGGAAGAAGAGAGAATAGACTAGGGAGGCTGGCTGCAGGCTAGGGTGGTGGCACAACCAGGGAGAGAGGAGCAAAAGGGGCGAGAGGAGGGAGGAGGGAGGAAGGCTAATAGAAACGGCAAGGGATAGGACTCAGTTTCCTGATCCGTAAAAATGAGGAGGTTGGATGATCCCTTTGGTCCTTTCTAGCTCTAAATCCCAAGAACCTGTTCAATTCGGAGACGAAATACGCGTAGGGAAGGAGAGGAGAAGAGTAAGGCAAACAAAGGAGAAAACTTAGAGAATGGGGAGGTCTGGGAAGAACAAGGGAGAGAGAGAGGGAGGGGCTGAACTTTCTCTCCTTGGGTTAACTGAGCCCTGGAGCTGAGTGGAGAATGGTTACAAATTATGGCATCTCCGTTCTGCTCTCCTTCCTTCCTTCCCTCCACACACCCCACCTCCCCGAGGGGATCAGGCAAAGCTACGGAATAGGGGGGTGGAGGGGAAAACCTCACTCAACCTCTGCCACCCCTCAAAGCTTCCAGGCCCCGGAAAGGCTGAGGTTCTGGTGGGAGTGGATGGGAGCGAACGAATGACTCCCCTACCTTTGCGGAAGAGCCAAAGAATCTCCCTCGAGTGAGCCCAATCGCATCATTTATCCCAGTAGCACCTGTCTCGAAGAGGCCTGGGAGCTTCCCCCCAAAACTCTTCCACTGAGCGGTTGCTGTTCCCTGAGATCCAACCACTTTCTGCTCTGAGCCGGGGCAGAATACAAGCTGCCAAAGTGAGGTCTGTTTTGTTTTTGTTTTCGTCTTTGTATACCAGCATCTGATAGCACAGACTGGCAGGCAGTAAGTGTTTGATCAGGACTTGGATTGAAATTCATCTTTGCTTTCTTCAAGTTATGCTTTGAAACTGCCATCCCCTCCTCACCTGCCCCCCCCCCTTTGGGGCAGCAAGGAGACAGCACCAACCAACCAACCGAAAGGCAGGGTACTCTCCAAGGCACTTTCCTCAACCCTTCCCTCTCTTGGGTGGTCTTCCACCCAGCCTGATCTGAAAACCTACCCCGGCCGGGTCAGACACGAATGTTCCCTTTCATTCTCTCATCCAAGGGAATCTTCATCTTTTGGGGGAGTCTTGGACCTCTAGGGCAGTCTGGTGAAGCCCCATCTTAGAATAATGTTTTTAAATACATAAAAATTAAAAAAAGGAAACAAATGATGTTGAACTATTTGTCAAAACACTTTTAAAAATTTCATCTCAGGTTATGAACCTCTAGTCTAGTCCAGTGTGGAAAATATAGAATTCGAAAATCTATGCTTTTATTAGAGAAGAAAGAGAAAACACCCCAACTTCAAAGCTTAGGTCAAAGTGACAAAAGGCTTCTTGTCATTGTCAAAACTCCAGTCTGACCCTAGACTTGTCCCCCTCCTTGTCCTCCCCCTTCCAAAGCCACTAACTGTTTTTCAATCTCTTCCCCGATTCCTGACCCCTTAGTGGGTAGAAAGGAACAATAGGTCTGTCTCAGGAAAGGTCCCTAAGGCTGAGGAGTCTAATCCCTCTCTGAAGAGTCAATTTACAATTCAAAGGTTGTGACTGACTCCCCCCCCCCCCCAATCCAAATCCTCCAGGCCTAATGAATGAATACAACACAGACCCTCAGAGAAAGCATAACAAAGAAAGATCATTCTTGACCCATCCCACTCCTTGGAGTCTAAACCCCTCCTCTCAATCCACCGGCATTTACCAAACTCCTACTAAGTGCTTTGGCTTTTTGGATAGATTACCAGTCCTAAAGTCAGGAAGATTCATCTTTAGGAGTTCAAATCTGGCCTTGGACACTTTCTAGCTATGAGTCATTGGGTCGGTCATTTAACCCTGTTTGCCTCAGTTTCCTCATCTGTAAAATGAGCTAGAGAAGGAAATGGCAAATCACTTCAGTATCTCTGCTAAGAAATCACCAAATGAGGTTATGAAGAGACACATCTGAAAATGAATGAACAGGGGGACAGCTAGGTGACTTGGTGGTTTAAGAGCCAAGTCTAGCAGCTGAAGGTCCTAGGCTCAAGTCTAGCTTCAGATACCTCCTAGCTGTGTGACCCTGGGCAAATCACTTAACCTCCATTACCTAGCCTTTACTGATCTTCTGCCTTAGAATCAATATTGATTCTACCATAGAAGGTAAGGATTTTTTTAAAAATCAAGAAAAGGGGGAAGGAGAGAGAGAAAGAAAGAAAGAAAGAAAGAAAGAAAGAAAGAAAGAAAGAAAGAGAGAGAGAGAGAGAGAGGGAGAGGGAGGGAGGGAGGAAGGAAGGGAGGAAGGAAGGAAGGAAGGAAGGAAGGAAGGAAGGAAGGAAGGAAGGAAGGAAGGAAGGAAGGAAGGAAGGAAGGAAGGAAGGAAGGAAGGAAGAGAGAAAGAGAAAGAGAAAGAAAGAGAGAAAGAAAGAGAGAAAGAAAGAAAGAAAGAAAGAGAAAGGAAGAAAGGAAGGAGGGAAGAGAAAAGAGAGAGAGGGAAGGAAGGAAGGCAGAAAATGACTGAACAGAGGCAGTTAGATAATATAGTAGAGTTCTGGGCCTGAAAACAGGAAGTCTTGGGTTCAAATTTGACCTCAAACACTTCTAGCTGTGTGACCCTGAGTAAGTCACTTCATTCCAATTGCCTAATCCTTGTTGCTTTTCTGTCTTAGAATTGATACAAAGACAGAAAGTAAAGGTTTAAAAAAATGATTGAACAATAATTTTGTACTAAGCCCTAGGAATACAAAGTAAAAAATTAAACTTCTGCTCTTGAGGAGTTTACCTTCTCAGTCAGAGACAGTATTTTTGTATAAAACTATATGCAGAAGAGATAGGGACTAAACTTAAGATTTCGTTGGTAAAGGAGAATTAATTTTCCAGTGCAGGAACTTAGCCCACCTCAGGTGCCTTCTAAATATGTTAAAGTCTTGGAAAGTAAGTAGCCTAGATTAGAATTTTGAGAAGTTTAAGTGACTTTGTCCAAGATCACTTGTCAGAGGTAAGACTTGAACTCAGGTCTTTTTCCTGACTTTGAGGCCAGTTCTCTACCCCTAACCTTAAGGAGTTTACCTTTTACTAGAGGAGAGCCAGTAAGTGCACAGATGTCAGTGCAAAATATATTTCACTGGTTTAGGGAACTCTTGTAAAGCAGTAGCCTGTAGACTTAAAAGTATTGCTTGTGATCTCTAAGAAATTAAGTAGCTTGCTCAGGTTCACATAGCCAATAGATATCAGAGGTGGGATGTGAACCCAAGTCGGGTCCTCTGTCCATCATGATATGAAAATATGTTCCAAGTAAATATAAAGAAGGGTAGCTGGATGGCACAGTGGATAGAGTACCATACCTGGTGTCAGGAAGATCTGGGTTCAAATTTGACCTCAGACATGTCCTAGCTGTATGACCCTGGGCAAATGACTTAATTTTATTTGCCTATCCTTGCCCGTCTATCTTAGAATCGCTATTAAGACAGAAAGTAAGGGTTTAAACACAAAAACAAAGTAATTTAGGAGAGATAGGGGAGAGGAGAGGAATTGAAATAAGGGGAGAAAAAGCATTAACAACTGTATATAAAAGCAAAAGTTTCAATAGTAGGCAGTGTTTGAGCTGAGCCTTGAAAGGAAATATAGATTCCAAGATGTAATTTGCAGAGAAAGAGCATTACAGGCATAGGAGACAGTCACTGCAAAACCAGAGGGTTGGGAGACGGTATGTTATATACAAAGAAGGAGCAAGCAGGCTACTTTGGCTGGTTTTTGTAGCATATGAGGGGAATAATGTACAATCAGCCTGGAAAGAGAAATTCTCTCTTTCCACTGAGCAGCCTTCATTCTTGGTGTCCCTCATCATCCTCACTAGCACTAATTAAATACTGATTCTGTGTGTGTGTGTGTGTGTGTGTGTGTGTGTGTGTGTGTGTGTGTGTGTGTGTGTGTGTGTCCTGGGTATGTTGGAGTGCTACAAAGAAGTGCCTTGATTCTCTGAGATCTCAGAGTCTTGATGGGGAAAGGAAAGATAATCCATGTTACATTATCCAAGTTGAAATTGTTGTGGGGGCCTTGGGTTCAGGATGGGTTCCCTTTGCAAGAATGCAAGACTCCCTAACTTAGCTTAGAAAGAGAAAGAGAAATCTATTCATTTGGAATCCATGTTGAATTTGGCTTGGAGGACGGCATGGATAGAAAGCCGCCTCCCCGAAGGGATAAGTTCTGAGTCTTTTATTCTCTATTTATAGCAGGTGATATATGACTTAAGGAAGTGGGAAGAGGTCAGAGCCGTGTCTTATGTCCTGAAGACATAAGTCTTGGCTGGGTACAGTTTAAGGCAAAGTAAATATCCTAAATTACAACAGATGGTATGGGAACATAACCAAAATATGTATATCTATGTCCATCTCAAAACCTAGGGGGATGATTCTCTCAAGGGTCTTTCTTATCATTAAGTCTTTGAAGTCCAGGCCTACCCTTTCCTTGACCTTAACAAGAATGCAAGGAAGCAAAGGAATTTTCCTGTTTATAGTTTCACCTGAAACACTTCAATAATTTGGGGGTACAACAGGAAACCTAGAATCCCACATCAAAATGATACTGATAGGGGGCAAGTAGGTGGTTTGTGGATTGAAAGCCAGGTCTAGAGATTGGAGGTCCTGGGTTCAAATTTGGTCTCAGACACTTTCTAGCTATGTGACCCTGGGAAAGTTACTTAACTCCCATTGCCTAGCCCTTACTGTTATGCTGCTTTGGAATCAATACATAATATTGATTCTAAGACAGAAGGTATATATATAGTTTCATAAAATCCACAATTTAAAATTTTGTTTGAGAAAATTTTAGGGGAAAAAGTTTGCTAACTCTTTGAATCTAGAAAATGAACTGTTTGGAGAAAGATCCCTGCAGAAACCTACACTGCATCAGAAGATCCAGAATGAACTTTGGGGTGCAATTGATTGAACTGAAAGGTGTTGAACACAGTTATTTTGAATATAGACTCTTATGCCAAAGGGGACTGCCCCAATTGACTTTTTGTCAATGTGCCTAGCAAGCATTGGTTTTGCTTTCTCTCTCTTCTATTTCCCTCTTATCTCTAAGTATTGTAGTTTCCTCTTAGAAGGTGCAATGTTGTATGCACCTGTAGTTAGAAGATTTTTAGCAGTACAAGATGATTATGTCAAATGATCCATTGGGGAGATATCTTCCAAAGAATCATAGGGAGGATTGTGAAGATGGGATTAATTCTCCCCTCAACCCCTTTTTAGATTTAGTCACCAGAAGCATATACACCCCACTTATCCTTAAGTATGGGGAGGTCTGTGACCCACATGTGCTATAGTGGGTGACAAATCAGAAACAACTGACCAAGCAAAGCTAAAGCTACAATTGGTCCATCTAAAGAGGATGGGATACACAGGAAGTGATGCAAAGAAGCATCTTTAAAAAGAACAGCAACTTCCTGTGAAGTCAGTTCTTTGGAGTTCAGAGTTCAAGTTGGAGTTGGAGTTTGATTTGGAGACTGGTGAAGGATCTGCTTCGTGGACCTGAGACTGAAATTTGGTGAGACTGTTCTTGAATCTCTCCCTTTGAATTATCACATGGGTGAGTGAAAAAGGCTAACTCCTTTTCCTGGCTTTCTGGAGGGACTAGCCTTCAGAGAGGCCTCTGTTTTGGAGAAGGCCTCATGACTGGAACCCTTATTTAGTTTACCTCATTAGTTTAACTCCTGCTTTTCTGGGGCCTCTGAAGCCCTGCCTGGTTCGGACCAGGCTGGAGTAATTATCCACACTTTCATTTCTTTACTTTCATTCTTTCTCCTTTGTAAATAAACTACCATAAAAAGTCATCCTGAGTTGTGCAATATATTTTTAGCAACCACATTTTTATACACTTAGTACAACCTTTAATTTTTAACACTTACAGGTAAGGGTTAAAAAATGATAGGAATAATGATTTTGATGGCAGGGGTATATCTGTGTATAAAATAGAAACACTAGAGGTACTGAGCTCCTAAGGTCATTGACTTATAACAACTCTAGATGAGGTTTTATACTCCATCCAGTTAGCCACCTAGCCATCTTGCCATGTGCCCTGCTGATGCTTTGTCTTGCTTCCCCCCACATGTAGCAGCCTTCTGTCTAAAAAGTATTTCTCCAGTTTCTGAGGAAATGAATCTACTCACTTTTGAGAGCCTTGTCCTAGGGATGAGCTGTCTTGATGGGTTAGTTGAGGGACTTCAAACTAACTCAGCTGAGTATGTTTAGCCAAATTCAGGCTTGACCATGCGTCTCAAACTCAGCCAGCTGTATACACTGGCCACCATCTTGTAAGCTTCATCCTTGCTCTGTGGATAGAAATCAAAAAGAGAGCATCAGGGCTTTTGGTAAGGCCATATTGGCCAACTTCCTTATGGACCAGCTGACCATTTCTGTGACTCTAGAACAAACTCCCTCATCTAGCTTGTCCATCATTCACTGTATGTAATGTCTCCCCCAATATAAATGAAAATTTCTTGAGGGCAGGCTGTGTGTTGCTTTTGTATTTGTATCCTTCGGCCTTAACACTCTGGCACATAGTGCTTAATAAATACTTTTCTATTTATTCATCCATTTATTCTCTCTCTCTCTCTATGATTTTGTGCAACTCTGCCTCATTTAAATCCAATTCATGCCTAATCAAGACATCACCCCTTGATGTCATTGGTCCTCTTCAAAAACTAAGAATGAACAACAACAGTTTTCTCTACCACTCGGCTCTTTCCCTCTTCTTTCTCTTTCCTTTATCTTCTCTCTGCTCTCTTAACCATATCTCTTTTCAATGGTTCTCTTCATTCTGAGACTGACATTCCCACTCTTTCCATACTTCTTCCTCCTTTCCCACTAATCCCTTATTTTTCTTTATCTTTCATTTTCCTTCCTCTATGTATGTATTAAGCCATGCCTTCAAGGCTACAGAAGTTATGGCTGTGCAATTCAAATTGTGGAATAACCTGTGAATCTGGAGGTATACAGATACTTCTAGGCACTCTGTGCATCTATTACTTTTCTAAAATTAAAGTTGGAATTTATATGCCAATCTCTGTAATAAGCATTGGGAATGCAAAAACAAAATTGAAAGTCTCCTTCTTCAAGAAATTTAATTATTCTAGATCTAGTCACTTATTTGAAGTAGTAATAATAATATCCTTTATATAGCACTTTAACATTTTTAAAGCTCTTTATAAATATTATTTCATTGGATCCTCACAACAGCTCTGGAAGGTAGATGCTATATTATCTCCATTTTACAGATGAGGAAACTGAGATAAGAAGCACTAGCATGATGTGCCCAGGTTCATGCAGCTAGGTAGTATGAAGCAGATTTGACCTCAGTTCTTCCTGACTCCAAGTCCAACACTCAATACACAATTCTAACATTTACAGATGCTCGTATGGTATTGAACTATTCTAGAAACAGGGAAGTCACTACTTCCCAAGGTATTCTGTTTTAGTATTGGTTAGCTTTAATTGTGAGGAAATTTTCCTTATGCAGTTCATACTCTGAGCTAACTCTTAAAGGACAGCTACAACCCTCAGGTTCAAGGGTATATTTCAGTGATGGCAAACCTTTTAGAGACCAAACGTTCAAACTGCAACCCTCATGCTGCATGTGAGTCCCCTGCCTTACCCCAGACAGGGGAAGGAGAAAGCCCTCCCACTGGGCTTCTGGTCAGAGGGGCAGATCATTTGAAAAACGTCCTCAGCCTCAGTGGAGATGAGGAAGGGAGAAACTCCCTCCAGCATGCATGCCATAGGTTCACCAACACAGATATATTCTATGGGGTCATATTCCTAAGATTGTAGCTAGCCCATCAGCCCCCTTTGGTGCACTTACCTTTAATAGTCAGCCAGTAGACACAATTAATTCAAGGTAAAGGTATTGATTAAAGATGCCAAAGTAAGAATAGTAAACTCCAAAGTCTCTTCCCATAAATCTGGGAATCTTCCACGAATATACACTGTCCCCATGGGAAGAATTGGCACAATATGGGGAGTACATTGGTGCTGGTATACCACATGTAGGGACCATGCTTAGTCAAGGTAACTTATACCTCTGGTCCTTTTAGGACCCCAAAGTCCTTCTTCTCCTAGGATTCTTATGCTGCTTCCCCCTGGACTCAAAGTCTCATCTGGGTGAGCTGTTCTACTAGGCTTTCTGGATTTGCTCCTCTCTGCAATTTGACTGATGTGGTCTCTCTCTCTTTAAATATTTTATTTTATTATTATTTTTAGTCAATTTAGAACATTATTCCTTGGTTACAAGAATCATATTCTTTCCCTCCTTTTCCTTTCCCCACCCTTCCCATAGCTGATGCACAATTCCAGTGGGTATTACATTTGTCCTTGATCAGAACCTATTTCCATGTTGTTGATGTTTGCACCAGGGTGATCATTTATTCTACATCCCCAGCCATATCCCTTCAACCCATGTAATCAAGCAGTTGTTTTTGTTCTGTGTTTCTACTCCCACAGTTTTTCCTCTGAATGTGGATAGTATTCTTTCTCATAGATCCCTCCAGGTTGTTCAAGATCACTGCATTGCCACTAATGGAGAAGTCCATTACATTCAATTGTGCCACAGTGTATCAGTCTCTGTGTACAATGTTCTCCTGGTTCTGCTCCTCTCACTCTGCATCACTTCCTGGAGGTTGTTCCAGTTCACATGGAATTCCTCCAGTTCATTATTCCTTTGAGCACAATAGTATTCCATCACCAACATATATCACAATTTGTTCAGCCATTCCCCAATTGAAGGGCATCCCCTCATTTTCCATTTTTTTTGCCACCACAAAGAGTGCAGATATGAATATTCTTGTACAAGTCTTTTTCCTTATTATGTCTTTGGAGTACAAACCCAGCAGTGCTATGACTGGATCAAAAGGCAGGCAGTCTTTTAGTGCCCTTTGGGCATAGTTCCAAAGATCAATTTACAATTCCACCAGCAATGCATTAATGTCCCAACTTTGTGATGTGGCCTCTCTTAAATCCATAGCTGGCTCCTTTTTCTGAAACCTGAAGTCTTACTCCTTGAAACTATGTGTTATATAGAATGCTGTTCCTCTCTAGGACTGTCTGTCCATATAGTGTATTCATATCTGATACTTGCTGGATACTTCTTCCTTAAACTCTCTCTAGCTATTTGACTTCTTTTGTCTTAATTTTATTTGATTTCCCCCCAAATTACATGTAAAAACAGTTTCCAAAATTAAAAAAAAGAAGATTGAGTCTCAAATTTTCTCCTTCCTTCCCCATTTGACTGCCTTTTACGGATCACTTTAGTCACGGCCAATATTTTGCCTAGATCAGTGATGGTGAACCTTTTAGAGATGGAGTGATAGGCCCTGCCCCCATCCCACCCCCTAGACCAAGTGCCCACCCCACCAGAGACAGAGTGCTGTGCCCTACCCCCTCTTACCCCACACAGGGGAAGGAGGAAGAGCTCTCATTGGGCTGCTAGGCAGAGGGGTGGGGGATGTGAAAAAATATTTTCAGGCACAGTAGAGAGAGGGAGGGGAACAGCTCCATCTGAGTCCCTCTGCCTTTCTAATAACAAACTTGGGGGAGGGGGGAGGCAGCTGAGTGCCCACAGAGAGCACTCTATGTGCCATCTTTGGCATCCATGCTATAGGTTTGCCATCACTGATAGCTAAGGTTTCCTTTCAGTTCAGTCTGACCTTTTTAAGGGGGATGGGGCATAGACACAAGTTGGGTTAACTCCTCCTTGACTGTCCTTCAAATATTTGTAGCTAGGTATTGCATCTCCTACTTTTTTAGGTTCTGCACCAACAGGTCCTTTCATTAATCATTCTATGTTCTTCAGTCATTTCACCCTTGGTCATCCTCCTTTGGAAGCATTTTGTTTTTGTTTTTTTAATTTTAATTTAATTTAATTTTTTTTAAACACTTACCTCCCATTTTAGAACCAATATTATGTATTAGTTCTAAGGCAGAAGAGCAGTAAGGGCTAGGCAATGGAGGTTAAGTGACTTGCTCAGAGTCACACAGCTAGGAAGTGTCTGAGGCTAGATTTGAACCTAGGATCTCCCATCTTCAAGTCTGGTTCTCTATCCCCTGAGCTGCTGAGCTGCTGAGCAGCCCCAAAATATTTTAGCTTTTTCATATGCTTCTTTAAATGTGAAGCATAGAACTGAGCACAATATTTCAGTTGAAGGCAAAGTTCATTCAGCATGACTACGATTTCCCTCTTTTTGGTCTCTCTTATGATAGTCTAGGGCCATTTAAGTTTTTGTACCCCCAACCCCCACCTGCCATCATTTTGTTGATTTATAATCTGGAGCCCACTAAAACTGGCACATCTTTGTCACACAACAGTTTCTAGCTTCTCCCATCATGTCCTTTTTTCCCTTTTAGATAATCTTGTTATTTCTTCTTCCAAAAAAAGCATCATTTACTTCTGTTATCAATTTTTTAGAACCTAAGTGTAGGTATTTACATTTATCCCTATTATATTTAATGTCAGAGGATTTAGACTGGTGTGGAGTCAGGAAGACCATGGTTCAAATCTGGCCTCAGACACTTCCTAGCTATGTGACCCTGGGCAAGTCACTAAACTATGTTTGCCTAGCCTTTACCCTTCTGTCTTAGAGTTGTAAAGAGAAGAAAAGTCCCTGTTATTAGACAACAGGACTTTGACTATTACTATGAGTACCTTCATCCAGCCTTGGATGGGGGAGAGGGATAACACCCCAAAGCCTTCAAATACTCAGGAGGAGACCCAACTAAAGAAGTGTTGGTAAATTGAGACAGGGTGCTCAGAGGTCCACTTCTGCATGCACCAGCCAGGAAACCTCAAAATACCCAGTGAAGCTATAAAACTTTAATGGTTCCTTCCTCAGTGATGATCTCTGCCTGAAGCCTCATGAGCTCCAGTGGAGAAGGCACTTTCCCAGGGCTCTGTCTGCTCTAAATCAAAGCTGGGCTTTTCCTTAACTTATTCCAAGAGAAATGGAAGTATCATAAGATCATAGGATTTATAGATGGAATGAACCTTAGGGGTTATAGAGAATTCTCTATTTTACAGATTAGGAAACTGAGTCCCAAAGAGAAGCGATTTATCTATTTGTAAATTACAAAGCTGGACCAGGTGGTTGGTGGAGCTGAGGATGAGCAGGGGCTCAGACAGGAGGTGTCTCCTGATTGGACAAGCATTCCTAAATTAGGAGTCACTGATTTGTTACCTGAGAGAAGTCACTCTATTATCAGCCTTTAATATTTTTCATGAAGCCAGGTATCAGGATGTTCAGGATAAAGAGGTCATGGGGAAGCAAAGGAAGAGACTATGAGACACCTCTGAGTGAGGATGAAGGAAGGAATGGGTGAGGGAAAGCACAGGAGAAAATAAAGGTTTTAGGACCCCTGCCTTCTCCCACCCTCTTTTCAGACCCCATTCCCCCCATCCTCCAGCTTAGGTTGCTATCCCTAACCTGGCAAGTTCAGAGAGAACCCCATAGGCAGACAAGTTGAGGCCCAAACAGGCTCCCTCCAAAAATTCTTTCTCTCAGCCCGAGTCAGATTGCAGCCTCTTCTGACCCTTCTGACTAGTCAAGGCAGATTTTCCCCTTCCCATCTGCTTTCCTGTCAGCTCTGGGAAGCCCGAGTGAGCTTTCAGTCAAAGGGAGAAGACAGGTCTATGGTGAGGGATTGGTGAGCGCCCAGCTCCAAATGGCCCCATAATTCACCCAGGCCTGCACCATCAGCATGATCCACCAGTGAGGGATTAAGCCTGGGGCTTCAGAGAGGAATGGATTCAGCCTGAGGCCATATCTCTAGGTCCTAGGCTCCTGGGGACCAGGCTCTTACTAGGTCATCATCTTCATCATCATCACCAACTTACACTCACAGAACACCATAAGGACTACAAAGCATGCACAGTACTTCTTTCCTTTTTAAAACCCTTAGTTAGCATCAACACCAAGAAAGAAAAGAAGCAAAGGCTAGGTAATTGGGGTTAAGTGATTTGTCCAGGGTCACACAGCTAGGAATATGCATAATTATATTCCACCAGAGCATCAAAACAACCCTATGAGGTCATTGCTATGGGTATTATCATTCCCATTTTATAGATAGGATAACTGAGGCTACAAGGTGAAATCCCATGCCTTAGGGCAGGTTCCTACTTTAGGTATTTCTGCCTCTGAGAAAAGGATGCTTTCTCTCTCTACTTTCTGCTCAGGTTCAAGGAGGTTATTGCCCTATGGCCCTGGTCTAAGGTCCCTACCAGCCCATTCTTCCCCAACTGCATTCTGGGCTCTGGGTCTACCTCTTCCCCAAGTGCCATCATTTCTCTGCCTTGTTCTCCATTTGCTCCAGGCTTTACTGTATACCTGAAGAGCCCTGGAAGCATGGCCCACTTCATGGTTTTGCAATAGGTCAGCTCTGGTTTTAGGGAAGGAAAAGGGAACAGTACCTACTATGTGCCAGGCACTGTGCTAAGTGCTTTACAAATAGCTCATTGGATCCTCACAACAACCCCAGGAGGTAGATGCTATTATTATCCCTATTTTACAATTGGAGAAACTGAGGCAGACAGGTGAAATCACTTGTCCTGGGTCACAGTTAGGGTCTGAGGTTGAATTTGAACTCTATCCTCCTGATTCCAGGTCCAGAATTACCTAGATAGAGTTTAAGCAAGGCTTTCTGCATGCCAGGGCTCATGGAAGGAACTCCTACTGAGGTTCTGGGAATATGGACTCTTGTTCCAGCTTCAACATTTACTAGCTATGTATATGGCCTTGGGCAAGTCGGTTGGGCAAATCTTATTTTCCCTCCTCTGTAAAATGGGGATGATGGTTCCTGATTAGAGAACCTTACAAGGCTGGGTGAAGAATCTGAGCGTGACAGGGATCCCCCCTAGGAAGACACTTTGAAAAGTAGAAAATGCCAGACGAGTGAATGTGAGGTGAGGAGACAGTATTGGAAAACGAGTTTGGGATTTCTGGATTATGAAGAAAGAAAGAAGAATGACAGGATCTTGGCCAGGGACAGCATGCATCTAATGAGGACCAGGAAGGATGTATTTGCCTGGAGACTGGATGACCTGATTAAAAGGGAAGGGGAGAGAGAAACCGCTCAGATCAGCTGCTAAACCAGACACTGTTGAGGACAGCAGGTGTGACATCCAAACAGCAGCGGAGGTGTTCAGAAATCCACAGGAGATGGTGACAGGGAAAAGGTGAAGAAATAATATTCATGTCTCAGATGTCTGTCTGTATAGCAGTGCGTTCAGGCTGGGTAATAAACAGCGAATTAGTGTGCTTACCTCAAGGAGCTAAATATGCCTTTATGGGCATCATTGGGATATGGGATATGACTCATGGCTGGAATATTTCTAAGGAAAAGCACAAAAACCTTGCCAACCAGCCCGGCTTCCAGCCTGACCCTCCCAGCCAACACTGAGTGGGACAACCCTTGTGGAGACCCTGACCCCCCTCCCCCAACTGCCACCAAAAGGACTGGCAAGGAAGCTATCTTAGCCAAAGCAGCAAGGCTGCCTGGGGGAGAGTGGGGAGAGAGGGGAGAGCAGCTTGTGCAAGGTGCTGTCCAATCACTTCAACCACCATCTCCCCTCAGACGCAGGAGGACCCCAGTAGCAGCTCCAGACCTCTGCTTCTGCTGCCAGCCTGACTCCCATTGTTTGTCTTGGATGGGACCAACCCTGGTGAAGACTGGACCTGGCAACTGTCTCCTCAGCAACCAGACCGACTGAAAACCCAGGGGGAAATTCCCACCATCCAAGACCTTGGTAAGATCCAATGGTTCAACACAAAACACAGATATAGGTTATATCAGTGACATGAAAGAAGAGGCATCACTAATTGTACCCTAAGGACCAAGGGGCCTTTCCTTCTGACTTGTGGCTGAAATCTCTTTTTATAGTGCCTCATTCTAACAGAGCATGAGAACAGGGCATGTAGTGTCCTTCCTTTCTTCCTTTCTTTCTTTCTTTCTTTCTTTCTTTCTTTCTTTCTTTCTTTCTTTCTTTCTTTCTTTCTTTCTTTCTTTCTTTCTTTCTTTCTTTCTTTCTTTCTTCCTTCCTTCCTTCCTTCCTTCCTTCCTTCCTTCCTTCCTTCCTTCCTTCCTTCCTTCCTTCCTTCCTTCCTTCCTTCCTTCCTTCCTTCCTTTCTTCCTTTCTTCCTTCCTTCCTTCCTTCCTTCCTTCCTTCCTTCCTTCCTTCCTTCCTTCCTTCCTTCCTTCCTTTCTTTCTTTCTTTCTTTCTTTCTTTCTTTCTTTCTTTCTTTCTTTCTTTCTTTCTTTCTTTCTTTCTTTCTTTCTTTCTTTCTTTCTTTCTTTCTTTCTTTCTTTCTCTCTTTCTCTCTTTCTCTCTCTCTCTCTCTCTCTCTTCTCTCTTTCTCTCTTTCTCTCTTTCTCTCTTTCTTTCTTTCTTTCTTTCTTTCTTTCTTTCTTTCTTTCTTTCTTTCTTTCTTTCTTTCTTTCTTTCTTTCTTTCTTTCTTTCTTTCTTTCTTTCTTTCTTTCTTTCTTTCTTTCTCTCTCTCTCTCTCTCTTTCTTTCTTTTCTTTTCTTTCTTTTCTTTCTTTCCTCCCTCCCTTCTTCCCTCCCTCCCTCCCTTTGTTTCTTTCTTGCTTTCCTATTTGTATCTCCTTTAGTGTGCTTAGCACAACATTTGGCACAAAGTAAGTGCTTAATAAACAGTTTTTTTTCATTCATTCATCCATTCCATTCAAGAAGAAGAAACTGTAAAGGGGGATGCTGGCATACTTCAGGATTTGTTATAGGACACATTTACAAACCCAAGGTGGGAAGTGCAATGGGGAATATGAAGGAGTGAACCAAAGAAGAGAGTCAGAGGACATACAGCAATTAGATCCCTTTAACAAATAGTAATTAAGCATCTACTATGTGAATAATGAGGGATACAAAAACAAAGATGAAAGTTGTCCTCATGGAACTTACATTCTACTAGGAGAAAATAATATGTACTAGATAAGGTAAGTTAATATAAAATATATACAACTCACATAGAGTAGGAAAGAATAACTAACAGGAAAGCCTCAGGCAGGAGATAATTTAAGTCTTGAAAGTAGCCAGGAGCAGGGCAGTAAGGTGTCTCAGTGGATTGAAAGCCTGGTCTAGAGAGGGGAGAGGTCTTGGGTTCTAATTTGACCTCAGATATTTCCTAGCTATATGACCCTGGGCAAGTCACTTTACTTTTATTGTCTAGCCTTTATTGCTCTCTGCTTTGGTCTTGATATATCATATCAATTCTAAGAGAGAAGGTAAGGTTGTTGTTGTTGTTGTTGTTGTTGGTGGTGGTGGTGGTGGTGGTGGTGGTAGTGTGTGTGTGTGTGTGTGTGTGTGTGTAAGTAGCCAGGAATTAAGAGGCTGGGTTGAGGAGAGAAAGTATTCAAGGAATGGAATTCAGCCTGGGCAAAGGCATAGAGATAGGAGGTGAGATGACATGTCACAGGGAACAAGAAGCCAGATGGAGATAAGTAATAATAGGTTCCTGAGGCAGATCACAAAAATGATGCCAAGGCAGCATATAGTTGAAATATGGAAATATTCAGACATCTGCAGGGGATCTGTCTGCTAAGAACACGGCAGCTGATAAATTCTTACCTTATCTTGCAGATAATTTTATCTTTCAGCAGGTAGAGGTAGCAACAAGCAACAATAGCAACCCATTACTATTCTGGACTTGATCCTGTCTCTGAGGAAGAACTGAGTGGTGAGGAAGAGATGCTGGCAAAGAGGGCAATGCTGGACGAAGCAGCCTAATGTGTAGGTGGCTCAGCTTTAGAAGTGAAGATGGTTAAGGATTCAAAAGCAAGATAGGCAGGTTCCTGCAACCTTAGGCACTGAGAAGTTAGACGAGTTCACTGAGAAGTTAGACGAGTTCAGCTACCAACTGGTGCCTTTTGACCTCGGTTAGGTGCTCCCTACTGCCCAAGGAGCTTTTCATTCACTTGGTGTTGACTGCTTATCATGGCCACCATTCTTGGCCCCAGAGAGAAGGAGGAAGGACCAGGGGTCATAGGTGGAAGCTACAAAGAGGCCAATTAAGTCTCCGTGTAGGACAAAGTTCCAGACCAGACCAGACCCTTCTAAAAGTAAAATGGGCTGCCTCAGGAGGCAGTTGGTTCTTCCTTCACTGGAAGTCTTAAAACAAAGGTTGGGCGACTGCTTGTTGGGTATGACTAGAAAGGGTCCCGTTCTGCATCTGGTTATTGACTAGATAGATGTCTGAATTCCCTTCAGGCTCTGAGATTCTGTAACTACTTCAAGCCTTCACCTTGCTCCAGTTCCTACCTCCCACTCCATCTTCCTCCTTCAGAAGCCAGGGGCATAGGGGTAAAGGCTTGACAAAAGGAGCTTACTTTCTACTTTGATGGAAAGATTTAGGTTATCCCATAGAGTTCTAGCCTCTGCCACACCTCAAAAATGCTGGGTGCCATTACCTATTCTCTCTTCCTCTCCTTCTGTCCATTGGGATAAGTCATTCAATAATTATTAAGGGTATATATAATGTAAGGCACTATCCTAGGTTCCTCTGTGGCAGAACCAACCCTTTTACTAGCTTCCATCCCTCTGGATCCTTCAGGACTGTTTTTCCATCTTGTTTTCCTCTTGGCATCTTTCTAATTTTCCTGTTCCAGTTGATGGTACCATCACCCTCTTTCAAATCCAGAAACATACTAGCTGTATGACCCTGGGCAAGCCACTTAATCTCCATTTGCCTCAGTTTCCTCATCTATAAAATGGGGATAATAATAGTATTTACTTCTCAGAATTGTTTTGAGGGTAAAATGAGATGATAATTGTAAAGGTCTTGGCACAGTGCCTAGTATACACTAAGCACTATACAAATGTTAAGTATTATTATTATTATTATTAAAACCTCAATTATCTATGGGGAATACAATCAGGCATGTGAGAAACCTGGGAGCACAAGCTTTATATACAGAATTTTTCAATTTGACTTATTCTTCTCAATAATAAAAGATAGAGATGGCTGGGTTGCTCAGTAGATAGAGAGCCAGGCCTGGAGATAGCAGGTCTTGGGTTCAAATATGACCCAAGATAATTTCTAGCTATGTGACCCTGGGCAAGTCATTTAACTCCCATTATCCAGCCATTACTTCTTTTCTGCCCTGGAATGGATACATGATATCAGAAGGCAAGGTTATAAAACAGTTTTTTTTGTACTTAAATTGTGAGATCTTTGAGAGTAAAGTAAGGACTTTATTGTCTTCTTTAACTTTTAGCATTGGGCACAGTGCCTTGAATATAAAAAGTTTTTAATGTTGAATTGAATTGAATTCAAATAACTAAGAGGGAGGCTGTTATGTCCTCAGGAATGGCATTCTGGGGACACAGTCAAAATCAGTCCTGCTGAGGAAGACAGAGATCTATGTGACTGGACAGGGAGTTCAGTGATGAACCCAGATTTTAAATGGACTCCTGAAAAAGAAGAGATAGAAGCAAAGGCAAGTAGTTGAGGACAAAAACAAGAGTAATATAATAAGATCTCTGAAGA
The DNA here is from genome assembly GCF_027887165.1 of Monodelphis domestica. Lineage (NCBI taxonomy): Eukaryota > Metazoa > Chordata > Mammalia > Didelphimorphia > Didelphidae > Monodelphis > Monodelphis domestica. The sequence goes on along the minus strand of NC_077230.1, from coordinate 374,155,745 downwards.
ATGGTTTCTGGAAGTGGAAAGCTGTAAAAAGACAATAAAGAGGGCTTTATAAAAGGGATGGAAGGGCCAAGGGCTGGATTAAAAAAAGGATAATCCTGCTTGGCTTGGAAGGGATGATGGGATAATGGAAGAGAAACCTAAATCAACTCCCATATTATTTTTTGCTTTCTTCTCGTTTTGTTTTGTATCAAGGAGAATGATCTTTAGGCTGGGAAGAAGAGAACAAAAATGGTTAATAGGGAATTGAAACCCAAGAACAGGAAGATTGTGTCGGACTCTGCTCAATGCATCCACAGCAGCTGACTTAGACAAATCACCTCCCAGGGTACCATTGAGCTTGCACAGGTGAATGCTGAACCACTGTTGATGGTTTTTGAGAAATCCTAGCAAATAGGCGAGAGGCCATGGGAATGGAGGTGAACAAATATTGCTCTGATTTTCAGGAAATGGGGAAAAGATGAACATAGCACACTTGTGCTTTTCTCTAGGTGCCTGGTAAAATTCTAGACTAGAATATTAAAAGGACAAATGGGCAATCAACACTTGGGAAGAAAGGTGATTGCCAAGGTTAGGTACAGGGTTCACTGGGCCATTAAGAGCAAATTAGGCAAGCTAACCTTCTTATTTCCTTTTTTGGGACAAGGTTATTAGGCTAAACTCGGGGTGTCTGAACTAAAAGCCTTGTGAGTGCAAGGAAGGATAAGCTGAGTGAGGAGTGGGTGATCTGAGTGAGAAGAGGGCAGGCTTCTGCTCTAGCAAGGGATTCTCCCACTAGCACTGACTTATGCTTTAAAACACTTATGCTTCCTTAGTTTCTGATTCAGCATTGCCTGTAGGTAGGAATTGCCCCCCTTCTCCAATCCAATCCCTTGGATGAAAATGGGAATAGTATACCTGCTAAAATGGTGGATATCCTGAAGCTGGGAGGAATAACTAACAATTAAATGACAGAAATTTTTTAATGATCTTGACAGACTTAAGTAATGAGTCAATGTTAATTGGATATATATTTTTTAACCCTTATATTGTCTTAGAATCAATACTGTGAGGGGACAGATGGGTAGCTCAAGGGATTGAGAGCCAGGCCTAGAGATGGGAGGTCCTGGGTTCAAATTTGGCCTCAGATACATCCTAGCTATGTGACCCTGAGCAAGTCACTTAACCACCATTGCCTAGCCCTTTTCACTCTTCTGCCGTGGAACCAATAGACAGTATTAATTATAAGATGGAAGTTAAGGGTTTAAAAAGAAAGAATCAAGAGCTAGGAAGTATCTAATGACAGATTTGAACTCAGGACCTCCCATCTCTAGACCGGGCTCCCAATCTACTAAGTCACCTAGTTGCATAAAATTTAGTAAGTATAAATGGCAAATCCCAAATTTGGGTTCAAAAAATCAATAACAAAAGTACAGAATGGGAAAAGTTAGCCACAAAGCAGTTCATAGGAAAAAAGTCTAAGGGCTCAATGGTCAGCACTGTGATGTGTCAGACAAATGAGCTAATGTAATATTAGGCAGTGGTAACAGAAATAGTATAAGGAGCAAAATAGGTGATAATTAGCAAGCATTTATTATGAACCTGCTATGTGTCAGATACTAAGCCAAGCCCTGGGGCTACAAAGAAAGACAAAAAATAGTCTCTGTCCTTGAGGAGCTCATAGTCAACATGGAAACTGTGTAGAAACAAGATATCGTATCAATTGCAGATAATCAGAAAGTTAGATCCATAGCATTAAGGGAGGGGTGGTGGTCAAGAAAGGCTTCTTCTTGAAAATGTGATTCATCACTTGTTTATCTGCGTATGTGATTTAGAGTTCTGGTTTTAAAGGACTGCTCTTTTACAAAAAATGAATAATATGGAAATGGGTACAAGTGATTTTATATATATATATATGTATATGTATATATATATATGTATATGTATGTATGTATGTATAACCTGTCCAATTGCTCGTCAACTCCTGGACAGGGGAGGGAGAAAACTTCATGAATCATGGAACCATGGAAAAAAGATAGAAGGGGAAAAGCTTGGCAAATGAGGTTGAGACTTGCCCAGGGTCATACAGCTAGGAAGTGTTTGAGGCCAAATTCAAACAAGAAGGGTGTCTTGTAGATGGTGGAATTTTAGCTGGGACTTGAAGGAAGCCAGGAAGGGCAGAAGGGGAAAAGGATCTCAAGCATGGTGCACAGCTAGTGAAAACACTAGGAGTCAGGAGAGATGTTTGAGAAACAGAAGGGACAGCAGGGTCACTGCATGGCCAGATATGTGGGGAGTGAAGAGTAGGTTATGAAAGTCTTTGAAGGGCAGAGGATTTTCTATTTGATTCTGGAGGTGATATGGAGCCACTGGGAGTTTACTGAATGGTGGTAGTGGGGGCGGCTGACATGGCCATATGTATCCTTTAGGACAATCTAACATTGACAGTTGAATGGAAGATGGATGGATTGGAGTGTAGAGAGACAAGGCTTAGGGACCAGACAGGGGCTATTGCAGTAGTCCAGATTCGAGGTGATGAGAGCCTGGAACAGGGTGGGAGTAGAGTCAGAGGAAAGGGAGTATATATGAGAGATGTTACAAAGGTAAAAATGATAGGACTTGGAAACGGATTGGATGTGGTGGGGGACGGGGTGAGAGTGAAGAGTTGAGGATGACCCTTAGGTGGTGAGCCTGGAGGACTGGGAGGATGTTGGTGCCCTTGACAGCAATGGGAAAGTTAGAAAGAGGGGAGGGCTTCCAGGGAAAGATAATGAGTTCAGTTTTGGACACGATGAATATTTAAAATGTCTATAGGACATCTAGTTTGAGATATCTGAAAGGCAGTTGGAGATGTGAGACTGGAGGTCAGCAGAGAGGTAAGGGCTGGATAAGTAGATCTGGGAATCATCAGCATAGAGATAATTGAATCCATGGGAACTGATGAGATCACCAAAGGAAATAGTAATAGAGGGAGAAGAAGAGAGGGCAAAGCCCAAGACAAAGCCCTGAATGGTTCAGATCACATTTGGAGTGTTCAGTTTGGTTACGGACATCATATTTCAGGAGGGTCATTTGACAAACACATACAGAAGAGCCACTCAAATGGTATGGGAAAGACTGATGGGAGGAACTGGGAATGTTTAGTCTGGAGAAAAGATTTGGGAAGACAGGATTATCAATCTTCAAGTACTTGAAGGGCAGTCACATGGGCAGAAAACTATAATATGGAAGCAAGGATTAAAAATTTATTGGTCTCCAGAGGGAAGAATGAAGAACACGAGGCCTGAGTTATAGGGAAGCAATTTTGGCTCCAATAAATGGGGGTGGGGGGAAACCCCAACATCTTTAGCAATTAGAGCTGTCTAAAACTGGAATAGGTTGTCTCTGTATAAATGGTGACTTCCCCATCAATGGAAATTGTTAATCACAGGCCTGAGAACCACTCCTTTGGAGATCTCTCTTTTAAGCTTAGTTGGTGGGATGGCTTTCTTTACCTCAAGCCCAGATCTGCCTCTCCATCACTTCTACCCATTGTTCCAAATCCTGTTCTCTGGGACTAACCAGAAAGAGCCTAAATCTATCTTCCATGTGATGCAAGAAGGACTTGTGATTTTGTCAGCTTGTTGTACTAGTTGGGAGATCCCTTTGCCCAAGCAGATTAAAATCCTAAATCAACTCTAAGGGAGGTCCGTTTTGCCTTTCTTTTGTTCTCTGGTGCTTATCATAGTGAACACTAAAATAATGCTTGAATGACTGATGGATTAGGTGACTTTCCCAAAGCCACAAAGCTAAAGTGAATTAAAAGCAGAATTTGAACTCAAAATTTTCAATTCTAAACCTAGAACTCTACCCACTATTTGACAGTCTTTCTTTCATTTTACAAGGGCTATAAATTGATATTTCATTTTAATTCCAGAATATATCAACATTAAGAACAAGAATAAACTGTTTATGTATAAAGACTGTCAAAAGCTGACACATTCATAGGAAAGGTCAGGGGAAGAACAAATGTCTCGTTACTCTTGCCTGGATCTGCTCCAGAGATGGGGATTGAACGTGCAGCCTGGATCTTTGTCCTGGGCATAGTCAAGCCCATAAGGGAAGTCAGAGATAGTAAATGAAATTCAAAGGGACAAGGTTTTAGGACACACCAAAGGCCAGCCTCAGTCAATACCCAACCAGAGCTCATGGGCTGGTTCATCCTTCAGATCAGTAGCATGCCTTCTTTTTTATGAACTTCAAGCCCATACAAGTGGGATAGTTCATTCAACATACTTCAGTTCATATGAAACACTACTGGGAGGTGAAGAACATTTTTGTGCTAAAGAACAAATTGAATCTTTTTTAAGCTTCTCATTTTATGCATTGTTTCTTTCTTTTTCTTTTTAGCTTTTTACTATTTTATTTTTTCCCTTAATTACATGTAAATCCAATTTGAACCTTTGGTTTTTTAGAAACTTGAGCCAAAAAAATCCATCTCTCCCTCCCTTTCCTCTCCCCTCTCTGGGACAGCAAGTAAAGAGATTTTACTTGTTGCATCCATTTTCTTCAAATCTCTCTCCAGCTTGTCAACAACCTGCTCCCAAGCTACAGTGATTGGATCCAGAGAGGGCAGAAGTGCTGCATGTTCCTGGCTCATGTCTTTCAGGTTTCTGCAAGTGATTGCTGCAACATCTTTCATTTCTAGGAACTTCACATGGGTCAGTCCGTTCTTATTTTCCAGAAGTTTATTGTCTTGGCTGGTAGCTGCCAGCTTGCCATTTGGGAGAATGTATTCTGGCAGTCTTGAGATGCCAGTCTCCATAGGCTTGGCAGCCTCCGTGGTTGTCTCCACCACAGCATCATCTAAGTAGAAGGGAGGGAAAGGGAAGAAAGGAGAGGGACAGGGACATAGAGGAAGAGCTAGAAAGGGGGAATAGAGGAGAGGACAAAAAGACGGGGAAGGAAATGATAGTCTTTCAAAAATGTGTAGGTATCTCTCATCCTACTTAAGCCTTCTCATCTTTAAACTAAACAGCCCTAACTTCTTCCCCTTGACCTTTACCTATTGAAGAATGGCTGGAAGTGAATCAATGTTCTAGAAGCCATCATTGGCCTACCTATACAATTTTCTCTCTGGTAATGAGGTTTCTGATGATAACACATCTGTAGAATGCTATTAACATCACCAGAGGTCTTGCTATATAAGTTTAGTTATAAATTCATGATTTGGTTAGATATTAGACAACATGATGAAGTCCCCATGAACTCTGACTTCTATCAGCAGTCTTATAATTACTTTAACACAATATTAAAAAGACCTTAGGTCTTCAGTCTTGGGATGTCACAGGACACCTAGATGTCTCCTGTTCTTTGTCATCTAATTTTGTTTGCTTGGTTTTACAGTGAGATTCTAATCTCACTGTAATAGATTTCAATAAATTAAATGCTATTCTTAGTCAGTCCTGCCTGTGGCATTGCAGTTGTGGCCTGATTGTCGGAATGGAACTACCAGACTAGTCTTTGCCAGCCTTGGGCTATAGAGCTGTCCTTTTCCAACTCTCTAGGCTGTATTGTGTAACCATCTCCTCAAACATTTCCTCTTGGGCAACTCCCCAGGGATGCTGAAGAAGTACCTGAGTGGAAAGTAAGGAGCAATTAATCTGAAGGGGGGACCAGAGATAGCAAGGAGCACATAGGAGGTCAGCACTAAGAGGGAAAAGATGTGGCTTCCATATATACCATCAATGCTGTGGGAATTTGGACCAATCATTGTTAGTAGTTAGTAGAAGCCTTTTATGACTGAAGGTTGTTTCGAGGTAATATGATCTGTGGAAAAGTACAAAGAACACAGGATGAGAGTCAATAGACCTAGTGTTTAGTCTTAACTTTGTAGTCATCTAGCTGAGCGACTGGGTAATTTACTTCATCTAACCAGGCCTCCATTTTTTCATCTGTAAAACAAGGGAGTGGAAACAGATGACTTAAGTTGCTTCCAGCTCTGATGTCCTATATTTTGATGCCAGATTTTAAACTAGAAGGGAATTTAAGAGGCCATCTAGTCTAGTCCCCTCATTTCATAGATGAAGAAACTGAGGCCCGGAGAGTTTTAGTGACTTATTTGTAGCTACACTGGGAGTTAAGTGGAAGAGGTGGGATTTGAACTCACTTCTGACTTCAAGTCCATAACTTTCCATTGTATTAATGTTGCTTCTGATGGGTTTATTTTATTTGGGGGGGGGTATTTAACTAGTTAATTTAGAATATTTTTCCATGGTTACAAGATTCATATTTTTTCCCTTTCTTCCCCTAAACCCCCTCCCGTAGCTGACACACAATTCCATTGGGTTTTACATGTATCATTGATTCTGATGGGTTTAGAAAACCAAGATTCCTAATTTTTAAAAACCCTAACCTTCCATCTTAGAATCAATATTGTATATTGGTTCTAAGGCAGAAGAGTGGTAAGGGCTAGGCAATAGAGCTTAAGTGACTTGGACAGGGTCACCCTGCTAGGAAGTGTCTGAGACCAAATTTGAACCCAGGACCTCCTATCTCCAGGCCTGGCTCTCAATCCATGGAGCCATCCAGATGTTCCTAAGATCCTTAATTTTAAGGGCAACCTCCAAGCTTGAAGTTCTTAATTAGATGTGCCATCTGGTGCTTTTTTGATAGCCTTCATGGTAGTAGACAAAAGTATTTGACTTGGGGTCAGGAATTGCTAAATTAGATAGCTTTTTCCCAGTCCTAATCATTCTTAGCTTCTTTCTCACCCTTGACTCTGTTAACTGCTCTTCTTCTGGATATTTCTTCTTGGTTCTCCTCCGGATTCTTCTTACTCAATGGCCATTGCTGGATCATCACTCACAGCCTACTCCCTAACCAAACACAGGTATCCTCCAAAGATTTTTCTCTCTATGTCATCTCATCACCTCTTTATCTAGGTATCTAGTCCTATTCCCTCTTCTCAGCATTAGTCTCACGTGGCCAACTATATTTCCAACTAGATGGACCATATGCATTTCAAAATCATGTCCAAAGGGGAATTCCATCTTCTCCCCTTGAATCCAGTCCCCATCCTAACTTACCTGTATCTACTGAGCATACCTCCATCTTTCCAGTGAGCCAGGCACAGACTTTGAGGTCTTCCTTGAATCTTCACTTTTGCTCACCCTCCACGTCCAGTTACCAGGTCAATTTCACTTTGTACCCCCTGTCTCCAACATGTTTTCTTCTAAATAAACACCAAGGCTTATTTAGCACAATGCCTGGGAAACATTAAGTGCTTACTAAATGTTTATTTTTTTAAACCCTTACCTTCCTTCTTAGAACCAATTGGTTCTAAGACAGAAGAGTAGTATGAGCTAGGCAATGGGGGTTAAGTGACTTGCCCAGGATCACCCAGCTAGGAAGTATCTGAGGCCAGATTTGACCAGGACCTCCCATCTCTGGGCCTGACTCTCAATCCACTGAGCCACATAGCTGCTCCTTTACTGATTACTGGTTAACACTACAACCATCCCAATTCTAGTTTTTATCATTTCCTACGAAGACTATTGTAAAAGAACCCTAGTTAGTCCCTTTGCATTGGTCTCTGTTCTCCAACCCATTTTTTTTTAAACCCCCCTTACCTTCAGCCTTAGAATCAATACTGTGTATCAGTTCCAAGGCAGAAGATCCATAAGAGCTAGGCAATGGGGATTAAATGACTTGTCCAGTCACACAGCTAGAAAGTGTCTGAGGCCAGATTTGAACCTAGGAAATTCTGACTCTGGGCCTGGTTCTCAATCCACTGAGTCTTCTCACTGTCCCCCTCCAACCCATTCTTGACAATTAAAAAACTGATATTACTAAAAATCTCACCATGTACTGTCTATAACTTGAGTCCTGCATAGGTCTACAGGGGTACAAGTATCTCCCATGCTGGGAATGTGCTTCCTCTTCATTTTTGCCTTTTACAGTCCCTAGCTTCTTTCAAGGCACCGTTCAAAGACTATCTTCTAGACAAGAGGTTTCTCCTGGTCCTTCACCATACCCTCTCAGATGTCAGGGCTTCCTCCCTTCTAAATAATCTCCTTGGGGTGAACCTGGATCCCATGGCCAGTCTTTCTGACGAATCCATTGCTCTTTCTATCTTACCATACTGTCTTCTGGCTTTGCTTATTCTCATTTTTTTCCCCTGTAACCTGTGTATATATCATTCCTCCCAATAGAATGGAAGCTCCCTGGAGGCAGGGACCATTTCATTTTCATCATTGTATCTCCAGGATTTAGAGTATAGGAATTACTTTAAACAGGCACTTGTTAAAGGAATAAAAATGGAAGAATGGTTCAAATCCACTTCTGATACACAAGTTGCATGACTTATAGGAAAATCTGTTTGAGCCTCAGTGCCTGCATCTGTAAAGTAGGAATAATACCTTATGGAAGTGCCAGGCACAGGGTAGGTACTTAATAAATGTTTATTGATTGATTGTAGTGCCTACAATGTAGGTTGTGAGGCTTGAATGAAAATGTCTGTAGTCTTTGTATGATTGAAAGCATTATTTACAGGTCAAGTAGTATTATTCTACAATGACATTTTGGATTAAGTACCCCAAAGTGGTATCACAATGAATCTCCGTCTTTTATCCTCCACAGTCAATTATTACAACTTTGGGGAGGGGCAGAGGGAGGAGGGCGAACCCACGAATCTCCAGGTCTTAATGGAACCATTTGTTTGTCCCCTCCAATCTGTTTGACACTTGATCCATGAACAAGCAAATTTTCTTTTCAAAACAAAGGCACAGGCAATTATATCATATAGTCATGAATTTAGAACTAGAGTTAAACTCACAAGTCTAGTACAATCCTCTCATTTTATACCAATAAGGAAACTGAGGCCAAGAAGCTAAGTGATCTGCCCAACATCCCACAGAGAATAAGAAGCAGAACTGGGATTGAAACCCAGGTCCTCTTATTCCTACTTTATCATGAAGTCTTTCTTCTGATTCTACTTATTCCCATTGCTTTTTTCTATAAAACGGTCTGCATTTCTTTATAATTTTCTTAACTCTTTTATAATACTCTACTGCATTGATGTTTAGCTTTTCCCCAACTATAAACCATTCAGGTTGCTTCTGGTTTGTTTTTTTAAAAATTTATGAGTACTACTATAAATATCTTTACATAGAGTATTTTAAAAAATCCTCCTGGGGCATAATTTATAATGGGATTATTGGTTAAACATATAATTATTTTAGTAACTACTTCAGGTGTATTAACAGATTGCTATCCAAAGTAATTCCAATGTGCAATTCTACCAGCTATGCCTAAGTATACCTGTATTTCCACAATGTCACCAGTATTGAGTTGTCATTTTTTGTTTATATTTGTTAATTTGCTGCATGTGAAGTTTTATTAGTGCTATTTCAATTAGGATTTTCTTTATTAAAGAGGTTAACACTTCCTAATCTTATTGATGCCATGTATTTTAGGTCATTTGCTGATAATCCTATCTCCCAATGAATCCTTCCTTTTAATAAAGAAAATGTAAAACCCAAATGGCATATGTAACAGCCTACATTTGTAGACCCTCTGTCCCATCTCCCATTCCCCTCTATTTTTACCAAAATTTTATTTCTTCAAGTTGTCCAGGATGGAAACTGGTCAAATTAATATTTTTCCAAGTGATTATTTGCAATGTGGGTGTGCCTTTAAACTGTTTTGTGTCTTTCAAGTGTTGATCTCCCAGGGAACAGATAGGTGAGAATTACAAGGAAGGCTGATAAAGTCAGGGAGAAGAAAAGGGATGGCAGACATGGAAGGTTAGCAGCACCTCACTCTTGTCTCCATTTTATGCCTTGAACACAGTGACCCAAGTAGTATAACACTACTACCCAGGAAAGAGTGATCCACCATGAACCAGAACCTGTCTTCTTAGTCTTATTTTCTCATTCTGACTGGTCAGGAAGTAGCAGAACTGTCCTAAGGAATCATCTGGTCAGTACTTCTCAGCAGCCCTGGAGAACTCAACTATCTGTATCCTGGGTTGTTAAATACCAAGTTCCTTTGGAAAGAGGCCATCTGTACAAACGCTAATGTGGGGGACCTCCCCCTTCCCCTTCTGCGATCTCAGATTGGCCTGAGATAGCTTTGCTCCTCCTGTTTGCCTCCACTGCCCACATTCCCCTCTGAACAGGCAGATGAGGGGTAAGAGTCAAACTTGTAAAAGAAGAGGCCTGAAGGTGAAAAAAAGGCTTCCTTTCTCCCCATGAATAGGGGATTCACTAACACAGCTGTTAGAAGTAGATTACTCCGGAACCCCTGAAATCAGCTGTGGGTAGAAGTGGAGCTTTGCTGTATAGTTTGGTGACCCTAAAACAGGGTTTTTAAGAAGATGGGAGTCAGGACTACTCTGCCACTTAATAACCAATTGCCTGTAAATAGCTGACTAGAGTCTGAGCCTTTATCAGAACAGGGCTCTATTGCCAGAGAAGCATGATCTACATACACAAAGAGATGGCCTTCAGATGTATCTTCAGGTTTAAGCAGGGAAAAAAAAAACAAATGGAAACAATCAACCACCCAAGATCATCTGAAAAAGAAGGCTGGCTCTTTAAGTGTCAACAGTATTAACTGCTGGAGGCCATGAAAGTCATAAAGGGAAATTAGCTGAAAACCAGAAATGCCATTATTCATTTGAGGGCCATCTATCTCTCCCAAAGTGAGGGACACAATTTACATCCTCTAGGGAAGCTTTATACTAAAATCTTTATTTCCCAGGACCCGGGATTACATTCTCTTTACACGCTAACCACTGTTACCATTCCCTATTCTCTATCACCACACAGGAAGCTCCCTCAAGGCCCAGAGAAGTCAAACTGGAGAAATGGGTTAAGAACAGGGAAGGGATTTTGGCTGTGTTTTCTCCTTTCTGTTGACAAAATCAGGGGTCAGCAGCCTTTAAAAAAAATCATTGTGTTATGATTCTGGCCCTTCTCTGTCAATAAAAACATTTGACAGCTTGAGTGGGGGTGGAGGAGGTGGGAAGGAAGCCGGGCTGTCAGGTGACATTGGGGAGGTGCCCTGTGTCTGGGCCAGACTCTTATAAAGCCAACAGGATAGTCAAGGCAAGAGAGACTTGTGGAAACAGTTGAGATGGCCCAGGAGGGGAAAGCTTGGCAACAAGTTTGTTTGAGTCCTATGTTCTGTAGGTTGGCAATCTCTACTCCAGGTAACAACCCTTCCTTTATCTCTAGAGCTGTCAGTGTACTGGATTTCCCAGCCTTTCATATAGACAAGCAAAATTAAATCCTCTTGGTGAGGTCATTTACCCCAAGTTTATTCCACTGATCCTCCTTTCTGTCCCTTAGCCAGTACCAAATTGTTCTGATGACCACTGCATTATAGTATAGTTAAAATTAAATCCTCTTGGGACAGGTTTGCACTGTGAAGGCCCCTTATTTCCAGGGCCATGCAAGTGATGACACTTGTCTAAAGGTCATTGTGACAGACTTCTCTACCTCTCACAGCTGTGTGGAAAGCACCTGGAAGCCCTCAAAGCTTTCCAGAAATGGGGGTTATTGATTCTCCTTGTGACTGAGCCAGGGACCAACATGTATCATTAGTGGCCACTGAGACACCTATGGGCATTTCAGGAAAACAGGAGCATTAATAAACTGGAATCACATAAGGCACTGGAACAATGATGTAAACAAATTTCATCTCCATGAAATTGGGTTTCCAAGCCAAATGATACCCTTCCTAATGAGTGTGGCTCCCCTGAGTTTGCCAGTCATGGGGAGAGTAGCCAATGAAAAGGGACAGTGGCAGGTCTCAGCAGCCCCATTCAAAACCCTGAGCAAGTATGAGGGAACTTTTATATATCAACTTATGGCTGTTCAGCCAGCTCCCAGCAGGTGAGAAGAATTTGGTCACTGACAAATTTCCTGGTCTGTCATTTTCATGGTTTAGACTAAACCTCCCCAAAACACAGAGAAGAAAAGCAAAATCTAAGTCACCAGCTTCTCAGAAGCCTATATGAATTGTATCCCTGGCCACATCACAGCTCCAGCTTTGATTTATGGTGTTCATGCTCCCAAGAAAAGACAGCAATAAATTTCATTCACACAGCTCTTGTAAAAAGGTTATCTATTCAGCTTTTCATAGAAAATGACTCAGAGAAACGTTGACAGAAAATATCATACAAGCCAGTTACTGAATCAAAAAATAAAACAAAACAAAAAGCTAACATATTTTGTTCAAATTTCCCGTCCCAACCTTTTGCCTGTGTTGGGAAATGCACGTTAATCCAATGCTGGTTCCTTGGAAGAAGTCTTGTTTTTTTTGGAGAAATAAACTCAGGAAATTCAACATATGGTTTCTGGAGGTATGTGGAGGTTGCCTATATTACCCTGGTCAGGATGGGATAATTATCACCTTGGAAATACAGCTATCTTAGAAAGCAAACTCATCCTCCACCTTTGGTTAGTAACGGTCTTTATCTGAAGGGAGAACCCAGTGCCCAATGCCATTCAATTAAATCCCACTTCTGCAAACCTAGGTCTCAAGGTCAAATAACTCTTGAATCTTCCACTTCAAATCTTCACTGGATCTCTCCCATATAAAGTCTTTTGTCACTGGATGCAGAGAGAACTGAGGGGAAAAATGAACAAAGAAAAAGACAACAGGAAACTAAGAATCAAGAAAAACTTAGGGGTTTTGGCAACAAGAGCTAATAGTAATTTAGATTTAGCTTTAATTCTCTTCCCCTTAATGTAAGTGATTCACAGGATGTTTTGTCTAACATTAAAAAAATTGTATCTTTAATGTCATTTCATATTCTGAGTTACAGGCTGGCTCACAGATTAAATCAGTGAAGTACCATTTTGTGGAAGGAAGAATCAAACTGTCTCCCAACACTAACCTTGCTTCTTCAAAGTGACCTCTACTATTGTTTAGTCATAGAATATCATCGGGGCATTGCCTAACTTTTCAATTCCATTTTCTAGCCCAACAATTCTGAGAACTAAAATGATCAAAATTACAACCTGTCCAGTCTGTGCTACAGTTGGCACCCTAAGAAGAAAAGAAGGGAAGGGAAGGGTATCTGTCATATCTACAGCAACGCTTGGCCAGCTATAAACCAAACACAAATCTATCTGTTAATCAGGGGGAAAAATAGATATTTTTCTTGATCCCTCATGTAAGCAAATTAGTCAATGAAAGTTTAAATGTAACTTTCATTATAAAGTTACATAAATGTAACTTTTTTTTTAGATATTAGAATCTTCTCTTATAGCAAAACAAATTTATGAAACATGGAACTCAATGACTCATGGAACAAACATGACTCAGAATATGTAAGCTCCTTGAGAGCAAGGAACATCTTAAATTTGTATTGGTATTCTTGGCATCCACCACCATGCCTGCATAGAGGCAGAAACTTAAGAGGTTTGCTGGTTGTCTGAGGCCACTAAGTCTTTAGGGACTCCAAGCCCTTTGTAGTTACAATGTGGGCTAAATAGAACAAAGAGGGAGCAATTCCCACCTACCCCATCATCTATTCTTTTGCCCCCAACTCCACACAATATAAGGAGTGTGACTTTCAATGGTACCTACAAGGAATGTTTCCATGGAAACAGATGTAGCAGTACTATACATCTTAGCCATCTCAGAGGCTACTCCTGAAATAGGAAGGAACAAGGAACACAGTCCACAGTCCTTACTCCCACACAACGTTGAGGTGAACATTAAACAGCCTAGCAAGCTGCTCTCCTATCTGTTAAAGATTGCAGAAACTTACTGATGGGTTCATCTGGGTGGAAGGCCACTTCATTGACTGAGCCAGCATGGCCAGGCAGCTTGTAAAGGATCCTCCTGCTTGTAGTATCCCACACATACACAAACCTGCAAGTCACCAGAGGAAGTAAGTCTTGGGGCCAGAGTTGAGAAGAGGGAAGAGGGCAAAGTTAGAGACAGCTGCACCCCTCCAGCTTTTACTCCATATATAAGCAGCCAATTTTTAATGAATGTGCACTCACATGAAGGAAACATGATATCAGAGGAGACATCCTCCCACAGAAAGCAAGTCTAACATAACCTGGCTATTGCTAACCTCCAATTAGGTAGGAAGGTCTTGTAAGTAAACTTAGCTGCTTGATGGAAAGCTAAATTGCAGATTCAGGTAAACATTCTCAGATATAATTCTATCTCTGGATCCAAGAAAGGGGCAGGACATCTGTTCTCTGCAAATATTTGTTTAAGCCAAATGTTACTTGATTCTAAATGTAGGAAGAATGTTATAAACAGAAGAGTTTGAAAAATAATCTGACCCTTAAATTTTATGGAGTAGGAAATTAGGGCTCAGAGAAAGTGATACAATACTCTGACCCCCAACTTTATTCCCCCTTCACACACACCCTATCCCTTTCCTTAGTTTTTTTCCCCCCCTTAATTTGGAAAAGTTTATTTAATTAATTTAGACTATTTTTCCATGGTTACAAGGTTCATGTTCTTTCCCTCCCCTCCCCCCCATCCCCTTCCACAGTTAACATCCAATTCCACTGGGTATCTCTTTCCTAAAGACAAACAACACACTTGGGTAGGTACAACGAAAAGTTCCAGTAATAAATAAAAGTCAAAAGTAAATAATGGTCACGGACATGTTAGTTTTGTTCTAGACCAGAGCCACCCTTGACCCTGCCACCTAGATGCCAATGAATACCACCTGTCCCAAAGGTGAAGGAGGGAAAGCACACAGCCAGGCCACAACAATTCATCCCTGTTACTGAAGAAACCACTAAGAACATGAGCCCTACTGATAGGGAGTAGACAAAGGTCAGAAGCTTAATGGTCAAGCCTGTGGGGGCCACTGGCATTATTTCAAAGAGCCAATGATGATCTGCTGCTGGCCTGGGCAGTGGGTATCTCAGTACTTAGTGAATGAAGCTCAGGAAAGGTACAACAGCATGACTCAAGAGGTGCCAATAGTATCTCTGCCCTTTGATTCATTGTTATGAGTCAAAGGAATGGCTGGGATGAGGCTAAACCCTTCCCAGGTAATCAGAGCACTTCCCTGATGGAGCCACTTGATTGATCTGAGTGTGGGATGCTGGTAAGCTATGGGATGAATCAGGCGTCATGCTCTGTTGATGAAAGACTTTTGCTTCTTCACCATTTTTGTGCTCTGGACCCCTGGGGCAACCTGGTAAAGCCTGTGGCCCCCTTGAAAAATGTTTATAAATGCACAAAATAAAATCTATGGGATTACCAAGGAAACCAATTATACTGAAATACTGTGATTAGACTATTGTTTAAAGAAAGTTCAGTCTCCCAGTTTGGCTTCCCTCATGTAGGGAGCTATGCTAACACTCCTGGAGCCTTTGCCTTCACTACCTTATAGGAGTTCTGATGCTGTGGGGGTGCTGGACTAGAGAGTACCCAGGAATATCAGGGGTGAAAGGGCTCCTGTGGAGCTCAGCAGAGGCAGCTGCCTTTCCATCCCCTGTGCAAGAAGAGACTCTAGAACTACTTGGAGCTGCTAGTGCTCCCTGACTACTCCAAAAGGCAACTTTCTCTCTGGAGCTAACTCCACAGTATGTATGATATCTTCTTCTGCTTGTTTTTCAGTGTCAGAATACCTGCAACCTCCCATTACCTAGCTACATCCCTCCAGATGCCAGCCACCTTTATCTTCTAAAAGTCTCTTCCTTAATATATGCTAAATTTCCCCTCTCCTCTCTCAGACATGTTACTTTATATGAAGGAAAGAATAAAACGGCACCATATTTATAGGACAGGGCAAAAATAATTCAGTGGCAATATTCAAAAATTATATTTTAATTAAGCTAGCATTCATATAGCACCAACTATGTGCTAGGTACTGTGCTAAGTGCTTTTACAAATATTATCTCATTTGATTTTTACAATAGTCCTAGGAGGGATATGTTATTATTATTCCCATTTTACAGTTGAGGAAATGGAGGCAGACAAGAGGTCAAATGACTTGCCCAGGATTCTCATAGGTAGTATCTGAGGCCAAATTTGTACTCGGATCCTCCTGATTCCAGGCCCAGTGCTCTGTTTACTATGGTGCCAACTAACTGCTTCAATATGATCTAATCAGCATTTTGCTTAATAAAAATGAAAGAAGGAAAGGGAGGGAAAGAAGGAGGGGGGAGAAGGCAGAGGTATATAAGTTTAATTATATTCCTTATGTTCTCACGACTAATCTGGGGAGCCCTGAGCAGAAGGGATAGGATCAGGGTCCCCAGAAGCATCCCCTTTTCTCTGCTTTTGACTCATAAGCCTCTATAATTTTACTTTACTTCTGGGTCTCGGTTTCTTCCTCTGTAAAATGAGTTGTTGGACAATATACAATTGAAAATCTGTTACCCCCCAAAAAGAACTACATTTCCCAGGAGCCCACTGACTTCCTGTCATTATGTACTTCCTGTAGACAGGGGATATTAGGTGGGGACGTGGAGGGTCCCACCTCTTTACTTCTTGTCCCAAGCCTGGTGGTAGTAAGGGGGGGCATCTGAACTGGCTCATCAGCCATGGGCACTTGGTCTTTATTTTGTATCCTCTTTATTCCTTGATTTCTAATGATCATTAATAAACCTCCTAAAATATAATATTTTATTATTTGAGATTTAATTTTAATTTTACAACTTGATCTACAGCTTTAAAACTGATGATCAATTCTAAGAAAATAAGAGGAGCAATTTGGGGAAGGGAAATTTCCTGAATAAAAAAACAAATATAAAACAGATCCTATAAAGTAGCTTTCTGGAAGAGTTCCATTTTTAGGGCCCTTGAAGACCAACAGAAAGCCCAGGCCCTTGTAGCATTTATGTGAAGAATTCATGAAAGGTGGCTATCAATTAGGTGCTAAATTTAGAAGGCCTCATTGTTATTTCCTTTCTTTGGTATGGAAACCTGTGGCAGTAACTACTTCTTATTTCCTCTTTCAGATTTTGTGACAAAGTAGCAAAGTGTTATCTGGTGCTGTCAGGATGTTCAAAAAAATTCCCACTAGTGTCCAGCTAGTCAGAGGTGGGGCTTTCCTAAGAAGATGGCTTGGCAACTACAGGACAATTCAAAGCAACTGAAGAAGGAAAAATGGGAGGTCGCAGGAAACTGATCTGAAGGATTAAGCTAGGAGGATGAGAATCTGCTAAGACTTGAGATGTGATCATTACAAGAATAATAAGAGTCATTTTCATTCGGTAAGAATCCAATGTAGCTTTAGTTTGCGGGCATCTTCTCCCAATGTTCAGTAATTGGACCACTGCAACTATTTGGAACCCAGTGCTTAGAAAAACCACCAAGGAACCTGTGTCCTAAATCACTGAGATAGAACTAGGATTTCAAGCCAGGGGAGGGACACCAGGATGGAAAGGGCACTGGAGACCACCTCATGGGAACCAGATGAAGGGTCTGAGGATGTTCGGGCTAGCTGTCTTCAAAGATCTACGGAGCTGTCATGGGGAAGAGATTACACTTGTTCTGTCCAGCTCCCAGAGACAGAGCTAGGAGCAGTGCCTGCAGACAGAGAGAGGCATACTGGACTTTAAGAAAACATTAACAAAGTGATGTTTCACAATCTCACTCACTCCCATCCCCAAATAGGCCAGAGAAGCCTATGGTGGGGACATATTAGAGGGAATTCTCAGTTTGGTCTGTACCGGATTAAATAAACTGCTGTTGGAGTCCCTGTTGGGACTGAGATTTTGGGACACTGCATCAACACATGTCAGGAGAATTGCGGAGGAAGAGAAACGAACTTTTGTTACCTCTGTCCATACAGCACCAAAGCTGGAAGCCCTTCTGAGATCACTCTCCCTTCCAGGGGCCTAAGGAGATGGATTGCATGGACCAGGGTAGCTGCCCAGACCCACAGTGAGCAGGCTGGGCAAAACCATGCTATATCCACAACAAGATACTCTGCTCCTCTGGGATGGGTCATTTAGAAGGAGAAACAAATCCTGGAGGTTGGTTGGCATTGGGCTTCCTTGTAGCTCCTGGGTAACTGAAGGACTTTTAGATTTCTGAGAGCAATGGAAGGATAGGGTTAGGAGCCTGTGAATCTGTGCCAAGGCTTAACAGGTTAGGCCAGCACCCTGGAGAGCAGCTATGGGGGAAGGGTCTCACAGGGGCCAGGACCATCTTCCTTGGCTCTTCCCTAATCTGTCATCTCACCTCCAAGAAGCCTGTGCAGGGCTCTTTTCAGTTCACTGGAGTACCAGGAGCACCTGGCACTGGGGGCCACCCAGATTCATTCTCTCCACTACGTTGAGCTTTGCCACCTTATCAGGCCACAGCAGAATGACATCTCTATTTAAACTCCAACCTTCCCTTTCAGATGCATATCATTGTGAGATTCACACAGACTCTTTCCCTTCTCACTAATAGCTTGACCTGTTTTACCTGAACTCTTATTCCAGAGAACCACTGGAGAGCACTCCTGCCAATCTTTATTCTCTCTTCAAGGAAAGCTTCTGGCTGCCCTGATCCCCAACCCTAGACCCATTTGGAAGAGGTCTGGCCACAAAGGGACCCTGATTCCATCATGAGGGTAAAGGAAAGGTATCGTTAAAGCTTCCAGGTTGTGCAGGGCCCCACCCCCTGACCAGCGATTATCCTACCTCTGCTCTGGTTCTGCCCCTGCCTGTCATACATTAAACATGAGATAGCCCCTGCTGGCTGCATCCTTCTTTTTATCTTCATCTCAGACATTCTTACCTGTCAGCTGATCCGGCTGCAATTTTGCTTCCATCAGGTGACCAGGAACACCTTAGGAGATTCTGTATTGACAAGTAAAGAAGGTGCCATTCAGAGCAGCGTTTTCAAAACTCACCAAAGCAAAGGATGATAAGAGCTGGAAGGAACCCCAGGAGCCTTCTCATTCCACACACTCATTTTTACAGAGGAAGAAACTAAGATCCACAGAAGACAAGAGGATGGGTTTAGAAATGCAAACCCTCATCTTGACTTTGGATTCCATGTTCTTCCTGTACCCTGCTTCCTCTCCAATGATAGACTCTAATGAGATCTTTCTTGGCTCCCCACTGGGTAACCAATGGGGGCTAATGTAGAGCCTGGATTTTGACCCCAGGGACAGTGTAAAGGCATCACGATTTCTTTGGCATTGCTTTGTTCCCATTCTCTGCCTCCTACCCCCTTTCTATGCCCAAAGCCTTCATATATTAAACAATCTATTTCCTGAGCATGAGTAAAACGTGGTTCTTGTATTCAGAAGGTTCACAGCTAGTGTGGGGAGAAATAAAATGTACACACCTAAAAAATAACCAGCTCAGCATGTCAGTCTATGATAAGCATCCTTGGCTTGAAAATGAGATTACCCAGAGCCTTTAAATATCACAAGTTACATTTTAATTGTTTTCTTGAGAAAAATGTTTAGCAGTTATGGTGTATGTTTTGATTTAAACACCAATGTGTTACAATTTCATAACTCACATATAATAAATGTAAAAAAATGCTCAATTCATAACTAATTAGTTATGCCTGGCAGAAGAAGAATCTTGTTTCTGTGCCTACAAACAGAAGCTCCCTTTGCTCTATTCACCTTGGTCCTTATTAAAACTCTTTTTTCTTTAAAACAAAAATCCTAGAGCTGATTAACAGAACAAACGTGAGTCCTAGTCAACTCACAGAACAAGTATGTTTATATGTTGGAGACTCTAGGAACCTGGGTCAACTCCTTAGAACTAATTCCCTCCAGGATCTCAAACATTACAGAGCCCTTCCAGTCTCCTATCAGTAAGTATATGGTAACAGAAGCTGGGGAGGGAAAGGTTGTGGTACTGTCCTAAGGCTTAAGTGGGCTGGCCTAGACCTCTGCTGAAGGTAGATAGTATCCCAAGCCTAAGTAGAACACCCTTGGCTTGACCATTGGGTCACCTGGGTTCTAGTCCTGGAATGCAAACAAGTCCTGGAATGGTTCTAACTTTTATGTTACCAGTTAGGGAATTATCTCAAAAGAGTCAAAAGATACTCTGGAAAAGGGGCCTCTAATCCAATATTTCTTCTTAGGAGGAAGAAAGGAAGGAGTCACAGGATCAAAGAATCTCAACTGGAAGAGACATTCAGAGGCAGTGAAATCTGATCACTACCTGAAAAGGAATCTCCTCTATAAATCAATTCAATTAACTTTTATTAAAAAACACCTACTGGCGCAGCTAGGTAGCTCAGAGTGGACTGAGAGCCAGGCCTGGATTCAGGAAGTCCTGGATTCAAATCTGGCCTCAGACATTTATTAGCCGTGTGACCCTGGACAAACCTCCACTGCCTAGCCTTTAATACTCCTTTGCTTTAGAACCAATACTTAGTTTTAAAAAAAACAACCAACAACAACAACCCACTTATTTTGTGCTAAATGGCAGGTCTACAAAGACAAAATACAAATCCACGTCTGCCCTCAGGAAGTTTAAATCTGACAACATTTTTCAGTTGCTATTCTGCCTCTGCTCTATGACCTCAAAGATGATGCCCTTTGTGATATGGAACTTACTGTTTCCTAAGGCAGTCCACTGCACTTTTAGACAGGTCTATTTATTGCAAAGTTTTTCCAAGTCAAAATCTGTTTTCTGGAACTACCATTCACTGTTCCTAGTTCTCTGGTACAAAAGAGAATAAGTCTAATCTCTCTTCCACATGAAAGTCTTCAGATATATGAAGCCAGTTATATATGTCTTACTTAAGCCTTTTCTAAGATAATACCCCAAATTCCTTTTTTTCCCCCCACCCCCTTCATCTATTGAGGTATGGCAGGGAGAAAATTCACATCCCAGAAGGCACTGGTATGCTTTCTATAGGATCTCTTTCTGACAATTAAAATTCTGATAAGAACACGGCAATATAGTGTGATTAACATTAACAGAGGCATTATTAGACAGTAGAACTTCATGGTCATACTAAACTTACCTTCTCAAAGTTATGTACATTTCCCTGAAATATCTTCACACACCTCTCTTTGGGGGCAAAAGGCCGGACATCCCAGATCCGAACTGTAAAGAAACAAACAAAGTAGTCAAAGACCACATGTGGAGAGAAGATCAGAGACAACTTTCCTGCCACTGGAACAAAGACATTGCCTTCTTTGAGTGAAGGAAGAGCAGGGCTGCCCAGAATATCTCCTGATGCCTGCTTAGGTTCTTCTGATACTCTGAAGGGGAACAGAATGTGTTTGGTTCTCATTAAAATGGGCTGAGGGAGCCATGTATAATTCAGGGTCAAACATACTGCTCTAAGTCTTGGTCTTTAATGCTTTTCCCCAGTAATACCAAAAAGAGATCACAAACTAAGCTAACCCTTCTCAATTCACTAGTTCCTGCATTTAGAACAGGTAGGGCACATCTGAGCATTTCAGGATGAGCAGCAGCCCCTAATGTATACGCCTCAACATATACACTGCCTACCCCAGCTTATTCCCCTCCTCTCTTTGAAGTAATTTAATATAGCCCAGAGGTACTAGAATGAACAAAGTCAGATGGAATATCCCATATAAAGGATTATAAGAGGCCCCTCTAACAGAGTCTTATTCCGTAATAGTTTGAGTCTTCCTGTTATGTTATCTCCACCCTTCCACACCTTACTCCTTCTGATTCTACAGGAAAAAACATATGTACATAAATTACATATATATTTTGGGGTTAGGAAGAGATCATAAAAGTCAGTAAGCCCAAGTTTTTTTATTTGGCAGATGAGAAAATTGAGGCTCAGAAAAAAATGATTTGCCTAAAATGACAGTGGCTCAATGGTAGAGCCAGGGCCAAAGTCCAGGTATCCCAATGACTAGCCCAGTGTTCTGTGCACTGATGCTGTCTTTTTATGTTTTTTTTTTCCTGGCCTTCAAATGAGGGTTTTATTCCCCTAATTTTATTCCCCTTTACTGTCTTCAAAGATGGCACTGTCTTCTTCTAGAGTGTATCTGTACCCATGCCTTGCTCCCATAAGCAGATCCAAAGGATCTGCTTATCCTTTTAATAACTTCAGGTTCCTCTGTGACTTCTGAAACTGTATTTCAAATAAGGATGATTATAGTTCATCAGTTCAATCTAAATTAGATTCAATCTCCAAATTATTCCCACTCTCCGCTACCTGCCTTGCTTCTCTTTTTTTTCTATCTGGTACTAATTAACTTTTTTTTTTCTTAAGTCTGTATGTGTGGCTTAGTTTCTGTGGCTTCAGCTATTGATTTCCAATAGCGCTACTGGTCTGCCCTTCATATAAACTGGTGGCAAACACTCAGGATAAAAGATATCATCTACTATTTACACTGAACAAACTGTACAAAGTTACAAGTGTGTCTTCTATAATCCTGCTCTTCAGAAGAAAACCCTTGGGAACAGCCCATGTACAGATAGATATGCATAGCAGGGATGCTACTGTGTGAAAGGCCAAAAGGTGAAGGAGATATGGTTAGTCTATTTCCCTGCAGAATCCATGCGTATTCTTAGGCAACTTGAGAAGTGGTTTTAGCCATTTGGTCTGGAAAGCACTCAAAAGAGATAAAAAAGTCATTGGCCTTTTGAGAGTCAGCAAACTATAGTCCTAGAGCTGATGATGCCCAGAATGAGCTGTGAAACCTTAAGCAATGGTTTAACTTCTCTTTAACTCAGTTTCCATATCTCTACAACGAGGAAAAAATATCTGCCCTATGCTTCCCTCACAAGGACATATGATTTGACAAACATTTATTAAATACCTACTACAATCTGGGGCTGCAAAGATGAAAAACGACACAATTCCTTCCCTCAATACCCTTACACACTGATGAGAAGAGCCAGGGATTGGTGAGGAGCAAATGAGATAACCTTTGTGAAAGTGTTCTGAAAAATGTACAATCAAAAGTCAGAAATGACACCCAAAGAAAGAACTTATGGAGTCTGAATGCAGAATCCTTAATTTTTTTTGTTCACATTTTCTCCCAAAAAATGATTAATTTGTAACAATATTTTACATAATTGCACATATAAAACCTATATCAGATTGCTACTTGTCTTAGGGAGGGGAAAAGAGTGGGAAGAAATTTGGAACTAAAAAATCAACTTAATATTAAAAAATCATTTTCACATGTAACTGGAGAAAAAAATAGATAATTAAAAAACAAAAATGAAAAAAAAGCCCCCCAAAAGAGAGGGATTTATTATAGAATGGTTCCATACTAGTCATAGGAAGGGCTGGGTCGTATACCATTTCTTTAATCTAATCAAATTAACCAGTAGAAAGGCAGACATCCAAGGCAGGAACCAAATGACTATTAATCAAATGACTACATCCTGTCTCAAAAGTTCCAAATAGCCTTGTCTAAAATCTAAGGAGAGCCTAGCTTACCTGGAAGAAATAAATCAGTATAAAGGAGAGTGAAGACTACCAGGATTAAGAATGAAAGCTGATTAGGAATATTTGGCATTTTAGGATGATAATGTTCAACATCAAATTACTGAAGCTCAGAGCATCTGTTAGACTGGAACATCCAAAAATGGAATTGCACAATGAAAGGGAAATGCCTGGCTCCCACCTCTACATTATACATGCCCTCATTCTCCCCACTTTAACATGGTAAACCACATTTCTACCCTTCCAAGTGAAAGGCTGGCCAAGTAGAGTAAGAAAGCCTAAGACTTCCTAATTTACCAATTCAACTTCTGGATGGACCAAAGTGGAGCTCAACATACAAGCTGGGAAACAGTGGTTTGAAGAACATGGTCCATTCCTCATCCCTAGAAAATGACTTTAAAGAGGTTTCAGAAGCCTGTTTCTGTCTATAACCTGATGAAGATTTCTTGACCATGTTTCTATGACCTGACTGCCATTAGATCACTACTCCTATGTTCAGCTTAGCTGTCATTAGTTGTCCACTCCGCTGCCCTCTGTCACCTAACACTGGTTTCACCCAACTCTCAATGGTACTTCTAGGATGGTAAACTTGGCAGTGTATTATGCTCTCCAGGAATACCTGTGTTGTCCATTGCGTTGGAAAGCAGGTAAGACCCTTCGGAACTTAGACTCAAGCCTGTCACAGAGTCGGCATGGCCCCTCATGGTGTATGTCAATTTGTTCTGGCGCAAGTCCCAGACCTGGGAGGAGTCAAAAGCAATTACCAAAATGTATTTACAGCACCTTTCTTTGTAATATGAGAAAATAGCCCTTAACACCAGCAGTTAAGAGAATGGCCTGATAAACTGTTATACTGATTGAACAGAATACTATTAGGTCTGAAAATTACAAATATAAAAAATATTAAGGGATCAATCAGCTAGGTGGCTAAGTGGATTGAGATCCAGACCTAAAGACAGGGGGCCTTAGGTCCAAATCTGGCCTCCCACTTCCCAGCTGTGTGACCCTGAGCAAGTCATTCAACCCCAGTTGCCAAGCTCTTGCTGCTCTTCTGCCTTGGAATACACAGCATCAATTCCAAGATGGAAGATAAGGATTTAAAAAATATTAAGAAATAATATGAAAAGTATATTTATTTTTATTCAAAGGTATTTTCCCCAATTATGTCATAATAATTTTCAACACATGTTTTCCAAAATTATAAGATCCAAACAGTCTCCTTCCCTCTCTTCCCTCCCCCTACTCCAAGAAGGTAAGAAATCTGATCTGGGCTATACATGTATTATCATGCAAAACACTTTCATATTGGTCATTGTTGTAAGAAAAGTATACTTATGAATTTTATAGTAGTATATAAACATATTTTCAAGTATTTATATGAAATGCTACAGAGAAAATAAAATAAAATAAAAACATATACACTGACCATGACTTCCTAGAAAAGCCAACAAAACTATTAGCAAATAGATGAAAATGAGTTCATGAGGGAACACAGATAAATAAGATGTGATTATTTCTGAGGGCAATGGAGAATGGGCACAATAGGTGGGAATACATTTTTACTAAATACATATGTGTGTATAGGCACATATACATAAATACACACACACATACAATATTGTGTAGAAAGAGATGTCATCAAGGAGACTGATGACAGGAAAGAGAGGCAAACTAGATATAGAGCAAGAGAGAAGAATTACTGAGGGAGCTCCCCCTGGCCCCCCATCATGTTAGGTGGCCTTGGCGTGGAAGACAAATATGAGGCCCCAGACAACAGCAATAGAGGCTATACAGCTGGCCTATCCAAGTACTGAATGACTGTTATTGTTAGTAAACAGTATGAGTTTTGAGGGCTTATTTGGATTTTAGCTCTAATGTCATTTGCTTACTCATTTTTATTTTTGGAGGCAAGACTAAATTATTTCTAAAAACATTTTCTAGAACCTAAGTTGAAGGACAGAAATGCATGGAGAGGGAATCAATTTTTTCATCTGTATTTAGGGCTACCATTTCTCTTAAATACAAGACTGAAACTTGCTTGTTGCCTAAGTAGAGAAAAGCAGACCAGGAGTTTTACTGGCTGGAGGTCAGCAATCAAGCCATCCACAAAGTAAACCCCTCCACTTTCCCCCATCACTAGCACCTTCCTCTGCAGAGTCCAACACACTTTATTAAGAATTTATTTGTTGGTCTGTTTGCTCCCTCAGGAGTACAGAATACTGAGAATGGTGAACAATTTACTGAAACTGTCATTACTGCTCTTTGCTTGTGGTGTCATTGAAATCTGCTCAGCAGCAATGTGGAAAGAATTAAATTCACCAAACTCACACTATGGGTGCTTCTCCCTTTCCACATTTCCACATTTTTCTGCTTAAGCAGGAACTAAGTGATTTGTAAAGGCTGAAAGAAGCTTTGGTTAGAGAATGTTGATCTGAAATCTCAACAAAAAAACAGGAGTCAGGCACTTATTTCAGCCAAATCTGTGCTAAAACTCCATCCTATACTTCTCACCCTAAATCAATTTCCTATTACGACTGCTGCTCAGGACAGAACTACAGAAAAGGCAGAGCCCTATTTCGTCAGCCACCCAGCAGGCCAAATTCCCTTCTTTCCTCAGTTTTCCTTGTCCTTAGTTTCTTTCTTCATATTGCCTAACAGAACCCCAGTGGGCTTCAGAGGAAACTGGTTTGCCCTTCTTAATCCTCAGCTTTTGGAACAAAGAAATTGTAACAAACCAGCAGGATCGTATTTTATTTAAGTATTGTGCAGAGAATTCTCTGGTTGTTGAAAGAAATTTCCAGCCCTGGTTTTTACTTTCCTAATAACTGACATTTATATAACACTTTAAGGTTTAAAAAGTGACGTTATTAACATTATCTCATTTGAGCCTTACAACAACCCTGAGGTAGGCACTCTAATACTTTATTCTCATTTTATAGGTAAAGAAACTGAGACTCAGGGAAATCACATAGTTAATAAATTTCAGAGGTAGGGCAGCTAGGTGTTCAGTGGATAGAGGGCCAGGCCTGGAGATGGAACGTCCTGGGTTGAAATCTAACCTCAGATATTTCCTAACTGTGTGACCCTGGACAAGTCACTTAACCCCAATTGTTTAGCCTTTACTGCTCTTCTGCCTTGGAATCAATACTTAGTATGGATTCTAAGATGAAGGTAAGGGCCTAAATAAATATATTTCAGAGATGAGATGCAGCCTAGGGTTTCCTGACTCCAGTATTCTACCTTTTATATCATGCTTCCTGGAATAGCCACTGCTACCTGGAGGTGAATGAGATTCAATTGAACTCGGCCAGCACTGATAGAGCACCTAGTGTATGCCAGGCATGGTACAGATGATGATAAACACAATAGAGCCCCTGTCTACAAGGTAGACTGTTATGCCCTGCACAGAAATAATGCTAACTTGATTTCATTGTTCTCTGAAGAGATGTAACCTACAGACCAGCAGCTCTCTCCAGCAATACCCACTGATTCATTCTAGATCCCCTCAGTACCCAATTAATACTCAGTGACTCTCTAAGAATGGTGTGCTAGAGCAGAAAGAACAGTCACTGAAGAATGGGGTGATTTAGGAAACTTCTTTCCTCTCTCTGGTCTTGGTTTTCCCAACAGGGTCCATGAACTCTAGATTGGGGAAAAAAATTTACTTTCACTAAGCTTTGCCTGAAATTTAGCATTTCTTTCAACTATTAAAAAAAATTAGGTCCATGACACAGAAAAAGTTAAGCATCCCTGGGTTCAGATGGTCGTTAAAAGGTTATTTTCTATGCTCCTCCAAGAAATGGGAATTTTAATCTCTTCCTTCTCCTATAATGTTTTCCCCCCTTTTAAAAATAATTCTTACCTTCCATCTTAGAAGCAATATTTAATACTGATTCCAAGCAGAACAGTAATGGGGGTTAAGTGACTTGCCCAGGTTCACTCAGGGAGGAAGTATCTGAGGACAGATTTGAATCCAAGACCTCCCATCTGTAGGCCTGGTTCTCTATCCACTGAGCTATCTAAATGCCCTCAGTAGGTTTTCAAAATATAGCTCCATGGTGTCATGAAGAGATCATTAAAAATGGTGGCCAACTTCTCCTTTGATCAAGTGTAGTTATTCTCCTCTGTGTTTAAGATAGAGGAGGAAGCAAGTATTATATAATAAGGGCTTAAAAGAGGAAAATGAACACAGATAATAAGAATGGCTAAAGCCGGCAATGAACGGTAACTACAAAAGATGAAATGTATGTACTTGGAACATTATATGCTGTTATAGCTCCTACCTCTCATGAAAGAGTAAACATTAATATAAAAAGGATCCAGAGAAAAGGAATAGAAAAATGATCATGGAGACCTAAAGCAAGAATAAAAAGAAAAGTCTCTTCAGTCTAGAAAAAAAGAATACTTAAGAAAGAATATATGATCAAAATTTGGTAATTTTTTTTTGATAGGTAGTATAAATGTTTGAAAGCCATCTTACAAATGAGAAAACCTAATGTCAAGAGATGTTAAATAATTTGCCTATATAAACATTAAGGTCAGAACTCAAAGTCAGATCCACCAGACTGACCTTGGAATCAGATAAGCTGAGTTCAAATATAATCAAAACTTGTGACATCTAAGAATGAACAAAGATGTGTTTACAAAATGGCATGATATAGGCTAGATATAAAGACTGATTGAATTTAGAACTGATTGAGGGGATGGCATAGGTCTAATATGAAGGGCAGTTTATCAATATTAGAGTAGGGATTCTGGGGAGCACATAAGAGTATTGTTGTTATTTTTTAATTAATACTTTGAGATTTTACCTTTTTAAAAAAATTATAACATGAATATACATATACGATTCCCTATCATCCCTAGAGCAATACTACAAAACCCAAAATGTAAAGGAGCAGTTTGCAAAATGGAACTCACAACAAAAATAATGATTAATAATAATTAAATGACTGTGTTTTTAACCTGTAAGTTTCACTTTCTAGGGTTTTTTCTCCCCTTTTCAAAGTTTCTAGTGAAGGAGTAAATTCTCTTTTAATGTGTCTGAAGTGTTTGCAAAGCAAATAATCTACTCATATCTGGGCTCCCCCCTCCCCCTTTAAATGCTTCAGTTGGGTCTCTTTTTCTTAAATGGCCACTTTCCCCCAGTAATGATTAGGTTTAAGTTTGCAAAGTATGTCACTCTGGATTGCATCTTGAGTTTTTGTTTTTATGAAATATATTATTCCATCCCTTTCTGCATTATCTGGTGATGCAATATAGTTTTGTATTGTTTGAATTTTCTTTCCTTTATATTTGAAAGTTTTTCTCTGTGATCACTTACATAATTTATTATCACTGACATTGTAAAATCTAACTACCATGCACATTAGAGTTTATGGAGTAATTTATTATTATTATTTTTTGGAGATGACCTATGGATTTGTACTTTATTATCTATATTCAGATGTTCTGGGTAGATTTCTTGTATCACTTCTTGCATTATGTTGTTCATGGTTAGTTTATTTGTTTCGTTCTCCTGAGAGACCTGTGATTCTTAATTTGTCTCTATATAACAGAACTGTTATGTAAAACAACCATAGCTTCTCTAGGCTGAAATATGTAAATATGAAAGTAATACTAAGCATCATTTGGTGCCACTATCAGCACTGGCACCCTAGGAAATGGGCCAGAGTTGGCTCTAGTTCATCTGCTTTTTTTAAAACTAAGGGTGCTAAGGAGGTTCTCTCTTTATCCATGGAGATGAGACAAGCAGAGGCTGAAAGGGTCACCAAAGACTTTAATGCCATGTAGTGATAATATCTATCTACCTTATGCACCCAACTTGCAGGGCACTCACTACAGTCTGTGGCAGTGTGGAGAGTTATGAAGGGAAATAGATGTGGCAGAGACCCTGGAAGCAGCAAATGCTCCTTTCCTCATCTCTCACAAGCCTGCCTCTTCCTGGTTTACCACTCTCAGAACATCTTTCCCCAGATGAAAAGTAGCCCAGAGAGTATGTGTGATTAGGAGTGCAAAAGGGATGGTAAAAAGACCATCCCACACAATTACTTTATGGTATACAAAGGAAAAGTATGTCAGATGCCATTAAAAAGACACTAGACAAGCCAATTTTTAAGAACACAAAAGATATCTCTTCCTTTCTTTAAACTCTTTTCCCAGAGAGAAAAGGTGTCTTTTTTGACATCCAAACCACCAGGAAAGGGGCAGAGGAAACTCTTTGGCTGTTTACTAAGATGTAGTTCCTGCCACCATCTTATTCCCTCACCTCTGCTTTTTAAACTAGGATTCCTCCCACCTTCCACCAGGGCTTAAGAGCATGGATCCTAAAACATCACATAAAGCCTAATTTCCCAGCTCCCTAGGCAGTCTACACTGCCACAGCCTGTTCCCCAGGGCACATTGAGAGTCCAAACCCAGAACCACTGCTGCAATTTTATCTTCACCTACATAGCCCTGGAAGAACAACCAGGCCCTCCACAGCTTAAAATGAGATCCTACTACCACTCCCAATATCACTTTGAGTTTGGAGACCAAAACCATCACTCCTAGTTCTACCTTCAATAGGCTACAGGGAAGTCAAAATGTTGACCCATATCCCTGACAACATAAAAGCTCTGCAAACCAATTTTTTAGACAGAATATCTTTTTTGAGGCCCATTCTTATTGCCAATGTTACTCCTGGACAGAGATAATGAGAAAAATCAAAGACAAAATCTAGAACAATAAAGAAGTTCTATAACAGAAGAGAACAAGATGATAAAATTTCTTCAGAATTCAATCATATAATAAGTGCATTTAAGACTCTAATTTGGGTGGAGGGAAGAGAAGCACAAAGAGACAAATGCACAATTTATAAAACTGCAAAGTAACACCAAAAAAATGGCAGTAGCAAACTATAGAACAAAGTCAAAAGAAGAACAATTAGTAGGGACAATAAAAATGACAAAAAGAATTATCTCTAAATGTAAGAACTAGAATGACAACCAATGGATGTACAGAGCAAAGTAAGAGTTAGAACATAGAAGGGGAACTGTGATTTTTATATCAGAATTCTTGAAGATATCAAAAAAGAAAAGAAAAAAAGGAAATCACTAGATGCTGTGTTTGAGGGTATAATTAGAGAAAAGTTTCCAGAATAGACAAGAGAAAGTAATCCTCCATAAGTAGAGGGAAGACACTAGTCCTTAAAAAGAAGAAATCCTAATTACAAGTCTCCAAAACACATAATTTTTAAGTTTCAAAATTATAAAGGCCTCCAAATGTTGAGAAAAATATAAAAATGACAATTAGCATATCATCCAACTTTTTTAAAAAAGGGGCCAATTAACAAAGCTGGATAAGACGCCACAAAAGCTTCAAAAGCATAGAAGCAGACTCCAAAGTATGGAATATATATGCTATAATTATGACTAATTAGTACTTTAAAGTAAAATACCTATCTGCTTTAGTGAAATTTCAAACTGAATTAACAGAAACAATAATACTTTAAATCTGTTATACAGTCAATAATTTTTTCAAAAGGCTTTTGCAACTGTTAGAGAAACATTTAAATTGGAGCTTGAATTTTAAAAAATGTATATTAAGATTAACACAAAAAGAAAATGGATTATAATATAATAATATATGTATAGCTACTGATAAAGACATTTAAAACAGTAAGAAATAATAAAAATGAAGAGAAACATGGACAGGTACTCCTAAAAATCTATAACAAAAAGAGGCCAACCTTCAGGGAATAATAAGAATTCATTTCCATAATTTAAATTAGAGATTTAATTTGGTTCACTAATTGGTTTTTAACAGTAGAAATAGTTATAGAAAATTAAAATAGATTTTAATCCCTCTAGACATATCAAGAACAATAAGAAGATTCAGGGAAGGGATTGAAAATATGAGAAGACAAATAAAATTCAACATTTATAACAATAAATGTTGATCTCTTTTAATGGGGACTCAAACTCAAGAATGGAAAAAGTGACAAAATTAATAAATGTGCTGTTCCCAGGTAACGTACAATGTACACTGTGTAAAGACATAGATGGATCAAAGTTAAGAGAATGGTCTAATTACATTATGCAACTGCAAGTTCAAAAAAAAGCAAGATTGGCAATAATGATGTCAGACAATGCTGAAGGCAAACTAAAAAGTTAACCATGGACATTATGATAATAAAAAATAATGAATTAGATACCTGATTTTAAATTTTTACATAACATTCAGCAGTGATATTTATTAAAAGATGAATGGTATGAGAAAAAATCATAATAGTAAAGAACTTCAATATTTCAGTATCAGAGACTATTTAAGAGTAGGCAAAGCAATCACAAACTTATTAAATAAGTTTTTTTAAAAAGAGATAAATGGAGAAAATTAAATAGAAGCAAATGATTCTTGTATGTTCTTTAAAGACATCTATAAAACTCTCAGAAAAGCTCTATCTGATAAAGCCAAAAAAAGCAGAAATCATGTATGTTCTATTTTCAAGATGATGATGCATAAAATTAAATAGCATGACTAAAAGATGTAATGACATGAAAATTAATCTACTAAAATGCAAGAGGTCTGACAAAAACAAGATGTTTATAAAATAATGATCACATTAATGCCACACAACAAAATCTATACTTTATAGACAAAATAGTTCTCAGAAGTAAATTTATAGTACTAAGTGCCAACATTAATAAGAAAGAAAGGGAGAAAAATAAAAATCAACACTAAAAGACATTAGAAAAGGAACAAATAATCCAAAGAGATAATGAAAAGAGTAGAAATAAATAGAACAAGAGAACAATTTAATTAATAAATAGCACTAAGTTGGTATTTTTGAAAAGGCTAATAAAAAAGGATAAGCCATTAGCAAACAAAAAAAAAGGAGAATGAGAATCACAAATCAACAAAATTACAAAGGAAAAGGAAAAGACCACAATAAGCACAAAAGAAATTAAGAATATCATTAGGGAACTCTGTGCAAAAATATTCTAACAAATTAGAGAACTCAAGTGAAATGGTTGATTACATACTAAAATATAGATTATCCAAATTGACAAAATGGGAAATTAATAACTTAAATAAACCAATCTCACAGGAACATATAATAAAAGTAACCAATAAAATACCCTGCAGTGGCATACTGAGAAAAACCCTCAGCTTGGACTCAAGTTAGATCTTGATTTGATATCTGCTTCAGACACTCAATAACTTCATAACCCAGGCCAGTCCTTAAACTTATCTGAGCCTCAGTTTCCTTATCTGGAAAATGTTAATATTTGCATAATAGTATTTACAAAGGATTGTTATATCAAATCAACTCTGTAAAACCTTAAAGCACCAAATGAATCAGTCTGATGATGATAATGATAATTATAATGCTAAATCATTTACAAAAGAAGAAACCAAGAAATCACTTTGGAAAATCTGAAAATGCTCAACTCCAGTAAAAGTCATAAAAGTCTTCATTGGTATTATGTACAGATAGATCACAAACTCATATGTTTTTAAAAAATCAACTTATATGGAAGGGAAAATGATTCCAAATAAGACATACCTTGATATCGTTGTCAATGCCACCAGAGATAATCTGATCACTAGTGTCATTGAAAGTCACAGTCAATACCTGATAGGTATTCTGAAATGTCTGGACAGCTGCTTTCTTCCGGATATCCCAAAGCTGAAATGACAGAATTAAAATTTTCATTGAACAAAGCAACTTATTCCCATTATGAAATCTTTCCAGTTTAAGGGCTCTAGTGTACTAATTAAGGCACAATGTAATTAAAACAATGGCTGCTCACACTCTGAACTAAATGCTCCTGAGGATACACATTGAATACAACAAAAAAATATTAAGCACCCATAGCATATGAAGGAGAAGCTTATCTTCTATTGGGGGAAGAACACACACACACACACACACACACACACACACACACACACACACACACACACACAGACACACACAGACACACAGACACACACACACACACACACACACACCCAGTGAGGCAGAAAGGTTTGAGAGCTGAGAGCTGGCCTTGAAGTCAGTAAGGCCTGAGCATTCTATTGACATCCTGACTGTGACTCTGAGCAAGCCTCCTCAACTCTCATTGCTCTAGGCAGCTCCCTAAGTCACCAAGAAGGTATCAAAGTGTACTAGTGGAATAAGTTCCTCCCTAGGAGTCTCCTACATCCAAGAAAATATCAGTCTGGAGCCTATCCCTATCCAAAACACACAAAGTATTTGGGGAGAGTTGGTAAAGAGGTCATGGCTATTGGCATGAGTGACAGGAGAGGGTTACAAATGTGCTGACTCATGGGGTTTATTGGGTCAAACTAATCTGGCCTCCAATGGGTATCCTTCTGCTATAACTCCATTTCAGATATCCACAAAACCAACACCCAGAAGGTGAACTACACCAGTCTGCTGAGTCTAATGTTCCTTCTATAATACCTTGTTCCTTCTATAATACCTTAATGCCCCTGCTATTTAAAATTGCCTGACACCACTGCTAAAAAAAAGGCCATTCTTTTTCATTCTGACTTAAAACTACAGGATGAACTGTAACAAAGTGAGCTGGTTTTATATTTCTGTATGTGTGGAGAACGTAGAGGTCTCAAGAAAATCTCATAGCACAGGAGTGGAACAAACACAACCAGGAATCAGGTCTGGATTCGAGTCCCAGCCCTATAACTCACCCAGTGAATGAAATATGTAACTTTGGGCAAGTCATTTAGCCTTGTAACGTCCCATCCTTTTCAATCTTAACATCCTATGAATCTCTGGGATTAATCAGGAGACTACTTCTGGGTCACATTAACAATCTTCTATGTTCCAGATTTATTACATTTCTGAGAGTACAAGGGACATTGGTTTAAATGACAGCAAACTGCAGTGGGGCAGATAAATAGAAAAGTTTAAAGAAGAAAATTTAGACTACATGATTTCAAATATGGCATCTATCTCAATTCAATCGATCAAACATTAATGACCTTCCCACCAGATATCAGAACTAGAAGATGAAAGACACTGTGGGATAATGGAAAGAGAACATAAGATTTGTAGATGGAGATGGAGAATCCTGGGTTCAAATACCCACCTTGATATTTACTATTTGGGAAACTTCTAAGAACCTGCCCTTCTCTTTCAATTCTATTCTTTGGACCTCAGATTCCTCAAATGTAAAATGAGGTGGTTGGAATAGATGCTAAGATCCCTTTCAGCTGGAAATCCTATGATTTTTGTCTTGAATAAAGCCCATGAACTCTTAGGTCGAGTCATTAGCTTATAATACTCTTTCTAAAACATCACTGCACATATAGTATCCACTATCCTGCTCAAAAACCTTCAATGGATTACTAATAATTGTATGATAAAGTC
Organism: Monodelphis domestica; assembly: GCF_027887165.1. NCBI lineage: Eukaryota > Metazoa > Chordata > Mammalia > Didelphimorphia > Didelphidae > Monodelphis > Monodelphis domestica. The sequence goes on along the minus strand of NC_077230.1, from coordinate 374,121,064 downwards.
CAAATTTCCTTGGACAGCATTTGCAGCTCTCCAATGTCTTATTCCAATATACTTTTCTGGTGTCACTTTCCAATGACCAACCAAAAATGAACCTGCCAACTCATCTTACTCAAACTGGTGGTCCTTTTCCTTAAAGGCAGATTAACTCTCTTGATCAACTTCATTGGCTTCCAATTGCCTCTAGAATATAAACTCCTCTTTTGAGCATTTAAGGCCTTGAAGAACCTGGACCCAAGTTATCTTTATAGCTCGAATAGACATTACTCCCCCATTTGCATTGTGGTTCAGTCAAATTGGTCTGCTGTCCTCACATTTATTTCTCTGGCTGCTTCAAATATCTGCAACAGACTTCTTGACCTCTTCATTAAGAGGTCTTGATTAATATACTCATAAATAATTTAATAACCCAGCATATAATAAACCTGAAAACATAAATTACTTGGGAAATAACTTCTTATTTAATCACTACCACTGGAAAAACTCTACAGAAGTCTGGCAGAAATTAGATTTAGACCAACATCTTACACCATATTCCACCAAAAAATTTTAAAATGGTTAAATATTTAAATATTTAAAATTATGCCACCACTCTCAGCAATTCAATGATCTGGGACAATTTTGAAACACTTATGAAGAGGAATGCTATCTACTTCCAATGAGAATTGTTGAACTTGTCTTTCACATCAGTGCATTTATAGTTTTATTTTGGGGTTTTGGATATGCTGTTACAACAACGACCAATATGGAAGTGTTTTGCATGACAATAAAAATGACATTAAAAAAAAGAAAAAAATTATGTCACAAAATCAGAATAGAAGCCTTTTCATGACTAAAGGTAGGGAGACAAATTATTTTTCCTTTTCTTTCTTTCTTTTTAACCCTTACCTTCCATCGTAGAATCAATACTGTATATTGGTTTTAAGGCAGAAGAGTGGTAAGGGCTGGGCAATGGGGGTTAAGTAACTTGCCCAGGGTCACACAGCTAGGAAGTGTCTGAGGCCAAATTTGAACTTAGGACCTCCTGTCTCAAGGCCTGGTTCTCAATCCACTCAGTCACTTACCTGCCCCATAAATTCTTAGTAAATAAGAGACTGAAGCTATTATAAAAGATAGAACATAATTTCCATTGCACAAAATTTACTTTATTTACATGAAAGTTTTTGTACCACAAAACTAACCTATTTAAGAAAAAGAAAAAACCAGTGCCCTAATGGGAAAAAAACAACTTTGTATCAAATATTTCTGAGGAGGACTCAATATCCAAGATGGAGGCAATTAACAAATATGTAAGTCCAAAAGTGAGGTTCGGAGATATGTACTGAAATGTCCATGCCACATAGGGTACAGAGCTCATGTTTCGGGAGACTGAAAAAGCAAGGGTCACAACCAAAGTCCAGCAGGTGAGTCTAAGAGATGCCAGTGATTAAGAATTTTGCAAAGCCTTGACTAAGGGCTATTCTAGAATCCTGAATCCTGAAAAGGATGCAGGTTTCTTAATGATTGTAAATTGTATTCTTTATTTTCAACTTAAAGTACATGTAAAAAATTCCATATACATAGTAGAACATGAAAAGACTATAAATGAATTCATAAATCTAATTCATACTACTTTTTTTTTTCTTTAAACTTCTACTCTCTATCTTAGTAACAATTCTAAGACAGAAGGGCAAGGACTGGGCAAGGGCTAGGCAAGGGATTAAATAACTTGTCCAGGGTCACACAGTGGGGAAGTGTCTGAGACTGGATTTGAACCCACGTCCTCCCAACTCCAGTCCTGGTTCTCTCTATTGTACCTCTTAACTGCCCCCATACAATTTGTTTTTTAAAAGCAAATTATAAATTTCACACATTGCTTTTGAAAATAGCCTGCTAGGAGTATTTTTATGTCTCACAATATCTAGAGAGGGGGAAAAAAAACCCAAATCTTGTAACAAATCAGCATAATCAAACACAACAAATTCACAAGGTGACAATGTCCAAAAATATGCTTTTATCTCTGTCAGGAATATGATAACATGTTTTATCATGTTCTCTGAAGACAAGGGAAAGTCATTATTCTGATCAGAGTTCTTAAATTTTTCAAAGCTGTTTTGTTGTGCTTTTATAAATTTTTTTTTTCTAGATTCTACTCATTGTGTTAATTCATACTGCTTGGGATCTATGAGAATTGTATCTTTTGTCACTTCTTCTGGGTCATTAATATTCCATATATACCAGTTTGCTCAGTCATTTCCCTCACTGTCCAAAAAGGCAGTCTAAGGTTTTAGTACTGTCTTCCCCATCTTGCAACCCCCATCCCATCCCTTTTAATTCCCCTTTCAAGGTCAGGAAGTTTGTTTAGTTCTTAACTATTTCCCATTTGGTATTATCTTCCCTTTTAAACTTGTCTCTCCTCACATTATTGCTTTCCTATTGATTATTGACTTCAATGTACAACAAATTTTGTGTATACATAAGTGCATGTGCTCAGTCTTCCTTTGTCTACTTCCACTCAAAGTGAGGTTCATCTGATGCTCTTTCTTCCATATTTAGTCTTCTTTTCATGTTCTTAGCAAACTGCATTCACTTCTTCCTTCTTTTACCTTCCCTTCTATTTCCCTCCTTCAAATCTCCAGAACAGAATCAATTCACCCTCAAATCAAGTATTTTTTCTCCCTCAATATTCTTTGTAGACATTAAGGTCCTGAAGGGACAACTGTTTCTTTTCCTGTAACTAGAATGTTAACATCACATTATCCTATAGCCCCTTTGATTGCTTAAATAAATTTACCTTTATAGATTTCTCTTATTCTTCCATTCACATTTCAAAATTCCTATGCAGCTCTAGTATTTTCATTAGAAATACTTTATTCCATTAAAGTTCTATTTTTCAGGGGGCAACTAGGTGGCTTAATGTATAGCGTACCAGGTCTGAAAACAGGAGGTCTTGGGTTAAAATCTGACCTGAGAAACTTCCTAGCTATGTGACCCTGTGCAAGTCACTTGACTCCCACTGCCTACCCCTTATACATGGTATTTATTCTAAGATGGATGGTAAGAATTGTTTTTTTTTAAGCAGCTCTATTTTCCCTTCTTTAGAACTATATTTAGCCTTGATGAATAGAGTATTCTTCATTGTAAGACTTAACCATAACCTGCACAATCTGAAAACAAAAATTTTCTTTGGAATTAAAAAATCCCTTAAATATGATTGGGTAGAATATACATATACCAGTGTTTTTTAGAGTTTGGGAATATCCAAATATCTGTATAAGAGAACAATGAATAAAAATACTCAACTTGTAACTTCATTGGGGTTAGATCTATTGTACTGTTTCTGATCTTTATATCTGGAGCATTTAGTAAGCACTTAATCGATCCATTCAATTCAATCATTTGCTAATTCATTGCAAGAACTTAACATCCACAGGTCCTGAAGACCTAAGACAAAGATGCAACTTTTGTCAATATTTGCACAGATGTGTGTACTGTTTAGCCCACACTGACATCACAGTTTACAAGGCACTTTTCTTGAAACAAGCTTGCAAAGTAGGCAATAGTAGTACTGTGATTCCTGCTTCAAAAATGAGGAAACTTAGACTGCCTAATCTGGTTCCATGTAAGCTAATAGCAGAATATTCCAAGATTTTTGGAATCCAAGAAAATGTGTATACATTTAACAAGGGGCTGGCAAAGCAGATGTTAACCCATTTCTTTCCTTCACTTCTATCCATAAACTGCTATTGTCAACATGCAGTAATTGTGAGGCAGAGGAAAATGACAACTTCATCAAAACAGAACTTTGTAGTGTTCCCCTATGATTAGGAAATGAATTGAGATTACAAAACTCTAGCTGACCTGAATACAATAAAATCTATTGGATTGCACTCCTAAAATAACAAGGGGGTAGAGATATGAGACGGTCATGTATTTGTACCTTCTCAAGGTGGTAGATTTTGCTACAGGCTTCCCCTAGAACTTGTCCATAGAAGCAAGGGTGGCTACTTTCTAGATGGAAATTTTGTTAGCAGCAGAATAATGCAATGAATTTGGAGTCCGGATATATGAGTTCAAAACCTAGAACTGATACTTACCGCCTGTGTGACCTTGAACAATTCACTTCTTACATGCCTCACTTTTCTCATAAGGCAGTTGAATTAAATGACTTCTAACATCCTTCTACTTTTAAATCTCTGATCCTAGTTTGAATTGCTCATCTAAAAACATTTTTATGCATATGTTTGAAAAGTCTGAATGTGAATGAGGGAAAGTGATTTCAAATGGAAGCATTCTAATATTCTGAAAATCATTTGCTTGGTAATATCAATGGAATATTTTATAAGCCTACAACAGACAAACTGAATGACTATTATCAGATATTATGTTGCTGTTATGAATAAACAATGGAGATAGATTGGTTATATTGTAGTTGGGGAGCCTCACAATACCATGAGAAGAGCTCTGAGATATTTAATCCAAGCACATAATGTGGTCACTTGCACTTAGAATATGATTATACTTATAGGGATTGCCTTCTTATTGATAAAACATAAATCAAGACATCATCTTCAAATCTGAGATAGTATAAGTAGTCCAAATGTTAAAATCTACACACTCGAGAGATTTTACAAACTTCATGAAAATGTAAATTTTTAGCTTTTTGCCACACAGGAAAGTCTGTATAAAAGTTGGAAATAAACTGTAGCTCATCCAAGGTGAAAAAGGATGGAGTTTGCTGCTCAACAAGATTCTGCTTGCAGATTTCTGGGCTACACAAGATCACTTTGATTTCTCTTGGGTGAGGATGGATGTGGCAATGGCCTGTGGGCCAACTGTTTGAAGCCTAGCTGAGCTGAGTTCAGAAGTTCAATGACAGAAAGTTGGCCACTAAATGATGAAGCAGGGAAATCCTGCAATCGCCACAGACAGTATGCCCACACTTTTAGAATCACCAAGTTTTAAAATACCAGGGGTATTTTCAGGAATTCTTTCCCCCCTCCTAACTTGGCTACTCAATTAGTTATAGACTTTTTAGAACTTGTTGGTGACTTCTCAAATTATTTCAAGCTATGCTTACTTAGATGTGGGATTCGGAAATATCACAGCATACACACAGAAGCTCATCCTTGTTCTGACACAAGCAAACCTAAAGGACTCTAAGGTCATAGTATGCAGACTTGAAATTCCATACACATGTCATATGAATGAGAAATGTGTGTGGGAAGCTTGAGAAACAAAGCAAATGAAGGATGTGAAACAATATATGAGAGAGAAAGGGGGTGGAAGGAGACAGAGAGAGACAGAGAAGGAGAGACAGGAGAAGAGAGGGAGACACAGAGAGAGAGAGAGAGAAGAGAGGAGAAAAAGAGAGAGTCAGAGAGAATCCTCTCTACACAGACCCCTTGAAATGCTTGAGAGGTGGTGCCAGGTGTACAGAGAGGGCTGGACTCATCCCCAGGAGAGACCTGAGATCCCTAGGGCTTATCAGCTGTGTGACAGTGGTGACTACTCAGGCTCTCCAGACTCCAACCTTTGGTTTCCTTAGCTCAAATAAGCCATCTCATGAGGCTATCATGTCATTGACAACGAGACAATGCATGTAAAATGATGGGGAAGCCTTAATATACTATACTACTGGAACACTGGCTTCAATGAGCCTCACTATGTTGCTACAATTTTATGCTACTATACTCATCTGCTTTCATCATGCAAATAACTTGGGATGCAGTATTTATTCTAGAATTATCCCAATCTATCTCCTTTGATTGGACCACCCAGCCAGCTGAAGAATACCACGGTGACAAGGAAATCCCTCATTTTAAGAGAGCTGACACGGAACAGAGAACAGAACTACCCTTACTTAGTCAGGAAGATGTGGGCTCAAGTTTCACCTCTGAAATATATGGGTTGTGTGACCCTGGGCAAGTCACTTACCCTCTCGAGGCCCCAGGCAACTCTCTAAGACTAGAAGTTGCAGAACAGGTGTCAATCTGCATTGGTAGAGGACGTTCCTCCCCAGGAGTTCCCCTACACCAATAAAATCACAGGTTTGAACCAAAAACGAAAATATTCTAAGAATGAATTTACTCTAAGAAGACACGTGCCCACATATGTAAGCAAAATTCAAAAGAGAGGGAACTAGAGATTATAATGGAACAGTAATTCTATATTAGATTCCTTTATGAAGATAATGTTCAGGAACAGAGGGAAAACAGAACTAAAACTCAGAAGTAGAGTTGGGATGGACTGATCTTGACCTCCCAAAGCCAATGGACTTAATAAAATTTAGAAGGAGATCTGCAGAAGTCACTTTGGGAGAAGAACTTCTAAGACTCACTCACTAAGATTCACTTCTAAGTGAGTCTTAGCTATACCATCTTCTAAGACTCATCTCTGATGTCTAACCTTAAAAAGGAAGTACCAACAACAATGTATAACTGGGGCTCTTCCACACCAGTAGAAAAGAAAATCTTATGGGAGAGGATTAGCATATCAAGAACCCATGCTATGCCCAAGGACTGGTCTGAGATCTGCAAAGAATCCCATGTCTAGCTCCATGTAGGCAACAACCTATATTGATTGGGGACTACAATCTCCACAATTCCCTTCTCCCTTTCTTGGATGTGCATCTTAAATGGGTTCTGCCTGGGAATGCTCTCTCTCTTTCCTGGAAGCCAGACTGGCTGGAGTGGTGTGGAACTAAGCGTAGCTGGGCTTTTTTCTCTAGCATTTACTTTTCCCTTTGCTCTAAGTTGATTTTTAACAAATAGTATTAAAATAATACTTTGGAGTATCGGATATTAATTTTAATCTTTACAAACCACTTAGTACAAAGGTTTTCAGAAGGGTCAAGTGAAGATTCTACTCAGAAAGCCATGATCCACTCCATCCATATACATGCTTGGAGACATCATCAGTTTATGCTGGATTCTCTACTGTACATCTGGACTACACCTGGACTATGCCCTATTCAGGAAACATTTTGGTTGTAAGAACAGACCTATGTCCTCCTGCCTTATGGTTTAGAAGTAGAAAACAGAAAGAACACAGGCAACTCCAGAGAACCCATGGGAAGGTTGGTTGCTGAAGCTTAGCTTTCTTTGTGTAAGAACAAGGGAATCAAGAATGGTGGTGGAGAGAAGATAAGAGTGCTAAGCAAATGATGTCCAGGTGAATGGTTCCATGAACAAAAGCCAGAGAAATTTCAATGTGAGCATAAAGAGCTTATTAATCAATTGAGATGAATGTAAATAATAATGATAAATGTAAAAATTCAGTGCTCAGCATGTTGGATCAGCCCTGCTGACTAATCAAACTAGCCGGATGAGCAAAAATGTAAAATCAGATGAACAAATGAGTTATCCAGCTAAACAGTCTCCTTCTATCCATACACATTAAAGAAAACCAGTGGGTCTTCCGCCTGGCCATAGGAGTCCATGAATTATGCACAAGGAGCAATCTCCTTCCACCCAAATGAACTCATCTTTTTACTCTTCTACTCTCATTACTTATTTGCTGTTCAGAATGCTTCCTCATTAGATGGAGAGAACCTGATTGATGGTTTCAAAAGTTAGGCATGGAGGGAGTTAAAGGAAGTAATAGAGTTAGATATCCATTCTGTTAGTTCCTCCTCTGGGTCTCCATTTCCTCACATAGAAAACAAGTTGGCCAGACCAAATTAATTGCTAAGGGCTCTTCCAGCTACAAAAGTACTGATTTTTCATCTTCAAACTTTACTTTTCATTCAAGTTCTAAAGTTATATTTACAGTTCCCCAAAGGCACTGGCAAATCACTGTACAGTGGCATTGGGTATGGGGAAAAGCCCCTTACTCAAAAATAACTTGTTTCACAGGCATCACTGTAATTGTAAAGATTACTAATGACCTTCTAAACTTTTCTGGGAGTGGGGGCAGTACATAAAATAAACAAAATAAGCCTTCCTACTCTCTGCCAATAATCCCTAGGGGATTCTGTATCCTCCATTTGAAAAAATTTTAGATAAAAAAAGATAATGCAACAGTGATACAGTGTTCATGAACTGATACTTACTTGGCTTTTACTTGATCAAAAATGTTTTCCTACAAGCTCTATAATAGGAAGATATCTATGTAATTCTATTGAGGCCAGTTGAGACAGTGGCCACCCAGGAATCAGGAAGACCTATCAACACCAGCATTCTCCCTGTATTCCTATAGCACTTTATAAGCATTTTTGTCTACATATGTTCTACAATTTCATCATCACAACAACCTTGTAGGTTGGTTGGCCAGATATCATTTCCCCCATTCTATAAATGAGTTGAGATTATGTGACAGAGTGGATAGAGCTGGCCTAGGAGTCAGGAAAGACCAAGGTTCAAATCCCACCTCTTACATATATATTTTGAAACCCTGTGCAAGTCTCATAGACACTTTAATTGCAGAGGAGATTTTAGCTCACAGCTTACTATGCTGATGAAATCATAGTTAGTTCATCACTAAAAGGGGGGAGGAGAGGAAGAAACACAAAGAACCTGGGGCTCAGAAAGGTTTGGTAATTTGCCCCAAGTCTTGCCCAACCAGTAAGTGGGAGAATTAGGAACGGCAGTCAGGCCCTCTGTCTTCCAACGATGGCTCCTTGCACTGAACCAGGATGCCTCTTCCCTGAAAGCTTAACCTCTTAACAGTACAATACAACTTCCCAGAAGGCCTCATAGCTTGACCTTTGCATCATTACAAATCAGCATCCTTACGTAAGTAAATCTTAACTGTTTAGACAAAAAAAATGACCTCATTTGCAGAAGAGCCAATAACTGAAGAGTCAGAAGAAATAGACTGAGCTCTCAAAAGAGCTATAAATACTCTCCTGGAATACCCTTATCAATAACTAAAAATGCATACCAGATGGAATTCTTTAAAATACTAAGACAATCATACCATTTGCCCATGAGATGTTCTTTAAGTAAATCTTTTTTTTAGAGTCAGAATATAAATGGCATTTAGTAAGGACGAATCAGTTAAATACTCAAGTCGCACAGTCCTTATAGACAGACCAAATGTGCAGTATCAAACTTGGTGAGTATACTTCAACTCGGATTGAGGTCTTTACAGAAACAGAAATGGGGGAGGACACAAATCTTTAAGGGTTAAATTATTCTCTGGTGGCTAGCAGAGAATTATTTACCCCTTGGGATAGAAGAAACTGATTTGCTACTGGTAGGTTAGACTAACAGTCTTATTAAGGTCCCAAAGTAATCTGCACTTTGTTTTATTGGCACTTTTCAACAACCCTTGCTTGAGGTAAGTAGGTGAAGTACTGTCATATAGCTCTTACCACTCTTGTGTCTTAGAAAGGAAAGTAATGAATGCTGGAGGGGATGTGGAAAAGTAGGGACATTAATTCATTGCCGGTGGAGTTGTGAATTGACCCAACCATTCTGGAGGGCAATTTGGAACTATGCCCAAAGGGCGACAAAGGAATGTCTACCCTTTGATCCAGCCATAGCACTGCTGGGTCTGTACCCCAAAGAGATAATGGACAAAAAGACTTGTACAAAAATATTCATAGCTGCGCTCTTTGTGGTGGCCAAAAACTGGAAAGCGAGGGGATGCCCATCAATTGGGGAATGGCTGAGCAAATTGTGGTATATGTTGGTGATGGAATACTATTGTGCTAAAAGGAATAATAAAGTGGAGGAATTCCATGGAGACTGGAACAACCTCCAGGAAGTGATGCAGAGCGAGAGGAGCAGAACCAGGAGAACATTGTACACAGAGACTAATACACTGTGGTATAATCGAATGTAATGGACTTCTCCATTGGTGGTGGTGTAATGTCCTGGAACAATCTGCAGGGATCTAGGAGAAAAAACACTATTCATAAGCAAAGGATAAACTATGGGAGTGGAAACACTGAGGAAAAGCAACTGCCTGACTACAGCGGTTGAGGGGACATGACAGAGGAGAGACTCTAAACGAAACTCTAATGCAAATATTGACAACATAGAAATGGGTTCAAATCAAGAACACATGTGACACCCAGTGGAATCACTCGTCGGCTATGGGGGGTGGGGAGGAGGAAAAGAAAATGATCTTTGTCTTTAATGAATAATGCTTGGAAATGATCAAATAAAATATTATTAAAAAAAAAAAGAAATGATCCTAAGACAGAAGGTAAGTGTTTAAAATTTAAAGAAGGGCAGATAGGAAGCAGAGTAGATAAAAAACCAGGTTTAGAGACAGAAGGTCTTGGGTTCAAATCTGATTTCAGACACTTCCTAGCTGTGTGACCCTGAGCAAGTCACTTAACCTGGATTGCATAGTCCTCACCACTTTTCTGCCTTGGAACTGATAAAAAAATAGAAGGTAAGGGTTTAAGAGAGAAAAAAAAAGTTCTATCATGTGCATTTTAGAAATGAAGAAATAGGCTCAATAAGATTAACACTTGTTACAGGTCACACATTTACTAAATGGCATCACTGGGATTTGTCCTGGGGCTTTCTGACTCAATGTTTGTTCTATTTGCTGTCCTAATTGCCCTCTACAGTTATTCTACCTTTAGGTTGCATCCAGCGTTTGGGCCTTAGTTTCCATGCGAATTTGCATTTGTTGACAAATTGATTCTGTGCATTCTTAATACAGCTACCCAGAAAATATGTTACTGGTCACAAGAGGGTCAGAAAAAAGGCCATCAGATTTTTTCAGGAGAAAAATAATCATCAATATTAAAGGAAAAATAATTCAATGCAAATATCCTATTTGATAGTTCACATTATTTTTATATGTTGTAGAAGTCAGTACATTTATTCAAAATTCTAACCACCAAAGGAATTGTGTGGTTTCTACAAGCAGATGGTCCAATGACTAACAAAACCTGCCAGACTCTAAATTTGGTAACATAGGAAACACTATAATGGCTTAAATTTCATCATTATAATAGCACAAACATACTCTCAAATAATTTTGATGCTGCTAACTCTGTGTAAATTTAGGTCTATCTCCTTTGCTTTCTGAGATGTCCGTTTCCCTAATTGTAAAAGGAAGTTAGACTAAATAATTTTTAAAGTCCCTTTATATTTAATATTCTGTGCTTTACTTAATGTTTACTTAATTTATTTATATTTAACATTTTAAGCTTAAATATTCTATGATTCTAATACAGTGTTGTATGTCCAATTCCTAGTATTTCAAAGAGCTGGTTACAACCCTTTGTCCTCAAGATGGAAATTTTCCTACATCTTTGTTTCAGGAGGAAAAAATGGCATTACAACCAAGTTTGGAAGGGACAGGCTATAGGTGGCACCTAGTCTACTTAGAAAGGACCCTTCAAAAGCTGTTAAGAATCTAAGAAAAGGGTCACATCTGAATGCTACTATGTCACCTCAGAAACCAGCAAAAGTCACATAAAGCACCTACCTTAACTGTGCCGTCATCACTGCCAGTGCAAACTAGCTGGGGGCCCCTCCGGGCAGGGTAACAGGAATTCACAAAGGAAGTATGCCCCTTCAGCCTCTTAATTCTCTCTCCAGTCTCACTATCCCACACAGCAACAGTCTTATCTGTGGAAGCTGAGAATAGCATGCTGAAGGGTGGAAGACAAGAGAGAAAAGAAAAGAAAAAAGGAGAAAGGTTTAAGTTAAAAAAAAAAAACATTAAATGTGGGGCAGCTAGGTGGCTCTGTGGATTGAGAACCAGTCCTAGAGAAGACAGCTCCTAGGTTCAAATCTGGCCTATCAAATCAAATCATACTTCCTACCTGTGTGACCTTAGCAAGTCACTCAACCCCATTGTCTAGCCCTTATGGCTCTTCTAAATTGGAACCAATATACACCATTGATTCTAAGAAGGAAGGTAAGGGTTTTAAAAAAAGAAAGACATTAAATGGTTTTATTCTGTTATCTGTCAGCCCTGTATAGCAGTACAATAAATTATAAAATATTTAAAATATAATACTATTAGATAGTAGTTGGTCTGAAAAAGCTTGGAGGTGGGGTGGGATGGGGAAGGTGATTGAGCGGAGCCTAAGCTTAACAAGTCCACAATGTGACAAAGCAGCTTAAATATCTACTTCTATCTTTGGCAAAAAGAAGACATGTAGAGCATTCAGAACTAGGGAGGCAATAATCCTGCCAAATTTTATCCTTAGATATTAGGTGTCAGTTTCATTTTATGTGTGAGGAAGGACACTGATAATCTGGCAATCATCCATCCAGAGGACAGCCAAGATGCCAAATGTAGATGATAAAGTGGAAAAAACAGGAGCTGTGGGGGAAAAGGCCCCAGATTCAAATCCTACAACTTAATGCTTATACATATGTGTCCTTGGGCAAGTCAATCATTTCTCCTAACCAGGCTTTAATTACCTCACTTGAAAAATGAGGGCAATTGGACTAGCTGTCTTCTGAGGACCCATCATATTCTGTATCTACAGTCCTATGATCCTTGAGATCATGGTTGAAGGAACAAGGATATTTATTTTGGAGAAGATTTGGGAGGTGTATGATGGGAGCACACGATAGCAGTATTCTAAAACTTCCAGAACTGTCATGTAGAAAAGGGATTAGACTTGTTCTTCTTGGCTCCAGGAGGAAGAATTAGGAGGAATGGGTGGAAGTTGCAAGAGGGCAATTTCAAGTTCATGTAAGGCAAAACTTCCCAACAATCAGAGTTCTTCCAAATCAGAATGGATTCTTTGGGAGGAACTGGGCTCCCCTTCACTAAAGCTCTTCAAGGAAAGACAATGACCAAACTTATTGGAGATCCTGCAAAAAGGTCCTTGTTTAGTTACTCTGGACTAAATGGTTTCTGATGTTTCCTTCTAACCAAGGAACTATCATGTTGTGAATTTTTGCTATAAGACAGGCATGCCCATCACATCTATTTTTCTTTTCTTTTTTTTTTTTAAAAACCCTTACCTTTCATCTTAGAATCAATAACTGTATATTGGTCCCAAAGCAGAAAAGCAGGAAGGACTAGGCAATATGTATTAAGAGACTTGCTCAGCATCACACAGCTAGAAAGTGTTTGAGGTCACATTAGAACCCAGGATCTCCCTTCTCTAGGCCTGGCTCTCTAGCCACTGAGCCACCCAGCTGCCCCACCACATCTTTCACATGACTTCTATAAATGTTAGCACTGCAATTATACTACAGCCTTAGGTATAAAATCCATGTTTCCAGTGCCCTTTGTGTTGCTTGTCATTTTCATCCTTCTGAGATCATGATGGCTCCTTGATTAATATCTCTATAATTAACAGAAAATTATCAGTGCTAAAGAGATGAGATTTTGTGGCAGAAAACAGTTTGGAATCATTGAAAACATTGTACAATTTCCCAATGCCATCTTCTTCTCCTAATCAATTTTGAAGCAAAATACTGTCTGTTTGCATGTCACCATCTAAACCATACGACTGTTTCCCTCCATTTTTGTTTTTGTTAAATATTTAGTTACATTAATCCTTGGTATGGTATTTCTACTATATATAGAACTAGATTTGGAATCAGAGAATGCAGGTTCAAGTTTTAGTGCCACTTCTTACTATTTCTGTGATTTTGGGCAAGTTAACTCCCTTCAGTAGCCCTCAGTTTCCAAATCTTCAGAAGGTGGGGGTTGGATAAGTTTTCCAAGATTCTTTCTAACTCTACATTAATGATCCCATGACCCTTTTATACTACTATGTATTGAGCTTTGTAATGGTGCAGAGTTTGATACAATTAATAGCAATATCTACCTCAAATAGGAACAGCCTTTTGGACTCTGTCCAGGGTACTTACTCTCCATTGTTCCAGCAAATATCTCAAATGAACATGTATCCTGGTCAACTTGATGCCAATATTTGGCAGATTAAACAAAATTATTTTCAAATGGCTATATTTGTCATATAGCAATATGATGTTACAGTGTGTGTGTAAGACATCTTGTAGAACCTTTAAGGTAGCCTTTTTTTCCTACTAAGTCAAATACTTGAAAAAAAAATTAAATTGTTCTATGGTGCTATATACAGTCATCCCTTGCTATATCATAGTTCACTTATCGCGGCTTCACCATATTGCAGGTTTAAAAAAAATATATATATATCTAATTCTGTATCGTGGAGTTTTTTACTATATTGTGGGATTTTGTGGATGAACACCATACTGTACAAAATGGAAATGCAGTACACCACTACTGCTTGCACAAGTTTCCCAACCTGAGAGTGTACACTGCACACTATTGGCTGATGGAATGAAAGGCAACCAACTACTGAGCTGTGTTCTGTATCCTGGGTGCCGACTGGCTCAGTGACTGTAGCATTGGTCTGTTTACTCTCCCACACTGTGCCTATACATTCCGCTGAGGCTGAAGATATTGCACCACCTGATGCAGCACCTGACATAGTGGTGCCTTCAGAAGAGATGTTACGGTCTTCTTGGCTGTGCAGTACATTTATTTCACTGTCATTATCTTCATCGCCATCAGTACTACTTCACAGCTACATAATTCATGATTTTCATCATTCAAGTTGTGGTATAGTACTTCAATGGTGAGTACCCATATAGAATTTTATATGATGTTAAAATTACATAGGTTTAAGAGTGTAGAAAGTGTTTAAGAGCACATGAAGTGTTTATAAAAGTGTGGGAAAGGTTAATAAGAGTGTGGGAAAGGTTTCTAGGAGAGTGGGATGGGTTTATAAAGCCTCAGAAATAATTAAATAAATATAATGCCACTACTTTACAGATTTTCACCTATCACAGGGGTCTCCAGAATATTACTCCTGCGATAGGTGAGGGATCACTGTACTTGATTTTCATGAAGGATTGCCTCTATGTGTATATATACCACTCTAACATCCATCTTAAAGGCAAGAAGAGAGAGCAGATGCATGAGTCCAGTAGCTGATGTCTTCTCATTTGTTGTTTTAGGTGATCTTTTCTATTTTTAAAAACCTCCTTTGAGAGTCCTAGGAAAAACTCCTCCTTGAATGCCTTTAGAACTTCAATGCCTCCAGCATAGGGGTGCATGCTATGCATGTCTTTAGTCTGGTCCATATCTTCCTCAATGCTATCTTCTTAAATACCCTTACCATCTCTTCATATGGTGAGTTAACTATGGGCACTGGCTGAGGAATCAGGAGTCTAAATGAGCACCTCCCCTATCTTGGCCCTTGAGAGAACCTATTGTAAAAACAATGATAAATAAATTAATTCCACCTTCTCTGGTTTTATCTAAAAATACTCTTGGGAGAATCTGATAGCTGGACCTCACCCAAAGGTCTCTACAGGGTTTTCTTAAATCCTCTTCAATGTTTTGTAATATGATATGGTTCATAATATTCCACGATTCTTTGTCATAATATTTTTTAAAGAGCTTTAAGTCTAAGTTGCCTTTGTTAAGTTTACAAGCAGCTGAGATAATTTGATCTTTTTCTTGAAACATATATTATCAGTTAAACTTCTTTAAAAAAAAAGTGATAGGCAGAGACGACGTCTCATTTTTCAGAATGGACAGTTTGTTTAAACAGTTCAGGTTGGAGCTAATGTAACTGTATACATTGTCTTCTCTTGGTCTGAATTTCTCCCCATCTGGTATTTATTTAAATTGTTCTTCAAACCAATTGATGATCTAAGTGAACACCAATTAAGGATTCAGAAATAATGAAGTTTATGTTCAGTCATTTCTTATTAAAATATACTCCATTTATTTAATGATATTATCCAGTGCTTGCCACATGCAGCACTAAACTTGTTCTTGAATAATGCAAATGTCTACCTTTTTTTTTTTAACCCTTACCTTCTGTCTTGGAGTCAATACTGTGCCTGGCTCTCAATCCACTGAGCCACCCAGCTGCCTCCAAATGTCTACTTTTAGACGAAAACTTTAGCTACTTGAAATCTTTGATCCCAAACCATCTTTCCAGCAAAGACTATACCATCTATCTCCAGGCCTACAACTTATTAAAGAAGCAATTCTCTTTTGGTCTGTTTGTTATGTTCACAGCAGGCAAACTGATATCCTGTGAAGTGATGTTTCTTCTCAGCCTTGAGAACACAAAGACACCAGTACTGATCAACTATGCAAGGAGAATCTGTAAACTATGATGATTTCCACTTAGAATTACCTTCTTTATATCTTCTGGTTTCATTTAAAATGAATGTCAAGATAGATGTAGTTCAGCTAATCATGTTGCAACTTGGGGATCACTGGGCAGAGTTAGTAAAGTTAAAGTTTATAAAAGTTAGGAGCAGCTAGGCAGCACTAGGCCTAGAGTCAGGAGGACCAAAGTTCAAATCTGGCTTCAGACACTTTCTAGCTGTGTGACCCTGGGCAAGGCATTTGACCCAATTGCCTAAGCCATTGTCCTTTTGTCTTAGAATTGATACTAAGACAGAAGGTAAGGGTTTAAAAGAAAAAATTTATCAAAGGTCTAATAAGGATGTAATTCTAGTATCCTCTCACTATTTTCTGCCAATCTGCCATAATCATTACAGATATAATGGAAGAGAGCTGCACAATACAAGTCGATTTTTAATTTTTAATTCATGTCATATTGTATTAGCTTGGCCTATATAAAGATAGGATTAACTCTCCCCTGCCCAATTTTAGATTTAATCACCAGAAGTATGTATATATCCCACTTACACTTGGGTGGGGGGAGGTCTGTGACGTGTGTGTGTGTGTGTGTGTGTGTGTGTGTGTGTGTGTGTGTGTGTGTGTGTGTGTGATGAATCAGAACCCACTGACTGCCCTTTGGGCAATCTTAAAACTTTAGCTGTAATTGGTCCACGTAAAATGGAAGGAAGTCACAGGAAGTGACAAAAAGGAATGGTCTTTAAAAATGCCAAGAACTTCCTGTGAAGAGGTCTTTCACCTTCAGCTTGATCTTAAAGAAACCCCAGCTTGGGACCTTGGACTGCTCTTGGATTTTTCCCTTAGAACTACCACGTGGGTGAGTGAAAAAGGCTGACTCCCTTCCCTGGCTTTCCTGGAGGGAACCCTCATCTGGGAGGAGGCCTCCTGGCTAACACCTTTGTTAATTGACCCTTAGGCCCTCTGGCTGGGGCTTTTGGAGCCCTGCCAGAGTAAAGCCAGGGCTTGAGCAAATCTAGTTTATTAAGCTAGATTTCTTACTCTTCCTCCTTTCTCATTTCTCTACTTTCACACTTTCCCTCCATTTTATAAATGAATTGCTAAAAAAATAATTTGGAATTGATTAAATTCCTGGCGATCCTACTCTTGCATTTCTGCCCTTTATAACTACTATCCATGAGCAATTAATATTTTTCCAATTGTTTAGTGTGTCACACGTAACTTTGTGTGAAGTGTTTTATAACTGTGTTCTTATAATTCCTGTGTTTGTCTTGGCAAGTAGATTCTGAAGTATTTCATATTGTCTAGAGTTATTTTAAATGGAATTTCTCTATCTCTTGCTGGGCTTTTTTGGTAATATATAGAAAATGCTGATGATTTATGTGGATTATGAACAGCTACTGGCCAAAAAAAAAGAACAAATCCATTATTTTATAGCCAATAGTCTAGTGATGAGCATCTCCATTAATTAGGCTGATCCTTAGAGCAGGTATGTAGCCTAGAGTCAGTATCATACTAGAGAGAATCTGTCAGAGCTTCTCTACTAGTATATCCCTCAAGACCCCAGGATCTCCTGCATATCAAATTTGGGCACAGAAGAACTTCTGTGAGTATCAGTAGAAAAAATAATGGCAGAGAGGCTAAGTGAGTAAAAATGATATACATTCCTTATATTACAGCTCCCTGGTTGGGCAGCTGGGATAACATCTTTCCAACTGTGTTCCACAGTGTCATCTCAGATCTTAGCTTATTGTAACATGTAAGACAATAAGGTGATAAATAAGAAAGCAACGGCTTGGACAGTAGGGTCTCTGTACGTTAGAGATATGATGAATTAGCAAGAGGGCATGAGAAGAGCTAATGTTAAATAAGCAATCATTCTTCTAATACTGATCCTTACCTCCCATCTGTATTATAATGCAACTCCATGACTGCCCCACTGTGTCCTTTCAGGGTGGCATAGTTATCACAATCACCATACACATTCCACAGCACTGTGAAGAAAACAGAGATGCTTGTAAATCCTACTAACACTATTTACCTCCTCCCATATGGCCTGGGGACTCTCAATCATCAGAACCTGTTGGCTCACTGGAGTCCAGAGGATGAATGAGTCATAGAAAACAAAGGCTACATAATATTAGGTGGAGAGCCATTTCTCCTCTACCTTGGGCACTTGTGTCTGGCAGAAATGGAAGTAAGATGTATTTTCTGGTGCTAGTGACCTCCCTCTTATGTAGAGGGTCATCTCAAGCCTTCAGCAAACCAAAAAGCAGCTGCTACTCCCCAGAAAAATGGTTAAAGATACCTTTATGAACACCGCTTCCAGACAATTCTTTTGTTTCCCAATTCTTTGGTGTTCATCCTATCTAATGCTGGTACTCTCCACTCATCATCACATCTAACTTCTTTTCCTAACTACACAAAACATTGTCTGCTCACAGAAATTCCCTTCAAGCCAAAATTACTTTATAAGATAATAGCATACCATTTAGTTATTTCATAGTTCTTTCTTTTCAAAATCTAAATTACCTTTGAGGTTTTAAGCATGTACACAGCACTGTGTCTAAAGGAAAAGAATATCACAGTTCAGAGTCAACAATCTTTTCAAGAAATTTGGATATTGCTAGATGGATGAAGAAGAAAAAAAGGCATACAGATTGCTCACTCACAAAATATTATTAAGTGCCTACTATGTGCCAGGCATTGTGATAAGTGTGGGAAATACAAAAAGAGGCAAAAGACAGTCCTTACCCCTCAAGTAATTTACACTATATCACACGCAAACAAATATCTACAAAGCAAGCTATATATTGGATAAATAGTAATCAATTAACAGAAGGAAAATACTAGAATTAAAAGAGATTAAGGAAGTCTTCCTAAATAAGGTGGCATTTTAGCTGAGACTTAAAATCAGAGACTCCAGTAGTCAGAGTGGAAAAGGGAGATATGAATGACGGCCACCTAGAGCTAAAAGATGGAATTTCTTATTCATGGAAAAGCCAGAAGGCCAGCATTACTGGATTTAAGAGTACCTACTGGAAAATAAGGTATAAGAAGATTAGAAAGAGGGACCTAGTTTATGAAGAGCTTTGAATGCCAAAATAAGCATTTTGCATTTGCTCCTGGAGGCAACAGGAAGCCAATGGAGTTAATGGGGAAGGTGTGGGGAGTCATGTTATATGATCAGACCTATGCTTTAGGAAAATTACTTTATGGAAGAATGAAAGATGGATTAGAGAAAGGAGAAGTTTGAAGCCACCAGCAGGCTACTGCAATAATCCAAATGTGAGGTGATGGTGGCCTGTACTGGAGTGATGGCAGTGTCAGATGAGAGAAGGGAGAGTGTTCCAAGAAAAGTTGTAAAGGTGAAAAAGGCAGGCCTTGGCAACAGTTTAGATATGGTGGGTGAGAGACAATGAGGATTCCAGCATGACTCGTAGGTTGTGAACCTGACAGATAAGGATGATGGTGTTTCTCTTTACAGTAATAGGGAAACTGTTGGGGTGAGGAAGGAGGAGGTTAAGGGAAAAGATAATGAGTTCTGTTTTGGCTGTATTGCATTTAAGATGTCCACTGGTCATCCAGTTCAAGATGTCTGAAAGACAGTTGGAGTTGCAAGACTAGCAGTCAGCAGAGAAGCTGATATAGGATAAAAAGATTTAAGAATCATCAGCCCAATTGATCCATTGGAGCTGATAAGATCAAGTGAAGTAGTATAGGAGGTGAAGAGAAAAGGGCCAGGGATAGAACCCAGAGGGATACCTATGGTTAGAGGGCATGATCTAGAAAAGAATTCAGGAAAGGAGACAGAGAAGGAGTAGTCAGTGGAAGGAAGGGAACCTGGAAAGAATGGTATCCCAAAAACTTAAGAAAGAAAAAGAGTATCAAGGGGGAAAAAGTGATCAACAGTGTCAAAAGCCCCAGAGAAGTCATCAAAGAGAATGAGGACTGAGAAGAGGCCACTGGATTTGGCAGCTAAACACCGATAACTTTGGAGAAAGTAGTTTGGGTCCAATGATAAGATCAGAAGCCAGGTTGAAAGCAGTTAAAAAAGATAGTGAGAAGAAAGAAAGTGATGGCTTTTTTGAGGAGTTTAGTTCCAAAAGTCAGAAAAAATATAACATAATAGTTAGCAGGGGTAGAAGAATCAAGGGAGAATTTTTTTTCCGGACAAGGGAGACTGAGGCTGTTTTCAGGTAATAGGGAATCAGCCAAATGCAAGTTGTGACATGGCAGCCAGTAGACAGGGAAAGACTGAAAATAAGTGGAATACTGTGGCAGAGTGGCAGAGATATTAGAGGAGATAGGAAGGAATGGGACCATTTGAACAAGCAGAAGGGTTGCTTTTGGTAAGGAATAAGGTCACTTCATCATGTGAGACAAGGGTGAAGGAGTTCATGGTGAATGGCCTCAATATTTTCCATAAAATATGATGCAAGGTTATCAGTGGGAGAAGCCATAAGATGTTTGAGGAGGGATGAAAAAGTTTGGAAGAGCAGCTATGGAGAATGAGAGTGAGTTGATTAGAGAGATGTAGGACTGCCTGGCAGCAGGGATAAACCAGTTGAAGTTGTATTACATAAATTTTTAGTGGATACAGTCAAAATGGCTGCATGATGTTCTTTAACTTCGTTAAGATGTATGTGTATAGGAGCAAAGCAGGAATGATCCAAGGTTGAGGTATGCAATGGCATTATTGATGAAATGATAGAGGTGAGAAAGGGATTAGGGATTCAAGAGAAGAAGACAGTGTAGAGTTGAACTGGTTCACGAAGGGGTTAAGAAGAGAGGAGAATGACTAGTGTAGGGGAGATGGCCTGAGATTTGAAGGATCAAGAGATTGGAAGTCACAATGTGAATGAAGAGTAGGGTTATGATGTAAGGGAAGCAGGAAGGAAAAGCAAAAAAATTAATAGATCATGATCAGATAAAGGGATTTCAGAATTCTTGAACATGAAGGTGGCATGTCTGTGAGTGATAGCGAGATCAAGAATATTATTGTGTGAGGCCAAGGTGGAGTGAAAGAGTAGTTCACAAGATGTGAGTAGGTTGAGGATATTTGAGGGAGAATCAGAATTTATATTAAAGCCTCCTAGTATGAAGGCAGGAATTGAGGAGGAGAGAAAAATTGTGAGCCAGGTATTAAAGGAAAAGGAGTGACCTAAGGATTTAGAGACAGCAATTATCAGATTTTTAATTGGGTGGTAGAAAGAGGGGATTATTGAATAATGACAGAAAAAGGAAGACTCTGAAAGTAGCAATGGGGGACAAGGAGTATTCTAGCTCTCCCATTTCTACCAGTGAGCTGAGGAGAGTGAGTGAAGATGCAGTTAAGTACTGAAAAGGGTGTCAAGAAGACTGTGTCATCAGGGGAAAGCCAGGTTTCAGTAAGAGCTATTGGAAAGTGTGGGAGGAAAAGATTTAAGATGAAGTGAAGTCTGTTGTCTATGGAATAAGCATTCCAGAGGGCACAATGGAAGAAGGGAGTGGAGTTAAGATGAAACTTTGGGGTGAAAGGGTTGAAAGTTGTGGGAATGAGGAACTGAATAATGGAGGACTAGAATGAAGCTTGAATGATGACCTACAGGAATTCAGAATCACTAGGATGTGAAAAGTATAACCAGGTGTGAGAAAGTCCATGACTTGTGGGTGCCACTCCTCTACCCTCAAAGGGCAGGTGCAACAGGATGGGAGGTCTGAAATAGAAGGGAGGGGTGTTCTTCTTTGCATCAGGAGTTCTTCATATCCTAGTTTGGAGAATAGCAGGAAGTGAAAGATGCCTTGTGCTGGTATAGATGGAAATGTTTCCTTTGGGACAGATGGAAGGCACATAGCTTGGGCCGTACCAGTTTTACATCAGGAGACACACTGTTCCCAGCAACAGGAGGAAGGCATAACACTCTAGGGCTCAGTCTTCTCACCTGAGGCTTTAGTCCCTACATCTAAGCTCAAACTGTCCCAGATGCACATAACGTTTTTCCCTCTGCTACTCATGCTAGGCAAAGGTTTGGGGGGGGGGGGGGAGTTTTCCTCCAATTTTGTTGTTCATTTGGGTTTGACTCTTTGTGACCCCATTTGAGGTTTTCTTGGCAGAGATACTGGAGTTGTTTGCCATTTCTTTTTCCAACTCATTTTACAGATGAAGAACAGAGGCAAACAGGATTGAGTGACTCACCCAAGGTCACACAGTAAGTATCTAAAGTCAGATCTGAATTTAGGAAATCAAGTCATCCTAATTTCAGGCCCAGAAATTTATCCACTATCCCACCTACCTTAATTGGCTCCAATTAAGCCAATTCATTATCCAAAAAGCATAACCCCACATACATTCCCTCAATCTATTTCTGTAATTGCCAAACACATTTTTGTTGTTCTTTCTCACCTCTCTTAGTAAAATATAAACTGTAAGTAAACACAATTCTAGTAAGCTTCCTATTCAACTTAATCAGGCATACAATAAAAAAGATTTGGGGATTTCAGTGTACTGCCAGACCCAAATTCAAGGGACAACAAAGCAGTCAAAAAAAGCTTTTGTTACCTTAAGATACACAGAGTCAGAGTATACATAAGGAGATTAAAAAGTTCACAATATACTGCTCTGGTCAAAGCATAGGGATATGCTCAGTTTGTCGGACCCTATTCTGAGAAGGACATGTGTTAATACTTGGAGTGCACTCAAAGAAGCATTAATGGAATGAAGAGAGGACTGAAGCCCATATCATTAAAGGGCAGGTGAAAGATCTGGGGATTCTTAGCTTGAAGAAAAGCCTTTGTGGGACACGTGGAAAAGGGATTAGATGTGTTCTACTTGGCCATACAGGAAAGAATTAGGAACAAGGAATTTGAAAACAGGCAGATTTAGGGTTGATATAAAGAAATACTTCCTTAATAAGAGTTGAATTTAAGCAGAAATCTAAGCATAGTGTCTCTAACACATTCAAGTATATGTTTATTTTCTCTTAATTCTCTTCTGTAGTAGCAGGAATTCATACCACTTTCCCTTGATAAGTTCACCTTTCCAAATACGGAGTGATTTTTGTGAGAAATTACTTGTAATATATTTAAGTTATGTTTTGAATCTGACAGTTTGCATGCCTCCTAAAAAAGCAAGTAATAAAGATTATGGTTATGAAAAGAACACTTTTATAACTGAGCTCTTAGAAAAAGATGGAGTTGGGAGTCAGACTGAGTTAATTTCTTAGGCCTGTAAAGCAACACCTTATTCTCTCTTCTTTTCCAGCTTCAAAGATCTGCAACATCACCCTGCCCTACCTCCCACCCCATTCACTCCCACTCTTTCTTTTCCTTCTGACATTCTTTCTCCTCCCCCCTCCCCACACTCCCTGTGCTGGCATACATGTATATTCTTGTAGCTTTCAAGGTATTTTCAAAACCATAACTCCTTAGATGAAGTATTAAAGAAGATTCATAAACAATGTCTTACAAATGAGCCGGTCAAATCCTGCAGATGCTAGGGTGGATCCATTAGGGTGGAACTTGCTACAGTATACTTCCCCTTCATGTCCTGAGAGCAGCATGATAGGAGCCTGAAGGGAGGAACACCGTGGAGGACCCTAAACACACAAGAGAAAGACAGGTTGGCCATCACATTCATGGGTCTAAGGAGAAGACCTTAGTGCTTATTTGTTGGTTGGTTTCTTTCAGAGGGAAAGGAAGGAGAGAGTAGAGAGAAAAGAGGGGACATACTAAGAAAAAAAGAACACAAAAAAGCACCTATTTTCTTTTTAGTGATGAAATAGATAAACATGTTTGATCCAAATTTACAGAGAGCTAAATCACAACTAACTTTGAGTATCAAAATCAAAACTTTTGTGACTTTCTTGCTTTATTTCCAGTCACGGTTGTCTCCTGGAAAATAATGAGTCAGTCAACAAGAAGATAGTAAGTACTGAGAATACAAAGAAAAGCAAAAAATATGGTCCCTGTCCTCAAGGAACTCACATTCTATTAGTGGAGATGATGTGCAAATAACTTTCTACATATAGGACAAATACAGAGTAGATGGAAGGTAATTTCCTAGGGAAGTCAGTAGCAATGAGAGAATAGGAGGAGACAAGCAAGGCCTCTGGCAGAAGGTAGGGTCTGAGATTAGTCTTAGAGCAAAATCCAGGAGGCACAGATGAAAAAGGAGAACATGCCAAGCACAAAAAGCAAGCAGGGAAAAGGCATGGAGCAAGGAGATGGACTGGATGGCTAGGACGCTGGTGTCACTGGACCATAAAGTATAAGACTGAAGGAAAGGTTATATTTTCTATTTGATTCTGGGAGTAACATGGAAACATTGGAGTTTATCTAGTTGTGTGTGTGTGTGCACACACGCGCATGTCTATCTGTGTATGTCAGAGAGAGAACAGACTCTACCACTAACAATTTAAATAATCTGTTAAATGTTTAAATGCAGAGAATAACATCTGGCCTGGTGACCTCATGTGGCTACTATGCCAATAAAATGAGATAAAATATGTCAAACTGTTTTTTAAAGTTTAGCTACAGTAACTTATTCAATTGCTTTCTGATTCAATTCATCATGTATTTCTTAAGCTTCTTTTATAGACAAAGAGTGGTGCTAGGAGCTAGGGACATAAAGACAAAAATAAAACCCAGGACATACATTCTTCTTGGGACTGGAACATACAAAGTGTGCACATATAAGTGAATTCAATATAACAGAGGGAAGGGGTGTGAAGAACACTAACACCTAGGGACGAGGGGACTGTGGGAAGCAGGGCAGATATACCCAAAATGAAGGAAAATACAGATTATAAAAGGTAGAAACAAGGAAGGTGTACACTCCAGGAATGGGATGGCAGGGGTAAGAGACAGAACAGGGAGATTCTGGTAATTCAGCACAGCTGGACTATAATGTTCCCAAAGTTTCAGAATAACAATAATCAGTAACATTTATGGATTGCACTTCATCTACATTATTTCATCTGACTCTCACAACAGCTCTATATGGAAAGTACCATAAGAACTATCCTTATCCTTTTTAGGTGAGAAAATTGAGAACAGAAGCCATTCAGCGACTTACTACAATCTCAGATCCAGAAAAAGGTGGGGCTAGGATTCAACCTCAAATCCCACCTGGCTCTAATTTAGCATGCTTTCCATTACTTCATACTGCCTTTAGTTAATAAGGTGGAATAGAGTGAGTCTGGTTGGTGAGCTTCCTATAGAGAAGCAAAAGACTATACATATGAATGCTGCAGCAATTGGCAGACAGGTGATGCATCAATCTGTTTTCTAAAATTATTTCTTGATAATGAGAGTACTACGGAGGGGGGGAAGAAATAAGATTTTTTAAACTCTTACTTTATGTCCAAGTATCAATTCTAAGAGAAAAGAATGGCAAGGGCTAGATGATTGGGGTTAAATGACTTGCCCAGGGCCACACAGCTAGGAAGTATATGAGACCAGCTTTGAACCAGGTTTTATGGACTCCAGGCCTTGCACTCTATCCACTGTGCCATCTAGTTGCCCTGAGTAAGATGTTTTTAAAAGGCATTAATAAAACATTTTTTTAAAAATAAAGGCAATGAGAATCCTTTGTGGAGGGTTGAGTTTTATTTTATCCAAGAGGCAATGGGGAGCCACTGAGGATTTCTGCCAGGGGAGCGCCATGAGCAGAAACAGGCCTGAAGAAGATTTTGGCATCTGTGTGGAGAACAGAGGGGTATAGAAAAAGTCTGGAATCAAGGAGGTAAGTCAGGTTATTATAATAGTTTATAATACCAAAGGGGACAAGAATCTGAAAAAAGGATGCTGACAGCACAAAAGGAAAAGAAAAGGCCCAAATGGGAAAGACATTGTGGAGGCAAAACCTGACAGGACTTATGAATAAGATTTGGGAAAGGGAAAAGTCAAGGATGACTCCAAGTTTATGAACCTGGATTATTTAGAGGGGGAAAAAAAAACCCAGGCAATGTGAGGAGGGGTAGAAATGATAATTAAATTTATGCCAGGGAATAAGAACACTGAGAGGGATAATCTAGCCAGAAGGTCAAGGACTGAGCTTTGGGGGATACCAACATTTAAGGGCAGCAGATTGATGAAGCAGCAAAAAGACTGAGAAGACATGGAGAATATCTCCTTTCAATTACACATTGGAAAAGAAGCAGGGTCCAATGGAGAGGGCTCTGGAATTGAAGGGAGAAAGACCTGGGTTGGACCCCATACTTTTGACATTTACTAATGGTAAGGGCCATGTGTAAGTCACTTAACTCTCTGAGGCTCAGTTTTACTCATCTATAAAAAAATGTATATAAAGTTTTTAGTAAATAATCTTAGAGCACTACACAAAAATGAGCTTTCCTAATGTCCAAAGTGATGATTAATATTCTTTAAGTATTAAAAAGGACCAAAAGGGGGGCAGCTGAGTAGCTCAGTGGATTGAGAACCAGCCCTAAAGACAGGAGGTCCTAGGTTCAAATCTGGTCTCAGACACTTCTCAGCTGTGTGACCCTGGGCAAGTCACTTGACCCCCATTGCCTAGCCCTTACCACTCTTCTGCCTTGGAGCCAATACACAGTATTGACTCCAAGACAGAAGGTAATGGTTTAAAAAAAAAAGGACCAAAAGACTAATGATTGAAAGCAGTCCTATATAATCCATTACCAAGATATCAATCAATAAGCACAAAGTACCAATCATATATAAATAACTATGCTTTATCATTGCTGAGATAAAAAAATTTAGGTAACAGGTAACCCAAATTTATGTAGCCTTTAAGACTGCAAAGCTTTTTTTTTTCAAAGTAACTCTGATGTAGGAAAATGAAATTAATATCCTAATTTTACTGATAAGGAAACTGAGGCTCAGTGTTGAAATGACTTGCCCAAGGCAATATTACTAATAACAAGCCACAATGTGAATCCAATTCACTTGATGCTATTGATTTAGAATCTTGAACCCTAGAGACATTTCCCACAATCCCCTTTTCCTTTCCCTGTGTCCCAGCATTTTGTGTGATTATATTTAAGTGGCCTGGCTGTAACTCCTCTCACTTCCTTTCTTGGACCTTCGACCAGGCTGAAGTCAGGTAGTTCTTTTGTTTTAGTTATAATTAATAAAACTTTATAAAATATAATATTTATTGATTATTAATTTAAAAACCCACAATGCCCAAACTAGCACTCTTTTTCCTATACTGGGCATTCTTTCATTACTGTTCTCAAAGATCTCAGTCTAGAGGGGCAAGGAAACTCTAATATAGAAAACTAGGTTATTCAGCATTACATGACAAATATATGGGGGTAAAAATAAGCTTCTTCAAGGAGTAAAGAAGCAGAATATTAATAACTGGGAAACTGTGGGCAAATCACTTAAACCCAATTGCCTAGCCTTTACTGCTCTTCTGCCCTGGAACTGATACTTAGTATCTATTCTAAAATGGTAAGGATTAAAATAATAATAATAATAATAATAACCAGGGAGATAACTTGGGCTTGTCTGTAAAAGCAAAAGAGCCTTCAAACTGAAATTAGGAGACATGGGTTCAAATTCAATCTCTGCTATCAATGAATGACCTAATCTGTAAATTGAGGGGGTGGCCTGAGTCATATCTCAGGTCCTTCCTAAATTAAAAGGGCTCTGCAAACATCAGGCATCCAGGACAGTTTTTGTATCCTTTTGTCCATAGACAACAGGATGGTATTCAAGACAAAACCAAAGACCTAGGGGTTGAGGCCTGGCTCTGTGGTTCTTCATATAACCTTGAACAAGTCAATTACATACTTTGAGCCTCAGCTTATCCCTTGAAAAATTAGAGGATGAGACTAGAGAGTGTCTAAGATTGTTTTATTTGCTAAATCCTAGAGTTATAAGATATGTTTTGGTCATTCAATAACATTTATTAAGAGCTTACTATATGCCAGGCACTGTGCTAAGCAAGGGGATTCAAAGGTAAAAGATAGTAAATATTCTCCAGGAGCTCTGAGGGAGTCCACATATAAACAGCTATGTACAAACAAGCTTGTACAAGGTAAATAGGAAATAATCACCAAAGAAAAAGCCCCCATATTAAGGGAGAATGGAAAAGGTTTCTAATAAAATGTGGGATTTTAGCTGATACTTAAAGTCAGGGACATCAGCAGGCAGAGATTAGATGGGAGAGCATTTCAGGCATGGGAGACAGTCAATGAAAATGCCCTAAGTCTGGAGATGAAGTGTTTTGTTCAAGAACAGGAAGAAGGCCAGTGTCAGTTGAAGAGTGTACAAAATGTAAGAAGACTAGAAAGAGAATAAGGGGGTGCAGAGGGGGAAGAGGCCCTAAATTTTCAAGGGCTTTGATTTCAAAATAAGATTTTATTTGATCATGGAGATGATAGGGAACCACTGGAGTTTATCAAGTGGGGGGTGTTGCAGTCAGACCTGTACTTTAATAAGCTCCCTTAGACAGCTGAATGGAGGAGGATGGACTAGAGTGGGGAGAGCTAGGGAGACCAACCAGTAGATTACTGCAATAGTCCAACTCTGAGGTGATGAAGGCCTATACCAGAGAAGTAGGAATGTTAGAGGAGAGAATGAGGTATATGTGAGAGATGTTACAAGAGATCTAACAGATGGAGATGAGAGATTGGAGCTCAGCAGAGAGGTTAGGGCAGGATAAGTAGCTTTGAAAATTGTCAGCGAGAAATGATAATTAAATCCACAGAAAAAGTGAAGAGGGCCCAAGACAAAATCTTACAGACCTTCTCAGTGTGTGTGACTTCGAAAAGAATCCAGGAAAGGAGATTGAGAAGGAGCCACAGTCAGATGATAGGGGGAGAACTAGAGAGAGTGTTGAGTACTGAAGAGAGGTCAAGAAAGATGAGGGAATTGAAAAAAGGCCATTAGATTTGGCAAGTGAAATCATTAGTAACTGTCAAGAGGGGTTTCAGTTGAAAATGATGGGCTCTGAAAGCAGACCAGAGTTAAAAAGTGACAGAAAGAAAGTGGAGGTACCTATTACAGTCAGCCTTCTCAAAGAGTTTAGTCACAAAAAGGAGGTGAGATAGAGAAAAACAGCTATAAGGAATAAATGGGTTGAGTGAAGGTTTTTTTGAAAAGAGAGCATGTTTACAGGCAGTAGAGAAATAGCCAACAAAGAGGTTCAAAATAGTGAGAAGGGAATGATAGAAAGAGCAATCATCTGGAAACAAGAATGATATCACAGGGGCAGGTAGAAGGGTTAGCCTTGGCAAAGAAAAGGGAGATAGTGGCCGAAGACATGAGTGATATGAAATGAGGAGAAAAGAGGAAGCTCACACAGAATAACTTCAAATTTTTCTATAAAATATAAAGAAATAGTCCAACTTTGAGGTGATGAAAGCCTATACCAGAGTAGCAGAAGCTGAGTCTCAGCTTTTCCCTTGAAAAATAAGAGGATGAGACCAGATAGTGTTTACTGTCCTTTTATTAGCTGAGAGAATGGAGGAGGGAGGCAGGTTTGAGAAGGGATTTAGAAGAGCCCTTGTAGAAAGTGGGATAGTGAGCTGATTAGAGAGGTGTAAAAGGGGTATCTTCTAGCATTGAAGGTCTAACTGAGGTTATGAAATAGTGGACCTAGTATGATTTTGTGATTTTTCTCCAACTTTCTTTAGCAGTGAGTGTTTTAAAAAAACCAGTGGGTTCAAGTCCTAAATGGGTTATCACACAGAAAAGATCTTTTCCTCCTTGTTCCTCCCCACCTCCAACTGGAATCTAACAGAAAGATGTAGATTTCATCTCAATAGAAAGAAAAAAAAAATTCCTAACTCTGAAAACTGTCCAAACGTGAATGGGTAGCATTGAAGTTACTGAGCTCTCCCTCAAAAAGTAAATGTGTTCCCCTGAAGGGGAACTGTAGAAGCTGGATGGTCACTTGTCAGCATGTATGAATCTATAATCTCTTTGGGTCTCGGGTTCACCATTTATAAAATAAGGGTTCTGGTTTAGAAAGTGTCTGGATTTCCTTTAAGCTCTGACAACCTTGAGTCTATAACTTCTCTGAGCCTCAGTTTCCCTCTATGTAAAGGAAGAAGACTGGGCTTTGAAGGTCTGTCTCTGAGATCCTCTCTAGTTCTGACAGGCAGGGGACGAGGAAAAAGAGGACAGAAAAGAGAAGGATGGCCAGGACCGAAAAGAGGAGGAAAAGCAGGGGAAAGAGAAGAAGGAGAAAAGGATTATGAAAGAAAGAGGAGGGGTAATGAAAGGGGGCTGGGAAAGGAGGAGAGGAGGATGAAAGGGGTTGGGAAAGGAGAAGGAAGAAAAGAGAAGGAAGAGAAGAGGAGGAGGGAAGGAGGAAGAGAAGGATGAAAGAGGGTGGAAAGGAGGAAAAAGAGAAAAATGGAAAGAGAGAGGAGGAGACAAGAAATGAGACCTGACAGGAGGCGACGGGGCTGGCAGCTGGTGCCAGCTCGTTAGTTCACTTACTGCTTGTAGCAGGGCCCCCGGCGGCGGCTGCTGGCCTGCAGCAGGCCCGGCCCCGGCCCCTGGTCCCGCCGCTCCCAACAGCAACTCATGCCGGGGTCGCTTGAGGGGTACGAGCGGCAGCTCCGGACCCTTCCGCTTGTGTTGCTCGATCATGGCTGCCTCTAGTAGAGCGCGCCGCTCAGTCCACAGGCCGCGCCGGGGTCTATGGCCCGGCTCCCATTGGCCCAGGCTATTCCCTCCCACCAAGGAACTTCCGTCCTTGACTGGACCAATGAATTTCCTGAATGTGTTCCAGAGCAAGGATAGAGTAATTACTTCCCTCTCGCCTCTTCTTATTGGACAGATGCCAAAGCCTTCACAGTAAACATAAGAATGTGATTGGTTGCTATGTGTATATGTGAGCGGGGTGTCAATAAACTTCCTGTAAAGAGTACTTTGTTAACTTTTCCTCGCCTCTTCTTATTGGGGAAGAAACTGGACTGTCACTGCGAGAATTAGACTGTGATTGGTCTTTGCATCCAGGGGATGAGTTTCCTGGGCGCGCGGTGCCTGATGGACGGCAGCTAACGGATTGGCTAAAGGGAAGCTTGTTGTAGGATTGGCTGCGAACCGAGCGCTGCATGGCAGCTTCCTCTTAGATTTTGTGCCCAGTGGGCGTCCGAGTAAGTACTCAAGTAATAGGGTTTGAATTGGGGACTGCCCGGCGCTACGGGCAGGTGGGCATTCGGGGATTCAGAGCCCAGAACTGTATGTCGCCTCTCCTAGTCTTCTTCCCACCCGGAGAGGCTTGTGGCCCTGTTCATTGGCCGGGGGGTCAAATTAGTTAATTAATAAGCATTTATTAAATGCGTGCTGGGTTCCATGCTCTGGGAATTCAAGACCCTGACAGCTTCTGAGAAGAAGATCCATCCTGTGAGGTTCAATGGACAGAACCCTGGGTTTGCAGTCAATGGTCTTGAGTTCTATTGCAATTGCTTCCTAGTTGGGCTCTACCTCTAGTTCCTCCCCTCTCTCCAGGCCATCTTCCACCTGGCTGCAAAAGTGACATCTCAAAAACTCAGGTTGGACCCTGAGGACCCCCATCACTCGTTTTTGTTGTTGTAGTTGTTTTTACAATAGGTACAAATTATATGCATTTATTTCCATCATTTTAAGTAACACTCTTGTATAATTTCTTTCACTTTAGAAATTTATTTTGACGCTTTGTATACTGAATGTATGAAACATCTTTGTAAGTCTGCACTAGGATTTTAGTGAGATAAAGAGAAGTTCATTAGTTGCTTCAGAGAGATATATATCACAGTAGGTTTGTGTGGGGTGGGTTACTGGGGGAGTATGCAACTCCAGAATCACTCTAGTGAGCAGACAGGAGTTATGATAGGATGCAGACAGAATTGCAGCAGAGAGAAAAAATAGGTCGGATAGTGGGACGGAAAAGAGTAAGCAAGGAGTCGTGACACTTCTAGGAAAGACAAAGGTCCACATGTCGAGAGAATCCATTCCAATTTATAGGGAAGAGCCAAAACAGAGCATATAACATCATTACAAAATGTTTCATCTTACTTTGAGACAATCATCTAGGCTTCCTGGGGAACATCCTTCAAATTAACAATATAGGAACAGTTAAAGTTCAGGGTTCGAAGTACTTTGTAAGTACTTCAATCCAGGACAATTTCTGCCATGTTCTGGTATCAGTCAGATATAGGGGGAAGGGAGTTATTTTTTACTCAAGAAGAATCTGGGTCATGAGTTTCTCAGGAAGGGGGTGGGGCAGGGAACACCTTCAGCTGAACAGAAGTTTGTCTTATTTCAAGAGGTGCAGTTAAGAGCCAGGAGGGTTTATGGGAGGAGTGGGGAAAGAAGAAAGCTAGCAGGCTACTTAAGATCTTATGGAGTGAACATTCAAGTTTCAAAACTACAGGGGTTTATTTCTAGCCACTTTGGAAGAGGATCTATCTTCCCCTTATTTAAAGAAATCACCATTTTCCTCTTCCAAATGAATCTACTTCTTATTGCTAGAGTTACAAGAGTACTTCATTTAAGGATATTACTATGGCTAAAAGGGGGAGAGAGAGCTAAGGTATAAACTAATGCTAATTATAAAAGTAGAAGAGGGGCCTTTCTCTGCCCCTTTTTGCCAAATGGTTCTCCCTGACTCCATGCCAGAAATAGGGCTTCTAACTTATACTATCTTTATAAGGAGGCTGCCAAAGGGTATTGATCTGAAATTATTAATATTGCTATACTAATACATTTGAGAAGAGTACATTAATTTCAATCCATACAGATAGAATGACTAGCAGAGCTCTTCTGTCTTTAAATCCAATTTAGCTTAAAATCATTTATTTAGGTTGATTTAGACTTAAGACCTGACTTCTTGTCTTTTAGTTGCTATAAGTTATTTAGTATGTATAAGTATGATTTGCATCTTATGGAATAAGAATGATACAATTTTAACAGCCTTGGAAACAATTGTCTGGGACTATTGCCTCTTGAATAGAGGACTTATGAACCTTGTTTATGTTCTAACCCCTTTTGCAGTAAGTCTTGTGTAGCCTGTGCACTCCTCAGCATCATCTTTTTTTTTTTTTTAACCCTTCCCTCCCCTCTTGGAATCAGTATTGTGTATTGGCTCCAAAGCAGAAGAGTGGCAAGGGCTAGGCAATGGGGGTTAAGTGACTTGCCCAGGGTCACACAGCTGGGAAATGTCTGAGGCCAGATTTGAACCTAGGACTCCCTGTCTCCGGGCCTGGCTCTCAATCCACAGAGCTACCCAGCTGTCCCCAGAATCATCTTTTTAAATGTATAAAATAAGATACATGAAATTATAATGGAAGTAAAGAAGCATTTATTAAGGACCAGGTACTTTACTAAGCACTTTACAAATATTTCATTTGATCTTCATAACAACCCTTAAGGGTAGGTGCTGTTCTTTTTCAGTCAAGGAAACTGAGGTAAACAGTTCAACTGACTTTTCCAGGGTCATAAAGATAGTTTCTGGGGCAGGACTTGAATTCAGGTCTTCCTGACTTTGGTACTAGACTCATTCTCTTTCACTTTAAACCTCTCTCCAAGCATATATCTTCCCTTTTACTGTAAAGTGTAACACCATGTCTTCCTAGTCCCTCAGGACCTTAACCTAAAAATCATCCTGGATTCCTTATTCTCTCTCCCCTCCTCCTCCCTTTTTCCTTCCCCATCCATATCCAATCTGTTGCCAAGGCCTGTCAATTTCACTTTTTAAGACATCTCTCAAATATACCCCCTTCACTTTTCTGACACTGTCACCACCCTGATGAAGGCTCTAAACTTCATGCCTGGATTCTTGCAATAGTTGCTTGATGGATATGATTGTCTCAAGTTTCCCCTCACTCCAGTCCATCCCTCTGTTCCAAAGAAAAGGTCCTACCATATCAACCCCCCTACTCAATAAACTCAACTGGCTCCCTATCACTTCCAGTAATAAAAATCCTGTTGTCAGTCCAAGTCCTTGACAACATATCTCCCTCCACCTCCTTCAGTTAACAGTCTTTTTAAATCTCTCAGTCTCTCTCTCTCTCTCTGTCTCTCTCTGTCTCTCTCTGTCTCTCTCTGTCTCTCTCTCTCTCTCTCTCTCTCTCTCTCTCTCTCTCTCTCTCTCTCTCTCTCTCTCTTTCTCTCTCTCTGTCTCCCTCCCCACTCTTTTGTCCAGTGATACTGACCTCTGACCTCCTTGCTGTTCCTCCAACACTTCCCTATGTCTAGAGTACTCTCCCTCCTCATCTCAGCCTCCTGGCTTCCTTCAAATCCCAGCTAAAATCTTACCTTCTCCAGAAAACTTTTCCTAGTCTCTTAAATCTTAAGTCTTCAAGCTCTTGATTAGTTTATCCTATGCATACCTTGTTTGAACATAATTGTTTCCATATTGTCTCCCACATTAGATTGTGAACACTTTCCTCAAACTATTTTGAAAAATAGTTCATGGATCTCAGGTTAAGAGCCTGTGTTCTAGAGTAAAATACAAACTTTTCTTTTTGACACTTAAAGCTCTTTGTAATTGCTAGCCTTCTCTTTTCAGGCTGACTTCACAGTTCCTCCCTGTCATATGCTCTGTGATTCAGCTAAGCTGATCTGTTTGCCCTCTCCTAACCATGCCATTTCTATCTCCTATTCCTTTGAATAGATTCACCCTACAAACTTGGGGAATGTACTCCCTCCTCAATTCCCTCTTTTAAAACCTCTAGCTCTCTTTCAAGGTTCAACTCAATTGTTCACTCCTACAGTTTTCCTGTCTTTCTTAACCCATCCTCCCCTTCTTGGTAAAGTCACCCCTTTGTCATTAATTATAGCTTTGTATATATCATGC
The DNA here is from genome assembly GCF_027887165.1 of Monodelphis domestica. Taxonomy (NCBI): domain Eukaryota; kingdom Metazoa; phylum Chordata; class Mammalia; order Didelphimorphia; family Didelphidae; genus Monodelphis; species Monodelphis domestica. The sequence goes on along the minus strand of NC_077230.1, from coordinate 374,086,278 downwards.
ATTAATTTATTTGTGTACATGCTGTTTCCTTCATTAGAAGTGGCTGGTAAAACCTAGGACTTGGAGTCAGAAAGACCAGAATTCAAATCTTGCCTCAGTCTCTCACTAGGTAGTCCCATAGCTAATAAATATTCTAGGTAGAATTTAAATGGTGATCCCCACTCCAAGTAAAGCATTCTGCTCATTACATGCTTCTTACATATGGATTTTTTCCCTTTCTGGGTATGAATAATCAATGAAAATGCTTTCATCGAAATAAGTCACATTAATGTGATACTTTAGGTGCAACAATCCCATGAGTTTAGTACTCCAGATACTTTACAGATGGGGAGACTGAGACCGAGATGAAGTGACTTGCTCAGTACTTGAGACCCATCCAGCCCTCTCACCATGGCTCGCCCTGCCTCTCTAATTATAAAGTAGAGAGTTGAACAAGGATAATTACCATACTCTATATTTTCCTCTGGTGACTCCTTGTCATCCCAAGTTTTCTAACAGTGGCAGTGAAGCCAGGGGCATTTTTAGAAACTGGGGGAGGTTTTAGCTATTTACCATGTACTTTACTAGCTCTCTTGCTAGGAGACTGGCCTTTAGGTGATCGTCTTTTTTAAAAATTAATTAATTTAATTGATTGATTTAGAATATTTTTTCATGGTTACATGGTTTGTATTCTTTCCCTTCCCCCTCCCATAGCCATCAAGCAATTCCACTGGGTTTTACATGTATCATTGATCAAGGTCCATTTCCATATTATTAATATTTGCACTAGGGTGGTCATTTAGAATTTACATCCCCAATCACATCAAACCATGTGAGTGATTGTCTTTTTAAAGCACAACAGTTCATGAAAAGTTGCTAATGCACATAGGGATTATAATCTGCATTGGTGGAGAGTGTGCTGACTCAGAGAAAATCTCATCTTCTGAAAGTATTGAAGCATTACTACTGTGAGCCTATTCTATGCTCAGCTCTATACTATACTGTTTTTAAAAAAATAAAAAGAAGAAAGGGAAAGGATGTATCCCCAAAAGGGAGGTCTGGGCTTTTGTTATGGAGAGAGGAAAAGAAAGAGATGAGAACCCCCCCTTCCCACAAAACGGGGTTCAGGGGAGACAGCAGATATAACAGGTTGGCTCAGAGAAAGTAGAGGGAGTTTGAAGATTTCCCCCCCTTCTGCCTTCCCTCCTTAGCTAAAGCTGCTCTCCCCAATAGCTGCTCTCCCCAATTCACTCTTGTTCCTCTTGTCCCCCCCCCCTCCACTACTAGAGACCAAAAGGTCTCCCTTTGATCTGTTTGCTCACACTCAGCTTGGGGAACAGATAACTTTAATGTTAACTCAGTCAGGTAATATAAAAGAATAATGGGCAGGGAAGAATGGGAAAAGGAAAGTGAGAAAAGGGGGTCCCTGTCTCTATCTAAACCCCTTTCCCCTCCCTCCTTGAGTTGAAGGGGGAACTCAGACCTTGGCAGCCTGAGCCTCCCTGAGAGAGTCAAGTTGACGCACCCCTGGGCAAACAGGAGCTGAGGTAAAGTCTGCTCAGGTTTCTCTTCAGAAAAGTCCCTTCAGTTGGGAAGTGTTGGGGGGGAAAGATTTCCAGTCACCAGCAGGAAAAGTGGGTAACCCTTAGGAGAAAGTCTTTATCCACTTTCTCTCTCTGAAGTCTCAAGACCGAGAGATCCTCCCTGCTCTCCTCACCCGAGTCTTCTCTCCTCCAGAAATTCACTCCTGGGGCCCCTCCCCCATTGAGGTTATCAATGTCACATATTCTTCAGTCTGGCACTTTTTCTCTAGTGCTGGCCTCTATCACAATACTAGGTAGGGGTTGTGGCAGGGGTCTGGGGAGGAGGACATTCCTATAACAATCTTTCCAAAGTTCTCTCTGTTTTATTGTTGCATCCTCACATCAGCCCTGTGGAAACAAATACTACCAGTTTTGTTGTTCCCATTGAACAAAAGAAGAAACTAAGACTTGAGACCAGGGTTCACATAGCCAGCAAGTATTGAAACTGGAATTTGAACCTAGATCTCTTTTCTACAGTACTCTTCCCCCTCCACCATGTGTAAGTCTGTCCTCAAGGAGTTAGAAGGAGCTAGGAACCTTCCTAGGTAGGAAGACAAGAGTTTTAGATGTTAAAGAACTTGAAAATAATACAAAAGATAAAAATCAGTTGCCAAATTGTATTCAAAGAAGTGACAAATCATATAGAGTCATATAGAGAAAGACACTTAGAAGAGGTAGGACTTAAACTGAGCTTTGATCTATGGAAAGAGTTAGAAGGGGTGATCTTCCCATGACAGGTGTAGAATGAGGGACATTTTGGAACATGACAAATTTGTCGATTTTTTTTCTTTTCTGGATATGAAAAATCAGTTTATTAAGTAGGCCAGCAAGTAATCAATAAATTGATGATCAGTGATCTCTCTGTGTGAACAAAGACCAATATGTTTTGCTGGACTTTGCTTATTCATTAACAATCACTTTTTTGAAAAAGAAAGGATAAGATCATTCCAGATCAGAGGAATAGCCTGAACAAAGGTAAAAAGGGCATGGGCAATGCATATGGGACAGTACTAAGGCCTCTTTGGCTAGAATAATGTCTATATTTGGGAGGAGGGAATTTAAAAATGAATAGGTAATCAGTGAGTACTAACTGGAGAAGGAGGGGCTTCATTTCTGCCAAGCACTTGTGAAAGACAGAAGAATAAATTTTCTTCTAGAAAATAAACCCCAGAAGACGATCATATGAGAAAAGCTGAATAAGAAATTAGAAAAAAACTTTTTTTTTTCTTGAAAAAAGCTAGAAAAAAGCAAACTTAGATACTAGGTCTTTAGGACAGCCAATCAGTCACATTGACAAAGAGCAAATCATGTCACTGATTGAGCAAGTTGGAGGTGCTTGTTATTTTGCTTCTCCAAAGAATCACAGGCATCTATTGGTTGATTTTGAATGCTGGTCTTGAGAATATGGGCTTTTGCAGCAGTGAGCAATTGTGTATAATTGAAAAGATAGAGCATTTTCCTAAATACAATGTAGTTCTATCTTCCCTTCCTATTGAATTCTGGGCATGGCTCATTGGCTTTCTGCAGGAACTATCAAAGTTGTATCAATGGAAGTAATCAGTGGACAGATAGCCCTGTCCAGCACCTGTCACAGTGTGGGCAACATGTTCTCTGTAATTACTTTATAACTGTTTGTGGGGGGTTAGACTAATCCTTTTTTGGTATTACTGTGGCTTTCCCTGTAGAGGCTATGTTTTCCTAGCCTTCAATGCAACTGGTACATTGTCATTTGTAAATAGGAGCATTTAGATAGCCTTCCTAGGAATACTTCTCTTTATACAGAACAATACTTCTCTTTATGCAGAACAATCAATGGAATAAAAACATTGGTGCTAATTATAAAATATAAATACCAAATCCTCTTTAAAAATATAAAAATCTGAAGGTGACACCTTTCCTTCCATTTATTTTGGTAGAACTTGTAGTTTTTGTCATATTCCTTAAAAAATAGAAATCCTGAATCAATGACATTCTTCTAAAACTGACTTTTATTTTCCTTAATGTTATCTTTCATTACACTGTTGTAGTCTGGAAATTTTCCCCCCAGGATTATTATTATTATTACCATCATTGCTACTAATAATTGTTAACATTTATATACTGTTTTAAAGTTTGAAAAATGTTTTTCATGTATTTCATTTGATCCTCACAGCAGCCTTGTGAAGTGGTGCTATTATGTTCCCATTTTACAGACGAAGAAATTGAGCCTGAGAGTGGTTGACTAGTAAGTATCTGAGGCAAGGTTTGGATCCAGGTCATCTTTCTTAATCTGAGAAGCTATCAATGTTTAAACATACCTCTTCTTCTTACCTAGTATCCTTTTCTTTCTGCCCTACCCCTAGTCTTGAACTTCACTTAATGAGGACCTTCCTGCCTATATGCTTGGCCCTGTGCTATTTAATATTTTTATCAAGGATTAGATAATCCATAGGTGGCATGCTCAACAAATTTTTAAATAACAAGGCTTTGAGGAATTTTGTTGTTGAGTTGTTTCACTCATGTCTGATTCTTTGCGATTCCATTTGGCAAAAATACTGGAATGATTTGCCATTTCTTTCTCCATTCAGGGGATAGCCAACTTGTTATATGACTTAGGGTCAAAAAGACATAGATTAGATCTTTGGGCCGGATCTTTTATGATGAAATTTAAGGGGAATTAATGTAAAAGTCCAGGCTAAAGAGCTAATTATTGTTTAAGTTTGCTGTATTCTATCATTTTGTTAATGTGAGTAAATGTGAATGAATGAGCATTTATTAAGTGTTTACTATGTGCAAAGGATTGAGGTAAGTGCTGAGGACACAAATAGAAGAGAAGTCAGTCATTCAAGATATTCTTAGTCTAATGTGAGTAGGCAGTACATATAAGAGATTTCAGTTTGTGACAATTAAAAATTCTGAGAGACTGGCTTCCTGGTAAGAAAAAACTTTTAGGGATGGTGTAGAGAGGATTACTTTCCAGTCTTTCAACAAGCATTTATTTAGTGCCTACTATGTGCCTAGCACTATGCATTAGGGTTACAAAGACAAAATGAGTCTCAAAAAGAACTTACATTTTATTGTGAGAAAACAACACACACAGAAAGTTAAACATAAAATCTCTAAGAGGTCATAGAAAATCAGAGGAAAATGAATAGAATGTCTCTTTTACAACAATGACTAGAAAAAGAATTGATTGATGAAAAGGATTGATATTTTTTGTATATCACCTTTATTTCCTGGTTTATCCCTCTTTCCTCCTATAGCCAGAGATTTCCCTTTAAAAGGAGTCTTTTTGGGAGCAACTAGGTGGCTCAGTGGATTGAGATCCAGGCCCAGAGATGGGAGGTCCTGGGGTCAAATCTGGCCTCAGATACTTTCTAGCTGTGTGACCCTGGGCAAGTCACTTAACCCAGATTACCTAGCCCTTACCATTCTTCTGCCTTAGAACCAATACACAGTATTGATTATAATATTAAAAGTAAGGGTTTAAAAAAAAAGGAATCTTCAAAGCTTTAATGAAAGAAAGGGAGAGATGGAGAACAGTTCATCAAAATTAATCAATTTCTCAATTAAATCCAACTGTACAAACTGTTGTATATCCTAGGGGGAGAATTCTTTATTGAACTAGCAATACAATTGATCACAAAAAAGAAAATAGGTAATTTTGATCCAATGAAATTGAAATCAGCAGAGCTAGAAAAGAAGGGAAACTGATTTTGTTGTTGTTTTTTACATTTTAGTATTATAAAGTATAAAAAATACTTCAAATTATGGCCACAATTGAGTCTCACTACAGTCCTGCGGGAATCTCATTTTATAGATGAAGAGGTTCCTTCTCTTTCCCTTTCCATAGCTTTAATTTGACACATCTATCTTATTGATCCTACAGCCAAGACATCTCTCACCTTTGTTTCTTTCTCTTCTTGTAAGGAAGACAGGACCACCTTCTTAGTTCTGGCCTGGATCACTTCTGGCCTGGGTTGTTACAGTGGTTAGTCAATTTGCCTCCCCTCAGTTTCTCTCCTTTCTAGTCCTCCTACAAACTGACAAATTAGCAATATTCCTATGATATATATATATATATAGCCATGTTATTTTCTGCTCAGAAAGCTTCAACAGCCTCTTCCCTCTATGAAGGAAGTGAGACTGGGTCCACGATTTCAGGGACACTCCCTCTACCAGTGTAAGTCTGTACTTTTTCTTCCATAAAGTCTTAGAATTACCTGTAGCACTGAGACTCACCCATGGTGAACCCAGGTCTTCCTGATTACCAGGCTAGCTCTTTCCACCACACTACAACTGGTTTGCCTTAATGGTATATTATGAAATCCTAGGCTTAATATTTTAAATCCTTCAGAGTCTGACTGTAATCTCTCTAGAATTATTTCACATTACTCTCCTTCATACCCTCTACAGTCTTTCTAGTGTGCTTTCTTTGTTCTTATCTGTGCATCCCATTCTTGTTTTCCACAAACTTGTTTGAGAAAACTTTTCATAAATTTTCTCAGGGTTTTATATCCAAAATATATAAATAATTAATACAATTATGTAGCATTAAGAGTCATTCCCCAGTGGGCAATGGGCAAAGAATATAGCTTTCAAAAGATGAATTAAAGACTATTAACAACCAAAGAAATAATGTGTTAAATCACTAACAACAAGAGAAACACAAATTGAAACAACTGTTAGGTTTTCCCTTCACGGGAAATTGACAAAGATGGGAATAGTTAACACTGGAGAAGCTGTGGAAATAAGAGCACATAATTACATTGTTGGTGGAGCTGTGAATTGGGCCAGCCATGCTGGGAAAAAACTATTTGAAATTTAGCTAAAAATGTGGTTAAAATGTTCATATTCTGGAAGTATATCTTGCATGACAATACACGCATAACTCAGATCAAATTGCTTACTATCTCTAAGAGGTGAAAGAGAGGGAGACAATTTAGATCTTATAATTTTGGGAAACATGTTGAAAATGGTTTTTTTAAGTATTGGAAACACAAAATATCTTTGAATTAAAAAAAATTTTTTTAAATGTTTATATCCTTTGACCCAGAGATCCCACTTTTATGCATATACTCAAACTAGAGGATAGAAAGTTTCCACATATATCTTAATACTCATAAGAGGCCTTTGCATTGTAGCAGAGACCTGGAAACAAAGTAAGTGCCCATCTACTGGGGAAAGACTAAACAAATAATTGTATATTAATATAATGGAATATTATTACATTGCAATAAATTATGAATATCAAGAATTAAGAGGAATCTGGGAAGGCTTACACTAACTGATGTTGCAAAATGAAGTAATCAAAACCAGGAAAACAAAAGAAACTATGACTAATAAATTTTTAAATTAAATGTATTTATTTTAAAATGTTTTTCCATATTTACATGAATCCTTTTCTTTCCCTTCTCTCTTCCCTTCCCCCCTCCCAATTCCACTGGGTTGTACAAATGTTGTCACTTGATACCTATTTCCATATTATTCATTTTTGCTATAGATTGATTTTTTTTGCCTAAACCCCAAATTACATACCCATATATGCATGTGATACGTGATGAATGACTAATAATCTAAACAGAAAAAAAAGTAAAAAACTAAACACTATGCAATTTTAATGACCAAGCTTGGATCTGGAGAAGAGTTTAGAAAATACACCTCTTTTCATTGTATGTAGGAACAATGAATATAGAATTTAATACCTACTGTTGGACACATGTGACATGTTATTTGGTTTTGCCTAGCTTTTTAAAAATTACCTTAGGAAAGTAATAAATGTTGGAGGGAATGTGGCAAAATTGGGACACAAATGCATTGCTGGTGGAGTTGTAAATTGATCCAACCACTCTGGAAGGCAATTTGGAATTATGTCCAAAGGGCTTTAAATGACTGCCTGCCCTTTAACCCAGCCATACCACTGCTGGGTTTGTATACCAAAGAGATAATAAGGAAAAAGACTTGTGCAAAAATATTCATAGCCACATTCTTTGTGGTGGCAAAAAATTGGAAAATGAGATGATGCCCTTCAATTTGGAAATGGCTAAACAAACTGTGGTATCTGATGGTGATGGAATATGGTTGTGCTAAAAGGAATAATGAACTGGAGGGATTCCATGTGAACTGGAACAACCTCCAGGAATTGATGCAGAGTGAAAGGAGCACAACCAGGAGAACCTTATACACAGAGATGGATACACTGTGGCACAATCAAATGTAATAGATTACTAGTAGCAATGCAATGATCCAGGACAATTCTGAGGGACTTATGAAAAAGAACACTGTCTGCATCCAAAGAAAGAACTGTGGGAGTAGAAACCTAGAAGGAAAACATTTGCTTGATCACATGGTTCAATGGGAACATGACTGGGGATGTAGACTCGAAACGATAACTCTATTGCAAATAATAATATGGAAATAGGTCTTGATCAATGATACATGTAAAACCCAGTGGAATTGCTCATTGGCTACAGTAGGAGGGAAGGAAGGCGGCTAGGGAAAGAACCTGAATCATGTAACCACGGAAAAATATTCTAAATTAATTAAAAAAAATGAAAAAATGAAAAAAAATACCTTTGTTGCAAGGGGAGGGGAAAGAGGCATATTAGAAATTGAGTGTAAACAAAGAATCAATAAAAATAATTTAAACCAAATATATACAATTAGGTAAAAAGGAATTTCTGGGATAGGGCCCTTGCAACAGACTGGACCAGGATATAAACTTCTACACAAGGGAGCACTTGAGCTGGCTTAAAGAAAGCTAGGAAAGAGGTGAGAAAGTAGAGGTAGTGGGTATAAAAAGCTTTTTTGTGGAGTTTGATGTGAGGAGAAAGCTTTAGCATGATGGATTGAAGGAATAATAGGATCAAATCAAGTTTATTTTTTTTTCAAGGACAGAAAAGAACTGGGAGAGTTTGTAAGCAGTATGAAATGAGCCAATGGATAAGGAGATTGAAAATTAGGGAGAGAAAGCAGATAATTGAAGGAACAAGGTCCTGGAAAAGATGGATTCAAGAGTATATAGTTCCTTCTATAGTGGTGAATAGATAGACTCTTTCATTATGAACTCGTTGGAGCTGTCCTGAGTCCTGGCATTGCTGATAGTAGTTAACCTATTCATGGTTGATCATCCTACACTCTTGTTTCTATATATAGTGTTCTCTCTTTCTGTTCACTTCACTTTGTATTAGTCATAGAAGTCTTTTCAGGTTTTATGTGATCATCCTGCTCATCATTTCTTATGACTCAATAGTATTCTCTCTCATGTATCACAACTTGTTCAGCCATTCCCCAATTGTGGGACATCCCTTTAGTTTCAGTTCTTTGCCACTATAAAAAGAGCTGCTGTAAGCATTTTTGAACAAGGGGACCCTTTCCCCTTTCTCTTTAAGATATAGACCCTAGTAGTGTAATTGTTGGGTAGAAGGGGACACTTTTATGGCCCTTTGGACATGATTCCAAATTGCTCTACAGCAGTGGTTCTCAACCTTTCTAATGCTGCGACCCCGCAATACAGTTCCTCATGTTGCAGTGACCTCAAACCAAAAAATTATTTTGGTGGCTACTTCAAAACTGTAATTTTGCTACAGATATATTGAGAATGTAAATACTTGATATGCATTATGTATTCTCATTGCTACAAATTGAGAGGTTGAGAACCGCTGCTCTACAGAATGTCTCTAGATGAAAATATAAAGTCTTCTGTTTAGAATGTAAAATCTTTCTAAGAAGCCTCCTTTCTCTCAAGGTTTCTTACAGTGTGTCACCCCCTTCCACACTGTTAGCTAGCCAAATGGTGTTCTTGCTCTTCCCTAGACAAGACACTATCTCCCATCTCTGTGACATTGCGTGGCCCTCCTCCATGCCTGGATGCCCTTCCTCAGACTCACTTTAAAGGCTTTCCCCAGCTCTCTCAGCTGCTAAAGCCTTCCCATCTGACATAACCTTTCCTCCACTCTACATATCTTGTATCACCCAGTTATCTCCATGTTGTCGAAAGCTTCTCAAGAGCCAGGATCCTGCTTTTTTTTTTCTCTTTGTATTCTCACTATTTAGCTCTGTGCCTGGCCCATAAGCACTTGGTAGGTGCTTATTGACAGCCTGCATGAGAGCCAGTATGGGGCAGCAGCAGGGCTGGATTTGGAGTTGGAAGACCCAGAGTCAAGTCCTGGCCCCGCCACAGATGGCTTTTGTCACCTTAGACAAGTTCCGTAACTTCTCTGGGTTTCCTCACCTCTAAACTGAGGGACTTAGATGACTACTAATGTCCCTTTTGTCACTAAATCTGTCATCTTATATATGTCCTTGAAGAAAAAGCTCCAGTCCCATTCCCTTTAGGAAGCCTCTCTCTATCCTAGACCATGTTGATTTCTCTCTTCCCAGAACTCAACTCTGATCACTCTTAGTGCTACTCAGTTTTAGCACTTAGTTTCCTGTATGTCTCTTCTTTAATCTGTAGAGCAGTGAGGTATTGCCTCACAAGCCTATACTAGCTGTTTTTTCTTTATAGAGCAATATATGTAGTACTTAATATCTGTTGATTTATTGAAATAAAATCCTTTTTTTGCAAATCACTTAAGCTCTGTGCCTCAAATGGAACTGGTCTAGATAATCTTCATTCAGATTTGTGACCTTTGATCTTTGCAGCCCTTGAAAAAATCCAATTAAGTCCTAGCCTTTTAAATTCCTTTAAACCTCTTGTAGTTTTCCCTATTGTAAATTTCCCACCACTTCTAGTCTCCTTGGACTAGAAAAATTAATCATTTAACTGAATTTTAAAATATTTATTTTTAATTTAATTAATTTTTAAAATCTCCACCAATCCCTCAATATGGAGACATCCCCTTGGATCCCTTACAAATTGAAAAGGAAGTGCCCTATCGCTAGCCTACAATAGCTCCCACAAAGACCAAATTTAGAGTCACTAATTTGGGGATTAAACCTAATTGGGTAGTTCTAGTGAGACTATCTTGTTATGCTAGCATCAGCTCATTCATCTATCATTAGTTTAAATATATCTAATGTTTCCTGCCTTCTTTCCAATAAAGCAGAAGACTTGATTTCTGATAAGGGGAATTCAGAAGCCAACAGAACATTTAGGATGAATCCAGGAAGATGTGAGTCTCTGGATGACTTGCCTGACCTCTACACGATCTTCAGAGGAGAGGTATGCATAAACTTCTTTCCTTTAGAAATTCCATTGTTTTGGAGAAGCTGATTTTATGCTATGTCTCTTTATGGACATCCTTTCCTGCTTTATTTGGAGCTAGATGGCCCAAGAGCTAGAATATTGGACTTGGACTGAGGAAGACCCAAATGTAAATCCTACCTCAGACACTTCCTAGCTGTGTGATCATGGGCAAGTCCCTTCAGTTCTCTGTAAAATGAGGAGGGTGAGTTGGACACAGTGGCCTCTTGATCTGTGATCCTATTATCTTTTCTTTCTTTTTTTAAACCCTGACCTGTCTTAGTATTCCTTCTAAAACAGAAGAGTGGCAAGGGATAGGCAGTCTGGGTTGAATGACCTGCCCAGGTCCTCCAGGCAACTCTGTCTATCCTCTGTGCTACCTAGCTGCCCCAATCCTATGACCTTTAAGCCAGAGGTAAAGGAAGAAAATAGTCTTCATAACTTGAATGATTGCTGAGATTAGAACTAGTACATCATAATGGAAGTCACAGACAGAGACCCTGGCCAATAGGAAAAAAATGAAACTGGTCTAAAAGGTTTTAAAGAAATAAACTATAGTGACCCTTTAGACACTGATAAATTCTGGCTCTCACTCTTGCCTTGTCAGCTTCACACATTTCAAGTAGTGCTGCTTTTCCTGGTACTGGAGTCCCAAGTCATAACCTTGGATCCCTGAAATCCTAGGTAGACATGAACTTCTGGGAGACTTGTATGACAGGCTCTGTCCTAAATGAAAGCCAGACTTGGGGAACCAGGCCTCTAGTAAAGCCACTGCTTAATAGGGGGCTTTCTCTGCTTTTATATATGAAATACAAGGAGGAGGACAGGCCTGGGAAGTGTAAAGAGAGTCTGATTGCTCCCTCTAACTCCCTCTAAGGAAGAAGGTCTTCCTGAAGGATGAGACTTGAAATCAGTACAGTTTGTTGTTGTGACCTGGGAGGAAGGAAGAGGCTGCCCAGGAACAGTCATTTTGTCCTTTTTTTACAAAATGTCTGTATGGTGCTCAAAGCTGTGTTAAGTACTATGGGGAACCCAAAGTCTCTGCCCTTGGGGTCTTGGGGTATGTTGTAGTAGGGCAGATAAGCTAGAAACAAATGAACAGCTAAAATGACAGTACAGGTCAGGAGTTCAATATGAGGAAACTGAAATACAGGTTAAATTCCACATTAAATTCCACATTCACACAGCGGGTAAGCACCAGAGCTGAGTTTTGTATCAAGGTTTCTCCTGATTATAAACTCTTTTCAGCACTCCACCACTATGCCTCTCTAATAAGATGAGAGTTCATTTAATAAATGTGAAATAATATACCCAAGTTTAAAAAAATCAACTGCACAATTATGAGGTGGGTGTCATGTGACAGAGGCTTAGATGTTACAACAGACTTTACACTCTATATAATAGAATCCCCAGAATGACCTGGTGAGCCACTAAAAGTACAGATGCAGCCCAAGGCTGTATTAGTGGAAACATAGTCTGGAATGAGGGCTATCAGGTCCCTGGAGCCCTAAATCATGTGCTCATTTCTGGGAATCAAGGCAGAGGGCATCTATGGGGATCCTCTAGAATGATGAGGGTCTTCAAATCCATTTTGAGTTTCAATTGAAGGAACTGGAAATCTTTAGCTTAGAGAAGACTTAGGAGACAAGATACCCATTTTCAAATACTTAAAAGGACTGCTATACCACAGACATGATTTGCTTGGCTCCAGAGGGCAGAAGTAGGAGCCTTGGAAGATAATTGCAGAGAAAAAGATTTAGGAATGTGTAAGGAAAAACTTCCAGCTAGTAGAGCTGTTCAAAAATTAGAATGGAAGGTCTGGGAAGGCAAAGAGTTTATTGTCATAGAAAGTCTTTAGAGATAGCTTAGATGATCATTAGAGACATTGTAATTCATATTTAGGTAGGGATGGGATGGATGAGGTGACTTCTGAAATCCCTTTCACCTCTGAGAGTGAATACTATAATGGGGTGAATAGTTCTGGAGGTGTACGCAGCCATTGAAAAGACAAGACCCATGGTGAAATCTGTTTAATTGGAATGAAGGAAAGAGAAGGAGCAGAGGAGAAAACAATAGAACATTTTTCAATTTTAGACTAGTTTTTGCTCACTAAGGTCATTGAGAGAAAATAGTCCAGACATGGGAAATAGCCAGTGAAAGTGCATAGAATAGGGAGAGAGTGACAACAGAGAGGAGCAAGGAGGCCAGTGTCACCAAATCTCAGAACACATGAGGGGAGTAAGGCCTAATAAGTCTGGAAAGGACCAGGTAGTCAGGGACTTTGAATGCCAAGCAGAGGATTTTTTATTTTATCCTAGAAGCATGGAGAGCCACTGGAGACGACTGAATAGGGGGATTACATGGGCAGATTTATATTTTAGGAAGATTAATTTGACAGCTGTGTAGAGGATGATTGGGAATGAGGTGATACCTGAGGCAGGCATACCCACCAGCAGGCTTGAGGTGATGAGGACCTGCACTGGAGTGGGGACAGTGTCAGGAGGAAGGACTTGACCCAGATTGAGTATGGAAGTTGAGAGAGTGTGAGGAGTTATGGATCACACTTTGGCTTCCAGCCTTGGGGGCCCCCTTTTCGGTTTTTTAACGAGTAGGATGGGCGTGTTATATTCAGATTTACAAGGGATTATTATTCCCTGTGCAATTAATGAGTTTATTACTGGGGTAATACCCTCTATTGCCTCTATTGAGAGGGGATACTGAAGAATGGAAGAAAGTGGGCTAGATTTAGTTTTAATCTGCACAGGAATAGCTGATTTAAGTATGCCTACATCAGAAGAAGATGTGGCCCAAAGAGACTGATATATCTGTAGGTATTACAAAGGTGCAATGGATGTTTGCCAATTGATCCTATAAGAAACATTTAAATTGTCCAATTGGGCTTGCATGTTCTCCTGCATTTTAGCCTCAAATTTTTTTATATTTTCCTGTGTTTTATATTGCATATTTTTTGTTTTCCTGTGTTTTATCTTCAGATTCTTGCATAATTTCTTGTATTTTAGCTTCAAATAACTTTTTCATGTTTGCATCTCTAAACACAGTACTAAGGAGTACAAAAATGACATTACCTAATAATACAAAAAATTGGAGGTATGTTGAATTCCTCAATGTCCCTAATTCTTCTACCACCATATAAATGTTGAAGAATGTAGTATTCATTTATATATATATATATGTTTTGTAATTATTTTCCTAGCGGGCTTCACAAAACATTTGGGGAGCAGGACAAGACCAAAACTCTCTCTAGGTCTCCCTCACTCCTAATTAAGAGTAATCTGGGCTTCCCTGAGGGAAAAGGGATTCTTAGCTAAACAGCTTTCCCAGTCCTGCTGCTTTTCATTTTTTTTTTTTAAGAAAAACAGCTGTATTCTATCTAATTTAAGGAGATAGGGGAAAAAATCCAAATTTACTTACCTCTATAGCTGATCAAAATATGCTATTAAAAACTGAACTTAGGGATAGTCACAATAGAGAAAAAGGTTAGGAAAGTTAAGAAGATTGAGGGTATTTCGTCACATCTGACGTGGTCAGCCAAAAACTGTAAAGGATAATTTTAGCTTTGTGACCTAAACTATATTAATTATTGATCAACATGGGATATCCCAAATAAAATACCGAAGACAGCTGGAAATTTATGGTGATTTTAATTAATATAGAAGAAAGAAATTAAGGAGAAGGGAGAGGGAAAAGATGTAGGATTTCTCCCGCCTGGCCTGTGCCAGGAGGAAGATTAGAGGCTTCTAAGAAGATAAAGTTTGGAGAGTAAAGGAGGAAGGAATCAGCCTGAACTCCAAGAGGGCTCAGCTAAGATACCTGAACCGGCATTAGCTCAAGGGCAAACTCACTGCCAAAACCCAGACAAATAGTTGCCACCACGCCAAGATGTCAGAACACAACACGCTGCCAGTCAGAGCCACATCTCCAGGGAAAGAGACCGAAGAGAGGAAGTGACACAAAATATATGGATGGTTTTACATCACTTTCCTGCATCTCATTTGTACCAATGGTAGCTTAGCTTGACTTAGGACAGTGCAGGGGTCTGTCAGCTGTTTCTGCATATGTCTGTTAAAGGCCATCCTCCTGAATACTTAATCCTTAAGTATGGGTATAGCCATTCCTGATTTTGTTAAAGAGAGTGTCTTCATTGTTACAATCAGGAGATAGCTAAATCCAATATTCACAGGGGTAATAGTGCCCTTGACAACAGTAAGAGAGAGTTCAGATTGAGGAAGATTTCTGGGGCAGATAATGAGTTTAGCTTTGGACATATTTCTTTCTCTCTTCAGGTTGTTACAGTAACAGAATATGGAGCCTTTATCAAAATTCCAGGCTGCAGAAAGCAAGGTATGTTTCTGAAATGAGAAATTTGCCCTACTGTCTCTCATCCCATTCTATCCTAGTTGTGAGCTGTGAATTTTCTGACAGTTGACAGGCATCAAAGAGGCCTCAGATTTTCATGGTTGGATATCTTAGAACAGTCAATGACAAGTCTTGTAATAAAATTGAATAATTGTGGCTATCTTAGGAAGGAAGGCTGCCTGAATATACTACATCTTACCTTTGGAATGTGGATTGGAGATTGTTATCCCATGTGTGGTAATAAATTATAATCCACAAGCACTTATTTAAGTGCCTACTGTGTGCTAGTCACTGGATCTACAAACACAAAAGTTCAGCTGTTCTTTGAAATAGCTTTAGTAGTATTATTATCTATGTTAAAAAAATGATGAAACTGAGTCACAGGGAATTGTGGTTAAAGAGAAAAGATCCAGAGGCCAAATTCTTGGGTTCAAGGCCTCAAGTTGTCATTTACTAGTTCTTTGACTATGGGTAAATCATGTAACATCTCTATTCTTTTTAAAAATTCCATATATAATTTGTTGTTCTGTTCTTTTTTTCTTTTATTAATGCAAGTGTTGAGATAGTCATTTTTTCTCTTTTGGACTTCTCTAATTGCTTCTATAAAACTGTGGTATTTTGTGCCTCTTTGTTGTCTTTTTTTTAATATAATTATCCTGTTTCTTAGATTTCTTCTTTGACCAACCAGTTCTTTAGTATTATTTAATTCCCCAGTTAATTTTTAATACTTTTCCCAAGGGCCTGTTATTGAGTATAATGTTTATTGTGTCACAATCAGTAAAGGACATGTTTAATAACTCTTCTTTTCTGAATTTGTTTGTGAGGTTTTAATGTCCTATACATGATTAGTTTTTGTAAAGGCACCTCACACTGCTGAGAAATAGGCATACTTTATTCTCATCACCAGAGAGCTATCATTTTTCTCTTTTTTTGAGCTATCATTTCTAATTTCCTAAAATTGAACTTACATCTTCAATTTCTTTTTTATATTTTTTGTTAGATTTGTGTAGGTTTGCCTGGGTTCAAATCTAACTTCAAACACTTCACAACTGTGTGGCCCTGGGCAAGTCACTTAACTCCAGTTACCTAGCCCTTGCCACCCTCCTTTCTTAGAACTGATACTAAGACAGAAAGTAAGGATTAAAAAAAAAAATTTGTTTTGGTCTGAAAAAAAGTATACATTGAATTCCCTATTATAGTTTTATTGACTTTCTCTCTAAAAGTCAGTTGGCTTTTCCTTTACTTAAATGCTTTGTCATTTAGTGTGTATATCTATATATCTATATACACATACACGTATCTATGAAGTATTTGTATTGATCTATATATATATACATAACGTTAACATATATATATACTGTTTATATTAATACATTGTGATAGCTTATATCTGAGTAAATCACTTATGATGCCTCATATAAATGAGTAACTCACTTTTAATATACACATATTTTCATACATGTACAGATATATAATATTTCTATTGATATACATATATACACATGTATGTGTAGTATTTTTTTTTTAATTCTTACCTTCCATCTTAGAATCAATACTGTGTTTTGGTTCCAAGGCAGAAGAGTGGTAAGGGCTAGGCAATGGTGGTTAAGTGACTTTCCCAGGATCACACAGTGAGAAAGACTCTAAGGCCAGATTTGAACCTAGGACCTCCCATCTCTAAGCCTCGCTCTCAATCCACTGAACCACCCAGCTTCCCCCTGTAGTATTTCTATTAATTCAATGTGATCCCTCTAAGCATAATATAGTTTCCCTGTTTATCTCTCAGTTTTACTATGCTTTTGTCCGAGATTATGATTGTTTCCCTGCTTATTGGGGTACTCTTAAGGCATAATAGATTTTGTTCAAATCTCTTATTTTGAACTCTTTGTGAATCTTTATGTTTTGAGAGTGTTCCTTATAAACAAATATATTTTTGGATTCTGCTTTCTTCATTTTGCTAACCAGCCATAGGCACGTGGTTTTTATTTTGTATCCTCTTTATTCCTTAATTTCTGATTATCCTTTAAAAGCCTCATAAAATATAATATTTTTATTATTAGAGATATAAATTTAATTTTTACATTGTTGACTCATTGCTTGATTTCCTGTGAAATGGGAATAATAATTTTCCTACTACTTTCTAACAAATATTTTGTTTCCCAATTAAATCATGACTGAACTGGAGTTAAAACTTGAGATCTCTATCCATTATGCTTGAGGCTTTGTCATGATTCCTCATGGTCAGAGGATTCAGGTTCTGCAGCAGAGATCTGTAGATCTCTGGAATGAATTTGGCCATGATGATGCCCTGGGACTTCTCCTACAAACTTTGTTCTTTCCTTTTCATCAATTGGATGGCATTGCTTACCCTTGAACTAGAAGGCTTCTAAGCAGAAAATATCAGCTCTGTTCAGAACCCATTTCCCAGCAGCTTTCCTATGATAAGCAGCCAGTGTAAAAATTCCTCCATTTTCATTCACTGAAATTGAATGAGTTAGGGCTCCCTTTCCCCCCCCCCCTTATACTGAGCCATACTTGCCTGCCTTGCACTGACATGCAGGGGAGGGGCTTAGGAGCCAGCCCTGATACATTGTGGTATTGAAGGAGGAGGGAGCATGGTGAAGAAGAGCCAACTTCCAGAGAGTTAATTTATGGCACAGATTTGCAGCAAAGTGCCTTTGTCATTCATCGAACTCCAGCTGCCTGCGGGTGAATCTCTTCACTACAGAACAGCTGGACTCAAGGAGATGAGCAATTAACTAGAAACTCAGTGAGTTCTAATCCTTGGGTCTGCCACTGATTTATTTTGTCACTATGAGTAATGACTTCTTCACTCTGCCTCTTAGGATTCCCAGAGAAACTAAGTGCCATGTTTACAGGGCTAGACTAAGAAATCCCCCTCTAACTAATCTTTTGGCAAAGCCCAAAACGAGTCATCATTCTCAGCATTGTTTCCATCTTAGAGACTTATTTCTCTATTGTTGAGTATATGATCCTTCCCTGGCACTCTGAGGGTGCCACACCTCAAATGGGGAGAGCCCCAGACTTCAAGGAGTTTCTACCTCAATGGACATTGGGTAATAATTACTGGGATAAGCATAGCCATCTTCCTCCAGTGAGAGAGCTCCAGCAATACTATACTTAGTATGTTGTTAGTGGCACCTTCTCTGGAAGGTCAAAAGAGGAAATTGAGAGCTCCTAAAGATAAGAGTGGCCTCTTATTTGGACAGCTTTTTGACTGGAACCATGGCTTAATGGTTTAGATTCATTCTCTTCTGATCATTGCTAATGGAAGTTGTGAAGGAAATTAACCTTAACAGAGTTTTCCAGTCAGGAGATCCTTTATATCAGTGTAGCCGATTATTTTGTTTCTGGATTGAAAAGCTGCAAGAATTTCCCAAGTTATCTGAATTACATTTCAGCAGACACTGAGGTGGGATACATTGTACCAATGATGGGTTTATTACACCCATGAGTGGTCTAAGCCTGCTCCTCAGTGTATAACCAAGATAAATACCAGAAACTTAAACAGAGAAGCCTCTTAAATTCTCTGCTGGAAACAGAGTAGATGCCCATAGTTTGGAGAATGAGCTAGTATAAGGGGTAAATTTAGGGGGTTTTCACTGAAATATAAATTTAGTTGGTTGCCAGGGATTAATTCAAATCCCAATAAAAATACTCAAGTCAGTTTGGGAGTTTTATGGTGATTTAATTAATACAGAGGGAAGGAATTAAGAAGGAGAGAGAGAGAAAAGGGTATAGGATTTCTCTGGCCTACCCTGAGCCAAAGGGAATCCAGCCAGAAGGCCTCCTCCGAGATGAGGGGCCTCCTAGGAGGATGGTGTTTTAGGAAAGGTAAAGGAAAGAAAAAGAATCAGCCTAAACTCCTAGAGAGCTCAGGGAAGACGCCTCATCTGAACTACACTACTAAGCTTCTCCCAGTATTGTATCAAGGACACTCACTGCCAAACCCGGACAAAAGCTGCAGCCATGCCAACATGTCCAGCACGCTGCCACCAGCCACCTCTCTGCCACAAGAGCCAGAGCCACCTCTCTGTGAAAAGAACCCAGAGAGGAAGTGACACGAAATATATAGACCATTTTTTAACATCACTTCCTGCATCTCTCATGTACCAATGGTAGCTTAAACTTGATTTAGGACAGCCCAGGGGGTCTGTCAGTTGTTTCTGATTTGTCATTTGCTAGCACATGTCTGTCATAGGCCATCCTTTTTAACACTTAATCCTTAAGTAAGGGTATAGACATTCCTGTTTTGTTAGACTAAGCAGGGTGGAGTAAATCTAAAATTCACATTAGAAAGAGGGTGGGCAGGACTGTAAGGGAATATTACTGTGCTGCAAGAAGCAATGAAGGTGATGAATACTGGATGAAAGACATAGGTGAACGGATACAAAGTGAAGTAAGCAGAACCAGATACACATTGGACTAAATGATAACAACAATGTGAATGGAAAGAACTAAAATAAAATCAAAACTGAATAATATGAAATTACAAAGAGCAAACTCAATCACAAAGGAAAGATATAGGAAGACATCTCCCGTGTGGGACAATGGGTATAGAACTCTGCATATAATGTCAGTCTTAATCTATATGTTGGTTAATTTTGCTGAACTGTATGGTTTTTTGTTATAAAGATGGCTTTCTAGGAAAGAGAAAAAAGAGGGATACATTGAGAAATGTAGGTGATGTAAAAACAAATAACAGCAAAAAATTTTTTTTTAAGAATTCTGTTCCACATGATATAATAAACAATATTATAATAAAATAATAAATAAATTTATCATGATAATATTATTTATTATAATATTAAAATAATAAATTATTATAGTATTGTTTATTATCATACTAAAATAATAAAATAAAAACATTTTGCTTTATTCCTTTCCTTCTGTGTTTGACTTTTCTCTGATCCCTATGTGGTGTAACATTGTGTCAGTTTTCCTTTGTAATTTCCCTCCCTGTTGACTAATGATCATGTACCAGGCATACATTAAATGTTTCCATTTTCCTTTTCAAGGCCTCGTCCATCGGACCCACATGTCATCCTGTCGAGTGGACAAGCCCTCTGAGATAGTGGATGTTGGTGACAAAGTATGGGTGAAGCTTATCGGCCGGGAGGTAAAATACCGTGCCTTGTCTAGGAGTGAGAAAGAATGTAAAGGAGTAGGAAGAAGGAGAATTTAATTCTTAGCCCTTGTTGGCAGACTGACCAGCTTCCTGTTGTGGGTGGTTTTGCTTTTGAACCACGTCATTCAGATGTTTTCTCCTTTCCAACCTAACCAAAGCTGCCTCCATTCTGCAACAGAAGGAAGAGGGTGTACTTCCTTACCATGGAGGCTCACTTACTGGCTCTCTAGGCTAATTTGGGCCATTTCCCCTTTATCCAGGCAAAACTATCAAAGTTTTGCAAATAAATACTGAATTCCATTAGCTCAATAGAAAGCATTGCTAATCTGTCCTTAAATAAATGAGTGAGCTCCCCACCACTCCCCCAGCTTTTGCCATATATCCAAATATTCCCAGGCCAGCCCATTTCACAGCTGCTGTGGCCAGATTTGGATGATGTAAGGCAATGGTCAGATAGCTAAGGAGGGCTTTCATTAAAGGGCCAGTTGCCTGAAGAGTTCAAGACAAGTTCATATACTAGCTGAAGAAAATAGACATATACACAAAGGAACAATTGGATCACAAAGCAGTGGGAAGCAGAGTGCCCAGTGTGGAGCACTTACAATGAATCAAGTCCCCTTGAGCTAAGCTGATATCAGACAAGATCCTAGGATCCCAGGAGCCTGCTTCTGGAGTTAAAAGGGACCTTAGAAGACCATGTGGTCCAGCTCTCTCATTTCGTGATTGATCACCTTGGGTCCAGAGAGGTTGCTGAAGGGTTACGCAGAGTGCAGATAGTAAGGGCAGGATTCCAGTTGAGGTTCTCTGATAACATCACCCAATGGGCCTGACCAGATGACATCCAGCCCCTGTAGGCTAAAATTTTCACCAGCAATAGAAAAGAATCTGCTTAGTTTTCTATAGAAGAATATCTAAGTATTTACTCCTTCCTTAAGAGGCACAGTGGAAAGGAAAGAACACTGGCTTAGAAGTCTGAGGACCTGGCTTCAAATCCTGCCTCTTATACTTATTATGCCATGACCTTAGGCAAACCACTAAACCTCCCTGAGCTGAGGCTCAATTTCATTTCCTGTAAAATGAGGTTTGTCTAGATGGCTTCTGGGGTACCTTGCAGCTCTGAGTTTTTGGTTCTATTCTCTTTTTCTTAAAAATTAATTTTTTTATGTAAACTTAGTCATCAGCAAATATTCAAAGATACAGAGAAGACAAAACCAAGAAGAAGGTTGTATAAGAAACAGTGAACTTCTATATAGTTTTTAAAAGACATTAATAGGGGGCAGCGGGGTAGCTCAGTGGATTGAGAGCCAGTCCTAGAGACGGGAAGTCCTAGGTTCAAATCTGGTCTCAGCCACTTCCTAGCTGTGGGACCCTGGGCAAGTCACTTGACCCCCATTGCCTAGCCCTTACCACTCTTCTGCCTTGGAGCCAATACACAGTATTGACTCCAAGATGGAAGGTAAGGGTTTTAAAAAATAAAAATAAAAAAAGACATTAATAGAGATACATGTAATATTTAATGAAGCAGTAACAAAATTAGTGTCCCCATCTACACTTTTTATCTTTTACAATTTACATAAATGTAAAATTTTTTCTAAACCCTTACCTTCTATCTTAGGAGCAATTCTAAGACAGAAGACCGGCAAGGGCTAGGCAATCTGGGTTAAGTGACAGGTTTACACATCTAGGAAGTGTCTGAGGCCAGACTGAACCCAGACCTGGCTCTCTATCCACTGAGCCACCTAGCAGCCCTCCGCACTCTGGTATCTTTGCCAAGAAAACCTCAAATGGGATCATGAATAGTTAGAAACAACTGAAAAACAAATAGCCAACAACAAAAAAGGTAGGCTGCTTAGTGGTCTCCTCCACTCAATGGAGGCAGAACTGAGATGGTTTCTTGAGCCTCTTTGTATACCACCCTTCCCCCCTCCCCCAACCTCCACCCCCTGCCAGCATCGCCCTACACAGCATGGGTCCTCGGCAGGTGCTTTGGATGCTGATGATTTAGGTGAGTGTTCTGTGCCAGGCAATTTGCAGTCTTTCACCATCACTAGTAAATCTCTTGGATGTGACTGAGCTCGTTTTGATGACTCTGCTTTTGCTTTCCACAGATGAAAAATGACAAGGTTAAGCTGTCCCTTTCCATGAAAGTTGTCAACCAAGGGACTGGGAAAGACCTTGACCCCAACAACATTGTTACCGAGTAAGTTAAATAGTTTATTGGCTTAAAAAAAATCTAACCTCCAAAATGACCTCGTGGAGCCCTACTTTTTCCTGTCTTTTAAATCAGGTGGTTGACAAATATTTGTCTTTATGATCCTGCTCTGTGACTCTAGCCCAGGAACACTTAACTGTGTCTGTGACTGATTTGAGGTCCTGATAGTCTTAAAATTGTTGGGGAAGGGGGAGGGAGGGGAGGTCTAGGTGGCTCAGTGAATAGACAGCCAAGCCTGAAAATAAAAGTTCAAATCTGGCCTCGGACACATCCTTCCTAGCTGTGTGACCATAGGCAAGTCATTTAGCCCCTTGTTCAAAGATGGAAAGTAAGGGTTTTAAAATAAATGTATATTTAAAAAAATACTACCAGGAAGAGAATCGAGACCCATGTATATATATATATCAGACACTGCAGCCAAATACAGCACTTTAGTCATTCAGACTCTCTGACCTTAGTCTAGGGAGTGAAACAATATTTTTTCACCCAAATAGAAAAGAATTCTGTTATAAGGATATTGCCTTCTGTCCTTTGGGTCTTGCATTCGGGCTACTTAGGTAGTTAACTTCTTAATGTTCATTTCAGGGCTCCCCTGGACATCCTGCTGGAGCAGGGGTCCCTAACATTTTTTGGAGCTGAGACCCCTTGGGCAGTCTGATAAAGTCTGTAGACCCCTTCTCAGAATGTTTTTACGTTCATGAAATGAAACAAACAGAATTGCACAGGGAACCAATTATTTTAAAATAAAAACACCACTTTTTCCCATCCCAGGTTACAGCCACATTGAAAACTATGCTTGGACTCCAAGCAGAGAACACTTGGCCTAGAGGGTGAGAGAAGTCTCAGAACAGACTCTTAATTCAAAGTCTGCTTCCTGTGTCATTGCTACCTGATTAAGCTACAAACCTGTTCAGGGAGGCCAGGGATTCTCCAACTCAGAATACCTGGCCTCTCCCCTGCTGTTAGCCCAATGAATATAATGGCCCAAACTCACCCAGACTCTTCCCACTTGCACCAGAGCCTTACCTGGGTCTTCCCTGCATCTGGTTTGAAGATGCTCTGAAGCCACAGGGCTTTCTGGCCAGTTGTGAAGCAGTCTACTTTTTCTACTGATTTGGGGGCAGAGGACATGGATTCCAATCCCTGCTCTCTTATGTACTCCCTGTGTCATCTGAGCTTAATTATTTTCCCTCTTTGGGCCTCAGTTCCTTTGTGTATAAAATAAAGTAGTTAGACAAGATGATCTCCAGAAGGCCTTCCAGTTCTGAATCCTGGGATGCTGAATACATTGGCAACTGGAGTCATTCTCTCCTCTCCCATTAAATACCTTAGTCAAATGCCATCCCATACATAGGCAGGGCTGTTCCTGCTCCTTTGCTGAGTGGGCCTACCCATTCCTTCCTACCTCAGGGGAGCCATTTAGTTGCCCTAGTTACTGTGATAACACTTTGGCTAAATTGCTTTGTGTTTAGAGGATTTACATGGTGGTTTTCATGTGCCTCCTGATGATTTTCCTACTTCTGGGCTTTTTGGTAGTACTGGGTATTGTCAGATTACATGCAAGTTAGAGTAGAAACCCATTATAGACCAGGGCTCTGGGGATTCGATTTACTCCTCAGTTACTGGCTAACTGCATTCCCATAAATTATCTTTCCTTTCTTGAGCTATAGTGGAGGCAGTCCCATGAAGCAGTGCAGTCTACCTTGGATGCCCTTACAAGAACAAACCAGAGAAGACAAAAGGGAACCACCTCTATTTTCTGGCCTAATGACGGGAAATTGGAGTGGGCTCAGGGTTCGAGCAATGGCTTGTCTCTGGTGCATCCTGCTACAGACAGCTGCAGGCCCAGCAGCAAGTCTCTTACCAAGCCTGCTGGGGAAGCTACTTCTTAAAGGAGCTCCAACTGTTAGTTATTATGTTTCCCCTGTTAACCAGGACTTCCACTTGTGTTCCCCAAGGACACTTCTCTGCTGATTTTTATGTACTTGCTTTAGTATCTTAAGAAGTTCTGGGCCCAAGACAGATGTTCATTAGGGATTTTTATTTCTCCAGTCATGTATTGATTATTTCAACAAGCATGCCGGGAGCTTATCTAAGACCCTCTGCATGGGGATGAAAACATGTAGTTTCTGCTCTTGGAATTTATGATCTAGTGCTCTAAGAAAAGTATATTAAAGAAAAGGGGGCTTATTAGCCAGCTAAATAGCACAAGGGAGAGAGTGCCAAGCCTGGAGTGGGGATGGGAGGAACCTGGGTTCAAATCGTCCTCATATACTCTCTAGCTCTGTGACCCTGGGCAAGTCACTTAACCCCAATTGCCTCTTCTGTCTTAGAATTGATACTTAGTATTATTGCTATTCTGTCTTAGAATTGGTACTTCGTATCATTTCTCTTCTGTCTTAGAAGCCAGAAGATAGAGTTAAAAGAAAAAAAGTAACTTATAACAAACATCTTGCTAAGGCAGTCATGGAGGACAGACTATTAGTTGGATTTTGGAAGATTTGGGGATTTGAACACATAAAACAAGAAGACTACATGCCTAGTGGGAACAGTATGACAGACATGGAGGAAGGAAATCAGCTGGTCTCTTTGGAAAATGGCAAGTTGTGTGATTTGTCTAGGGAAGAGGAGATGACATATTTGCTTGATTGAATTGAGTATTATGGGGGGGGGGGGTGATTTGGCTTGTAATGTAGTCTTGGATTTGGTTTTATGGACATTTTTTGGCCCAGGATTTGCACATGGTTCTGGTGAAATTTGGGTAAGCCAGGATTTGTTTCATTCTTTGTATTCATTCTTTGTATTGTGTGTAGTAGGTGTCCCATAAATGTTTGTTGAATGACTGATTAGTTGACAAAGAGGCCTGGGGAAATGTAAAATGAGTTATCCAAATACAGACCTAGAAATTGAGATTCATCCTCAAGATCCTGTTCAGAGAGTGAACCAGCCTTTAACTTTTACTTTGAGAGAATGATTCCTTTGGGCCCATGTCAGATATCTGACGTCATTCCTATATCAGTCCATCTCCTAGGGCAAAGGACAGGAATCTGAGTGGTCTAAAACAATGCTGAGCAGAAGGGTTATGGGTACAGTTAAGATAGGCCTTGCCAGAATCTTTTTTCATTGTTCTTTAAAGCTTCAGGTTTCTTTACTAAAAAACAAAAAACAAGCAAACAACAAAAAACTTTGTTCTCCAAACACTTGACTGAGACCCACGAAAGAAGTAGTTTTCTGATTTTTACCTACATTTCTTTGAGGTGTACACTTGCTATGGTAAAAAGCATTGGATCTGAAGGTGTTCAGAGGCCTCAGTGGCTTAAAAATCCCATATGAGATCACTGCTCATAGTAAAGGAGAGGTCAGATAAGGCCACTGGTACCAATGTCATTCTGTCTCTGGGAAGTGAGAAAAGAAGCTTTTCTATCAGAAATGCATCATCTGCACCTCCCACAAGGCCTCCCTCTGACCCATTCCCTACTATCTTTTATTTTGGTATGCCATTCTGTTTGAGATGTGCTGACCTTTTAGGTCTTGGTGGATTGAGTTGTATTGCCTCCATCTTTTACTGTTTAAACCAGTAGCAAAGGGAACATAAAATCCACAAAAGCTGTTTTCACCTCAGTCTCTTGGGAGACCTGTAATAAATGTTCATCCTGCTTCATTTCAGCCAGGAAGAGAGGCGAAAGAGGACCTTCAAGGATTACACAGGACAGAAGATCACTCTTGAGGCTGTCCTGAACACAACCTGCAAGAAGTGTGGCTGCAGAGGTAGGGGAGGGCCACCGCTCTTTTCTCTTTCTTTCTCTGTCTCTCCCTTTCTTCCCCCCTCTCTGTCTCTCTGTGTTTCTCTATGTCTTTCTTCTTCTCCCTCTTCTTTTTCTTCTCTGTCTGTATCTCATATCTCTTCTCTAACTTCTGTCTCTCTCTCCTCTGTATCTGTGTGTGTGTGTATGTGTGTATGTGTGTGTGTATACACATGTATGTGTCCTCCCATTCCCCCCTTTCTCTGCCCCTGGACAGACCCCACCCTCCCTGGCCTTCACAGTCACTCCTTCCAGCCTGCCAGAGTCTTCGCTGTGTCACCTCTGAGCTTCAGTTTCCTTCTTTGTAAAAGTATAACATACTTTTCTCCTTCTTGCCCCGGGATACTGAAATAAGAGCTGGGAAACCTTCACTGCTATCATTGGTGATTGACTGGCTCCCCCTCCTGACAGGTTGCTCATGTGCTTCCCAGGATGAATAAGCCCTGGCATCCTCCAGAGTCATCTGTTGCCTTTTGAAGGTGGTGGTGGCATTAAAAACCGTTGCTGGATCAGATTGTGATAAATGATCTTATTTGTTTCCCAGAGGACTATTATTGTCCTACTTTTGAAACCAAGAGACCTTAATAGAGTTGTGCTTATAAGTCTTCTCCAGGAACCAGGAAAAAAACCCTTTATTCTTCTCTATTTTCTTAAACTCCTGAAATACCAGCCTCTGAACACAGTTTCTCTTACATCAAGAATGCCATGATTTCCATCTAACTTATTTTCTAGGTTCCATCTAGTTTTACTCATATATATTTAAGGGCTTTGTTCTCAGCCCATCTTCCTTTGTTTGCTTTATTTTTTTTAATATTCATTTTAAAATGTTTAATTCATTCTCTCTCTGCCTCCAACTCCTCCTACACCACTAAAAGGCAAGCAATAGGACCAATATATACAAAGTCATATCAAGCATATTTCCATAAAAGCATGCTGACCATCAATCCCCTGCCCCCCCTTTCAAAAAAAGGAAAGAAAAATTAGGTGAGAAAATTAGACTCCAATCAACACTCAGACTCCATCATTTCTCTCTCTGGAAGGATTAGTATTTTTCATCATGAGTCCTTTGTAATTATCTTGGGCTATTGCCTCAATCAGAGTAGGTACATCTGTCACAGTTGATTATTATACAGTATTGCTGATTCTTTGGGTTCTTCTCACAGTACATCAGTTCATGCAAGTCTATCCAGGTTTTTCTGAAACCATCCTGCTCATCAGTTCTTATATTGCAATAGTATTTCATCATAATCTATATAAATTACAACCCCAGTTGATGGCATCTCCTCAATTTCCAATTCTTTGCTACTACAAAAAGAGCTACTATAAACATTTTTGTACATAGAGGTCCTTTTCCTTTTTGTCTGATCTCTTTGGGATACAGACCTTCTAGTAGCACTGTGGGGTCAAAGTATGCACAGTTTAAAAAATCTCCTTGTTTTCCCACAGTTTCTCCAGCATTGTCATTTTCCTTTTCTGTCATATTAGACAATCTGATTGATGACTGTGAGACAGTACTTCACAGTCCATGTTGGCTTTATTAGGAGATTTTCTGCCAATTTCTAACCTTCATAGTGAATTGAATTTGCTACCTCTTCTTCCATTCTACTTCAAACATTCATCCATACTAGTTTTTTTTTTCCTTCTCCTCTCTTTGGCTTTTCGGATAACTAGTGACAAATTTATGTCCCAGCTTGAAATTACAGGTTCAAAAGTCTCTGCTTATACCATGTCAGATCTAAGAAAGGGAAACTGACCCATGAGGAGGAAGATCCTTTGGCCCCTTAGAGGAAATATGAAGATGGATTAGATTGGAGGAGATCTCATTCTTTTTTTTCTTTTAAACCTTTGCCTTCTGTCTTTTATACTAAGTATCTGTGTCAGGGCAGAAGAACAGCGGTAAGGGCTAGGCAATGGGGGTTAAGTGACTTGCCCAGGGTCACAGCTAGGAAGTATATGAGGCCAGATTTGACCCCAGGACCTCCTATCTCCAGGCCTGTCTCACTTAGCTACTGTGCTACCTAGCTTCCCCCTCATTCTGAGCCATAATAATAATGACACAGTGAGTTAGCCTCCAAGTTCAAACCCCACCTTTGATACAAAGTGTCACTGGGACCCTGGCTACCCTTACCTCTAAATGCCCCAGGTAACTCTCTTAAGAAGCCTGCCTCCACTGCTAGAGGGGACTTCTCAATGGCAGTTCCCTATAGTGATGAAATCACAGCTGTGTGTGTGTCTGTGTCTATGTGTGTCTGTGTGTGTGGTCTAATTTGAGCCTGTAACAATCTTGTGAGGAAGGTAGACCAAGTATTGTTTTCCCTGTCATGCAGATGACAAAACCCATAGTCCTAGAGATTCAAAGATGCCCAAATTCACACACCAAGCACATGTCGGAGCTTGGATCTAGGTCCTCCAGCTCCGAGTCTAATTTCTATATATCAGAGACCCTTAATTTTTTAGGGGGGGTGGATATCATGGACCCCTTTGGGAGTCTGGAAAAGCCTATGTACCCCCTTTTCAGAAGAATTTCCATTTTCTGTTTGTTTGGAGTTGCAGGGTAGGGAGATTTTATTATTAGGAAATGCTATATTTCATTTAAGAGGTTGGCAAATACAAAGACATAAACTTCTTCCCATACAGTTTCACAGACCCCCTAAAATCTGTTCCTAAACTTTGGGGATCTACTAACCCTGTTCATTACACCGTGACTGCCCCTATTGTCTCAGGTGATAAGGGTGACTTGCTCTGAATGGTTTATATGTGACTTTGGGGCTTGCCTAATGTAACTCCCAGGGGAGTGGTGGAGGGCATGCAGAAACCCTTTCATTTGGTGCACATGGCTATTCTAGGAGATATAGGACACGGTAGCTATCACCTATCAGTGTTAGCATCTATAGACTTAGGACAAGAGGCAAAATAGGCATTCAAGGTAGAATAGTGGGAAGTAGAATTGGACTCAACCATAGAGGAGACACCCTTTTGGTCCCCCAGTGATAATGCTGAGATATTCCTCTAACCTGGTGGCTTAAACATGGTCATGATCCAGCCTCTGAGGGAGCCCTCCCTGCCCAAGCTTTCTCTGCAGAGGCATCTCACAGTACCTTTCATTGCCATGAGTAAGATCCAAAAGATTGCTTTAAAAATTAATAAGCCCCAGTGCTAAAGGAGGTTGGAGATACCTCTATCCTAATGGCTTTTGTCTTTTCTAAAATCATAGCAGCTCAACCTCCCTGCCTAGTTTGCTCAAGCTTTGAGAATTACAAGAAGTGTAGGAGGAGCAGCTAGGTGGTGGTTCAGTGGATAGAGAGCCAAACCTAGTGGTAGGGGGTCCTGTATTTAAATCTGGCCTTAGACATTTCCTGGCTGGGTGACTGAGCAAGTCACTTAACCCCCAATGCCTAGCCCTTAGTACTCTTCTGCCTTGGAACCCATACTCAGTATCAATTCTAAGACAGAAGGTTAGGGTTTATAAAAAAAGAAAGAAAGCAAGTATAGGAACCCAGTCCATCAAGCAGACCAATTCTTCTGACTTTCTCTTGTGGTTCTGTCCTTCCCTAGGGCTCCCAGGAAAGGCCCATCTGACAACCAGAGGTAGGGAGGGAAGGGCCAGCTTCATTTTCTACCATTTCCATCTTTCCCATAGGTCATTTTGCCAAGGACTGTTTCATGCAACCAGGGGGAACCAAATACAGTCTAATACCTGAGGAAGAGGAAGAGGAAGAGGAAGAAGCAGCAGCAAAAGCAGAGGTCAAGGGAGAAGAGAAGTCTGTACACACAGAAAAATCTTCCCGGAAGAGAAAGAAAGTGAGTGCTGACTTCCTCCCACCATCATCTAATGACAGGCTGGTCAGGATGCATTCAAGCCCAGCAGAAGGCCTTTCCCTTATAACACAGAGAAAATAGAGCTGCAGTAAAGGGTCTTCTCATTTATATAATAGAAAAGTAGAGGTTGTCCTACTGAAGTGTATTTAAAAATAATAATAATATCGGGCAGGTAGGTGGATACTTCCTAGCTGTGTGATCCCCCAAGAAAGTCACCTAATCCCATTGCCTAGCCCTTACAGCTCTTCTGCCTTAAAAATCTATACTTAGGATCTACTCTAAGACAGAAGGTAAGGATTTAAAAAAATTTTTTTAAATAATAGTTCATTTGCTTCATAATTCACAAGCTTCATAAAAGCAATGAAAGGATCCAGAAATCAGAAGATGCAAGTTGTGGCTTTCTCTGTCATTGATGAGTTGGGTGATCAAGGACAAGTTGGGTCCTGATTTCTACTTCTATAAAATTAAGAGATTAGATTTAGATAATATCCAACTTCCCTCCCAGTTCTTTTCTCAATAGTTTCCACCCTTTTGGAAACTAACCTCCTAACAGCTGGGCATTGCCCATAGTACTTTGCTACAGCTTCATGGGCTGGCTCTGGAGACTCAAAGTAAGGACTCCCTGTAGGACAGAGGCAGGATCACCATCTCACATGGCATTAGCCACTTGTCAGTGAGGATACAGCCCCAGATGACTGCCTTCTCTAAGACTTCTGGTCCCCACTGCTGTTTCGTAGTAAGAACAGGTAAACACTTCCCTCGTTTTTTATAGTCTTTATTCCTGCCAGTAGGATGGGAGGTATAGGAGTTTTGGGAAAATGGTCTGTATCTTTGTAGGGAAGCTATTAGGAGCTTGATCATACTTATCATACATTATCATCATCTCTTAACCCATTATCACATAATTAGCAAAGTACCTTCAAATAGAAATCTCCCAGTTATATAACAGATCAATTCTCTGAACTGCTAACAGCATATGAGGAGAAGGAAGATTCAGTTTTCAGAGGTAGGTTATTGTCAACAATTCAGTTCAAGTCATCAGAAACATATCAGGTACCTTCTATTTGTCAGCTATTATGCCAGACACAAGAATAAAAAGATAAAACAAGAACCAGGCCCTACCCTCAGAGAGCATATAGTCTTCTGAGGAATGTAGCATTTCAGACATGAGTAAAGAATTGGAGGAGGAAGAGAACCCCAGGAGCCAAAAGGGATTGCCTAGGAGGTGGCACTCAAAGTGAGCCTTAAAGTCATTCAAGATTATATAGAGGCAGAGAATCCCAAGCCAGGGGACAGCCTATACAAAAGTGTAGAAATAGGAGAGAGAATGTCAGGAACAGGATCAGCAAGAAGGCCCATGGTACTGGAACACTGAGGGCAAGAAAGAGGCATGACAGCTTAGCAGGTCAGAGTCTAGAAGGGCTTTAAAAAGAGTAACAGATGGGTTTGGTTCTGTTCTAGAAGCAAAAGGGAGCCTCTGGAATTTCTTGGGCAGGGAGTGACATGGTCAGACCCAATTCTCACAACTGTGTGGAGGATGTCTTACAGAGAAGAGATCCTGGAAGCAAGGAGATCAGTTAGGAAGCTTTTCCTAGTAATTGGAATAAGAAGAGATAGGCCCTTAACTAGAGATCATAGGATCATAGATCTAGGGCTCAAAAGTACCTTAGAGAACATCTAGTCCAGCCTTCTTTTACAAGTAAGGAAATCAAAGCACAAAAATACTAGTGACTTGCTCATGGTTATACTGGTAGCAAGTAGTAGAGCTAAAATTGGTACAGAACTCCTTAGATTCCACATTCACTTTAAATTCTACCATTGCTTTTGTGGTTTGTCAATGTAATGGTAGAAATTTAGGGCTTTTGGGAGAGGTTATAATATTGTAATGGTTAAAGTGTGGCTACAGGATTTTTTTAATATTGAACAATGGCCGCCAAGGAATTTACTTATGAAATTCCTAAAATGAAACACTCAAGTCAGAATGAAGTTTATGGAGGTTTAATCACACTGGGAGTAGGGAAAAGGATAGGGAGAGAAGGAGAGAAGAGAAAAGGGAAAGGGGCTACTCAACCTCTGACCAAGGCAGAGGGAGTTTTAGGCCCAAAGGCCCAGGTGGAAAGAATCAGTCCTTAACTCACGTGACCGATCTGAAGGAAAGCTGTCTGCGGGCGTCCTCTCCCTCCAAGCTCCTAACACCAACTCCCGTCTCGCTCTCTCCACAGGAAGTGAGCGAATTCCAGAGGCTGTTCCCTACCTCACTTCCTGTGTCTCACAAATGCCAATGGTTGGCTCTAGCTTGGCTTAGGACAGCCCAGGTGGACAGTTAGTTATTTCTGATTTGTCATTGACTAGCACATGCCCGTGTAGTGTGGGTGTGCACAATTTTTGGGTGCTAGGCCAAGATGGAGACTTTTAAAATTCACAATCCCCCCTGATGATGATTGGGAGACTAGTCTCCCCAATTGATCACTAAACATAAGCATACTGCACCTCAAAAATTTCTAACTATAAGTGTATACAAAATTTTTTTTTTCACTAAGAGGAAAATTATAATAGTTGTAAATATGGGGAAACAGAGGAGAGAGAAAGACAGCAAACCAATGTTTTGCTGGGTGCATTGACAAAAACCAATTAGGGGGCAGTCCCCTTTGGCATAAGAGTGTACATTCAAAAAATGTTCAATCAACCACACCCCAAGGTTCATTCTGGATCTTCCTGTAGTGAAAAGGTTTAGATATCTTTCTGCAAACAGTTCATTCTCTGGATTCAGTTAGTTAGCAAGCTTCTTCTCTGAAGATTTATCTCGAACAAAATTTAAATCGTGGATTTGATGAGATACAATCCCCCCTGAAGAAAGTGTTGAAAAAACACTGAGTCCAGCTGAGGATTCAAGTTTCAGTTGTGGGGGTGTGTGAGTTAATTCAAAAGAAAAACAAAGCAATATGAAAATAAAATCAAAATTCAAAATCAAAAGAAGAAAAAGGGAAAAAATTAAGGGAAAAATTATATAAACCCTTTATATATGCATATTTATATTAGAGAAGAATTCAAAATCAGTATCAAAAATAAAAAAAAATCTATGTATATAAAATTTGAGAAAGCAAGAATAAAATAAAAAAAAATTTTTCTTATTTTTACAGGCCCCTGTATTAGGGTCCAGTTAAGTAATTTCTAATCCCACAAGTCTGTAGGACAGAATGTAGCATAATTTACTTCCCCATTTGCAGCCAAGGCTACAGGAAGTTGCCATACTATAGGAGAGAAAAAAGAGGACCAGATTTCTTATTTTATATCTAGGGAAGTGTTATTCCCTCGTCTGATTTTACCTTCGTTCTCAGGAATGGATGGAGCCAGGATGGTAGCCAACCTTAGGTACTTGTCTGTAGGTATTTTCACGAAGAGTGTGGATACAGGGAAGGCCTACATCTTAACGTCTGTCAAGTGTCGCAACCCCGAGTCTCACACTAGGTTCAAGTCCTTAGTATTGGCTTAGAAATGCATTAATCCTACCTGGATTGGTCTTTTGATTTTTAGACCTGTGAGCTCTTTTGGCATTATCCAGGTTATCTCTATGCTCCTTGTTTGATCTCATTCCTAGAGTCAGACACAAACATTAATCATAGTCCCACAACAATTATCAATAAATGGCAGGTTCCCATAGTCTAAAGCTGTTTGGGTGCGTATTAGTAATAATAGCAAGTATATATATTTAAACTAATATTGTAGAATAAAATTAATATTGATCATATGTACCTAAAGTACATAGAAATGAGAAAAAGGGAAAAAATAAAATAATGTAAAAATAATAATAATAATAAAATAAGGAAAAGAGAAAAAAGAAAAAAATTAAATTTAGGAATTCAATGTGTCAAAAGCAGAATAAAACAGTTCCACTTGTCAATGGGTAGTTATCTCCAATGCATGTATAGTATACAGTCAATCAGTCTCAACAGAAGATGCTCTCTTTACATGAGAACAGTGAATCCAAGAGTCCTTTTCTCCAACCTTTATAGATGTTGGAGTAGTTAACAATATTTGGAATGGTCCTTCCCAGGAAGGCTGGGTTGCTCCTGTACGCTGGAAGTTCTTTATATACACGTTGTCTCCTGGGTTCAGGTCGTGAAGTGAGAAGTCTAGTGGTCCAGCTTGTACTGCAGCTCCGGATTCATGTAGCTCACGCAGTTTGTGCTGTAATTCCTGTATATAGGAAGCAATAGTAATATCTCCCCCTAATAGCGATGTATAAGCCGGGGAGAAAGGCTTAGCCTGTATAGGCGGATGTCCAAAAAGCATCTCAAATGGTGAAATATGTAAGTCTCCTCTAGAGGCCTACTTCTAAGATAAAATAGGGCCAAAGGGAGAATTTCAGGCCATTTTAAATGGGTCTCAGTGCATAATTTTCCAATCATACTTTTAAGTTCTTTGTTCATCCTCACAACTTGGCCTGAACTCTGGGGATGATATGGAACATGGAATTTTGGAGTTATCCCCAAGCAAGAATATATCTGGTTCAGAACAGAATCAGTAAAATGACTCCCTCTATCGGAATCAATACGTGCTGGTAGGCCAAAGCGAGGAATAATTTCTTTTAAAAGCACCTTAGCAACAAAAGCTGCTGTGGCTTGGGCTGTAGGAAATGCTTCCGGCCATCTGGTCAGTTGGTCTACTATGACCAAACAAAATTTATATTGTCCAGCCTTTGGCATCGTTATAAAATCTATCTGCAGGTGCTCAAAAGGTGTGTAAGCCAGAGGACGCCCACCAAAGGCTTTGCCACGAAAGGCATGTTGGTTATATGCCTGGCAGGTAGAGCAGGCTGAACACACTTTAGAGGCTATGGTAGTTATACCAGGGGCTATCCATACTCTCTTAACAGAGTCCACGATGCCCTGGGTACCAAAGTGGCCATTATTATGAACAGATTGGCAAATTTGGTGATAGAAACTTCTAGGGAGCAGGGGTTTTCCTTCAGATGACACCCAGACTCCATTGATCTGTTTTGCTTTGAATTTCTGTTTCCATTTTTCCACTTCCTTCTCATCATAGGAAAGTGATAAATTTGAGTCATCAGTAGTTGTTAATGTTAAAAGTAATTCAGGCCCTTCTATGGCTGCTAGCTTTGCAGCAGCATCTGCTCGGTCATTTCCCCTAGAGACAGGGTCGGTGCCACCTGTATGGGCTGAGCAATGAACTACAGCTAGGGCTTCAGGCAGCTGAAGAGCAGAAAGGACTTCATTAATAATTTCAGCATTAGCTATGGATTTTCCAGCTGAGGTTAAAAATCCTCTCTGGAGCCATAGCATCCCGACTGAGTGACAAATGCCAAAAGCATATCTAGAATCCGTATAAATTGTTGCCTTTTTTCCTTTGGCAATTATACAGGCATGTTTCAGAGCTATGAGCTCTGCTCCTTGAGCGCTAATGTTAGAAGGTAATGAGGCTGACCACTCAGTGGCAAATTCTGAGACTACGGCAGCTCCACTATAGCGTATGCCATCCCTCATGAAAGAAGAACCATCAGTAAATAAGATCAGGTCTGAGTTCTTTAAGGGAGTGTCCAAGAGATCATCTCGAGGCTTTTCTGCCATGGACACTAGTGTTTCACAACTGTGTAATGGTTCTCCTGAAGTTGGTAAGTCTGGAAGCAAGGTGGCAGGATTAAGCGTTGAACAGCGTTTCAAAGTAATATTTTCATTATTTAGCAAGGTTATTTCATACCTTGTAATTCACTGATCAGAAAATGCCTGTGTTCTCTGTCTTAGCAATAATGCTTCTACCTCATGTGGACACATAATTGTCAATGGGCATCCTAATACTAGATCAACGGTTTTTGTCACTAGTAAAGCAGTAGCAGCCACTCCTCTAAGGCATGGTGGTGCTCCTGAAGCTATTGGGTCCAGCTGGGCTGAATAATAAGCAACTGGACGCTGAGAAGGCCCCAAAGTCTGAGTTAAAACGCCTGAGGCTACTCCTCTTCGCTCATGTACATACAA
This sequence comes from Monodelphis domestica, assembly GCF_027887165.1. NCBI lineage: Eukaryota > Metazoa > Chordata > Mammalia > Didelphimorphia > Didelphidae > Monodelphis > Monodelphis domestica. The sequence goes on along the minus strand of NC_077230.1, from coordinate 374,050,197 downwards.
AGTAAATGGCTTGTTGTAATTTGGGATGCCTAGAGCAGGGGCAGATAAGATAGCCTTTTTTAGCTCTGATAGAGCTGACATGTGTTCAGGCTCTAATTTGAGGGGTTCAGGGACTGCATCCCTTGTTAGTGCTATAAGAGGTTTAGTAATTTCCCCATAGCAAGGAATCCATTGTCTGCAAAACCCTGTTGCTCCCAGAATTGCTCTTAACTGTTTTTTAGTAGTAGGAGCACTCAATTTTTGAATATTCTCAATTCGCTTGGGAGAAATAGAGCGGGCACCAGCTGTCAGAATGAACCCCAAATATTCTACTTTGGGGAGACACCACTGAACTTTATCCTTTGAGATCTTATGACCTCTTTTGTGCAATTCCAAAAGAAGGTGTTTACTATCTTCCTGACATGTTTCTGCATCCACGGAGGCCAAGAGTAGGTCATCTACATATTTTATTAATTTGCTGTTTTTAAATTTTATATTATCTGTATCTTGTCCCAAAATTTGTGCAAATAAGGTCGGACTTTCTACATAACCCTGGGGCAGACGACTCCAGGAATATTGTATGCCATTCCAGGTGAAAGCAAAAATATGCCTCGAGTTCTCATGTATGGGTATAGAGAAGAAGGCTGAGCACAAGTCTACTACTGTAAAGTATGTAGCTGTGCTAGGAATAGAAGAAATAATAGTATTGATATTGGGAACTATGGAGTGTCTCTTTATAACGTGATTGTTCACAGCCCTCAAATCCTGTACGAATCTATAGAGGTGTTTTCCATCGGGTCCCCTTTTTGGTTTTTTAACGGGGAGGATGGGCGTGTTGTATTCAGATTTACAAGGGAAAATTATTCCTTGGTCAATTAAAGAATTTATTATTGGGGTAATGCCTTCCATTGCCTCCTTGGAAAGAGGATACTGAGGAATGCAAGGAGGTGGGCTGGATTTAGTTTTTATTTGCACAGGAGTAGCTGATTTAAGTAAGCCTACATCAGTAGAAGATGTGTGCCCCAGATGGCTCCCTTTCTTTAGAAGTGCCCGAGGAAACCTTAAATTTACTCCCTGTATTTCTCTCAGAGAGCCAGGAGGCAAAGGAGCCTCCCACCTTTGAAATACCTACAGATATACCAGAGTATTGTGAATTTTAAAAGTCTCCATCTTGGTCTAGCACCCAAAAATTGTGCACACCCACACTACACGGGCATGTGCTAGTCAATGACAAATCAGAAATAACTAACTGTCCACCTGGGCTGTCCTAAGCCAAGCTAGAGCCAACCATTGGCATTTGTGAGACACAGGAAGTGAGGTAGGGAACAGCCTCTGGAATTCGCTCACTTCCTGTGGAGAGAGCGAGACAGGAGTTGGTGTTAGGAGCTTGGAGGGAGAGGACGCCCGCAGACAGCTTTCCTTCAGATCGGTCACGTGAGTTAAGGACTGATTCTTTCCACCTGGGCCTTTGGGCCTAAAACTCCCTCTGCCTTGGTCAGAGGTTGAGTAGCCCCTTTCCCTTTTCTCTTCTCTCCTTCTCTCCCTATCCTTTCCCTACTCCCAGTGTGATTAAACCTCCATAAACTCCATTCTGACTTGAGTGTTTCATTTTTTAGGAATTTCATAAGTAAATTCCTTGGCGGCCATTGTTCAATATTAAAAAAATCCTGTAGCCACACTTTAACCATTACAATATTATAACCTCTCCCAAAAGCCCTAAATTTCTACCATTACATCAATCAATAAACATTTATTGAACACCTACTATGTGTGGGGACTATACTAAGCATTTGGTTTTCTTTCTCTGTTTTTGACCTGGCTGGCTTTGGAATAAGTACCATATTTGTGTCATAAGGAATTTGGTAGAACTCATTCTTTGCTTATTCTGTCAAATAGTTTGTATAATATTGGGAGTAATTGTTCTTTGAATATTTGATAGAATTCATTTGTGAATCCATCTGGGCATGGGAATTTTTTCTTACCGAGTTCTTTGATGGCTCGTTCAATTTCTTTTTCTGATATGGGGTTGTTTAGGTAGTCTATTTCTTCCTCTGTTAGTCTAGGCAATTTATATTTTTGTAAATATTCATCCATATCACCTAGATTGCCATATTTATTGCCATATAATTAGGCATAATAGTTTTTAATGATTGCCTTAATTTCCTCTTCATTAGAGGTGAGGTCTCCCTTTTCATCTTGGATACTTTCAATTTGGTTTTCTTCTTTCCTTTTTTAAATTAGATTGACCAGTACTTTGTCTATTTTATTTGTTTTTTCAAAGTACCAGCTTCTAGTCTTATTTATTAAATCAATAGTTCTTTCACTTTCAGTTTTATTAATTTCTCCTTTGATTTTTAGGATCTCTAATTTAGTCTTCCTCTGAGGATTTTTAATTTGTTCATTTTCTAGTTTTTTAATTTGCATGCCCAATTCATTGACCTCTGCCCTCTCTAATTTGTTACTATATGAACTCAAGGATATAAATTTCCCCGAGTACTCCTTTGGCTACATCCCATAGATTTTGAAAGGATGTCTCATCATTGTCATTTTCTTCAATGAAATTATTAATTGTTTCTATGATTTGTTCTTTAACTAACTGATTTTGGAGAATCATATTGTTTAATTTCCAATTAATTTTTTATTTGCCTCTTCATGTACCCTTACTAATTATTATTTTCATTGCATTGTGATCTGAGAAGGTTGCATTTATTATTTCTGCTCTTTTGCACTTGTTTGCAATGTTTTTATGCCCCAGAACATGGTCAGTCTTTGTGAATATACCATGAGCTGCTGAAAAGAAGGTATATTCCTTTTTGTCCCTATTTAGTTTTCTCCACATATCTACTAACTCTAATTTTTCTAAGATTTAATTCACTTCTCTTACCTCTTTCTTATTTATTTTTTGGTTTGATGTATCTACTTCTGATAGAGGAAGGGTCAGGTCTCCCACTAGTATAGTTTTTCTATCTATTTCATCCTTGAGCTCCACTAGTTTCTCCTTTAGAAATTTGGATGCTATGCCATTTGGTGCATACATGTTGAGTACTGATATTTCCTCATTGTCTATACTGCCTTTTATCAGGATGTAATTACTTTCCCTATCTCTTTTAACTAGATCTATTTTTACTTTGGCTTTGTCAGATATGATTGCAACTCCTTCCTTCTTTTTATCAATGGATGCCCAATAGATTTGGCACCATCCTCTTACTTTTACCCTATGCATGTCTACCTTCCTCATGTGTGTTTCTTGTAGACAGCACATGGTAGGGTTTTGGTTTCTAATCCACTCTGCTATTCGTTTGCGTTTTATGGGTGAGTTCATTCCATTCACATTCAGAGTTATGATTACCAGCTGTGTATTTTCCAGCATTTTGATTTCTATTCCTAGCCCTGCCTTTTCTTCTTTCCCTATTTCCTTCTACACCAATGTAGATTATTAATCAGTCCCCCTAATTCCCACCCTTATTTTACTTCCCTTTCTATCCCACCTCCCTTCTTATTCCCCTATTATTTTCTTTACAGTCTTTTTAAACTACCTCCCTAGCCTCTCCCTCCCTTGTACTGCTTCCCTCCCCACCAGTCTGTTTGTTACCCGTCTACTTCCCTATAGGGCACAAATCAATTCTCTTCCCCAGTGTATTTGATTGTTCTTCCCTCTTTGAGTCAATTTCAATGCACATAAGAATTGAGTATTTCCTATCTCCAACCTCTTTACCCTTCCAGTGTTTTGATGTTCTCCCCCGCTCCCACCACATGCTTCTTTGTGACATAAATTTACCCCATTTTGTTTCTTTTCCCATTTCTTTTAGTATTAACCTCTTTTTTTAGCTCTAGTTGTGTGTGTGTGTATATATATATATATTTATATATATATATATGTATGTATTTATGGATACATATATCTATATACACATTTATGTCTTGGCATTTCATCCTATACAGTTTGTCCCTGTTCCCTCTAAGTGTAATTCTTCTAGCTGCCCAGGTGATAATAACAATTTTTAAGAGTTACCAATGACCTCTTTTCTTATAGGGATACATATCATTTTAACTTATTGGGTCTTTTAAAGAAAAAAGGTTTTTTGTTTTGTTTTTCTTTTTTCCCTCTTTCTTAATTACCTTTTGATGATTCTCTTGAGTTCTGTGCTTGGGCATCGAATTTTCTGTTCAGGTCTGGCCTTTTCTTTACAAATGCTTGGAATTCTTCTATTTTGTTAAATGACCATACTTTCCCCTGTAAAAATATAGTCAATTTTGCTGGGTAGTTGATTATTGATTGTAGTCCTAGTTCCCTTGCTTTCCAGAATATCATATTCCATGCCTTTCGGTCTTTCAGTGTAGATGCAGCCAGATCCTGTGCTATCCTCACTGTGGTTCCATGGTATCTGAATGACGTTCTTCTTAGCAGCTTGTAATATTTTTTCTTGGTCCAATAGTTCTTGAATTTGGCTATAACATTCCTGGGTGATGTCAGTTGGGGATTAAGTACAGGAGGTGATCTGTGGATTCTTTTAATTTCCACTTTTCCCTCTTGTTCTAGAATATTGGGGCAGTTTTCTTGGATAATTTCCTATAGGATGATGTCCAGGCTTTTTCTTTTGTCATGGTCTTCCAGTAGACCAATGATTCTTAAGTTGTCTCTCCTGAAATGATTTTCTAAATCTTCTGTATTGTGAATGAGGTGCTTCATATTTTCCTCAATTTTTTCATTCTTTTGGTTTTGTTTTATAGTGTCCTACTGCCTTGTGAAATAACTTGCTTCTAATTGTTGTATTCTGGTTTTTAAAGACTAGATTTCATCCCTGGCTTTTTGGTCATCTTTCTTCTGGTCTTATCTTCTTTGGAGATCATCTTTCATCTTCTTTGCCTCATCTTTCATTTTCTTTGCCTCATCTTTCATCTCCTTTGCCTCATCTTTCATCTTCTTTGCCTCATCTTTCATCTCTTTTGCCTCATTTTCAAGCTGATTAATTTTGGCTTTCAAGACACTTTTCTTGTTGTTAAGTTTGATTTTCAGTCCCCTAGGAGTATTTAATTTGTAATTGGTAAGGAAGGGTTTTCAGAGGTCTGAACTTTCGCTGCCTCTACCCCACCATCTTGATTCCACCTCTCTATACTAAGCATTTGGGATATAAGAAGTAGCAAAAGATAGTACCTACCCTCAAGGAACTCACAATCTGATGAGGAGGATAACCTAGAAACAACTATGTACAAACAAGCTAAATATGGATAAATGGGAAATTATCAATAGAGGGAAAACACTAGCATTAAAAGGGATTGAGCAGTGCCTCCTGTAGAAAATAAGATTTTAATTAGGTATTTAAGGAAGCCAGGAAAGCTTTTGTGTTAGTGCAGAGAAAGGGGCACCAAAGTAAGAAATTGTGGAGATAGAATCCATAGGACTCAGCCACTGCTTGAAAATTGAGAATGAGGAACAGGGTAAAGCCAAGGAAAATTCTGAGGTTGGAGTCATGCATTTGGTTAACTGGACTGATAGTGATGCCCTGAACAAAAATAGAGAAATTGGAAGAAGGGGTGGTTTTAAGAGAAAGACGTTAGTGAATTCCATTTTGGATATTTTGAGTGTGGGCTGCCTGTGAGACTTCCTTGTGGGGATGTGCAGTAGGCAGTCAGTGATGCAAGACTGGAGTTCCAGAGAGATATTAAGGCTGGCATATAGATTTGGGATTCATCTGTCAAGAGATAATAATTGAACTCAAGGGAGCTGATTATATTGCTAAGAATGAATGGGGAGAGAGAAGGGAAGAGGATATAGGACAAAGCCCACTCCGAGGGACACCTCTCAGCAGGAGGTTAGTCATGAAGCTGTGAACAGATGGGGAGGAGGAGGAACAGAGAAAAAAGGTGCCACAATATCAAGTATTCCACTTGGGTAAGAAGATAAGATCCTCTAGGGGGCAATTGTGAAATAAGTGTGAAAAGAGTCTGGAACCAGACTGTGATAAACTTTTACAACCAAACAGAATAGGTAGTTCTTAAAAAAAAAAAAATTTGTTTTTAAACCCTTACCTTCCGTCTTAGAGTCAATACTGTGTATTGGCTCCAGGGCAGAAGAGTGGTAACGGCTAGGCAATGGGGGTCAAGTGACTTGCCCAGGGTCACACAGCTGGGAAGTATCTGAGGCCAGATTTGAAACTAGGACCTCCCATCTCTAGGCCTGGCTCTCAATCCACTGAGCTACCCAGCTGTCCCCTTAAAAATTTTTTTTAATTAATTTATTTATTACAAATTACATGTAATAACAAATTTCCACATAAGTTTTCCAAAGTTATATGATCCAAATTGTCTCCCTCACTTCTTCCCTCCCTGCTCTGGAGCTGGCAAGCAATTCAGTCTAGCTTATATATGTATTATCATGCAAAACATTTCCATATTATTCATTTTTGTAATTGAATAATAATAATAATCAAACCCCCAAAACATATGCCCAAATAAACACGTGATAAATCTTATGTTTTCATCAGCATTCCTACTCCAACAGTTCTTTCCCTGATGGTAGATAGCAGAATAGGTAGTTAGTTTTTTATCCTAGAGCCAGTAGTGAGCCACTGAACCTTTGTGAACAGGAATGTGATAGGAACAGACTTGTAACAGTTAAGAGATCACTGGTCAACAACTTTAAATCTTAGAGGAGCAGCTATATGGCCCAGTAGATTGAGAGTCAGACGTAGAAATGGGAGGTCCTGCATTTGCATGTGGTCTCAGACACTTTCTGGCTATGTGACATTGTGTAAGTCATTTAACCGCAATTGCCTAGCCCTTTCTGCTCCTTTGCCTTGGAACCAATTCTCAGTATTGAGTCTAAAACAGAAGGAAAGGGTTATTTAAAAAAAAAAAGTCTTAGGCAGGGGCAGCTAGATGGCACAGTAGATAGAGGGCCAGAACTGGAGTCAGGAGAACCCAGTCCAAATGTGACCTGTTACTTCCTAGCTATGTTGCTCTGGTCAAGTCATTTAACCCCATTTGCCTACCCCTTGCCCTTTGCCCTTTTGACTTTGAATTGTTACTAGGACAGAAAGTAAGGGTAAAAAACAAAAACAAAAAAAACATCCTAGAAACTAAGGGCAACAGTGGAACTGACCACAGTTCCTGAAGACTCATGATAAAATATAATTACTATCAGTAGATAGGGAGGTTCAGATTAAGCATTTGGGGGGGGGCATAACTAAAAGGGAAATTTGTTCTAATTTCCTATATGTATTTGTAATGGCTTTTGTTTTTCTTATTTTCTCAGTGGGGAAAAGGGAGCTCAAAGATGACCATCACAAGGATCTAGATAGGGTGATATAAACTAATGGAGCAAGTCTCAAAGGAGAAGAGGTAGTTTAGTGAAGAAGCACTGGAGAAGGTGGCTAGGATCAGGGTAGCCAGGGTTCTGGGACTGAAGTATGGCATAGAACAGTCAGTCAAACAACCAACCCTTTATTAAATGCCTTCTTTGAGCTGGGGGCTGGGGAGACACACATAAAAGGGAGATATACAGTCCCTTCTCTCATGGAGCTTACATTCTCTTTGGGTGGGAGAGAATCACAAGGTAGTCATAGAGAAGTAAATAGAGGTTATTTACAAAAGAAATATCTGGTGATGGAGGAATGGGATACAGGGGGTTGCTGGGTGTTCTGAAGCCTGGAAGGATCAGAGAAAGCCTCTTGAAGGAGATGGCCCTTGAATTGAACTTTGAAGGGAGCAATGGTTCCAAAAGGCACAGGTGAAATGGGAGAACACTCCAGGGATGGGAAACAGCCCAGGTAATGATACACAGGCAGGAGATGGAATGTCTGTATGGGGAACAAGAAGTCAGTCAATTTGGAAATAAGGGAATGATGTGTAATCAGCCTTGAAAGGTAGATTACAAGGGGGTAGCTAGGTGGCTCAGTGGATTGAGAGCCAAGCCCAAAGACAGGAAGTCCTGGGTTCAAATGTGACCTCAGACACTTCCTAGCTGTGTGATTGAGCATGGCCCTTACTGCCCTTCTGCCTTGGAACCAATCCATAGTATTGATTCTAAGATGGAAAGGAAGGGGTTTTTTGTTTTTTTGTTTTTCTTTTTTTAAGAGTCAATTTCCTAGAAATGGTGGTTGAATTTATGTGAGTGATAGGATATTTTTTTTTTTTAAACCCTTACCTTCCATCGTGGAATCACTACTGTGTAATGGCTCCAAAGCAGAAAAACAGTAAGGACTGGGCAATGGAGGTTAAGTGACTTACCCAGGGTCACATAACTAGGAAGTGTCAGGCTAGATTTGAAGCCAGAACCTCCCATCTCTAGGCATAGCTCTCAATTCACTGAGCCACCCAGCTGCCCCAGAGTGATAAGATCTTGAAGCGGCAGTGTTAAGAGAAGGGAAGACCCACAATTTAGGGACTGTTGGTGGGGGTTTGTGAAGTCTGTTCTTCCCAAGTCAAGCTTAGTTTCAAAGTCACTCCAGAAACTTCTTCATTTGAGTAAAGTGGCAGCAGTGAGGAGGGAAAAAAAGTACACCATTGTTTAGGGGATGAATCAGAGATGACAGACAGACAAAGGAAGCCAAGAAGAATGAATCTGACAGGTAGAAAGAGAATTCTGATAGCTGTGTCATAAAGATCCAAGGAGAAAAGAGTGTCCAGGAGGGAATGAATGGTCAACACAGTCAGAAGTTCAGAGAGGTCAAGAAAGGTAAGTACTGAGAGAAGCCATTTAGCAGTAGAAAAATTATTGATGACCCTGGTGAAGACAATTCTAGTTGGGTGATGGAGCCAGAATGCAATGGTGGAGAAATGAGAATATGGAAGGCTGACTATGAAAAGGTGAGATTTAAGGCAGCTTGTTAGTCCCCAAAGGTTTTAATTTTATTTATTTTTATTTAGAGTATTTTCCATGGTTAAATGATTAATACCTTCCCTCCCCATCCCTCCTGGAGCTGACAAGCAATTCCACTGGGTTATACATGTAACATTGTTCAAATACTATTTTCATATTATTCATATTTACAGTAATCTTTTAACATCAAAATCTTAATCATATCCTATCAAACCATGTGATCAATCATGTTTTTCTTCTGCTTTTTTTTTCATTTTTTCCCAAAAAGTTTTTTTTTTTTAATTAAACCCTTACCTTCCATCTTGGAATCAATACTGTGTATTGGTTCCAGGGCAGAAGAGTGGTAAGGGCTAGGCAATGGGGGTCAAGTGACTTGCCCAGGGTCACACAGCTGGGAAGTATCTGAGTCCAGATTTGAACCTAGGACCTCCGGTCTCTAGACCTGGCTCCCAATCCACTGAGCTACCCAGCTGCCCCCTCCCCAAAGGTTTTAAAGAAGGGAGAGATCTAGAAATGTTGGCAGGTAGTGGGAAAATAGCCAGTGGGTAAAGAGAGGCTGGACATTAGGGAGAATTTTATAGAGGTAATTTGGTGTGGAATTAAGAAGGAAAGTGAGTGCCAGATGAATGACCTTCATTCTTTAAATATGAAGCAAGTACAGTCCTCTGCTGGGAGAGAGGATGAGGTGCTCTAGGGGACTTTAATAGAGAATCGATCAGGAGAGAGTTAAAGAATAAGGTAGCTAGGTGACTGGACCAGAATTTAGAAGGATGTCAGTTCAGATCTGGCCTGAGCCGTGTAATCTTGGGCAAATCACTGTACCTCTCTGAAACTCAGTCATTTCCCCACTAAGCACATGAACACAGGGATAGAATAGCACCAAGGACTCCCTAACAGATGGTTGTTGAATTGACTTATCATTGGGGAAATATTGGAAGTTTTTTGTGAGGATAACATGATCAGAGAGGTGTATGGGAAACAGGAAGAAGAGACTGAAGGGCCAATCAAGGGGACGAGGACCTGAGCCAGGGTGGTGGCAGTGGGAATGAAGGTCAGGGGAGTAGAATGGAAGGCCAAGATTTAAAGGAAGGAGTCAGATAACTTGAAGAAAAGTTAGAGTGAAGGATGAAAAAAAAATTTTAAGAGTATGATTAAAAAGCAAAAAGGCTCCCATTTTCAAGGACTTGGAGGCATTCTCTGCAAACTGGAACCATCAGAGTATTGCCCTTTCAGATAGACAGGGGCAGAATATTTATTAAGCACTTACTGTATTCCAGGCCCTGTCCTAGGTGCTAGGAATTCAAGGCTAAAACAGAAAGTTTCTAGTTTCCTGGTGACCTACTAGAGGAGCTGGACATCTTGGTGAGAGAAGGAAAGTCAGATAAACAGGCCACCTATAGTCAGCTTTGGAAGTAGTGTGAGGCTTTGGAAAAGAAAAAGGAAGGAAATATTTATGAAACATTATTTGCAAAGCACCATGCTAAGCCCTGGGGATACATATAGGCATGAGACAGTTCCTGCTTTTAGAAAGCTCACATTCTAGTAGGGAAGAGACAGCACATTGAGGAGGGCTCAGCAACAAGCCAGACAGTAAAGCCTGATGGTCCAGAGGTCCAAAAAGCTTTTCTACATGTGGGCTTATTTTTGTGTTTTCTCTTTCTCTTTATTTGCCTCCCTGTGGAGAGCTAGACTTTTTTTTTTTTATGTATTTCTTGATTTGCAAGAGAAACTTTTTAGAAAATAAAGTGATGTGAACTTTTGGGGGTCTCATTTAAATGAGATTGAATGCAGAGTTCAAAGTTCTGTAATTGAAACTTAAACTTCTCATTATAAAAAATAAAGGGCCAGGTCTAGAGCAAGACTGTGATCCTTTCCCTTTGTCCATTAGGAAGTGGGCACCTCATCATTGAAGAGGAAGGCTAAGCATGCCTTCCCTGTGGGCGTCCCCTTTTAGACAGGTTGCCAGTGCCATACCAGCCCTGTTGCTGGCCACAAAGCTGCTAACTTCCTATGGCCAAGGCTGCCATGGAGCAGTTGTTGTACCTCAGGATCAGCTCCACCCTGTGAACAGCTGTGTCTACAGCTGTTCCTCTCCTTCAGCACAACAGGCCCTTCTCATAGTTTCTATCTTCAGAAATATGTTCAAGGCTCTTCTAAAGATTGCAGAAGAGGAAAACTGCCCTGGATCTGGTTTTTCAGGATAGGTGCTCCTCCCAGCAGAGCAGGGGGCAGCCCTTACACCCTTTCCTGGATGAACCTTCTCCATGCCTATCTTTCCAGAAATAGACTAGAAAGCATACACCTAACCCCTAGTGGCCTTCTTCTGGTGAACACCCACACAGTGCTCAGGCCATGCATCTGATATTCCTTACTCTGTCTAACCATATCACCAGCTGGGCCTGTCTTTGTTCAGGCCACATAATGTCTTTAACGATGTCATATCTGGTATACGTGCAGATCATCACTGTTAATATGCTGTAACCAACCCACACTTGCCTAGATCTTTCTGTTTCCCTATAAGAAACATAAGGATTAAAGGACATTGATGCCTGCTTTTGAGGAATTCACAGTGTAAAAGGCACAGGCTTGCCAAGTCAAATAAAATTAGATAAATATAAGTATCAGACAGCAACCTCTACAATTAATGATGTTCTTGGCACATACTAAGCACTTAATGCTTTGTCATTCATTCATGATTAAGAAAAGGTCTTCTGGTAGTGGAAAGTGCACAGAAATTAGTCAGATGATCCAAGTTCCAGCTCCACCACTTACTAAGGTCAGCTTTAGGTAAACCAAGGTCACTTAACCTCTCCAAGACTTGTTCATTAATTCAGCATTTCCAGAAATTAAAAAATTCAATTCAGCAACTATTTCTGTATCATCCACTAAGTGTCAGGAACTATGGCTACAAAGATAAAATGATCTACCTGCCTGCCCTCAAGGAGCTTACATTCTTGCAAGTGGGAAATGAGGCAGTCTATATACAAATAAATACAAAAGGTTATTTTGGTGGAAACAGTATAGTTGGGAACAAGAAAGGCCTCTTGTAGGAAGTGTAAGCTAGTGGTAAAGTGGAGAGAGGGCTGGGTCTGTAGTCAAGAAGATCTGAGTTCAAATCCAGCCTGTGACTTTTACTTAGCTGGATGTGTTCCTAGGCAAGTCAGTTAGCCCCTGTCTTTCTTCAACTGTAAAATGAAGTTAACAATAACATCTACTTCCCAGGCTACTGTGAGGATCAAATGAGATAATATTTATAAAGTAATTGGTAAACCTTAAAAGGCTAAAGTAATGCTTTCTGTTTTGTTTTATTTTTTCACCCTTACCTTCTATCTTAGAATTAATATTATGCATCAGTTCCAAGGCAGAAAAGTGGAAAGGGCTAGGCAATGGCAATTAAGTGACTTGCCCAGGGTAAGTGCCTAGGAAGTACCCAAGGTCAAATCTGAACCCAAACCCTCCCATTTCCCTATCTGCTCAGCCACCTGGCTACCATGATGATGATGGTGATGGTGGTTGTGTTGGTGATGGTGGTTGTGTTGTGTGATATTTGAGCTGTACCTTGGATAGAGTAAGGAATTCTGAGAGAGAGTGGTGAGGAAAGAGTTCATTCTAGAGAGGAACAGAAGCATGGATGCTAAGAGGACAGTAGGAAGTAGGATAGGACACAATGGGAGTGAGAGACACTAATGTGGAATCAATCTGAAACTGCCTGAACTAGGTTGTGATGAACTTTTATCTTGGAGGCAAGAGGAAGGCATTTGAAACTTCCTAAGGAAAGAAAGGAAATGGCTAAATGTGTCCTTTCACATCAAGTTGGCAGCTTTGGGGAAAATAGGTTGAAGAGAAGAGAGGCTGGATATAGGGAGTCTAGATAAGAGGCAGTTAGGACCTGACCTTACATAGAGGTTGTGTGAGTAGAAAGAAGAAAGTGGACATGAGAGGTGTCAGTTCTACCCTCACAGCAAGTTTTGACAACTGATTGGCTATTGGGGGTGAGAAAAGGATGAAGAATTGCCTGAGATTTTGAATGGGACTGGTTGGAAGGATGATCATATTCTTGGAAGAAATAAGGAAGTTAGGAATAGGATTGAGTTTTAGGGGGAAGACACCATGTTTGATTTTCAATATGTTGAATTTGAAAAGAATGAAAGAAAAAGAACTGGGTCAACATGGTGGCTCAGTGGATAGAGAGCCAGGCCTGGTGTCAGGATGAACTGGGTTCAAATTTGACCTCAGCTGGGCAAGTGACTTGACCACCATTGCCTGGCCCTTACTATTCTTTGGCCTTGGAACTAACACTTGGTAGTGATAGAAAGGGAGGGAGGGAGAAAGGAAGGAAGGAGGGAAGGAAGGAAGGAAGGAAGGAAGGAAGGAAGGAAGGAAGGAAGGAAGGAAGGAAGGAAGGGAGGAGGGAAGGAAGGAAGGAGGAAGGAAGGAAGGAAGGAAGGAAGGAAGGAAGGAAGGAAGGAAGGAAGGAAGGAAGGAAGGAAATAAGGAAATCACATCACTAAGTTCTGGAGATTCAAAGTGAAAAACAGAGGCTACCTGCTCTTGAGAGAACTAATAAAATTCCAATGAAACGTCCAAGTGGGCATGTCTTATAGGCACTGGAGCTCAGTAGAAAGGTGAAATCTGGATGGATTACTCTTGGATCTTCATGGAAATGATCATTGCCCTTTGAGAAATGGTTGGAGTGGCCTTGTTGAATTCACAGCCATCCTTTAAAGCCTAAATCAAATTCTGTCTTTTCCAGGAAACCTTAAGTGGTACCACCCCTCCCCCTCATTATCTCATTTAAATTTTGTGCCCTCCCCCCCATTCTTTGCAGAGCTTTGTGTACAGTAGGCACTTAACATATGTTAATTGAATTCATTCATAGTAGGGCATGGAATGCAGAGAAGTTGGTGCCAAGTGGTATCCATCAGTGAGAGAGGCCTGATTTGGTATCTGAAGCAGCTGAAAGTTTCTACATGGAGAGCTCTAAAAAGAGCCAGAAGGAGACCAACAGGGTTTTTAAAGAAAATTATTCTTCTTATTATAGAAATAGTACTTTCTATTATTATGGAAATATTACTGAGGTAGGTGGCTCAGTAGATTGAGATCCAGGCCTGGAGATGAGAGGTCCTTGTTTCAAATCTGGCCTCAGTCACTTCACTTCCCAGCTGTAGGACCCTGGGCAAGTTACTTAATCCCAATTGCCTAGCCTTTACCATTATTTGGCCTTGGAACCCAATACACAGTATTAATTCTTTTTTTAATTAATTAAAAATTTTTTAAATTAACCCTTACCTTCCATCTTGGAGTCAATATTGTGTATTGGCTCCAAGGCAGAAGAGTGGTAAGGGCTAGGCAATGGGGGTCAAGTGACTTGCCCAGGGTCACACAGCTGGGAAGTGTCTGAGGCCAGATTTGAACCTAGGACCTCCCATCTCTAGGCCTGACTCTCAATCCACTGAGCCACCCAGCTGCCCCCCACAGTATTAATTCTAAGATGGAAGATAAGAGGGTTTTTTGTTTGTTTGTTTGTTTTTTAAGAAAAGGAAGAATACCTTGTCCAAAGTAGTTGCAGAAACTACTAAACCTTTGATCAAGGTGGCCTCACTCGGTATTTAGGTCCAGGTTTAGTTTACATTTTGTTGAGGTGAATACCAGGACTAGGAAAGGCCATAGGATTCAACAAAGAATCAGAACATTGACAGAAAAAGGGTACAAGCACTGGTGGTGTTCTAGGCATTGGGGGCAGGTGATTGAGATGGCGTAACAGATTGTGTCTTTGAAACTCAAGTTGTTTGGGATTTCTCCCACAGACTTGTAAGATATATTGGGCATTGACTAGCCCATTTTAGTCCTTGAGTAAATGTGGTTTGGAGAAGGCTTGTGCCTCAGAAGAATGACCCCCCCCCAAAAAAAAAAAAACTAGCTGAGAGCATCTTCCAGAGTGCCCTCCAATCTCTTGTTCTGGTAGGACTCCCCTGGAGTCCTTTCTAGGCCCAGAAGCCAGCTGCATAGGGTGCATCAGACCCTCATTCAAAAATCCTCCCATTTTTGTTGGCTGCTTAATTTCCATCCTCAGATGAACAGCCACCCATATATGTCCGCATAGACCCGTCTGCAACTTAGAATGAGTAAAAGTCACACCACCTCCAGTCAGTAATTTATGACCTTCGCTTGCTTGAGAGGTATCTCATATATAAGATGCTATGGGAGGCACCAAGAACATAAATAGCAAAGGAAATAGCCCCCAGCTTCAAGGCTCTCCTTTATCCTCATATCAACTTTAGAAGATCATGACTTGAGTGTTGGGGATAGGGGCTATGATTCTCTATTTTACAGGTGGGGGAACTGAGGCACAAAACAGTGAAGAAATTATCCCAGTGTTCTAGGATAGATTACAAGGGAGTTTTAGAACCTTTTGCCTAAAGGGTCATCACAGGTTAATACTAGCGTTAGAAGCAATACCTTATCTGTTATGCCAGAGGATACCTAGACCAAACTGTGGAGAGAATAGAAAATAGTGTGGTGCCCCACAATGGCCCTTTGTCCCTGGGCAGCCTGAAACTCAGCCAGAGAAAAGCAATGTAAAATACAGGTCAGTAAACATTGGCAGGCAATAAAGGAGGCAGTTGGGCAGCTACGTGGCACCATGGATAGAGTGCTGGGCATGGAGTCAGGAAGACTCATCTTCCTCAGTTCAAATCTGACCTCAGACACTTACTAGTTATATGACCCCAGGCAAGTCACTTGGTCCTTTTTGTCTCGATTTCCTCATCTGTAAAATGAGTTGGAGAAGGAAATGACAAACCTCTCCAGAATTTCTGCTAAGAAATCATCAACTGAGGTCTTGAAGAGTTGGATGTGGTTGAACAACTAAACAAAGGGAGGCAGTGGGGCATGGTGGAATGAAGGTCTGGGTTCAAATCTTACCTCTGCCTCATATCAGTATGACCTTGGACCAATCACTTAACCTCTCTGAGCCTCAGTTCTTCATTTGTAAAATTAGGGGTTGGACCAGAAAGCCTCTGACATCCCCTTCAAAACTAGATCTAAAGTCCTGAAATATAGTACAAAGAGCACTGGATTTGGGGTCAAAGGACATTGAAGCCAACCTTTTCTAAATCTGCTTCTTATCAAAAGTGAATTTTCCTCATAATCTGATTTGACATCCACCTTCCAGAAATTTGGGCTCAGGATTGAGGAAGATAAGGGATCTACCTAGGTGTGGCATAACTCATCCTCCCAGTGGGGAGAGAAGTATGTATGAGTAAAGGAAAACTGATGGAAGCATATTATCTATGCCATTTATTTGGCACTTATCTTCTGTCTTGTATGTTAATCTCTCTGACTGGATTATAAACTTCTTTGTCCCCTCCTTGAATCTCACTAAATCATTGTTTAATGGGTCTGTCCTTGAAATTCCCCTGGTGGGGAGCTGTTATCTTACACATAGGCAGACCCTCTGTGGAAGCCAACCCAACTCTGTTTTCATCTTTATTCAGATATTTAGCCAACATCTTTCTAGGCTTAAGGCAGCTGAGGTCCCTATTGGCACCCAGAATCCAAGGTTCCCTGATAAGTCAAGTACAAGTATTTTCATGCTGCTGCTGCCTTTCTCAGGAACTATAAAGGAATAAGGAGCAGGGGTCAGCCAAAAGGTCAGACTTGAGGCTCTCCAGGCCTCCCCCTCTCCTGACCTTCTGCTTTTCCTGGAACGCCTTAGTGCAAACATTTGGCCAATGGCTTTATATCCTTCTTCTGCCCTTCTTCCTCCTTCCTCCTTCCCTCACAATCCAGGAAATATTCTTAACTCCTTACCTTCTACTGCATTCCTTATTGAGATATTATGGTTGACTAGCCAGGCAATAAACTCCCCCTTTAGTTTCCCTTTTAAAATTGTGATGGTTTTTTCCAGCCTCCTATAAGCTAGTGTATTTGAAGTCGCTGCTCTTTGTTCTCCAAAATCTCAGCCAAACTGTGTGAAAACACCTCCTCCTAGTGGAGGGCTGCCTTGTCTTTGTTCAATCCTGCCTCTGTTGAAGAACTGGAGCCCAGAGAGAAGGCATGCCCTACATGGCCATCTTCACTTGTTTTAAGGCCACCAAAATTGTTCCCAGTTCCCAAGCATTTTGTCTCTTCCCTATGGCAACCTCTACTCTATGGAGGATGTCTCCCTAGTTGCCAAGTCAGCCTTTTCCCATCCATCCCAGTGGATGCCATCAAACTCCATGCTTTAGTTTGCTTTTTTGTTCTGGAGGACCCGCTGAGAGCCCTGGAAACTCAGAGACCTCCTTCTCTGATGTATTTCCAGTGTTCATAGAACAAGTACAAGTGTCCAAGGTGGCTGTTCTCACTTTTGTAGCACCTCAGATGAGGCTGCTGGGGGCCCAAGTGCCACTCCTCCTTTTTTCTCCCCAGCCCCATAAAGACTCATTCATTATACAATAAACACTTTCATTTAGCCCCCTTCCCAGGCTTTGATCCATATGATTTCGTGCCCTCCCTCCTATCCACAGCAGCCCAGCTTTCCTCAGTAATAAGATGCCAGTGAGAGAAGAGATTAGGCAGTACCTTCCTAGGTACAAGGGAGCTACTTTAGTCTGAGGCCCCTTTCCCATTCAGGATTCTGAGGGTTTGGGAATAGACTGACTCATAGCTCCTATTTAAATACACAGCTGCCTTATAATGACAAAAAAGAAGGGAAAAAGGATTTTAGCAAAAGCAACGAATGCATGAACCTCATCTCACAGTTTATATGGTTTTCCACAACCAGAAAAGGGAGGGAGAAAGAGAGGAGAAGGGGGGAATGGTAAGAGCACACGGGTAAATAAGGGTTGATGATGATAAAATAAAAATTAAATTAAACAATTTTATTTTTTAATTATTAAATTTTAAAAATTTTAACCTAAAAAAGGCTAATGGTCTTTAAAAAAAAACCCTTACTTTTTTGTCTTAGAATTGATACTAAATATCAATTCCAAGAATAGTATGGGCTGGGCATTTGGGATTAAGTAATTTGGCCAGGGTCACACAGCTGGATGTTGCTGAGGTCAAATTTGAACCCAGGACCTTTTATCTCTAGGCCTGACTCTATACACTGAGCTACCTAGTTGCCCTGGTCTAAAAAGCAGCCTCAAGCATCCTGAGACCTAGAAGTATCCAGATCATGGCCAGAGCAGAACATTTGTTCTACTCTCAACAGGTTTCAAAAATGGTGCTATCTTTCTTCTCTTCCTCCTCTTCTTCCTCCTCCTCCTTCTCCTCCTCCTCCTTCTCCTCCTCCTCTTCTTCCTCCTCCTCCTTCTCCTCTTCCTCCTCCTTCAGCCTCTTTTATCCCATAATAAACCTGTTCACACCACAACCAGCTGAATTTTCTGGCATTAAATTGTGCACTTCTAAGAAGTCGTATCCTCTCTCACCCTGAGTGGCACATCCCAGAGAGCTGCATACCTGGCCTCCCCAAACTCTTGACTTTGGCGTGTATGATACAGTAGAAAGCACTCTGGTCGCCCAATGAAAAAACCTGAATCCAGGTGCCATTTTCAGGCTGTTGATTTTACCTCTCTGAGCATCAGTCTGTAAATTGGGGCTAAAACCTGCCCCCCAGCCTCCTAGGAATGTCATCAAGATGAATGACCTGTAAAATACTCTATAAACTACCAATCACACGCATGGAAACTTGTTCTTTACGCAAGTGATTTTGAAAGACAGAACCAATCCCTGCAGGGAATTTTATTCTCTGTTTTCTTGTCCATCCTCTCACCAGGAAAAGAAAAAGAAAAAGAAACTCAAGAGCAAGAAGGAGCCTTCCTCCAGCAGCTCCGACTCAGACAGCAGTGAGGGTCAGACGGCCAGCAAGAAGGCCAGACACCTGGCAAGGGAAAGCAAGAGGAAGATGAAAAAGCACAGGAAAAAGCACCAGGCGTAAAAAAGGGTGAACTTCCTTCCCTCCCACCAGATCCTCCTGCAACAGTGCCCTGACTCCAGACTCTGGCATGTATGCCTGGCCCACCCCTGTCCCCACGGGCCATCCCCTCTCCCAGCCACATTCTCCATAGAGCCCCATCTCAGTTATTGGCTTGCTGCCTCCAGGCAACCCCTGCAAGGGCTCTTCCCCACCCAGCAGGCCTTGTTAACCCCTGGAGCTAACACTTTTTTGTCCAGTGGTGGGTCTGGTTCCTCTGGCCCAGCCTCAGGGTTTGAGGCTGGCTGTAGACCCCTGACCATGGACACTGCTACAGGAAGAGAGGTGCTTTTTTTCCCTAACGTTTTTTATTTTTTCAGTTACATGTAGAAGGTTTTAAGAGGCCTGCTTTTCAATCAAGGCAGGAGTGCAGATGGCCACTATCAGCCCTGGCCAGTCCAGAGCCAGGCTTCTTCCCCGGCCTGGGGCCAGGCAGCCCCTTCCCGTTCCCATCACATTCAGCAACAGGAGAAGGACAGACAGCACCGGCTTGATCAGATTCTGGGAAGAGATTGTTTGCAAGGAGTCAGCTTGTGGTCTCATCCCCTTAGGTCATTAAATCTGAGAAATGATGCTGTCACACATAGGGCTATTGTTCAGCGCCAGCACTGATGATCGGGCAGGTGGCTGAGCACCAAGGTTACTTCATTTCCTCCCTCAGCTGCCACCACTAACTAGGACCTTTGGCTTGGTGCTTTAACACTTAATGGCCTGGGGATGTCCACACTAAGTCAGGTACCAACGTGGAGAGCCTCTGGCCTGCCTAAGGAAGAATGATCCTGCCTAGACAGATCACAGCTCTTGTGCCTCTCAGCAGTTAGACCAGGCCTGCGCCCCCCAAAAGAAAAAAAAAAGCCCTAAAAACAATTTCTAAGGATGGAGAGTTTTCTAAAAACCTTATTATCATCTTCAGGGTGACTCAGAGTCTGCCTTGCTAGATGCTAGTCCTTCCCTGTGTTTTTATGGAGGCGTCCATGTTGCCAGGAGCTTGAGCAGGTCCCCGTCCCACTGCCAGCCTTTGTGGGTCTCCCCAAACCTCTTAGTATAACAAATTTCCCTTCTAATTAGCAAACAGCTCCCAATCTCTGGAGGTGTGTGGCAGAGACACAGAGGGAGTGTGTGTGCCTGTCCCACCCGGCCCCAGTGTGATGAGCTCAGAGCCTTCTGTTGGCACTTCCCTCTGAAGTCTGCACAGTTAGCTCACGGCCCGGGCCACGACGAGTCATTTCTCTCCATCAGTCATTCTGAGCCCCAGTGCCGGGGAGGGAGGATCCTGGTGCCCAGCCGTGGAATAGAAGGCCGAGAGCCTCAGGAAAGCTAGGCCAGGCCGTGCTGGGCATCGGGATCTGACCCAGGGCTTGTGGCGAAGCCTGGGAAAGCACTAGGTTGTCTATGCTGGTGTGATCCAGTGCGAAAGAGAAGCCTGAGGGGGAGATGATGATTGTCTTCAAATATTTGAAGAGCCACCATGTGAAAACCTGGACCCACTGGTGGGCGCAATGTGAGCCTATCCTCAGGGTAAGGGCAAAGGCCCCAGCCCTCTCTCCAGGCTCCCTTGACACAGAGGACAATTCCTCCAGGGTGGGGGCACAAGTGGGAAACGTGGGGGTGGCCCCTTCTGCCTGTGAGATTAGTCTTTAAAGGGTGATGAGGTGTAGAAGGTGTCAGCAGTTGGGGAAAGAAGAGCGCTGTAGATTCAGACGGGCCTGTCCATTAGACAGCGATCTTGCTCCAGCTGCATGTGGCTTGGAATCATTGCTACTTGCCCTTGGTTTCTGACCAACACCTAACTCCCGGGCCCGGCAGCCTCTTTGGCCACTCCAGGCCAAGCTCAAGGACACCCCCCAACAAAGGCAGTAAAGCAGCTGTTGCACCCGAGACTGACTGTGGGATCTGCTTTATTGGCTTTGGCCCAGCCATCAGATGCCATTAAAAAAAAAACAACAAAAAACCACAACAGAATGGGCTTCAACTAGGACCAGGACAGCACCATGTTTTCCATTTCTGGAGGGTTCCTTGACCAGAGTCAATTGGTACAAAACATGGGGGTGGGGAGGGGAGATGGGGGGAGTGAAGAAATGAGGCAATCTGGTGTTGAGTTCTGTGGTAGGTGGCCATCGGCAGAGTTGACAATGAACAGGTGGCCTGGGTTCAAGCAGTTTCCTTCTCATAGGTCCTAACACAGACCACACTGCCGTGGGTTAGTGTCTGGAAGAAAAGATAGCATTGTTAAGAATGCTGGGAGCAGGGAAAGGAATCCTGGGCATCCTCTAAAGTTCAAGGAAAGGAGCATTTGTCCTCTAGAGGAGGGGCTCTCCAGCTGTTCTCTGTGCTTTATCTCCCCCCACCCACCCACCGCCCATCACCACAAGGAGGTGGAGCCAAAGCCAGAGCCCAGGCCTGCAGAAACCTCCCCCTCCTTGGGGCAGTGGCAGCATTCCTTCCTTTCCATGATGGTAATGTAACTATCCAGGCACACTGAGCAAAGAAGGGACCACCCCTGGGCAAACCTAGGAGCACCCAGATATTGTCCATACCAGGAAATGGCTCTACAACCCACCTGTGCCCTGTGACCCAATCAGTGAGATCCAAGTTACCCACAAGGCCAGCCTGCAACATTGCTCCATCCCTACCACAGGAAGGAGCAGCTCACAGCAAGCCCCCAGAATGAGATACTGTCCCAGTCTGGGAAGATGAGGATGAGATCCCCACAAGGATTAAGTAGGCCACAATTAGCCAGATGAGTGGGTGTTCCCAGCAGAGGTGGGTGAGTGAGGTTCAGGCCCTGGCATCAGGAGGATGGAGTACTTGCCTTGTTTGGGGGCTATTTAGGGAACCCCCTAGGAATCTTGTCTGGTTCTGTGACAAGCTGAGTCTCTTCCAGCACAACAGCCCCTGGGTCTGGGCTCTAACCAGGCCCTATTTCATGGACTTGGGAAAGAAGAGACCTCAGAGCTCTTTTAGTCTTTCCTCTCCCCGAAGCACATCTCCCTCTACAACATTCCCCTCTAAATGACAACAGCTTCTGTGGGAGTCCATTCCATTTTGGAACAGCTCTATTGTTAGGAAAATCCTTCCTCTATTGATTGAATTAGAGAGAAGCTGTTTAACCAGGAAGAGCTGAGTTCAAGTCCCTCCTTTGACCCTGGCTGGGATCTTGGGTAAGTCCTGCATTTTCTCAGGCTTTGGGAGCTTTCTAAGACTGAGCTACAGAGAAGGTGCCCACCTTTCTATCTGCATTGCTTTTGGAAAGAGAATTTGACTCCTCTGAGCTCCAAGCTGTGTCAGAATATCCCAGGTTGAAACCCTGTACCTGTGCTTCTGTCTGTCTGATTTCTGGTCTTGATTGTACCCGCCAGGTACTAATCCTTCAGCAATGGCAACCCTTTCGGTATTTCAAGACTGAAATGATTCCTCTAGGTCTTCAGGTTAACCTATCCCTGATTTCTCTGATCATTCCTCACGAAAAGGCTTCACGTCTCACCTTCCTGGTTCACCCTTATCTGGGCACTTCAATCAATGGAAAGGATGCTGTGTGCAGAGATTGGAGACACTGAGGTTTGAATCCTGCTGCCCCTGTGTTGCTGTGGGCCTCAGTTTTCCGTCTTTGTAAAATAGATTAAAATAAAACAAAAAACCTGCATACCCTCAATTAACATTAGTGAACTTGTGGATATAGAGCACTCTGAAAACAAATCTCTATGTGAATGTCAGCCATTGTTTTCAGAATGGGGTTCCCAGAACTAAGCTAGGCTCCTGAGCAGAGAGAATCCTAGATTTAGATCTAGAGAAGACTTCTCCATCGAATCTGAACTCGCTCATTTTACAGCTGGTGAAAATAAGGCCAAGAAGGTTAAATGCTTTCCCAAGGTCACATAGATAATTGAGTGGGAAGACCCATATTTGGACTGGGTCCCCTGCCTCCAGGTCTGGTATTCTCATCCCATTAGATGTCTGACCCAAAGAGAAGTCCAACAGGACTAGACCCTCCCTCATCCTGACCACATCTCAGTGATGCCTGAAATCTCACCCAAACTGCAGATTCAGAGGCAGCTGGGATGATGAGGGAGAATGAAACAAGCTCCCTAGAGAGTTGTCCAATCACTTCCCGTAGCCTGCAAAAGAGAGCTGCCTCGACTGCTTAGGAAGGTGGTTCCTTATTCCCTTCTGTCTTACCAGAATGAGTTTTCCATCTTTGAGCTCCCGAGTCAGTGTGGTCTCCTGCCCATCCCACTTCTGGACATGGACAAGTTTGCCTCCATCCAGGGTTACAGTAGACTATGGAGAGAAGATAGAGCCACAGGATGAGACATCAGAAGTAATCAAATCCCACTCATGTTTGTACAACTGCAGACAACATGACTTGGCTTCTTCCTGCCTGGGCATCAACTTCTGTACAGAAGGGAAACCAATGCCTGCTCCTTCCTTTCCTAGAGTAGAGGCAGCTGAGGGGAAGAGGGCTCAGGGCTGGGTAGTTGAGGGGGAAGTGATGAAAGACAGACTTGCTGGATAGCCCCCAGAGGGAGATAAGGCTCAACCCTCTCCCCAAACTTCCAAAGGGCTTGAGTGAATCCCTGCTTTACACTCAACTGCAGCAGGCTGGCAGAGACCTGGAGGGGAAGGTGCCTCATAGGGGAAGGGAGAATGGCATGTCAAGGTCATCCATAGGGACATCTGGGGCCTCACAGTTCCTGCCCATCAGCTGACTTAACTGAAAATAGTTTCTCAGTCAATGACCAGGTTTGAGGTGGGGGGGAGGGGAGAACATTGAACTTGGCTAGACTGCAGAAAGGCATCCAACTTACAAGTCTGAGCTGGGGGGAAGCTCAGTGTTCAGTGGATTGAGAGCCAGGGTTCAAATCTGGCCTCAGATGCTTCCTAGCTGTGCAAATCCAGCCAAGTCACTTAACCCCCACTGCCTAGCCTCACCACTTTTCTGCCTTGGAACCAATACATGGTATTGATTCCATGATAGAAGATACAGGTTTTGTTTTTTTAAGGAGTCTGGGCTGGGTCCTGAGTTGAGCAGCATGCCAAAGCCATCCTCTCCCAACTCCTGACTCAAAAGAAGTTTAATGAATTGCCTGAAATCAGCTGTTGCCCACGATAGCCAGTACCAGGTGGTTGGGAGCAAACTGAATAGGATCCTGGCTTCCTGCTGACCAGGGGACCCAGAGCTTCCCCTGGTCCTCTATTGGCATCCCTTCCCTGGCTGAGCCTCCTCATGTTTCTGTCTGTAACAGTTATAATGCCCCTCAATATATTATTCATCTAATCCCTATAATCCTGCCCTGGTAGGGCAGGTTTATATTATCCCCATTTTACAGATTAGGGAATAAGCTTAGAAGGGGCAAAGTCACATAGTTGGTAAGAGTTAAAGGGTTAAAGCTCGGACTCCTGCTCTGACTTGAGTTCAAGACTCCCTCATATCACTTCAGCCTAAGTTCCTGGAAACAAGGATTGGTCCTTCCTGGGAAAGGGCACTGCCTGAGGCCTGAGATTGACCATTTTGGAGCTTGGCAGGATAGGGAAGGCTGGCCACATCCTGGCTGGCTCACCTTGACCTTCCTGTCATCAGCTGTTGTCTCGTCAAACTCTACCCCCAACTTGAAGGAGATCTCAGTGTTCTTGAAAGTGCTCTGAGTCTTGATGGTGATGGAGTCCCCACTGACCTCGATGATGGTGGTGGGCTTGGTCATGCTGGCCACTTGCCTTGTGGCAAAGCCAACACCTGCAAAGATGGGAAGAGAAGGATAGGTGAAGGAAGATTCATGTAGCTAGGCTTTACTAAACAGCACTCAAGGCCATGGACTCTGAAGAGACCTGTAGCTTTTTTTTTCCCCTTTTTAAAGCCTTTCCTTCCATCTTGGAATCAATTCAAGGCAGAACAGTAAAGGCTAGGCAATGGGGGTTAAGTGACTTGCCCAGGGTCACACAACTAGGAAGTGTTTTGAGACTGGGTTTGAACCCAGGACCTCCCATTTCCAGGCCTGGCTTTCAATCCACTGAGCCACCTAGCTCCCCCACTGGCTTATAATTTTTTTTATCCATTTTCTAGCCTTGGGGAAAGGGTCTAAAAATTGAGAGACTAAACAGGATCAAAACCTTCCCACTCCCACCCTGGGTTACATAGCAAGTTGGCAGCAAAGACTAGAATCAATGGACAAATTTTTTTGACCCAAGACCACTTCTAATCATGGGGGCAGGAGTGTGAAACTCCTTGGGTAGAGGTAGAGCTGGAATGGAGTCAGCTTCCTCACCCCCTTCTCTGAATTTTCATCTAAAACCAAATCTAGACAGTGAGGAGGGGCTCAGGGGCTTATCTCCTCATACTAATAACAGGAATAATCAGTGGAACAAGAGAACTTTGGGGTCAAAGAACTTGGGTTCAAATTCTGGCTCTGGGCTTACAAATGACTACTTGTGTATCATTTTGGGCAAAGCATTTGACCACCCTAGGTCTAAAACCCTCTTCCATAATTTTTCTTAAGCCCTAATCCTCTCTCTGTCTTAGTAACAACTCTAAGACAGAAGGGCAAGGGCTAGTCAGCTGGGGTTAAGTGATTTGCCCTGCCGTGTAGCTAGGAAGTGTCTTGAGACCAGATTTGAACTCAAGTCCTCCTGACTCGAGGCCTGGCACTATCCATTGTGCCACCTAGCTGCCCTTCCTCATCCATAAATTGAGGGAATTGGGCTAGATGTCCTCTGAAGTTCTTCTAGTTCTCCCTCTGGTCCTTTAATCTCTTTCGTCTTTACAATTCTGTGAAAGCACTTTCATATCCTGCCCCCTTTTAAAAATCCTTCACCACCAATAAGATTAGAAAGGTGAGCATTATCTCTGTTTCAGAGGTTCAGGAATGCTAAGCAACCTACCCAAGGACACATACTCCTGTTTAGTGTCAAAGCTAGAACAAGAAGCTAGGTGCTCTTTTCAATATGCTATCATATCCACTCCATAGGAGGAATAGGGAGCTATGCACGGTTTGCCTACCAGTCTGTGTCTAGAACTCCCCCAGCCAAATATAACCTGGTTCCCTGAGCAGCTACCCTTTTGCTACTTACTTCTGAAGACCCCCTCCCAACTTCACTCCCAGAAGCCTCTCAGAGATTGCAGTCTAGATTAGAAACCCATTCTAACTACATAATGGGGCCACCTCTCCCACTCTGCAGTATACTCTGGCTTTATTTGTTGTCCCTAGGGGACTAGATGGCTAAATGGAGTGGGATCTCAGCTTAGGAATCTGGCCAGGAGCCCCGGATGGACTTGGAAGAGCAGGGCTACAAGTGGAAGCAGGGTCATTCTGTAGGAATAGTGACATAGGATTTTTTTTAATCTTTCCCTGAGTCTCCTTAATAATAAAATATGACATTTATATAATATCCTTCATCTGTGCCTCAAAGCAACCCCTGTAAGGAAGGAACTAGAAGCATCAATCTCCATTTTACAGATGAGGAAACTGAGTCAGAATCTAAATGACTGCTCCACATCACACAGCCAGTAAGTGTCATCTGTGGAATTTGGAGCCAAGTCCTCCTTGACTAGCCCTATCCATTATACTACACTGCCTCGATTGGTCCTCTTCCTAGATAGCATTAGGAGATAGGTGGAGAGGAGTTTATAACTCTCACATGATCAGTGATGTTAAATGCCTCACCTAGTTTCTAAAAATGAGTCTGTAGACTCAAAGGACTCCAGAGTAGTATTTCCCAAACTCCTGACTTTCTGGTCCACAAAATATTTGCTACTTTAAAAGGTCCTTGATTCTTCAAAAGCTAAAACCTTAAAAAACAAACAAAAAAAAAAACAAACCCACAAACCTGACCCCTTCTCCCTCCCTCCATCTTCCTCATTTCTCCCCTTCACAATACAAAGGCTGGCACTGAATAGCAGTGGGACTGAGCAAAGTCCCAAGCTCCAGAACCTCCCTTTCCTTATCTATTAAAGAAGGATAAGGACTCAGCCCCACAGCATTGTTAGGAGGAAAGGGCTTTGCAAACCTTAAAGAACCAGGTAAAGGTCCAAGAGAGGAGTCCCTGCCCCTTAGGTCTGTCAGTGTATAGGAAGTTGATAGTGATTTATTTACAATGTGGTTTCGGTTGGGAAACTATTTCAGGGTCTTGAAGGGACCTGAGGTCATTGTAGTCCAACCCCCTAGTTTTATTAATAATTATGACGATAGCTAGCATTTCTATAGACTATATATGGCAATATGCTAAGCACTCATTTGATATCTCATTTAATACTCAGAGCAACTCTGATGATTATACCCATTTTATAAGTGGAAACTGAGGCAGGCAAATTAAGGATTTGTCCAGGGTCACATAGCTAGTGAATGAGACCAGATGTGAATCCAGGTAGGTCTTTCTGAATCCAGGCAGGTCCAGTGCTCAATCCAGAAAAGAGGGCTTGAAGTTCAGTAAGGGAAGGAATGCCAATCAAAATTACCCAATGAAACCATGGTAGATCTTTGCAATAGAACCCCAGTGTCCTGCCTCTTAATTCACTGTTCTTTTCCTTATCATATGTTACCAAGCTATACAGCAGGTAGAAGGTGAGGACTTAAAATGTGGGCCCAGATCTTAGAAAGATTCAGTGTGACTCGCTGAGAGTCAGAGTGGGGAGAAGGGAGAATTTGGTCTTGAGTACTTGGACTAAGGAACTGAGGGATGGGATTTAGAGCCACTGGATAGGCAAGGGGGAACTCCATTGTACCCTAAGGATCTAGAAAGCCTCCTGAAATAAACACCTTTCTGCCAAAGAAAGCTGGACTGGAGGATGCAAACCTTAATTAAATCCCCCTCCCCCCCCCAAGATAGCCTTATAAAGAATGGGCTAGCCTTGAAAACAAAAAGATGTGAGTTCAAGATCTGCCTCTGACATCTACTCCTGTGTGATGAGGAGAAGGAGGAAGTCAACCCCTAAGTAGCCCTGGGGAGCTCTGTAAGATTGTAAGTCTAAAATGCATTGCTTATCTGCAGTGGGAGAGATAGTTTCCACAAAGGAATTTCCCAACATAGATGAAATCCCAGATCTACACCTCCCCCCACCCCCAACAAATGTACCCTTGAAACTATTGTACCCCATGAAAAGGAAGATCTGAGTCGTAAGATAATTGGAATGGCTGCCAGAGTTTCCTCCTTCTCTCCCAGGAAGGATGAAAGCTGCAGTCCGGCTTCTAGGAATTTCCCAGTGAAATGACATGCTTCCCTATTCTTTTCCCTCTGGCTCATTTGCCAGCCCCATGGAACAACTGAGAGGCTGATCGCCCTGCTTTGAGCCTGCTTCTGGGTTGGGTCATGGCAGCATTTCCTTTGGGCAAGTGCAGTACAGCTTGCTTGAGGCCCTGGGCAAAGGGAGTTGTCTGAGCCATCACAGATTGGGCTTGAAGGGGGCAAAATACAATAACCAGGAGGGAGACACCCAAGACCTTCACTACCTGGAGACTAGAGTGATTGATTTGGAGGGTGGGGCACAGAGGCTGGATGGAAACCTGTCTCTCTAGCCCATAGGTGGGGGGGTTGAGGAGCCCAGGAGTGCCCCTCCCCAACTGGAAAAGCTAGGCAAATACACTGAAAATGTAGGGGATCCTGCTATAACTATACTTTCCAGAGGGTCAGTCTGGCTTAATATGACACCCCAATATTTGAACTAAAGTGATCCATTGCCCCTCACCTGTCCCCTTCCAACCCCACCATGCTCAGTACCAAAGAATGGCTCTGATCCTAGAATGGAGCTGTATGTGCTCTGAGGTCCATTGGAAGGGCCTGATTTGATTGAGGGGAAGGAGCTAGCAGAGAGGAACAGGACCTTCCTACAGTAGATCCTTCTCCCATATGGCCTAAAATATTAGAACAAGGTAAGAACGATTACATTTAAAGCCCCCCCCCCCTTAATCCCCATCCCTGAACTCCTGGTTCAAGAGGGGGTAAAAGGGCAGAGGCTTTGACCGCCAATGTCTCTATGTCATGCTCCTGAATCTCTCTACACCTGAGGACTAGGGAAATTGCTCTTAAATGGAACTGGAATGATCTGGACTTTTCTGCTTTCCAAGGCCCTGGGAAACTACTATTAGGGGTTCAAGAGGGAGTTAGGAGACAGCTGACCAGGACAGGAACATAAACAAATAGTCTATGGGTCCCCCTCCCTCCAAGTTCCCCCTTTCCCCACCTCTTCACCCCGAAGTGGGCAACCAGTTTTGACCTTGCTTATTGTCCCAAACACTCTCCCTACAGACAGGATAAATGGGAAATCTTTCCCATCCTGCCTGGGAGAGCTTCCAGACAGTGGCAGTGACACTTATAGCTGACAAATCTGTAAGTCTGTGCCAGTCTTGAACAGTTACTCGGTGCCAATGATTAACGCAGGCATGTGCAGTCCACCCAAGGTCAGACCTGGGAGCAGCGCTCAAGGAGAGCCCTTCTGGATGACCTATGAGGGTGCCTGGATTTGGAGACAAGGCTGGGACTCCTAAGGACGTCCTTTCTCTAATCCAGCCTGCAGAGCAAAGCACGTGTGAGGAATGACAGCACAGCTGGACAGATTCATACGCCGCGCGAGCTGCTCGTCCACACTCACGCACACACGCCAACCATTGGCCACATTCTCTCTGCATCCCCACCCTAGAGCATACCCCATCTCTTCTTCCTTCCTCCCCAGACATTTCCCCAGCCCCTAAGCACATTTCCTGTCCTCTTGGCCACACATCGTTCGTCTCTCTCCCAAGCCACCTCTCCCTCTCTCCCCCCGGGTTCAGTAGGGGAAAACTGGGGTCCCGTCAGTACCGACATCTATGTTCCAGCAGACTACACCTCCCTATCCCAAGCCCTGCAGTAACAGAGCCCTCCAGTCCATCCCTCGTATTCCGAGGAATTCCAGCTGCCTCTGCTCCTTCAGCCTGGCCCGATCCCATGCCCCTGGCAGCCCCAGAGGATGGAGCCGGCGGGCGCCTCCCCCCTGCAGAGGAATCCCGAGGCCATCCCGTTCCCCGCTCACCAATGGACTTCATGTAATCATCGAAGTTCTTGCTGTCAATCAGCTTCCAGGTGCCGGCAAAAGCATCTGCCATGGTGCTAGGAGAAGGGGCGGTGAGGCTGGGCTGGGATGCGCTGCGAGGTGCTGGCTCGGGATCCGCTGGGCTGGACTGGGCTGAGATGCGCTGCTCTGCGCTGCGCTGCTCGGCTCGGCTCTGCTCGGAGCTGGGCTGGGCTTGGGTAAGCCGCAGGCTGGCTGACAGACGGGCGGGGTAGAAGAGAGGGGATGCAGAAAGGTTCGCGGCTCTGACTCGCCAGCCCGTTCTGGCTCTTTAAATAGCCCTCCCAATCACATGATGGAAAGAAAGCCCAGTAGACAGGCTCCCGAAATAGGAAGACCCTGGCAAGCGGGCGGGGACTGCGGGCAGCAAGCTGGAGAGAGAGAGCTGGGCTGGGGAGATGGGGCCAGGCTGGGGGAGGGCCAGGGACCACAGGGCTCCTTTGGCTCCTCACCCCTCCCCAGTCCTGGGCGGGCCCCCAGGCTAGCGCCCCAGGCTGCGGAAAGGGGAGAAGGGGTGCCTCCTGCTGCCCCTGCCCCACCCCATCCCTCCACCACCACCCCCCCCCCCGCACACCTGCGTCAGGACCCCTCAATCAGCACCTTGTCCCACGGCCCCGCCCCCCGCCCCAGGGCAAGCCGAGCCGGCTCTCCTCCCTGGCCTGGCCCGCCCGAAGGCTGCCTTCCCTCTTCTGCCCTCCCTCCTGGCACCCAGTTGCAAAAGGAAATGAGTTGGGCCCACCCAGCCAAGCGGGCTGGGCAGGGAGAGTGGGGCACCTGGGGATCCTGAGCTCTTGAGGCTGCAGAGATGAGGATGAAGACCTGTGCTCCTTCCCCACTTTGCCTGAGCCACTCTTCCCCACCCTCTGTATGGAAATATTTTGCCCTGTTCCTCTCATTTCTAGATCCTCCTTTCCTAAGGGAAACTGAGCTGGAAACTTTGATTCCTTCTGCACTTGGTTTCCACATCACCTTTCTTTCCCCTCGGACCCATTCTACAGTCCCCACTTCTGACTTACCCCACTGTACCTACCCTCCTTGAACCCCATCCCATCTCCAACAAAATGTAGGAAGACAAGGTGCCTCCTCCTCGCCACTCATTGTCCCCAGGCTCTCTAGCCTGGCTTCCTTTGCCACCACTTCATTGAAACTGCTCTGGTCAGGGTTACTAGTGATTTTCTAAAGGCCAAATCTGCAGGCTTCCCTACTGTGTCCAAGACGATTTCTGCAGTCGATATTATTGCTAGCCAGCCTAGACCTCTTTTGTGCTATTGTTCTCTCTTTTGGCTTCCTTGTGGTGGAATTCCCAAGGGCCTAGCACAGGCTATCTGCTTGGTACATGTTAGCTGGAACCCCTCTGGAGCTCCGTTTCTTCATCTGTAAAATGAGGGGGTGGAACTAGATGATCTCAAAAATCCTTTCCAGTTCTAGAATTCTGGTTCTTTAAATAGAAAGCTGAGCCAGGCATTTCAGGGGGCAAAAGGGATCTCTCCTGACTCAAATTCTGATCTTCCCAAGGTGGACAATTTGTCCAGGGAATTGGTTCTAATCCTAGCTCTACCTTCTACCTCCTTGGAGCCAATTTCGACCGAATCTGTCTTTATCTTCCTTCTGCAACCTCCCTCTTCCCCACCCTATCTTCATTCCTCTCCAAGTCTTCCCCACCTCAGGCTCATGCCCATTCCTCTGCTCCCAATCTCCATTTTCTGCTTGTCCCCTCCCACTTCTCTTCCTCTTCTTGGGTTTTCATATCAATTGGATATTTTCAGAGGGCAGGAGCCAAAGCATACTACTAAGCTTAAGCCCTGTTTCTGCTTCTACCCGATTGCTGCCCTTGACCTATCCCCGGATGTGAATGCAACATCTGGCAAGGTAGCAGTCAGACCCAGCCCAGACTCCATCTTCCCGAGCCCTTCCCTTAGGGTGACATCATTCTCCAAGTTTCCATGGTAACCGGGGGGGCGTGGCCTTGGCTAAGGGAGGAGAGACTGGAGACCACGAAAAAGCAGCGGGGAAGATCCATAAGATCATGGGGAGGAGCCTAGTTTCCCTTAGAGGGTGGTGGGGTTGAAACCATAACTTGGTATTTCCCTCCCACATGCCTCAGTCCACTTACCCCAGCCCAGTCCCGAGGTTGAATTCCATTGAATCCAACGAAGTTGCTCTCCACTGATTGGAGGAGGGAATGCTTGCTAGACATTTCTCTGGAGAAAGGGAGAAGTAAAGGTCAGAGTCCTTCGCTATTCCACCCCAGGGCTCCATTCAGCTGGGAGGGAAGCCCTGTGGGTACATCTGTGCCCCTCCCAGAGCCTGGCCTGCTGGGCTCTCCCCGACTTCGCCTTTATTTCTGGCTAACTACATCTTGGTTTTCATTCTAAGGGCTGCCAGGACATAGTGCCAGTGTGGGAAGTCTTGCTGGTCAGTCATTTTTCAGTCTGTTTCGCTCTTTAAATGATCCCATTTAGCTTTTCTTGGCAAAGGTTGCCATTTCTTGCTCCTTAAGAGTTAAAAGTACCATCAGCTAATGATAAGAGCAACTAGCATTTACAAGGCATTTTAAGGCTTGTAAAACCTTAAGCATAAGTTATCTCCTATCCCATGTTTAATAAATTCTTGATTGCTGATTGGAAGGGATCACAAGATCATAGAATTATAGCTGGACAGAACCCCATCTAGTCCAACCCTATCATTTTACTGATGAGAAAACGGGAGCCCAAAGAGGTTGTGACTTGCTTG
Source organism: Monodelphis domestica (assembly GCF_027887165.1). NCBI lineage: Eukaryota > Metazoa > Chordata > Mammalia > Didelphimorphia > Didelphidae > Monodelphis > Monodelphis domestica. Next base: position 374,017,674 of record NC_077230.1, on the reverse strand, counting down.
CCCAAAGTCACACACAAGTAGTAAGTGACAGAGACAGGACTCAAATTCAGTCACTTCCTTTTCCAGAAGGGGAAACAAACCCAGAAAGGGAAAGTCAACAGGTAAAGGAAAGTGAGAGCTTGTCAACTCAAATAAAGGAATGACAAAGCCAGGACTACAATGAATGAATACTGAGTGGATGAGGAAAAAAGGAATTTATTAAGCACTTTTTGTTGTTCAGTCCTTTCAGTCTTATCTGTGACCCCATTTGGGGTTTTCTTGGCAATCTCACCTAAAAGTCTCACCTTCTGCAAGAATCTTTCCCAGTCCTTAAAAAAACAAAACAAAACACCCTTATCTTCTGTCTTAACATAGCTTCTAAAACAGAAGAGTGGGGTTACACAATAGGAGTCAAGTGACTTGCCCAGGGTCACACAGTCAAGAAGTATATGAGGTCAAATTTGAACCCAGGACCTCCTGACTCTAGGCCTGGTACTCTATCCACTGTGATACCTAGCTGCCACCCCCTCACCTCCACCTTTGTCCTATTGATTTTAGTGCCTTCCTCTGAGATGACTCCAATTTATCCTCTTTATATCTTGTCTGTACATAGCTTTCTCCCATTAGATTGTGAGTTTCTTGAAGACAGAGGTGGTTTTTTGCCATTCTTCTGTCTCCAGCTCTTAGCATAATACTCAGCACATAGTAGGTTCTCATCTTGTTGGCTTGACTGGAGAGGCTGGTAAGACCTGAAGATTGATAGATGATAGCAATAAGGATCTGAACCAGGTAATGTAGACAGTGAATTTGAAAGGGAGAAAGCTGCTGCACAGTGGCAACAGAGGAAGGACTTGGGAGTAACAGTGCAGAGTAAGGAATATGTCAACTCCTCCTCCTGGTCCATGTTGGTGAAAATGACAGGAGCAACCATAACTGGAAAGGGGAACCAGTGACAAGATGTCTTTCAGAAAGAGCCTACTTTCTATAAATGTCCAAAGATGGAAAGGCTCTGAGGATAAGATCTAATTGAAAGTCTTTGTTAAATTATTGAAGTAAAATTAGGGGCACCTAGGTGGCTCAATGGATAGAGAGCCAAGCCTAGAGACACAGGAAGTTCTGGGTTCAAATCTGACCTCAAACATTTCCCAGCTGTATGACTTTGGACATGTCACTTAACTCCAATTGCCTAGCCCTTACAGCTCTTCCACCTTGGAAGCAAAACTCAGTGTCTCTTCTAAGGTAGAAGATAAGAGGGTTTTTTTAAATTAATTAATTAGTTAATTAATTAAAGTAAAATTGAAGACTTTTAATAGGAATAAACTTATATTCAGATTGTATGGAAAACAAATACAAAATTGATGCCTTTTTTATTTAATTGCTATTGTTAAATGTCAATTTTATATGCTATTATGTCTTATAAATTTTCATTGTGAACAAAATTATTAAATTGCCACACTGGCTAAAAGTGGCATCATTTAATGATAATAGCTATTTATGTTGTTGTTGAGTCATGTCTGATTCTTTGTGAACCTATGGGCCACAGCTTGCTGGCCCCTTCTGTCCTCCACTATCTCTGGACTCTGTACAAATTCATGTTTGTTGTTTACATAGCACAATGTCCATCTCATCCTCTGCTGTCCCCTTCTCCTTTTATCTTCAATCTTTCCTAACATTAGGGCTTTTTCCAGGGTGTCCTATCTTCTAATTGTGCAGCCAAAATATGTCAGCCTCATCTTCAGTATTTGACCTTCCAGTGAATAGTCTGAATGAATTTTTAAAAAATATTAACTGATTTGATTTCCTTGCTGTCCAAGGGACTCTCAAAAGTCTTCTCCAGCACCACAATTTGAAAGCAGAAATCTTGCAGTGTTCAGCTACCTAATAGTCCAGTGATGGCAAACCTTTTAGAGATGGAGTGCCAAGCCCTGCTCCTACCCCACCCCCAGACCAAGTGTCATACCTCACCCCCACCCCCACTGAGTGCCGGGCACACCCCATCCCCTCCTTACTCCACACAAGGGAGGGAGAAAGCGTTCCCATTAGGCTGGTGAGTAGAGGGGTGAGTGATATGAAAAAATGTCATCTGGTGCAGTGGAGAGGGGTAAGGGATCAGCTTCACCTGACTCCCTCTGCCTTTCTAGTAACAAACTTGGGGGGGGGAGGGAGAGGGAAGAGGGGAGGAGCCAGCAGTCAAGTGCCCACAGTGAGTGTTCTGTGCCATACTTGTTATATTGTCATAATCCAACTCTAACAGCCATACTTTGCTTCTGGAAAAACCATAGCTTTGACTATACAGACCTTTGTTGGCAAAGTGATGTCTCTGCTTTTTAGTATATTGTCCAGATTTGCCAAAGCTTTTCTCCCAAGGAGCTAGCATTTTTTGGTAATTTTCCCAAAGTTATATGATTCAAATTGTCTCCTCCCTCTTCTCCCCCCTTTGGGAGATGGTAAGTGATTTCATCTGAGTTATACATGTGTTATCATGCAAAACATATTTCCATGTTGTTCATTTTTGTAAAAGAATAATTATATAAAACCAAAACCCCAAAATAAAACTGTAAATAAACTAATATGATGATAGTATGCTTTGATCTGCCTCTGACTCCAAAAGTTCTTTCTCTGGAAGTGGGTAGCATTCCTTGCCATAAGCCCTTCAAAATTGTCCCTGATCATTGTATTACCAATAATAACAAAGTCTATCACAGTTGATCATCCCACAATATTGCAGTTACCATGTATAATGTTCTCTGGTTCTGCTTATTTCACTCTGCATCAGTTCATGGAGGTCTTTCCAGCTCTTTCTGAAATCATCCTGTATATCCTTTCTTATAACACAATAGTATTCCATCACCATGTTAGATTTAAATTAATATCCAATATTTTTTTGGATTTCATACCTACAGTCACTGTCTGCAATGATCTTTGAGCTCAAGAATACAAAATCGGATACTGCTTCCATTTTTTTCTTCTCCATGTATTTGCCAGGAAGTGGTGGGACCAGTTGCCAAGATCATAGGGGATTTTTTTGTTGTTAAGTTTCAAGTCAACTTTTATATTTTTCCTCTTTCACTCTCATTAAGAGGTTACTTAATTCTTCTCTTTCTGCTCTCAGAGTGGTATCATCTGCAGATCTGAGACTGTTGATATTTCTCCCAGCAACCTTAATTCTGGCTGTTGATTCATCCAACCTGGCATTTTCATGTACTCTGCATATCAGTTAAATAGGAAAAGGTGATATTTATGGAGTTATTTAAGATTTGTGAAATTTCTATACGTTACCTCATTTGATCCTCACAATGACCTTGTGAGGTTGGTATCAATATCGTCTTCATTTTACAGATGAGAAAACTGAGGCTAAGACTCTAAGAAGTTAAATGACTTGCCCGAGGCCACACAGCCAATAATTCTGAGGCAGTATTCAAACTCATGTCTTCCTAACTCCAAACCTCATATTCTGGGCACTGTACCAACTAGCTGCATTTGTGATGTAGTATGTTATTTTTTTTTTAAACCCTTACCTTCCGTCTTGGAGTCAATACTGTGTATTGGCTCCAAGGCAGAAGAGTGGTAAGGGCTAGGCAATGGGGGTCAAGTTACTTGCCCAGGGTCACACAGCTGGGAAGTGTCTGAGGCCAGATTTGAACCTAGGACCTCCCGTCTCTAGGCCTGGTTCTCAATCCACTGAGCTACCCAGCTGCCCCCTGTAGTATGTTATTTTAAGAGATTTGAAAAACAGAAAAATAAATGTGAATTCAAGAATATCCATTTTTTAAGTATCTTTTTTCTTTTGTTCTTTTGAATGAGTAGTTGAATTTGGAAACACAAAATCTAGCCTAGTATCGCTATCATTCCTTTTTACTATCTCTTTTCTTTTTTTTTTTTTTTTTAAAATTTTAAACCCTTACCTTCTGTCTTGGAGTCAATACTGTGTATGGGCTCCAAGGCAGAAGAGTGGTAAGGGCTAGGCAATGGGGGTCAAGTTACTTGCCCAGGGTCACACAGCTGGGAAGTGTCTGAGGCCAGATTTGAACCTAGGACCTTCCGTCTCTAGGCCTGGCTATCCCTTTTCAAAGAACACACTTACACTGCTATTTTCATTTTTTAAATTAAAAAATGTTTTATTTTCCCAATTGATTCTAATAATAATTTTTAACATATGCTTTCCAAAATTATAAAATCCAAATTGTCTCCCTCCCTCCCTCTCGGACATGATAAGGTATTTGATCTGTATTATACATGCATTATTGTATAAAACATATTTTCATATTGGTCATTGTTTACACTGATTTTTTCAATGAACACTTAGAAAAAAACAAAATCCTCAATGTGGAAGTATCCAGGGAAAATTATTTCCTGCTCACTTGTGTTCTCTGTATGTAATATGGAGAATAAATTTAATTTATGTAAAATCTAAAATAATAATAATAAAATTTGGATAGAAGAGCCCAGATGAGTCTGGGATTGGATATGAGTGGATTGGATATGAATTCCTGGGTCTCCACTTGGATCTAGTCAGATATTAAGCCAGCACTGTGCTGGCTTAAGGGTTGATGTACCCTGCTCTTACCAGATCAACTCATTTGAGGGTTTCCTTGTGGTACATGAGAAAGAGGGAAAGTAGAGGACAAGAAAATCTCTAAGAAGATTGCAGTGGCTTCAGTTTGGTGATCTGAGAGTCCATTCTCCACTGTTCTCCTTGGAGCCCTTCTATGTGGCATTTGCTGCACCTTCTTTAGGTGAGCACCATCTACTATCCTGGAGGTATTAGATGGTCCAGACAGATTCCTTTGCCATTCAAGACTTTCTACAATCTGAAGCTTTTTTTTTAGTAGAAGAATAACAATATGCAAGAAAGATTATCCTGCCAGAAGACAATTGGAGGTAATAGGCTGGAGGCAGGAAGATTTTGCGATTAAACTATGACCATAGTCCAGGGTGGACATAAAGAAAGCATGTAGTAGGATGGTGGAAATTGGAATAGAGAGGATTTCAGGTTTCCACTTCAACATCTGCAGTGATGGAAACTTACTCTCTCTTGAGAGAGATATAAACAAATTAGGATGGTGAGATACATACATATATACATACTCATATGACATATATAACACACATATATAGGCATTGGTATATACATTGTATATGTCCATGCATGTGTGTGTGTGTGTATGTATCTCACTATCCTAAGTTGTTAGTGTCCTTAAAATGTTTGATTAGGACAAGAAGGTAGCCTTTTCTCATTCTGGACACTAGGCTACTGTTAATGTTAACAAGGGCTCCATTCATTTTTTGTGGCTACCAAGACTCAGGACTAATTAATGTTAAATTGTTAGTCCATTGAAAATTCCCATAACAAATTGTTGCCTAGTTATACCTCCCTAATCCTATAATTGTGCAATTGATTTTTTGAGCCCAAATATGGAGATTTACATTTGATCTTACTTGGAATCAGAAAGACCTTAACATCTTAATACCACAAGACAATACCTAGGATTATAAAGTGTAGATAAGTTGCCAATTTATACAGTTAGAAGATCCATGCCAGAAGTTTCCTACATATATCTGAACCATAAAATAAAATGAAACAAAACCTTTAAGAAATAAAACTATAGTCTGGGGGTGGAGTCAAGATGGAGGACTAAATTACAGCAGCTCCATGCCATCACAAGAATTCTCTCTGACCAAGATTAAAATATTGACATAAAACAAATACATAAAGAGGTGTGAAAAAAATCATTATAGAGAGGGGAGGATAAGGATGGGGATAGGCAATGCTTAAACTTTACTCTCATCTTAACTGGCTGGGGGGCGGGGAAGTATACTCAGTATGGTATAGAATTCTATCTTATTCTTCTCAGTAGGGTATAGAATTCTATCTTACTCTACAGAGAAATAGAAGGAGAATAAGACTGGGGAAGAGGGAGGTACTGGGAGGGAGGGGGATGTTTCAAAATACTGGTGAGGAGGAAGAGAAAGAAAGGGAATAGAGCAGGATCTAAAGGGGATAATAGGATGAAGGGCAATACACAGGTAGTAATCATAATGCTGAATGTGAATGGGATGAACTCACCTATTAAATGGAAGTGGATAGCAGAGTGGATTAAAAATCAGAATCCTACTGTATGTTGTTTATAAGAAACACATTTGAGGCAGGGTGACACACATAAATTCAAGGTAAAAGGCTGGAGCAGAATTTATTATGTCTCATCTAAAGTAAAAAAAAAAAGCAGGAGTAGCAATCATGATACTAGACAAAGCCAAAGTAGAAATTGATCTGATTAAAAGAGATAAGGAAATGACATTTTGCTAAAAGGTACTATAAATAATGAAGTAATACCATTACCAAACATTTATGTACCAAATAGTATAGCATCTAGATTTCTAAAGGAGAAATTAATGGAGCTAAAGAAGGAAATAGATAATAAGAGCACACTAGTGGGAGGATCACAACCTTTCCCTTTCAGAACTAGATAAATTGATCCAAAAAATAAATAAGAAATAAGTAAGGGATGTGAATGAAATGTTAGAAAAATCAGAGTTAATAGATATCTGGAGAAAAATAAACAGGTATTAAAAGGAATATACCTTCTTCTCAGCAGTATATAGTACATATACAAGGATCGACCATGTACAAGGGCTTAGAAATATTTCAAACAAATGCAGAAAAGCAGAAAAAAAATAAATCCAAATTTTTCAGATCATAATGCAATAAAAATAAAAATTATTTAGAAACAAAATAATCTAATTCTTTGAAACTGGTGGGACAAAACAGAAATCATAGAAACAATTATGGACTTCATTAAAGAGAATGATAATGAGGATACATCATATCAAAACCTATGGGATACAGCCAAAGCAGTACTCAGGGGAAAAATTATATCTCTGAGTGCCTATAACCACAAAATAGAGAAGGAAGAGGTCAATGAATTGGGCTTGCAACTTAAAAAATTAGAAAAAGAATAAATTTAAAATGCCCAGATTAAAATGAAATTGGAAATCCTAAAAAATTAAAGGAGAAATTAATAAAATTGAAAGTAAAAGAATTATTGAACTAATAAATAAGACTAGGAGCTGGTACTTTGAAAAAACAAATAAAATAGATAAAGTACTGGTTAATCTAATAAAAAAAGAAAGAAGAGAATCAAATTAACAGTATCAAAGATAAAAAGGGTGATCATACCTCTAATGAAGAGAAAATTAAGGTAATTATTAAGAACCATTTTGCCCAATTATATGGCAATAAATATGATAATCTAGATGAAGTGGGTGAATATTTACAAAAACATAAATTTTCTAGATTAACAAAAGAGGAAATAGAATACTTAAATTATCCCATCTCAGAAAAAGAAATTGAACAAGCCATCAAGGAACTTCCTAAGAGAAAAATCCCCAGGGCCAGACAGATTTCCAAGTGAATTCTATCAAACATTTAAAGAACAACTAATCCCAATACAATACAAATTACATCACAAAATAAGCAAAGAAGGAATCTCACCAAATTCTTTTTAAGACACAAATATGGTACTGATTCCAAAGCCAGGCAGACCGAAAACAGAGAAACAAAACTACAGATCAATCTCCTTAATGAACATAGAATGCAAAAATCTTAAATAAAACACTAGCGAAAAGACTTCAGCAAGTTATCACAAGGATTAATTATTTTGACCAGGTGATTTATACCAGGAATGCAAGGGTGGTTTAATATTAGGAAATCCATCCACATAATTGACTTTATCATTAATCAAACCAACAGAAATCACATTATGATCTCAATAGATGCAGAAAAAGCCTTTGACAAAATACAACATCCATTCCTATTGAAAACACTAGAAAGTATAAGAATAAAAGAACCTTTCCTCAAAATAATAAACAGTATATCTAAAGCCATCAGCAAGCATCATCTGCAATGGGGACAAATTAGAAACCTTCCCAATAAGATCAGAAGTGAAGCAAAGATGCCCATTATCACCTTTATTATTTAATATTGTACTAGAAACACTAGCACTAGCAATTAGGGAAGAAAAAGAAATTGAAGGGATTAAAGTAGGCAATAAGGAGACTAAACTATCACTCTTTGCAGATGATATGATGGTCTACTTAAAGAATTCCAGAAAATCAACTAAGAGGATAGTGGAAATCATTAACAACTTTAGCAAAATTGCAGAGCACAAAATAAACCCACATAAATCACCAGCATGTCTATATATTTCCAACAAAACTCAGCAGCAGGAGTTAGAAAGAGAAACTCCATTTAAAATCACTCAGACAGTATAAAATATTTAGGGATATATCTACCAAGACAAACACAGGAATTATATGATCACAACTACAAAACACTTTTGACACATTTGAAACTGGATCTAAATAATTGGAAAAACATTAATTGTTCATGAGTAGGACAAGCTAATATAATAAAAATGACAATCCTACCCAAATTAATCTATTTATTCAGTGCTATACCTATCAAACTACCAAAAAAATTTTTATAGAATTAGAAAAAATTATAACAAAATTCATCTGGAAGAACAAAAGATCAAAAATATCAAGGGAAATAATGAAAAAATTGTAAAGGACGGGGGCCCAGCAGTACTAGGTCTTAAACTGTACTATAAAGCAGTGGTGAACAAAACAATATGGTACTGGCTAAGAGACAGAAGGGAGGATCAGTGGAATAGACTTGGGGTAAATGACCTCAGCACCCTTGGAAACTGATCAGCAGGGTGAGTATTGTCAGCCTCCTTTTACATCTAGAGAAATTAGGCATAGGAGTTGACTGACACACAAAAGAAAATAGTTCCTGGAAACAATGCTATTTGATTACCAGAAAATTCCTTTTTCTATTAACTAACAACTCTCCCATTGTTGAAATCATATGTATAGCCCTCCTGCCCCCAACACCATTATTTATCATTACCACTTTGGCACATAGTAGGCATTTAATAAATGTTTATTGACTGACACCCTTTTTTGAAGAATTTTAAGATATCTACATCTGGTAAAATGTGCTAATATATTCATAACCATTAAACCTTCAGTATAATGTTGATGGGGAAAAAAGGTCAAAAGACATCAAAAGTTATTTACTATGCAGATAGAAATGATATTGATGACTTGTGAACCTCAGATGGAGTTCTTCCTTGTGTAACTGGGAAGGTAGATGTATCCTTCCCTATATGGGAGAGCCAATGATGACTCTGAGAGTATTTCCATCTAAAGCCAAATATTTGCATAAAAAAGGGAAGCTCAGTGAACCATCTAGCTGATATGATCCCAAATATTTGGCTACTTGGAAATATCTGGATGATTAAGATCATTTTTCAATTTTCATGCTCCAGTTGGGCATTCCACACACACACGACTATTGAGTTAGGAGAAGCCAGAGAACTTCTTTGTGACACATTGAATTCTAAAATTCTAGACTTCTTTCTTTTAATCTGGCCACTCAATTCAATCAGGTTATGAATCCAAATAACTGTAAGGCTGTCTAGCTGACATCTTGTGAATATCTTACTGATATGAAATCCAGGTACACCATGCCTCCTCCTACCAGCCTAGGAGCCCTTTCAAAACTGCAAATGAAGTTAGTCTGGCATGACCTGTTCTTTTAGCATTCCTGACATTCTTCCAGGATCATGCCACTCTTGAATTTATGCTGCTTCTGTGGCAAGTCTTGATTCTCAGATCTGAGGCCATCTAGTCCCAACCCTATCTGAGCAGGAAATCCAGCCTCTGCCTGAAGACATCCACTGGAGGGGGATCCACTGCCTCCCAGGTAGTCCATTCTGCTTCCAGACAGTTCTATGTATTCAAGCTTTTTCCTTCTATGTAGCTCTATGCAATTGGCATACCCCAGAGAAAACCTGATAGGGTCAGCTATTCTTTCCTTACCACGATGTGAGCTCTGACAAGACATGAGTCATTCTTACTGATCCCTTGAAGTTGCCCTTTGTTCTGTGTTCTGTTTTAGAGCCTTCCCTCTCCAGTCAATTATCTCCAGTTTATTCTATCTATATCTTGTTTGCCCATAGTTGTTTGCAGATTGTCTCTCCAAATGAACTACCTCCATTATCTCCCCTATGTGAGTTCCTTGAGAATAAGAATTGATTTTGGCCTTCTTTGTGTTCCCATTCTTAGCCCAGTGCCTGGCACATAATAATGCCTGATGAATGCTTGTTGACCTACTGAAGCTCATAACTACTGAAGTCTAACAGCAATGAATTCAACAACTTAATATTTCACTGCTAATGAAATCCAGTGGGCTGGATTGGACCCGTGGGCTGGTCCTTTAAATGGAGAGAGCATTAGGAGGAGGCAGCCCACAAGCATGTACTCAGTTTCCTGGAGAGCGCTCTATCTCCATGCAGACCCTTCAGGGAATCATGGCTTTCCAAGGAGCCAAGCAGTCACTCTACAAGGGAAAGGACAATATGTCCCCCTAGGAAATCATGTACATGGAGGAACCATCCCCAGATAGATATAAATGGAATGGAGCTGAGGGGTTGGTTCTCTGAATTTAAAAAGAGGCCTGAAGATGGAAGTAGGCATTTAGTTGCAAAGAACACAAAGGGGACAAAATGATTGGTACATGAGGGTATGATAATATGGAGGAACTACTCAGACTTGATCCTTGGTTGGTACTATGAATCATGCAGGCTATGTAGGTCCTAAGAGGAGGTAAGACCCAGAAAAGAGAAGAACTGCTTGAATGACCAGCAACTCCAAGTTATTTTCTCTTACAAGTGTCTCCACTCAGGGAAGCAATCACTATGAGCCTAGAAGATTCCAAAGGTCCCTGAGGAAGGCAAATGCCCAGCAGAAAGGGAAGATCTTGGCTGTTGGGGGGGTAGGGGAAGTCAAGAATTTGCTAACTGCCTACTAAGTGCCAGGTACTGTGCTAAATGCTTTATAAATATTATTTCATTTGATCCTCATAGCAACTCTGGAAAGCAGGTGCTATTATTATCCCTATTTTATAGTTGGGAAAACCGAGCAAGACATCAATTAAATGTCTTGGCTAAGATCACAAACTAAATATCCAAAGCTGTATTTACACTCAAGTCTTGCTTATTCCAGGCCCAACACTATCCTTTAAGCCACTTAGCTGCCAGTGGACAGCTGCTGATGGCCTCAGGAATGATTTCTGTTGATTTAAATAGAGTCTGTCCTATATTCTATGTCTTGTTAGCCTGAGTGCTCTTTTCCTTTTCTTCCTTTTTTCCTTCCTTTCTCTCTTCCTTTCTGTTGTGGAAAGGAAAACGAAAGCAAGTTCTGGACTTAGCAGACTTCCTGGAGACAATGACACTGAAAGCAGAGATGAGATTACAAAAGAACATACAAATGACATAATAGAAAAGTCAAGCTTAAATCCTTATGCCAAAGAATTCCAACCAGTAGTAACTGCACAAGAAAAAGCAAACACAGACATTATCACGCCATCTTTAAGGCTCCATGATAATGCAATTCCATTTCAAATTGATGATGGATTGCAAAATGAATGTTCAAAGCAACAAGAGAAGTCTGTAGTAGAAGAACAAAACTGGGATATGATAGCAGATCCACAGGAAGGAACAAAGACACAAAAACCAAATTTATCAACACATAACACAGAGTTCAGCATACTACTTAGGCAAGAGCTTACAAAAGACTTGGGGAATATACAAATCACCAAGCAAGAGTCAGTGCAGGACAAGAATCACACAGAACCACTGTATACAATGGTATTTGACTCAGAAAGTGAGGAAGACCAAGAACCTTATGAATATACCAAACTTTACAATCAAGATCACAAAAAGTGATCTCACAAGAGTGGGAGACAGATGATTACATTAACAACTCAAATCAATAACAAACGATCCTGTCAGAAGAGTTAGTTCAGGACATAGAATACACAAGCTCATTAGAAGAAATACTGGCAGCATTGGGAGTCAAGAATTATCAAGAACTTTATCAAAAGTATGAGTTTGAGGAAGAAGATACTGAATTAGAAACAGAACAACAAACAGAAGAAGCAAACAACGTAATGATCCTATCACACCTTCCTTTCTCTGACTTAGAACTTATCATGTACCAGATTGTCAATTAACAAAATATATACAAGCTTTACAGACAAGAATAGCAAAGTTGCATGAAATGGACTTGATACAACAAACAGTACCCCTGGATTACAATTTGCACAACATCAAACTAGGAGACATAGTATACTTCAAAAATTTCAATAGAAAATTGGCTACAGACATAAAATGGAATGGACCACATGAAGTATTGCTTACTACCCCCAACAGCTATAAAAATTGCAGAGAAAGACTGCAATTGCAAATGGTTCCACTGTTCCCACATAAAACCAGAAAAATTCAACATCACTGTAATAGACATGGAAGATAATTAGAAAAAAAGATGAAGTGCTGAGAAATGAAAACAAAACTGATTAACATAAAAAAATACACCACAAATAAATAATAGTGACACATAATGTTCTAGACAGCAAGATCCCAGCAGTCAAGCATGCCACAGCAAGAAGATAACTTTCCAGCCCAGAGAAAAAGGTTTTAAACCAGCCTAGAGGAAAAGATTTTAAACCAGTCCAGAGGAAAAGCATCAAGAAAAGCTGCTAGAGAGAAGAAACAAAGAGAAAAAGCTGAAATAGACAGCTGACTTTGAACTTTGTAAATTTGTTTAATAGTTACTAGACAGAAGAAACAAAAAGAAAAAAAGCTGAAATGGACAGCTAAGAATCTGAACTTTGTAAATTTGTTTATATAAGAAGAGGACAGATGGGAAACGATACTTATAGGTAAAATTGAGTATGTTGAAATAATAAAACAAAATTAATTTCACATATTAGGGAAATAGCATGCATAACTACATAACTTGGAAGAAAGATGAGATCCATCAGTCAACATGAGAAGTGGAAATCTGAAGAAACTTAATAAGTATTAATTCAATACAACACTATTAGATACAAAACACAAAATCACAAACTGACATATTGGGAGACCTTGTTTAAATAAACAAGTGTCTGAAATTGTATTTTTGCAAAATGTAAATATGTATATAGTTAGTTCCATAAGATCTTAGGCAAATAAAAAGATCAATAGATATTTCTATTTGACTGACATCAGGATGTGGAACAATGTATATTATTGTATTATATGTAAATAATCTCTATAAATAATGTATATGCTATAATTAGGTTGGTGATAGAGTCTGTAAATATTTAGCATAGCATGTATATATGTTGTACATAAGATTAGGCTATAGATTTGACTAGAGACTTAGATAATAGCTATAATAAGTAGGGAATAGATTATGAGTAAGTTAAGTTAAATATAGCATAGATAATTATACATAGGAATAGACTTAAACTTCATTTGCAGATAGTTATGTTTTAATTGTTTATTTTAAAGCTGATGCTGAAATTGTGTTTAATGGAAATATATATATAGATAAAATAGTTTGAAAATAATAATAGACATATAAAATAGGAAAACTGTTTTAGTTTAGCTTAGCAAGAGTAAGTAGTTAGCACTAAGATTCAAATTTCTTTGTAATAGTTTTGTTCAAATATTTATTGTACTGAATTTATTGTAAAACCCCAAAACTGCCCTCACCCAAACTTTCCTGCATAGAATTCCTTAGAGTAGATACAGTTAGCATAGAATAGTGATAGAATAATTGAGGGATGTTTATTATTTTGGAGGAAGTAGTTAGAAATTAGATTTAGTAGATTGGTAACTATAATAAAAATAAGTGACCTAAGTAAGGTCACAAGAAAAAAAGAGGACAATTGTGGAAAGGAAAACGAAAGCAAGTTCTGGAATTTCTGCCATTGAGTTGGAACAAACAACAGTGGGAATATTAGAGAGAAGATATTGATAAGACGGACAGTTGGTGGGGGAAGGGACAAATGGGAGTGGCAGTTGGTCTTGTGATGAGCACTTCCTTCATGGCCCTGGAATTAGAAGGAGCTCTCTCCCTGTCTCTGGATAGAAGTCTCTATTTTCCTGATTTTCCCAACTATGTGATCCTGTCATTGACAAAAGGACTTAAGGGAAGCAGTTTGAACTGTAAGGCTGGTCTTTAAGGACATCAGCCTGAAGAGACAGACCCAACCAGCTCTGAATGTCAGAACTTTTCTTGTTGCTTGCTGTCTACTACTAAGACTTTGAAATTAAGAAAGCTAGCAAAGATATTGCATAGACAGGAATAAGAGAAACCCTCCACCAGCCTGTGAGGCTTGGCCTCAGCTCAAAAGCTGAGAGAGACTCAAAAAACTTCATCTAAAGAAATCCCTCTTCCTTCTTCCCTGATACCTCCACAGTCCAAACTTGCTATTAAAATTTATCTTTATTTGAATATCACATTCAGATAAGAGGACTATCTTTTCAGGGGACATAGAGGGAGCTGAACCTCAGGATAGCCATTCAACTAGAAACAGTCTTTACTGGACCCCTGCTGGGTGACCTTGGTCTGGGGGGGAGGCTTGTCCCTCAGGAGTGTCCGTGCTCACCTACTCTGGGGTATCTGCAATGTCATTCTATAGAGAAAACATCCCCTTAGGCTATCATAAGTGTCCCAGTTCTCAGGAACCCCATTTTTTCAAAAATAGCCTCTTGGCAGGGGGCATCTCTCTCCTTTTACCTCATTTGCAGCCATATTTCCTCTCTCCCTTCAATTCCTCCATTCCCTGCTATAAAACTTTAAGTATCCCCTGTTCATCAATCCAACCCAATTTTTCCCAGAAAATATTACAGTTTTTTGCAAAGCCAGCTAGATTTTCCAAACTATTTTGTCAAGAATTTGGGAAGAAGGCAGTTGGAGGTGTCAGAGAAGTTTCAGAGAGATTGGGCCTACATACATTTCTAAAGCCTGTGTAACTGTGGAAAGCAGCCATTTTGAGAGCAGTGTTGAGTGCAACTAATCTGCCTAGCAACACCACAGTCAAAACTCTCTTTTTCTCCTTTCTTTCTTTCTTTCTTTCTTTCTTTCTTTCTTTCTTTCTTTCTTTCTTTCTTTCTTTCTTTCTTTCTTTCTTTCTTTCTTTCTTTCTTTCTTTCTTTCTTTCTTTCTTTCTTTCTTTCTTTCTTTCTTTCTTTCTTTCTTTCTTTCTTTCTTTCTTTCTCTTTTTTCTTTCTCTCTTCTTTATTTTTTTTACATGTAAAGCAAATTTTAATGTTTCCTGAGTGAAGAAGAGCCTAATTGTTGTCTTATTGCTATACTGTAGTTTATTAGTCATAAGTAAAAAGAAACCCTTGAGGCAGTGAGGTGGCTCAATATATTGTGTAATATTTATTGGGAAAGGAAATTGGATTTGGAAAACAAGGAGATAATGGGAGGTTTGTATGGGGTATGGAGGAGTTAAGGGAAGAGAGGAAATATTGCTTGGTGATGCAAAAGAGGGAGATGCCCCCTGCTGAGAGGAAACAGCAGGGGTCCAATAAGGTCTTTTATTGCCTTGATGACTGAACTGATTTTCAGCTCCCTCTATGACCAGAAAAGATAGTCCACTTATCTGACTGCGAATTCAAATCATATAAAGTTTAATAATCCAGTTGGAATTGGAGGTTTTCCTTAGCTTCAGAGTATAGGGCCAGGCCCTAGAGGCTGGCGGAGGGTTTTCCCACTTCCGTCTCCTCTATATCAGTCCAGTTTTGTATACTTCAGAATCTTAGCAGTAGATAGAAAGCAAACAAGAACAATTCTAACCTTCAGAAGTGACTGGGCCTGAATCTTACAGCTGAACCAAGAAGAGCATGCCACTCCAGACTGGGCTGAACAAGCTCCTCTCTCCTCCAACACTCGGAAGCAAACCCACCCTGCAGGAAGGAAGTGCTAATCACCAGACCCCACTGCCACTCCTGGCAGGAAGGAAGTGCTAGTCACAAGACCCAACTGCCATTCCCAGTTGGCCCCTTCCCCCACAAACTGTCAGTCTAATTTCCTTTCCACAATCGTCCCCTTTTTTTGTTGTGACCTTCCCAAGGTCACATATTTATATTATAGTTACCAATTTACTAAATCTACTCTAAGGATTCTTTGCGGGAAAGTTTGGGCAAGGGTAGTTTTGGGGTTTTACAATAAATTCAGTACAATAAATGTTTAAACAAAACTATTATAAGAAATTTGAATCTTAGTGCTAATACTACTTACTCTACATTAACTAAAACAAATACCTTATTTACAGAAATTATTTAAATATAATGCAACAATATACATTGTTCCACATCATGATGTCAATCAAATAGAAATATCTATTGATCTTTCTGTTTGTCTAAGATCTTATGGAACTAACTATATACATATTTACATTTTGCATAAATACAATTTCAGACATTTGTTTATATAAACAAAGTCTCTCAATATGTCAGTTTGTGATTTTGTGTTTTGTGTCTAATAGTGTTGTGTTGAGTTAATACTTATCAAGTTTCTTCAGATTTCCACTTCTCATGTTGACTGATGGATCTTTTCTTTCTTCCATGTTATGTAGTGATGCATGCGATTTCCCTAATATGTGAAATTATTTTTGTCTTATTATTTCAATACACTCAGTCTTACATATAAGTCTCGTTTTCAATCTGTCCTCTTCTTATATAAACAAATGTACAAAGTTCAGTCTTAACTGTCCATTTCAGCTTTTCCTCTTTGTTTCTTGTCTTTAGCATCTTTTCTTGATGCTTTTCCTCTGGGCTGGTTTAAAATCTTTTCCTCTGGGATGCTTTTCCTCTGGGAAGCTTTTCCTCTGGGTTGCTTTTCCTCTGGGATTCTTTTCCTCTGGGTTGCTTTTCATCTGGGCTAGAAAGTTGTCTCGAACATTATGTGTCACTATTATTTATTTGTGGTGTATTTTTTATATTAATCAGTTTTTGTTTCCATTTCTCAGCCCTATCTGTTGTCTAATTTTCTTTGATGTCTGTTACAGTGGTGTTGAACTTTTTCTGGTTTCACGTGGGAACAGTGAAACCATGAGTCTTTCCCTGCAACTTTTATAGCTGTTGGGGTAGTAAGCAATACTTCATGTGGTCCAGTCCATTTTATGTCTGTAGCCAATTTTATATTGAAAATTTTAAAATATACCATATCTCCTGGTTTGATGTTGTGCAAATTGTAATCCAGGGGTACTGTTTGCTGTATCAAGCCCATTTCATGCAATTCTGCTATTCTTGTCTGTAAAGCTTGTATATATTTTGTTAATTTACAGTCTAGTTTGTGAGAAGTTCTATGTCAGAGAAAGGAAGATGAGGAGCATTACATTGTTTGCTTCTTCTTCCTTTTGTTTTGGATCAGGTATATGATTTTCTTGTACTGCAAATTTAGTGTCTCTATCCACTTTATCCACTTTCACATACTTTTCACAAAGTTCTTCGTAATTCTTGACTCCCAATACTGCCAGCATTTCTTCTAATGTGATTGTGTAGTTTATTTCCTTAACTAACTCTTCTGATTGGATCGTTTGTTCTTGATTTGAATTGTTAATGAAATCATCTGTTTCCCCCTTTTGTAAAGCTTTGTGATCTTGACTGTAAGGTTTGATATATTCATAAGGTTCTTGGTCTTCTTCATTTTCTGAATCAAACATTATTGAATATAGTGATTCTGTGTGATTCATGTCTTACATTGACTCTTGCTTGGTGATTTCTATATTCCCCAAGTCTTTTGCAAGCTCTTTAACTTGGACATAACTTGTGATTTGGCTGTCTTCAGGAGATGTTTTTAGAACAGATTTAGTTGCTCCTGTATCAATTAGAGCTGGGTAGATCTCATTACCCACTTTTATGATGACCCTTGGTTCTGTGTTCTCATTTTGTTGGCACACTTGGATCATAGGTGCCTCTATTTCTATTTTGTTCAAATCCCAGTTTTGTTCTTCTGCTACAGACTTTTCTTGTTGCTCTGAACATTCATTTTGCAATCCATCATCAGTTTGCAAGGGATTTGCATTATCATGGAGACTTAAGGATGGCATGACAATGTTTGTATTTGCTTTTTCTTGTGCATTTACTATTGGTTGGAATTCTTCTGCATAAGGATTTAAAGTTGACTTTTCTATTATATCATTGGTATTTTCTTTTGTAATAGCATCCCTGCTTTCCATGCCATTGTCTCCAGGAGGTCTGCTAATTTGAATGTTTTCTGTTATTGCATTTTCCTCCCCATTGGACCCTTCTATTGTTAGTTCATATGCTTCAATGAATTCATTTGCAATTTGTGTATTACAGACTGTTGCCAGTTCTGTTTCTTCCTCTTTCTTTGTAGCTTGTTCTACTGTTCCAAAAATCTTCTCTTTAATCTCTGTTACATCATTATCTAATTGGATTTCTTCTCCTATTTGTTCTTTATTTATATTTTGTGCTTTTGGCACCCCACATTCTATCTGCATGCAGTCTCCTTCTTTTTCATTTTTCCTTTTTCCTTTTCCATTTTTCCTTTTTGTTGTTACCCCATGTACCTGGCTTCATAACTGACTTTGTTTGGCAGCACCTGAGACTACTTGAGAATAACGTGGTTTCGCTCCTTGTTGGATGTACCTCTCCATGGTTTCTAAATTTGGTGCTTGCAATGATTTCTTGCAATTACAATCACAACATTTTGTATTTGTTTGTGTATTATTGCTGCTATACTTTACATTGCTTTTCCAAGACCTCAGTTTGTTATTAGCTTGGAATAATTGTGCCTTTAAATAACAGTCTCGAACCATGTGACCCATTTTTCCACAGAGGAAACATCTGGGTAAATTTCTCCTTTGATTGCTTTGTGTGTAATTTCTTGTGGGTTTGTACGATTGCAGAGTGGCTAGATTTTTTATTTCTTCAATTTCTTTATATTTACTTGAGCTATTTGCCTCCTTGAGCTTGGCTTTAAGCTCTTTTATTATTTCATCCTTTTCCTCTAGCATTTCTTTATGACCTGAAAATATGTAAGTTGCAGTTTTTCTTAAATCTTCCAGACTTAGTGTTTCCCAATCTGGGCATTGAAGTTTAAAATATGATCTAATAGGTGTGTTACTGCCTTACACAAATTGTCTCCTTATGTGTGGGAGATTTTGTTCAGTTAAATTTTCAAATCCAAGCACATCCTCTGTTACTTCAATAACTCTATCAAGGAACTTTGATGGATGTTCCCCACTTTCCTGTCTCAATTTCTCAAATTTTCCCCAAGTATCTGGTCTTTTTGAAAAACTTTTCATTGCCTCTAATAGATCTTCTCTGGCCTTTCTTAGGTAACGTAGATTTTCATTATTAGATAACTCTAAGTCTGTTCCTTCCTCTGTCCATGATGTTAAATTTTGATTTTTTCTTGTTTCATCAATGAATTGTTGTTTTTCCCGTTTTGAAAATAATTCTGAGAGAAGAATTTCAGTGTCTTGGAAATCTGGATCATAAAGCCTAATTGCTCTTTTAAATTCTTTTAAACATCTCATTGGTTCTGAAAACCAGGAAGGCATCCATCTTTTCAGACTTTCAAGGTCAGCTATTGTAAATGGTTTATGTGTTTTAATATGAATTATGCCGCTATCCGGTTGTAGGCTTGTTTGATCTCTTAGTGGCAATATTGGTATTCCACCTTCAGCCCCATCTGTATTTTCTTGCTGAACCACATTGTTATTTTTAGGTATGTCTTGTTGTGTGTTAATACCTTTGCCACATTGTATCTCTTCACTCAATTGCTTAATCATTTCCTTTATTTGAATCATCTCCTCTTTCATGGCTAAAATCGTCACAGCCATTTCATTATCTTTTGCTT
Source organism: Monodelphis domestica (assembly GCF_027887165.1). Lineage (NCBI taxonomy): Eukaryota > Metazoa > Chordata > Mammalia > Didelphimorphia > Didelphidae > Monodelphis > Monodelphis domestica. The sequence goes on along the minus strand of NC_077230.1, from coordinate 373,997,961 downwards.
TTTTCCCAAAAATTAGATGCACACCTTTTTTTAGGGCATAGTATAATTTGGTTACTAAGAATAATGCTCCAGCATATGTGGGAATGAATGAAATCAAGCGATACATACTTATATTCAGCCATTGCAAACTTTCATAGATGCTAAACAGAAAATAAATATAATCCGGAATTGTGACAAAAAATAAGTCGTAAAGCATATAAAAGAAATATGCAATCCAGGCTAGATAACCCATGGCAAGTAATAGTTTCTTTGCCGTCTTTTATCTTGAAAAGCCTTTTGCAATAGAAAAAATTGTTTTTAAGTCTGGCCCTTTAAGAGTCGCCTGTTTCCTGGGGAAACTCTGAGTGAAGAAGAGCCTAATTGTTGTCTTATTGCTATACTGTAGTTTATTAGTCATAAGTAAAAAAGAAACCCTTGAGGCAGTGAGGTGGCTCAATATGTTGAGAGCCAAGCCTAGACATAGAAATCCTGGGTTCAAATCTGGCCTCAGATGCTTCCTAGCTAGATGACCCTGGGCAAATCACTTAACCCTAATTGCCCAGCCCATACTGCTTTTCTGCCTTGGAACCAAAACACAGTTATTGATTCTAAGATGGAAGGTAAGGGTTAAAAAAAAAATCTCCAAGATTTCATGTTGTTTGTGGGAATCCCGTGTTTTGTTCTAGGTCCAGAGGTTATGCTTCCATTTACATCTTTTAAAAATTAAGATCAAGGAGAACATCATACACATAACTGACACCTCTGGCACACTTGAATGTAATGTACTTCTCTACTAGTAGCAATGCAATGATCCAAGACAATCCTGAGGGACTTATGAGAAAGATGCTCTCCACATCCAGAGGAAGAACTGTGGGAGTGGAAACATAGAAGAAAAACATACGATTTCTCACTTGTTTACATAGGTATTGGATGTGGGGTTTTGATTTTTAAAAGATTATTACAAAAAATGAATAATATGGAAATAGATATTGAGTGATAATACACGTATAACCCAGTGGAAGTCCTTGTCAGCTCTGGGAGGGGGGGGGATGAGAAATGGGGAGGGAGACAACATGAATAACCTTGGGAAACTTACATGTAGATTTGTTACTGGAATAAAATAAAGAAATTTTTAATTTTATTTAAAAGCCTTAGCTTCCATCTTAGAATCAATATTGAGTATTGGTTCTAAGTCAGAAGAGTGATAAGGGCTAGGCAATGGGGATGAAGTGACTTGCCCAGGGTCACACAGCTGGGAAGTATCTGAGGCCAGATTTGAACCCAGGACCTCTTGTCTCTAGGCCTGACTCTCAATCTACTGAACTACCCAGCTGCTCCTTAAAGAATTTTTTTTTAATGAAGTCTGGACAATTCTCTATGCATGTATCTCAGAGCACTCATGGTTTTTGGTGTTCACACTGGTCCTCTTTAGAGGACTCGTTTTTCCTTATTATTGGGATCATGTATATTTGGGTTTTCAGAATTTTATCCTTAGGGACTTCTAATCCCCCCCTGGAGAATTTTATGGCACAGCATCCTACCTTTCTTTTGCCTGAATTCTTTGGAGTCCGCTCCTACAACATCTCAAGTACATGACTTTCCCCTGCTTAACTACAATGAGCTCCAAGACCGAGTGGTCAGTGTTCTCCTGATTTCCATCAGTTCTGCTTCTCAGACCAGATCCTCCTCACTGGTCTGGAACAGGTTCCAATCCAGGAGTTTTAGAGTAGCAAAGACCTCGAAGGCCATCTGCTCCAACCCACACCACAACAGGAATTCCTTTCACAACAACGCTAATGAGTAGTCATCTAGCTTTAAACAGAATTCCTCCAGTGATGGGCTTTGCCTGACTCATGAGTCCATTTTACTTTTCAATCTCTCTAACTGGCATCATGGTATGGTGGAACGACCACTGCCCTTGGAGCTAGGAGAGACTTGAGTTCAAATCTCACCAATTTCTTCTTCACCTGTAAAAAAGATATGTAGTATCACCCTCATAGGATTGTTATAAGAATTGAATAACATATACAAACCATTTGGCAAATCTTAAAGGGCTATACAAAATTCAATTATTATTATTATTCCATGGAGTCAAAATCTGCATCTCTTAAACTTCCATTTTGTCCTCCTCCTGCTTCCTGGAGTTGGCTAATCTCTTGTGGAAATGACAGCTCTTCAGATACTTGAAGGTCTCTCTAAGTATGTCCTTCCTAACACTTCTTCTGGACAGCTATGTGGCAGAGTGGATAGAGTGCTGGACATGAATTCGGGAAGAATAAACTTCAGGAGTTCAAATCCAGCCTCAGATGCTTACTAGCTGTGTGACCCTGAGTGTGCCACTTAACCCAGCTTGCCTCAGTTTCTTCATCTGTCAAATGAGCTGGAAAAGTAAACAGCAAACCATTCCAATTTCTGCCTAGAAAACTCCAAATGAGGTCACAGAGAGCTGGACATGACTTTAAAACTATTTAAAGATGAGAACAATTCTTTATGCTGAACAAAATGAGTTTATTGGAGGGTTGTCATATAGTCTGAGCTAAAGAATGCTCACCATTCTGGTAACTCTTTGCTGAACATATTCATAATTGTCAATTTCCTTCTTAAAATGTGGTAGTCAATACGAACAAAATATTCAAAAATGCAGAATAGTAACTTCCTTTATCAGTACCTCTATGTTTCTAAACCCTTACCTTCCACCTTAGAATCAATATGTGTATTGGTTCCAAGGCAGAAGAGTGGTAAGAGCTAAGCAACTGGGGTTAAGTGACTTTGTCCAGGGTCACACAGCTAGGAAGGGTCTGAGGCTAGACTCTCATCTCTAAGCCTGGCTCTCAATCCACTAAGCCTGCTGCCTCAGTACCTCTATTTTGAAGAATGAAATTGTCATTAAAGTAAGTCAGGAATTTATCAGCTGTTCTTCAGCAAAGAGAATGAATAATCTATCAGATGTTCAGATCCTTGAAATACCCCATCAGTAGTCTATCAAGATTCCATACCAGGATTCAATTTTGTGACCTGTTTCAAGAACTCAGTATTCATTGTCTCCTTCTGTCTGAGTGGCCTATAATATACTGTTTCTTTCAATAGCCTGATGATCTTAAATTTCAGTTGGCTAGGGTCATCTTAAGCCATACTGAGCCATGAAATTATTGTAGACATTTTAGAAAGATTTTTAACCATAAATATTGAAACATAAAGAATTGCTCAATATGGATGAAATGAAAGAAAGGCTTAACCTTCCATTAACTAAAAAATATACCCCACTCTTGCTTCCACTGGAGAGGTAGGGTAGTACAATGGAAAGAACATTGGATTCAAAGTCAAAGACCTACTCTTAGTTCCAATTCTACTATGATCGCTTATTGCCTATGTGATCCTGAGCAGGTTACTTAACCTTTCTGCAAGGCCTCAGTTTCCCGATTTGTACAATAAGGAGGTTGGACTTGGTCTCTGACCCTTAAATGTTCTGGATCCTTTGGGTTTGACTACATTATCAACTCAAGAGGACATTAAACCCTTATGTAACATTAGATAATGTCCTTTTCTTGGTATTAGGCTCTTTCTGTAAGAATGATCTCTGACTGCTGAGCAAAGAGCAGGAACAATAATAGGCTTCCTGGGCCAGCACTGAGGTTGATGATGTATGTAGGTGAAGAGTAGGTGGGCCAGAAGGCCTCCAGTGTCTGTATGGTGTGGTTCAGCTCAGCCCCTGACCCTTGGATTTACCTTGCCAAATGAATCATGATGAGAGGAAGCATGGTCGATTTGGGTTTCCTCCCTCTTCTCATCTGCTGACTATGACTCTGGTCTGGGCACCCACATCCCTAAAGTAGATTCTCTCTTCTTTCTCTTTCAGTCCTTCTTTCTCAAGCCCCAACCTAGTCTTTCAGAGACTCACAGCCCTCATTTGTGGTTTTCTCTTAAGTGTTTTTACAAACATTATCTCAGTTAATCCTTAAGACAATAATAATAGTACCCGATGTTATTATTATCCCCATTTTTTAAACCCTTACCTATTGTTTTATTATCAGTTCCAAGACAGAAGAGCACCAAAGGCTAGACAACTGGGGTTAAGTGACTTACCCAAGGTCCCTCGGCTAGTTAAGTGTCTGAAGTCATATTTGAACTCATGTCTTCCTGACTCCAGGTCTAATATTTTATCCATTGTACCATCTAGCTGAAGTTAGATTTTTCCAAGTTCTAAGTACCCTTCCATCTCCAAAAAAGTCTAGATTTCTTGTATCTTGGCCCATGCTGCACCATGTCCTCTTTACTTTATCAATCAGTTAACAGACATTATGACACCAACTATGATACCAACAGTGCTGGGAACCAAAATATTCACTGGAGATGTAAATACTGCCCCCCCCCCCAAATGGAATAGAACCTGTCCTATTGTTTGTACAGAAATGCAAATATAGGCCATGTGTCAGACCTGATCTCTGACACAATGGACTGGGTTTAACCTCAAAGTGATTTCTGTCTGACTATTTGTCTATATCCTCTGTGTGTGTCTCTCTCTTTTTCTTTCTGTGTGTGTGTGTGTGTGTGTGTGTGTGTGTGTGTGTCTGACTGTCTGTCTCTCACTCTTTCTCCTCCTCAATCTGCTTCTTATCCTCCTCTTACCAAGTGCATCTCACCTACCTCAGAAATCCAGTAGAATCACAAAACCTTAGCTTGGGGCGGCATCTCAGAAATCATCTCAGTTTGACTCCCCAAAGAGGAACCTACACCTTAACAAGGAGCTACTCTACAAAATCCCTAGCAAATAATTAGTCCATAAACATTTATTTAAGTACCCACTGTGTGTCAAGCATTGAGCTAAGCATTGGAGATGCAAAAGCAAAAATAGTAAAATATAGTTGCTACTCTCAAAGAGCTCAGCCTAATGGAGAAGACATGTAAACAACTCTGTCCAAAGAAACTAAATGGAAATAATCAACGGAAGGAAGACACTAGAACAGTAATGGTAAACCTATGGCATGGGAACCAAAGATGGCATGCAGAGCACTCTGTGAGCACAAACTGCCCACTTCCCCCCCAAAAAAAATTACTTTACTAGAATTTCATTACTAGAAAGACAGAGGGACTCTGGCAGACTTGCTTCCTTCCCCCTCTCCACCATGCCTGATGACATCTTTTCCCATCCTCCACTCCTCTGTTCAGCAGTCAATGGGAGCACCTAGGAGGTAAAAGATAGGCAACAGAGCTGGAGGGGAGCACAGTACTGGGACCACTCCCCCCTCTCTCTCTCTACACTCACTGAGGACATTCCTCACTTCACCCAGCCCTCCACCCAGCAGCCCAATGGGAATGCTTCCTCCCTCCTCTGTGTGTGTAAGGAGAGAGGGTGGGGCTTGCATTCAGTTGGAGAAGGGCACAGCGTGGCACATGGTCTCAGGGATGGCCCGGCACTCCATCTTTAAAAGGTTCACTATCACAGCACTAGAATTAGGAGGGTTGGGAAAAGCTTCCTATAGAAGGTGGGATTTTATCAGGGAGTTGAAAGAAGCCAGAGAAACCAGTACACAGAAATGAGAAAGGAAAACAATCCAGACATGGGAGAAAGCTGATGAAGATGTTTGACTGGAGTGTCTTTTCTGAGGAATAGCAAGGAGATGAGTGCCACTGGATTGATGAGTCTACACAGAAGGGGCAGATAGGTAGCACAGTAGATAAAGTACCAGGCCTAGAGACAGGAGGACCTGGGTTCAAATCTGGACCTAGGCACTTCTTTGCTGTGTAACTCTGGGCAAGTCCCTTAACCCTAATTGCTTAGCCATTATTGCTCTTCTGCATTGGAACACATACTTGGGCGCTTGAATTTGGCAATTACATTCCTGGGAGTTGTCTTTTGAGGGTTTAGTGCAGAGGGTGTTCTATGAACTCTTTCAATGTCTATTTTGCCCCCTTGTTCAAGAACATCAGTACAGTTTTCTTGGATTATTTCTTATAGTATGATGTCAAGATTTCTGTTTATTTCTGGCTTTTCAGGTAGACCAATGATTCTCAAATTGTCTCTCCTTGCTCTGTTTTCCTGACCTGTCATCTTCTCAGTGAGATATTTTATGTTTTCTTCTATTTTGTCAGTCTTTTGACTTTGCTTTATTGATTCTTGCTGTTTTGAAAGATCATTGTCTTCCAGTTGCCTAATTCTGGTCTTTAAAGACTGGTTTTCCTTTTCATTTTGGTCTTTCTTGCTTTTTGTGGCTTCCAGCTATTTCTCCAATTGGGAGTTCTTGTTCTTTAAACTGTTATTTTCTCTTTTAACTATTTCCCACTTTTCTTGCCAGAAGGCTTCCATCTTTTTTATAAGCTCCAATTTAAATTCTTCAAGACCTTGTGGACAATTTCAATTTCTTGGGAAGGTTTTGGGTTTATTTTAATTTCCTCCTCTATTTCCTCTGTAGCCTGAGTTTTTCCTCCATAAAAATTTTCCAGGGTCAATTCCCTCTTATTGTTATTGTTTTTGTTTTTTGGTGGAGGGAGGTTGTTGTTCCTGGGCACAATTTGCCATCACTGTGGAGGTTTTTCCTTCCCTTTTTAGTCAGAAATCTGAGTGAGGTGGGCAGGCTCTCTGTGTATGGAGCTAAGGAGCAAGGATTTTGCCTGAGGCAAGCTCTTGAATCTCTGCAGCTTCTGCTGTTTGCTGACCTTCTCTGTGCTATCTTCCCACAAGTGCCCATGGTCTGTGCTCTTCAGTCTACTGGGGTTTCAGGTGTAGCTGCTCTTAGGGGTAGGTCTTTGGTGGTCTTAGTCAGCTCCCAAGGACCTAGAGGTTCCCCTTACTCACTTTAGAGGTGCCCCTTGCTCACTTGCTGATTCTGGAGCTCTGACTCTGGCTCCATAGGTGGGGTGGGGGAGGGTAGATCAGCTCATGTTTTGTTGGGAGCTTTTTCACCCCCTTATAGTATGGAAATGCCCAAATCCCATGTACCTTCAATACTGTGCCCTACTGTAGAGTCCCTTCATTCTTATGAATTTGGTTTTTTTGGTCTTTTGAGGTAGTCTATATCAGTGGGTGCTGAGGAGAAGATGAGTCTTGCATCTAGACTGCTACCATGTTTACCCGGAAGTCTATGAACTATGGAACACGTACTTAGGAAAGGAAGGAAGGAAAGGAGAAAGAGGAGAGAGGAGGAAGGGAGGAAGGACCAAAAGCTATTCCCCAATAAATAAATGATCAAAAGATATAAAAAGAATTTCTATTAACTGCTTAATGAAAGAATGGTCTTAGTCATTAAAAATAAGAGAAATGCAAATTAAGGTACCACTTCATGCCCAGAAAATTGACCCAGATGACAAGCAATAGTCATTGTTGATGGGGCTAGAGAAAGGCATGCAGGCTCAGGTACGTTGATGGGGCTGTGAATTGGTCTAACCATTCTAGAAAGAAATTTGGAAATGTGTTTTTTTAAAAAGTCACTAAAATGTCTATATCCTTTAAGCCTGTAATCCTATTGCCACTCATGTAACCCCCCTCCTAGAAGTCAAAAACAGAGAGGTCTCATATATGCATCCAAATATTCATGGCAGCATTTTTTTGGCTACTAAAGCAGTGGGTAATATGTAATATGGGTAGGGCCATAAGAAAAAATGTATGTGAATAATCCAAAGAAGATGGGAAGGCTCATATAAATGTATGCAGAGTACAAATCTGGTTTTGGATACTTCCTGGCTGTGTGACCCTGGGCAAGTCACTTAACTCCCATTGCCTAGCCCTTTCTATTCTTCTACCTTGGAACCAAGGATAGTTCTGAGATGGAAGATAAGGATTTAAGAAAGAAAGAAAGAAATGTATGCAGAGTGAAATAAACAGAGCCAGGGAAACAGCATATGGGATGACTATAATAGTGTAAATGGAATGACAAAACCAAATGATGCCTGCATGACTATCATGACCAAGCTTGGCCCCAAAGAAGAATTGAGGAAATGAACCTCTTCCTCTTCTTGGCAGAGGTGGAGGACTATGGCTGAAGAGTACTACATACATTATCAGTCATGAACAATATATCTGTCAGTTTTGCTGAAGCAATTTTTTTCTTTTGAAATCTTTGCAACCAGGGTTGGTTTTCTGGGTAGGGGAAGGAGAAGAAATATATTTGGAAATGAAAACGATGCAAAAAAAACCCTCAGAAGACAGTAGTAAGAAAAACAATTTTATAATTTTTAATTAATTTTTAAAAAATATTTTATTTTTCTAATCACATATAATATCAATTTTCTACATGCATTTTCTGAAGTTATAAGATCTAAACTATCTCCCTCCCTCTCTTCCCTCCTCCTTTCCAGAGATGGTAAGCAATTTGATCTGAGTTCTACATCTATATAATTATTTTTTAAACCCTTACTTTAGACTTCTTAGACTCAATACTATGTATTGGTTCTAAGGCAGAAGAGTGGTAAGGGCTAGGCAATGGGGGTTAAGTGACTTGCCCAGGGTCACACAGCTAGGAATTGTGAGGCCAGATTTGAGAGGAAAAAATATTTTTAAAAAGGAATCCTTGTAATCCAAAGAGTCAGGAACCACAGAAATGGATGCTATTACTCTGAGGTCTCTTCTATCAGGATAGAATGTAAGTCTTGAGGAAAGGGATTATGTTATTCAATGTTGCATTAGGTTAAATTGTGTCATGCTGCAGATGGTGGCCAAAGGAGGAACATACCAGAACATTCTGTAACATTCTAAAATGGCAGCAGAGAAAAGATAGATAAAAGGAAACTCTCTCCATGAAGAAGTGAAAAGAGTTCTTAGGCCTGCTTGGGTACCTCTCTCAGCTCTGTGAAACCAATTAGAGGACTACTATAGTTAGCTCATGTTTTCATTTTTTAATATCTAATTTGTTGTTGATGTTCAGTTGTGTCTTTGTGATTCCTTTGGGATTTGTGATTCCTTTGGGAGGTTTCTTGGCAAAGATACTGGAGTGGTTTGCCATTTTCTTATCCCACTCATTTACAGATGAGGAAACTGAGGCCAACAAGGTTAAGTGACTTGTTCAGGGTCACACAATTAGTAAGTCTCTCAAGCTGGTTTTGAACTTGGGTTTTCCTGACTCTAGGCCCCATGGTGTGGTATCTACTATACCACACCAACTGGTCACATCCAAATTACTTATGGAGTAAGTATTTTAAAGTATACTTTATTTTATTTTATCTTTTAAACCCTTGCCTTCTGTCTTAGAATTGATACTGTATATTGGCTACAAGGCAGAAGAGTGGTAAGGGCTAAGCAATGGCGGTTAAGTGACTTGCCCAGGGTCACACAGCTAGGAAGTGTCTGAGACCAGTTTGGAACCCAGGACCTCCTGTCCCTTGGTCTGACTCTCCAGCCACTGAGCCACCTAGCTTCCTCCCAAATTATCTATGTCTTAAAAGAGGGGGTGATGGGTAGCGACCTTCCTTTTTTTTTTTAAACAATTCAGGGCTCTATGAGGGATTCCCATTCTCTGGGAAGTGAACTGCTTCATCAGAGTACCTGAGGGGAAGGAGGCCCTGAAGGACAGAAATCCGACAGAACTGGGGGTGAGAGTGAGAGGACCAGGGCTTTGCCTGGAATGCAGCCTAGCTGGCCCTGGCTCCAGCTCCCTCTGACTGGCTGGATCCCCTCCCGGCACACGGAAAGGAGACAGTGTCCTGAAAGGCAATTGGCCAGCCCTTTCCCCTATATCGAGCCTGGGGCCAGGGGATCAGGTGACCAAGAGCCCAGAGACCCAGACGGAAATACCCGGAGCTCAGTTCCTTCTCCTCTCTGGGGGCAGGGGAGACTGTATTCCTAAAGGGTCACGTTTCAGAGCGCTGGCGGGTCACTCGGGCTGAGCCCTTTCTGTGGAGCCAGGAGACTTTCTCCAAGGTCACAAGGCACTGGCTCCCCCAGCAGAAAGGAGTCCTGTCCCTGTCTCTGGATTATAAAGCGCTTTGAGATCCCTCTGGGGCTCGAACCTCTATAAAAGACTTGGGGCTGCTGCCCTCTCAGAGAGACAGTCCCCAGCCGCCCCCCCCCCCCCCCCCCCCCGCAAAGGGCTGTGTTGGGAATCCATTCTGAGCATCTCCATCCCATCCATCCTTTCCCCACTGCTCTGCCCCAGCTCAGAGCCCTCATTGGTCTTGGGGGTGGGGTGGGGAGAAAGGCATTCTATTGACAATAGTCATCTTCCAACCTGGACGCCTCCCTGGGCCGGCCCCTCCTTTCCAACCAATCGGACTGGAGGGAGTATGTGGGATGGGATGGGGAGGAGGGAACATTACCCACTGGGCTTCCAGCCAAGGGTCACCGCTCATTTGTCAAGAAACCTGATGGAACAAGCTGGCTAGCCAGACACTTGCCAGGCCCGGGCTACAGGTCTGGCCAGATCTCAGAGCCACCCTGTCCTGCTCACTCCTTGTGACCCCTTGGCAAGGTTGACCTGAGACTTGGCAGACCCTAAGTAGAGAGGGAGAGTTGAGGGTTCTGGGTCTCAGGCTTTGTCCTGTCCCCATTGTCCCTTCATTTCCCCATCCTACCCCTCCTAATAAGGTAAGATGGTAAGGGAGGACCTGAAGCGTTTATGTGGGGAGGAGGACCCTAGAGGAAAAGAAGAGATGCCAGACCTTGTTCCATTGACCTTCCCAGATTGGCGCCATTCCCTGCCCCTCTCCCTAAGCCCAGAATTCAGAGTACAAGGGGAGAAACCAAGTGGCCTGCGACAAGGAGAGGATCTATGTTCTGAGGCTCTCACTGGGATACAAAGGAAAAGATTTCTAGCTGGGTCTCAAGCCAGACCCTTGGGGGTAGGAGCAGAGCTTCTGTGTCCATGCAGAAGGGAGGGAAGAGAAAGGCCCTAGGAGATAGGGCTGGGTGGGATCCTCTATACCTGGGGGAACTCTGAGGAAGAAGAATGGAAGGAGCCCTGGATGTTAGACAACTCTCTTGGGATCTTTTTTTAAAATTTATTTTATTTTTTCCATATTGTTCATTTTTGTAAATGAGCAATCATATAAAAGCCAAAACCCCATAACAGAAACCCAAATAAACAAGTCAAAAATCCTATGATGAAACTCTGTATTCTGACTCCACCAGTTCTTTCTCTGGAGGTTGATAGCATTCTTTGTCATATAAATCCCTCAGAATTGTCCTGGATTGTTTTGTATTGCTGAGAGCAGCTAAGTCTATCACATTTGATTGTTCCACAATATTTCAGGTGCTGTACACGATGTTCTCCGGGTTCTGCTTATTTCACTCTGCATCAGTTCATAGAAATCTGTCCAGCTTTTTCTGAAATCATCCTGCTTATCCTTTCTTACAGCACAATAGTATTCCATTACCATTGTTAGATTTAAATTAGTATCCAATATTTTTTGGATAGTTTATAAAATTTATTAGTAATCAGTCAAAGTAGAAGAAATAAAAGAACTAAGTACAAAAAACCTGAGTAAAACCACATGAGTAAAATTCTCCTGCCTGGCTCTCCCCCAACCTACACCAACCCTGATCCCCTGGGAAAAAAGAGGGCAGAGCTACACAAAAATGTATGTCTTCCCTATGTTGGTATGTTAGTATAAATATGAAAATGGGATTCTGGAAGAGAGAGTCCTGGGGTGGAAAATTCTAATTATACACCATCACACACCACAATTTGTTCAGCCACTCTCCAATGGAAGGACATCCCTTTAGTTTCCAATTCTTTATGATCACAAAAAGAGCGGCTATAAATATTTTTGTACAAACAGGTCTTTTCCCCTTTACTCTTGGGATCTCTTAAAACGAGAGGATTAGGAGGCAGCTGGGTAGCTCAGTGGATTGAGAGCCAAGCCTGGAGATGGGAGGTCCTGGGTTCAAATTTGAATTCAGACACTTCCCAGCTGTATGACCCCGGGCAAGTCACTTGAGCCCCATTGCCTAGCCTTACCACTCTTCTGCCTTGGAACCAATACACAATACTGATTCCAAGAGGGGAGGGAAGGGTTTAAAAATATGAGAGGATTTGACCTTGAAGTTTATGATAGGTGATTGCATCTCTTTCCAATTTCTCTTCTTTCCCTTCTGTCCCCATCCCAAACAAACAAACAAAATCCCTCTCTGCCTTTTCCTCTTCCCAAGGATGGAAGACAGGATGAAAGGCTTATAGATTCAGAAACAGCAGAAACCTTAGAAGCCATCTAGTCAATTCCTTCATTTTACAGATGGTAAAACTGAGGGACAGAAATGTTTTAGTGATTTGCCCCAGGCTACCCAGGTTGTGAACCCAGGTCCTCTAACTTCATACAGCTTCATTTTTCTCCACTCTACCACTCCTCCTGGGTTTTGGAGGAGATGATCAGTTCAGGGCAGGCTCCACCTTTGACTTCCAAACCTTGGGATGGGAGGAAGGTGTCTTTCTCCCACCCCAATCCCCAACTGAAGAGCGGCCTGCCAGGCTCAGAACTACATGGGTATGTCATAACTCATCCCCTGGGGCTCCCAGGAGCAGGGTGGCCCCTGCTGGCCACAGGCAATCCTACAACGTGCAATTAGTGGCCTGACACACAGAGGGAAGGACTATGACCTCCAGCTTGTGAGACCAGGAGGAATTTCTGGAGAAGCCTGGGAGGGAGGAAGGGAAAGCCCCCACGGGTGTGAGCTAAGAAGGGGTATCTGCTGTAGGGGGCAGCTGGGTAGCTCAGTGGATTGAGAGCCAGACCTAGAGATGGGAGGTCCTAGGTTCAAATCTGGCCTCAGACACTTCCCAGCTGTGTGACCCTGGGCAAGTCACTTGACCCCCATTGCCTAGCCCTTGCCACTTTTCTGCCTTGGAGCCAATACACAGTATTGACTCCAAGACGGAAGGTAAGGGTTAAAAAAAAAAAAAAGAAGGGGTATCTGCTGACTCTCAGGCCTAAAAGGCTGCGAGAGGGTAGGGCTAGCAGGCATGCTATCAGTCAGAAGCTGGGGAACCTGGCCTTTGCCCTTTCCAAATCCTGGACATCATCAGTAGCACTCTACCAAGTTCCTCCTTCCTTTATTCTCCATCTATTCAGTCACTAAGTTGTTGTCCTAGGATCATACATTTAAGAGCTAGAAGGGACTTCACAGGCCATTGAGTTCAATCCTCTCATTTTACACATGAGGAAACTGAGGCTCAGGAAGGTTTAAATAACTCATCCCAGGACACATCAGCAGTAATAATAATAATAATCTAGCTCTTGATATGGACCAGACACTTTACAAATATTATCTTATTAGATACTCCTGGGAGGTAGGGGCTGTTATTATATCCAATTTACAGTTGAAGAAATTAAGGCAAACAGATAGTAGCTTCTTCAAGGTTTGTTGTTGTACAATGTGTCTGACTCTTTATGATCCCATTTTGGGTTTTCTTGGCAGAGATCCTGGAGTGGTTTGCCATTTCATTCTCCATCTCATTTTACAGATAAGGAAACCGAGGCAAACAAGGTTAAGGGTATTATCACAGCTAAAAAGTGTCTGAGGCCAGCTTTGAACTCAGAAAGATGAGTTTTCCTGACTCCAGGCCTGATACTCTATCCACTGTGCCACCTAGCTGCCTGTTGCCCAAGATTGTACAGCTAGTATTTGTTTCAGGCTGGATTTGAACTCATTCCTGATACCAGGTTCAGTATTATACCTACAGGGCCACCAATAACAACAATAATAGCTAATACTTACATATCTTCTAATAAATGCCAGACACTATACAAATATCATCTCATTCAATTCTTGTAACAATCCTGGGAGGTCAGTATTCTTATTTCCACCACTTTACAAATGAGGCAACTGAGGCAAATAGAAGTTAAGTGACTTGCCCAAATTCACATAGTTAAGTAAATATCTGTGGTGGGTTATTTATTTATTTCTCTCCTCTGTATTTTTATTATTTTTTAAAATATTTTATTTCCCCAATTACACGTCATAAGAATTTTCAACACAAGTTCTGGTGGATTTAAAGTCATCAGGTCCAGAATGTCAAACAGTGCATTACCTGGCCATCTCAGTGAGGGGCAAAAACAGGAAGGGTTAAATCCTTTACTCCCAGCGCTAGTGATTTTTCCTACATGGCATTGTCATCTTGCACTATAACATTTAGACCTGGAAAGAATCTTAGAGATCAACATAACTTCTGTGGAACTGAATCTAATCTAGTCTAACTTCTTCATTTTTCATATGGGGAAACGAAGGCCTGAGGAAATCTGAGTGTAGTCTAACATGTACCTTAGACTTTAGAAAAACAGATTTCCAAGAGTCCAGAAGAAACAAAGGTAGAATCCCATGGAATAAAAGGATGGGAGGAGCTCAAGAATGACATTCTGAGAACACAAAGGGGAACAAATCCAATGAGGAGGGGAAATGAATTATGAGATCAGTGTGGAAGAAAAGGGAACTCACAAACCAACTTGGGTTTTTAAAAAGAAATAAAAGGGGCAACTAGGCAGCATAGTGGATAGAACACTGGGCTTGGAGTCTGGAAGATTCTTTTCCTTGAGCTCAAATCTGGCCTCAGACATTTATTTAAGCTGTGTGACCTTGGGCAAGTCCCTTAATCCTGTTTGCCCTTAAAAAAGGAGGGGAGGACAGCTAGGTGCCACAGTGGATAGGGTGCCAGGCCTGGAGTCAGGAGGACCTGAGTTCAAATTTGGCCTCAGATTCTTCATAGCTGTGTGACTTGAAGTAAGGGGATTTTTTAAATATAATTTTATTTTTAGAATATTTTTCCATGGTTACATGATTCCTATTCTCTCCCTCTCATCTTTCTTCTCCACTGCCAGAGCTGACAAGCAATTCCCCTAGGTTAAACATGTATTATCATTCAAAATCTATTTTCTTATTATTCAAAAATAAGGGTTAAAAAAAGAAATATAGAAAAATATATATCAAAGAAATATACAAAATATCCTGGGGTTTAAAAAAGGAACTATACAGGGAAGCTAGGTGGCATAGTGGATAGAGAGCCAGATCTGGAGGTAGGAGGTTCTAGGTTCAGATCTGGCCTCAAAGACTTCTAAGCTGTGTGACCCTGGACAAAGTCACTTAGCCTCTATTGTTGCCTAGCCCTAACTGCTCTTGTGTCTTGGAACCAATGCACAGTATTTATTTAAGAAGGTAAGGATTAAAAAAAAAAAAGAACAGTCTGAAAACTATGGGCTAGAGAGATTGACTAGGATACCTGGAAAAATCTAGAACAGATCAGAAAAGATACAGTTGATGAGCACCTGGGAAAGAAAGCAGTGATAACAAAGGCTCAGCATGGCTTCATTAAAAAGCAGGTCAGGCCAGACTTCAATCAGTTCCTTTTTGTATAGAATTACTAAACTAGTGGACGAGGGGAAGGCTATGGCTATGATTTATCTCAATTTTTAGCAAAGCTTTTGACAAATGATTTCATACTATTTTTTTTTAATCTATACCTTTCACCTTAGAGTCAAGATTGTGTATTGGTTCCAAGGCAGAAGAGAGGTAAGGGCTAGGCAATGGGGGTCAAGTGACTTGCCCAGGGTCACACAGCTAGGAAATGTCTGAGGCCAGATTTGAACCTCCCATCTCTGAGCCTGACTCTCAATCCACTGAGCCACCCAGCTGCCCCCTATCATGCTATTTTTGTAGAAAAGATGGAGATATGGATTGGATAATAACAAACTCAGCCAGATAGAGAACTGGTTAGATGAAGGAACTCAAGAGTGAGGTACTCCAGGACTCTGCTTAGTCTGATGCTCATTAATATTTTTATCAGTGGCTTAGATAAAGGCATAGATGGCATGTTCGTCAGATTCATGGATGTCACAAAGCTATAAGGGATAGATACACACTGGATGACAGAGTCCCAACCTAAAAGAAGTCAGTAGCAGGTTAAATCTAACAAGATAATTTTAAAAAAAAAGTAAATGTAAATTCTGGTACTTGGAAATAAAAAAGATCAATTTCAAAAGTACAAGCTGTGGAAGACAAGATTAGATGGTAGTTATTCTGAGAAAACTCAGGTGCATTAGTGGGCTGGAAGGTCCATATGGATGAGCCGTGGCAGCCAAAAATGCTAATGGAATCTTGGGTTGCATTTAGAGGAGCATAGAAAGGGGGAAATAGGTGATAGTCCCACTGGATTCTGCCCTCCTCAGCCTCTTCTGGAGTATTGTGTTCCCTTCTGGACATCATAGTTTCAAGACACTGATAAGATGGAAACTATCCAAAGAAAGGCAATCAGGATGATGAAGGGCCTTGCAGCTTCATCAACTACTAATGATAAAGAGGGCAGCCAGGCCTAGAGATCAGAGGTCCTGGGTTCAGATCTGACCTCAGACTCATCCTAGCTGTGTGACCCTGGGCAAGTCACTTAACCCCTACTGCCTAGCCCTTACCACTCTTCTGACTTGGAACCAATTGCCAGTATTGATTCTAAGATGGAAGGTAAAGGGGTTTTCATAAAAACAATGATAATGATAATAATTAGCACTTATAAAAATTTGTACCTTGTAAATATTATCTTTTATTCTTGCTATAGCCCTGAACAGTAGGTGTTATCATTATTGCATTTTTATAGAAAGTAAAAAAGTAAAAATGAGGAAACTGAGGCAGAAGGTAAGTGATTTACCCAGGGTTATACAACCAGTAAATAATTGAGGCTGAATTTGAACTCGGGTTTTCCTGAATCCAGTTCTGATATTCTATCCACTACATTATATAGCTAAGTATGGGTTGAAGAAAAACTGGATAGCTTTAGCCTAAAGAAGAGAAACTTCAGGAGCTACCTAACAATTACATTGTATTAAGTGTTTGAAAGGCCATAAGTTTGGGAGAGACTGAATTTATAGAGCTACAAAGGACCTTGTTATTGATGTTTGGTCACTAGTGACCTGATGGATCATAGCTATCCATGGAATTTTCTTGGCAAGAATAAAGGAAGGGTTCCCAAATGATAAATAGTCAAAGGATATAAACAGGCAGTTCTCAGAGGAAGAAATCAAAACTATCTGTAGTCATATAAAAAAATGTTCCAAATCATCATTGATTAGAGAAATGCAAATTAAAACAATTCTGAGATACCACCTCACACCAATCAGATTGGCTAACATGACCAAAAAGGAAAATGATAAATATTGGAAGATATGTAAGAAAATTGAGCCACTAATGCATTGTTGATAGACCCATGAACTGATACAACCATTTTTTTTTTATCTTGAGAACATTTTATTTAATTAGTTAATTTAGAATATTTTTTCATGGTTACAAGAGTCGTGTTCTTTCCCTCCTCTTACCCCCACCCCTCCCATAGCTGATGCATAATTCTGCTGGGTTTTACATGTGTCATTGATCAAGACCTATTTCCATATTAATGATATTTGCACTAGGGTGATTGCTTAGAGTCTACATCCCCAATCATATCCCCATTGATCCACATGATCAAGCAGTTGTTTTTCTTCTGTGTTTCTGATCCCACAGTTCTTTCTCTGGATGTGGACAGCATCTTTCTCATAAATCCCTCAGAATTGTCCTAGATCATTGCATTGCTGCTAGTAGAGAAGCCCATTACATTTTATTGTATCACAGTGTGATACGACCATTTTGGAGAGCAATCTGGAACCATGCCCAAAGGGCCATAAACGTATGCATATCCTTTGACCCAGCAATACCACTCCTAGGTCTGTATTCCAAAGAGTCAAAGACAGGGGGAAATTTCCTACTTGTAACTTGTACAAAAATGTTTATCGCAGCTCTTTTATAGTGGCAAAGAAATGGAAACTGAGGGGTTGTCTGTCATTTGGAGAATGGCTGAACAAGTTGTGGTATACATTGATAATGGAATATCCCATAAGAAATGATAAGCAGGATGATTACTGAAAAACCTGGAAAGATTTACACGAACTGATGCAAAGTGAAGTGAGCAGAACCAGATCATTGTATACAGTAACAGAAATATTATAAGATGATCAACTGTGAAGGCCTAAACTATTAAGAAAATAAGGTTCTAAGATGGCCCCAAGGAATTCATGATGAACATGCTATCCACAACCAAAGAAGGAACTGTTGGAGTTGGATTGCTGATCAAAGCATGCCATCTTCCTCTTTATTGCCTTCATGAGTTGTTTTATCATATGTGTGATATGTGTCTTCTATTTCAGCATGAGGAACATGGAAATGTGTATTCCATAAGAGCCCTGCTATAACCCATAACAGACCATTTACCACCTCAGGGAGGGGGAGAGGGAGAGGGAAAGATAGAATCTTGGACATAAAATGTCATGAAATAATTGTTAAAATTTGGTTCTACATGTAATTTAAAATATACAAAAAGCTTTAAAAAATAATACTGGAATGGTTTGTCATTTCTTTCTCCAAAATGGATCTTTTTGTCAGACAGTCAGGAATTAAGTGACTTGCCCAGGGTCACACAGCTAGGCAGTATCTGAGGCTGGATTTGAACTCAGGTTTCCCAACCCAATGCTTTATCCACTAAGTCACCTAGCTGCCTCCTGGAATGGGTCTTAAAGGCCATCTAGTCTTCCATTTCCAAGATAAGGAAACTGAGTTCCAGCAAAGCCGATGAAGTCCAAGATCACACAGGGACTAAGTAACAGAGATGTGATTTGAACCAGGTCCCCTGACTCCAGATCTGACCCATTTTTCATTGTAACAGGCTTATTCAGAGGAGATAGAGAGATGAATGACCAATGTGTCACAAGACTGAGGGAGAGGCCAAGCGATGCCCGTTACCCAGAGATAGAGTCAACCACAAAAGGAGCTGGGAAGAACAAAGACCATTATATGGTCTTTGGGCTCCCTTTTGGGAATGGTAGCAGGACACAAAGCCCTCCTAGACAATCTGGAAAGGATGAGGTAGCTGAGTGACGGATATGACACCCTATCAGGTAACGGAGACAAGGAGGTCTGCCAGTTTGTGAGTAACACCTGCTGGGGTGATGGGGTGATGAGTTCCAGGCACAATCATTTGCTGCTCATAAAGGAATTGGTTGAACCATTAGGGGTTGATGGTGCAGCACAGCCAGGGAATCCTTGGCCCCATAAAGGCCTCCAAGTATAGCCAGACAGCTCTCTCCAGAGGGGATACAAGTGGCCTGGAGCAGTGCTCCAAGGATAGTGAGACTGATTCTGGATTCAGTAACTATTTTGCATCTATGTTATATATACTTATATATGAACTTCTTCCCCATTAGACTTGAGGGTAAGGATTGTTTCATTTTTCAATTTTGTTAAGGGGCAGCTAGGTTGCTCAGTGGATAGAACACCAACCCTAGAGATGGGATAGTCTTGGGTTCAAATCTAGACTCAGATACTTCCCAGCTGTGTGACCCTGGGTAAGTCACTTAACCCCCATTGCCTAGCTCCTATTGCTCTTCTGCCTTGGAACCAATACTTAGTATCAATTCTAAGAATGTATCTTTTAAAAATTTAAATGTCAGCTTGAGGGTAAGGATTGTTTCATTTTTCAATTTTGTATCCCTGCTGCCCAGCAAAGTGTTTAGTACACAGTAGATGCTTGATAAATGCTTCTCGATTGATAATACAATACCTTAACTCTTAGTACATGAGTGTTTTATGAACCATCTAAACTCAGGACCCACTATACAAAATATGACACTTGCTTAACCTGAGATAATGAATAACCTCTCTTGCTGAGGTTATGCCTGCTTAGGTTAGTGCCCCATACTCTCTGCTGATCTTGGTCTCACATCTACATCTCTTTCTCCAAATAGATGTCTAGTAGATGTCTTTTATTTTAAACCCTCACCTTCTGTCTTGGAATCAGTACTGTGTATTGGTTCCAAGACAGAAGAGTGGTAAGGGCTAAGCAATGGGAGTTAAGTGACTTGCCCAGGGTCAAACAGCTGGGAAGTATCTGAGGTCAGATTTGAACCCAGGACCTCCCATCCCTAAGCCTGGCTCTCAATTCACTCAGCCACCTAGCTGCCCCATCCAGTAGACATTTTAAACTCACTGTGTATAAAACTGAACTCATTACTGCTCTCTATAAACCCTACCTCCTTCCAAATTTCCCTTATTACTGTCAAGAGCACCATCATCTTTCTGGTCTTCCAGGCTCACTAGTTAGATGCCATCTTCAACTCTTCCCACTATCTTACCCCTCATATCCAATCTCTTGCCAAGATCTGTCCACTACACCTTTGCAACACGCCTTGAAGCTGCTCCCTTTCTCTCTTCTCATACCGCCACCTCTATGATACAGACATTCATCTCCTCATGCTTCAACTATTACAATAACTTGTTGGTTGGTCCACCTGCCACAAGTCTGTTCTTACTCCAGTCCTTCCTCCATTTAGGTGACAAAGTGATTTTCCTAAAGCCTGGGTCAAACATCTGATCTCCACACCCAATAAACCCCAGTGACTCAAATAAAAAAATCCTCTGCTTGGCATTCAATGCCATTCCCTTGCTTTTCCAATCTAAAAATTTTATGCCTTTACATTTACGCCATTATCTGTGCTCCCCACCCAGTACTTGTCAACCCTATGACACTGGTTCTCTTTCATTGTTCAGTTGTTTCAGTTGCACCTGACTTTTTGTGCCCCATTTGGAATTTTCTTGGTAGAGATACTCAAGTTGTTTGCCATTTCTTTTTCCAAATCATTTTACAGATGAAGAAACCAAGGCAAATAGGGTTAAGTGACTTGCCTAGGGTCACACAGCTAAGTAGTATGCAAGGCCACATTTGAGCTTGGACCTCCCTGACTCTAGGCTCAGCCCTCTATCCACTTTACCACCTACCTGCTTCTGGCCTCCTTACTATTTCACAAGCAAAATTTCATCTCTCAGCCTTAGCCATTTCCTCTGACTGTCCTCTATGTCTGGAATGCCCTCCCTCCTTTCTGTCTCCTGGCTCGCCTGACTCCCTCAAGTCCCTGCTAAAATTCCACCTTCTCCAGGAACTCTTTTCCAACCCCTCTCTGTTGATTATTTACTTTATTTATTGATTATTTGCTACTGTAGCTTGTTTATACAGACTGTAGTGGTTTGCATTAGTCTTCCCCCAACCCCCAGGAGATTTGAGAGCACAATTATCTTTTACCATTTTTCTTATCCCCAGTGTTTATCACAGTATCTGGAACAGAATAGGTGCTTTAGGCTTATCAACTGCCAAACTGAGTAACCTTTCCAGCCTTTAGGTACTCATGAACCCAGAACTTAGATTACTAGACTGTATGCCCCTCAAATAGCCTCTCTTTTCTGGAATCATAGATTTAGAATTGGAAGGTACTTTAGAGATGCACTGGCTCAAATCTCTTCATTTTACAGATGAGGAAACTGAGGCCAAGAGACATTAAGTAGTTTACCTAATATCATACAAATAGCAAGTAGCATGGGCAGGATTTGAATCCAGATACTCTGAGTCCAAATCCAGAATTCTCCTTACTCTATCACTGTGCCTCTTCAACAGAGAGTCAGAGCACCTAGATATGGTAGTAAGTCACATTAAAAATGTGGGCTTTCTGGGCAGTGACAGAAAGGCATCTCCAGTGGAGTGTCCCAGGAATTTTTGCTTGGTCTTGTGATGTATGACATTTTTTATCAATGAATAACATTTTATCATTTGGGTAAAGGTAGATGGCATGCTTATCTATCAATCCATCAAGCAAGAGGCTTACAATTAAGTGCTTACAATATAGTGCCCAGCACTATACCAAGTTTTAGGGATAGAAGCAAAGGTAAAAATGTCTCCTTGACCTCAAGGAAGTCACATTCTAGTTAGAGAGATGATAATGGAAATAAATTGGGGCACACAAGAGATATACAGAGTTGTTGTCCTTTAGTCATTTTTCAGTTGTATCTGACTCTTCCTGACCCCTTTTGTGGTTTTCTTGGCAAGGATAATGGAGAAGCTGTCATTTCCTTCTCCAGCTCATTTTCCAGATGAGGAAATTGAGGCAAACAGGATTGGGTGACTGGCCCAGGGTCATACAGTTAGTGAGTGTCTGAAGCCAGATTTGAACTCAGGAAGATGAATCTTCCGAACTCTTGGTCTGATGTTTCATGCACTATGGCGCCACCTAGTTGTCTACATGCAGAGTAGGTCAAATGTAAAATCTTAGGGGGAAAGGCTTCCAGGAGGAGGGGTTTGAGCTATGCCCTGAAAGAAACCAGAGATTCTAAGGGACAGAGATGAAAAGGAATGGTGTTCCAGGCATGGGGACAGCCAGTGCAAAGACTTGGAGATGGGAAATGGAGTGTCATTCTTGAAGAACAGCAGGTAGATGGGCATATTATCAAATGATCCTATTTGTATATGACACAAAGTTGAGAAGGATAATTAACATGTAGAACGGTAGGATCTGAAAAGATCTTAATGGTACAGAACATTGAATTGAGTCAAATCAAATCAAACTGTCCAAATGGAATAAAATGAAATTTAATAGGGATAAATGTCAGGTCTTATCCAGACTGTCTCAAAAGTTTTTGTGCTACTTTAAGCTTTGCAAACTTAAAGATTTGGGGGCTACCCTATACTTGTGTAAGAAGATAGGAAAAGATCGAGGCATTTTAGTGGGTTGCAAGCTCAAGTGAACATTGTAAAATTAGCTAAAATTGGTATGTAAAACTACATTGATCAATCAATCAAACAATTATTTATTAAGCTCCTATTTACCAATATTCACAGTACTCATCCTTGATCGGTGGGCTAGGGGCTGGGGTTGGAGAGGTCCCCTCAACCGAATCCAGGGTTTGCCCCAGAATCTTCCACTCAGATGAACTTTATCAACCAGTGGGTAAACCACCATGTTTGAAGAAACCAATTGGGTACCACTATAACCGCTAGGAAAATGATAAAATTTAGCTTGACGGTGGCCCAATAGAGCTTTTTTACTGGCCCGTATGGCTTGGCTTGTAACCACAACTCCTTACATTTCTGGTTTGAGGACTAAGCTTGAGTCTCAGATGACCATTCAAGTACTCTTCAGTTTAGGATTGTCTGAGAATACCACTGGCAGAGGTATAAGAGAACCTACCTCTACTGCAGTTTCCTCGCAATATCATTGGAGTTGCATCCTTAATTTACTCTAGCTGTCTTTATATTGATGCTTTTCCATATCACAATAACGGTTGGTGTTTAGCCTCTGTTCTGCAGAGGACCAATGACATCATGGGCAAGCTTGGCTTGGGCATGAATTGGATTTCAGTGAGGCAGAGTTACTCAAAGTCTTCAGCTTCACCATCTCTTCCAGCGTCATCAAAGTCCAGTGACAGGACAAAAGTTGGGATGACAGGCAATGACCCAGAATGAAGTGGATGATCTTGGAACTTGGCCAGACATCAAAGACACCAAGATCATGGCAATCTTCGTGGCTCTTGGAACAACGGTTCTCAATCCTGTTAGAGGAAGTCTTCACACCATTGGGGTAAACATCCCCCTAACAGTTTGGGACCTCAACATGTTTTATCATGGTTTAACTGAGTGTGGCCACTACATATGCTACAGCACCTTGGAGTCATAGGTGAGAGTTGATAAGGATATCAAAGGAGGATGAGCAGTCCTGAAAAGGGTTTTTCAAGTCCTCACACCAGAGGTACACGTCCTTTTGGAACACCTCAAACACCACTTTATGGTTATTTTTTGGTTTGGGTTTTTTTTTTAAACCTTAACTTCTGTCTTAGAATCAATACTGGGGTGTATGGGGTGCTCAGGGAGGGGTAGTATCTCTGGTATGGAGGGCTTGTCGTGCCCTTCTAGGGCAGCTCTCCAGCCTCTGACCCTCACCTGACACCCAGCTCTCACTTGTGGCTCCCAGTAGCTGCTAGCATTCGGCAGCGGCCACACCCCGGGCAATGGCTTCGACAGGCCAGCTAAACCTTGTGAGGGTAGCCATCGGGTTGTTGACCCCTGGTGAACTTGGGCTTTGCTCACCCAGCATGTGAAGACTGCTTTGGCGGAACAGGCAGAAGAAACCAACAAGAAGGTTCAACGGCTGAGATGGCGATGCAGCAAGGCACTGTGGAGTGCTTAGGGGGTGTTGGAGCACAAAAGACAACAAGGCCATCCAATGCAGCTGAGGAAGTCTCCAGGTGTAACGACTTTTTGTGCCAATGGACCCAGGCTTCCAACGCCGAGAGAGTGGGACTGTCTCTGTGCATCGACTTTTCCACTTAAATCTTCAAGCACAGGTCTTTGTGCACAAAAACGCACAAAGACAATCGTCTTCCTCGGTTTGAGAGACAACCAACCAGAATCAATACTACATATCAGTTCCAAGGCAGAAGAAGGATAAGACCTTGGCTATTGGTGTTAAGTGACTTGTCCAGGGTCACACAGCTAGGAAGTATAGGAAGTCATATTTGAATCCAGGTCTTCTCAACTCCAGGTCTAGTGCTCTATTCACTGTGCTACCTAATTACCTTCATAATTAGATTTTTATTTAAATTCTTACCTCTTGTTTTAGAATCAGAACTAAATATTGGTTCCAAGGCAGAAGAGCAGTAAGAGCTAGGTAATGGGAATTAAGTGACTTGCCCGGGGTCACACAGCAAGGGAGGCCAGGTCTGAACTCAGTGCATGAGATAAAAATGAGCAAAAGTGCCCCACTCACTTAAATAAAGTCAGAAGGAGTCAGAAGGTAGAAGTAAAAAAGAGGCAGTTATTTCTTTCTTTCATGGAAGGGGGAACATTAGTGATGGGCTAAGAAGTGCCAACTGGCTAAGCAGCAAGCAGGCAATACACACAAATTCCCAATACAAGGCTCTTCCTACGCCCCTCGAACTGAGCCCAAAGCAGTGTGCTTCTAACTGGGTTCAAATAAGGTAAGGGAAGCAACTAAGTTGTTTATTGCCCCTTTCTGTCTTTTATCAGTCTCCTTCTCAAGCTTGTCCCACAGTCTTCATTCAACAAAAGTTAACAAATTAGCCTTCCACATCTCTTTCTCAATTCAAGGTGTTAACTGAGTTTTTTGTTTTTTTGTTTTTGTTTGTTTTTTTGCCTTGAGAATGAAGAGGGTGTATAAGCTGAATGCTCATTCTGGGAATAGCATGCTCAATTCTCTCTCACTCATCAGGAACTCCCATCTTTACGCCTAGGTCTCAATCCACAGAACCACGTACCTGCCCCTTTATTATAGGTTGTTATACTAGATATGTTTGGGTATATGCACAGATGTACACTAATGTGTCAAAAATATTTAGTACTTTATGTCTCATTTTTCATTGGTCATTTTCTCACTTGATCTCAGTAAAAGGCTGAGAAGTGATCACTGGTTATACTTTTTTTCCCCTAAAAACTTTACTTTCCATTTTAGAATTAATGCTGTGTATTGGTTCCAAGGCAGAAGAGTGGTAATGGTTAGGCAATGGAAGTTAAGTGACTTGCCCAGGGTCACACAGCTAGAAAGTGCCTAAGGTCAGATTTGAACCTAAGACTTCCCATCTCTGGACCTGAGCCACCTAGCTGCCCCTCTGATTATTTTCAAAGAAAAGCTTAGTTGTTGATTTTTTGAAAATTTGGTTATGTTTTAATTTCTTTAGTTTAAAGAATAAAAGTAATATGCTTAATGATTTCATAGTACTCGATAAATATTCCCCCTTTAAAAGGCACTCACTCAAAGGGGGCAGCTGGGTATCTCAGTGGATTGAGAGCTAGCCCTAGAGATGGGAGGTCCTAGGTTCAAATCTGGCCTCAGACACTTCCCAGCTGTGTGACCCTGGGCAAGTCACTTGACCTCCATTGCCTAGCCCTTACCACTCTTCTGCCTTGGAGCCAATACACAGTATTGACTCCAAGACGGAAGGTAAGGGTTTAAAAAAAAAAGGCACTCACTTCCTAGGTGCCAACCCTAGTGAAATGTGGTCTCTTCTAGATTTCCATGACCTATGTGTAGCTATAATAATTCCAGTTTTTTAACATGTCTTTGTTTTATGGTAAATCTACATATAGGTCGCCACCAGAGGGCACTGTGGGTGTTAGCTAGTCTGCCTGTTCCTCTTGGGATGCTCAGGGTAGCTGGTTAGCCTTCACTATCTGGTTCTACTCCCTCCCCTCCATTTGGTTAAACAAAATTCTGAGGTCAGTCTCCGTGTGGACACCAAAGCACTTGCCTTGACCTCTCCGCCCACTAGCCGCTCCTTCTCCTACTCCACACGGTCCATCTGTAGCCTCAACCTCTCAAAGGCTGTTTCTTTTCCTGAGCATTTTACTCCGATTAAGATAGAAGAGTAGCAAAAAGGAAATAGACACATCTACCTCAGAAGTGGCCCCCAGGCCTTTTTTCCCCACTTGCACTGGGTGGAGCCTCTCTCTCCCAGGCTCCAGATGCAGAAAGAGCATGAGAAACAGAAAGTTGGGGGGTCTAAAATATACCTCCTAGTTCCCACAAGCAGAGCCTGCTGGCTTCTCTGCCCTCTGAACAAGAAACTTCTCTACAAGGCACAGAAGAAATTCAAGGCGTCAAGAGAGATTCTCTCCACAACAGCCTCCAGTTTTCACCTTGAAAGATCTGGATAGCACACCTGGGCTGGAGACAGGAGGTCCTGGGTTCAAATGTGGCCTCAGACACTTCCCAGCTGTGTGACCCTGGGCAAGTCACTTAACCCCCACTCTTCTGCCTTGGAACCAATATATTTTTTTAAAAATTCTCTCCAGAGACTGAGCTTTGGGTAAGAATATAAGTTTGTGGATTATATCAGGTTTATTGGGCAGGCCAGTATCTTAACCTAAAGTGATAGAGTTCTTGATGGCTCTCTCATGACCAGGGCCTACCAGAAGTGGGCTAGGCAGCTTAGATTTTGAGGAGCTCATTATTCAGGCCTTCCCTCGACCATCTCAAGACATCTTACGTGGTGATAGCTAATTAAGAGGTGGCCCATGAATCTATCCACTCTCTGCATCATGGGAAACACATAAACAGGGAAAGAACCTTGTCCCAAATTCTGTTGAAAAGGAAGACATTCCCAGGGATTCCTAAGGACAAACAAATTGCAAAAAGCAACAGACTGGCTGGTGTCTCTGACCCAGATCCCAGGCAAAGGAATGCACAGTAATTCTCCCTAATATATAGAAATGAATACAGTATGTTATTTTTAAAAAATGGAGATTTTGAACCCTAGACTTCTATCCCCAGAAGTCCTTGGTATTTAACTGGCAGTAACACCTCCCTTGTGCTCTCCTCTCTCTCTCTCTCTCTCTCTCTCTCTCTCTCTCTCTCTCTCTCTCTCTCTCTCTCTCTCTCTCTCTCTCTCTCTCTCTCCTCTTCCATTGTAATGATGTAGCAAGTAAGCTAAGTGCAGGGATCTAAATGGGCTAATCAGCCATGGGCTGTATCTTCTTTATTTCTTGATTTCTAATAATCCTTAATAAACCTCTTAAAATATAATATTTTTATTATTAAAGAGATAATTTAATTTTTACAATGTCAACATTAAATTCTCACAATTGTTTTAAATGTAACATATACTTAGTTATATTAAGTTCAATATATGTAAAACATTTGAACAAAATATGTAAAACAAGCCACGTAGAAGAGAGCACTTAGAGCTCTGTCAGACATCAAAGGTGCCAAAGTCCCCCACTGCATCCTGGGCCGGGGCCAGGCATCCTGAAGACTCTGGAAGAGAGATGCAAGATGTCACCGGTGATTGTGTTGGTCTTCATTGTAAACGGGGGACAAACAACATTTTCTTCTCGCTTCTATGTTCTTTGTAGGCTGAAACATTTGTTATTTAACTGCATAATAAACATAAAGCAAAGTTCTGATTAGAGATATATGTATGAATAGGTGTGTATATATATATATCAGCCTTTGGACTCCAAAGCCACGTGAGGGTACATCAATAGATGATAATGCACAAAGACAATTGTCATTCTCGGTCACCGAGAGACTACCACTATACTCTATATATATATATCCAGGGAAGACACTTCCTCTGCCAATGATACATACATATATGTATTGCTTCTCTGTATTTAAATGTACATATATGCATAGGCACTTATATATGCATGTGATATGTATCATATTTATCTCTAAATAAACCATGTATTAGGGGGGAGTGACAGGAACATTAAAAGCCAATGAGGTAGTGGGAAGTGAAGGCACAAATAATTGGAGGAACTGCCCCCCCCCCCCGCCCCATGGCTCTAATTTCTACTCTAGAGCCAAGCAGAACAAATCTAAGCCTTCTTCCACGAAACCTGCCTTCAAAAACTTGAAGACAGCAATAATAATAATAACTAGCATTTTAATACTTTTTAGGGCTCTCAAAGTACTTTACAAATATTATTTCATCATATATATATATCCTTACAACAAATCTAGCAGTTAAATGTTATTGTTATTTTTAAAAACTGTTACCTTCTATCTTAATATTGATGCTAAATGTTAGTTCCAATTCAGAAGAGCCGTAAAGGCTAGGTGATGAGAGTTAAGAGACTTGCCCAGGGTCACATTGCTAGGAAGTATCTGAAGATAAATTTGAGCCCAGGACTTCCCATCTCCAGGCCTGGCTCTCTATCCACTGAACCACCTAATTGTCCTCTTAGATGTTATTGTTATCCTATTTTACATAAGGAAATGAAAGCAGCCAGAGATGAAACGACTTGCCCAGGGACACAGAGCTAGCGAGTGTTTGAAGCAGGTTCTAAACTCAGATCTTCCTGGCTCTAGGTCTAGAGAACTCTATCCATTTCACTACCTAGCTGCCTGTCATGTTCCTTCTGCACCTTCCCCTAACCAAATTTTCTTATCTCTGGGCTAAATGTCCCAGTTCCCACAACTGATATTCAGATGGCACAGTCTTCCCTAACACAATTATCCTTCTCTTGAAGTTTGCCAGTTTAGGTTTGTATTTGTTAACTTTTATTTAGTTTGCAGATCTAAGAAATAAAGAGCAAACTTAGTTTTGGACCTCCAAAGCATTTATTAGGGATCTCCAAAAGCTGCTGGGAGTGGGCTCATACTGGCTCTCCCGCCCCAGGAGGCCTTCGAGCAGAGATTGGATGCCCACTTATTGGGGATGATATAGAGGGGATTTTTGACCAGAGTCTAGACTCAACCATGTCAGGCCCTGTCCCAGGCCTGAGACGGTTGTCCTGTCCCTCCTCCACTATTCTCAATTCCATTTCCCCATTCTATTACCATTCTCTGACTCAATCCCCCCTTTCCTACCTTCTCAGTCTTCTCCCTCAATGTCTCTGCTCCAAAGATCTTCACCCTTATTTTTTTTTCCTGACTCCCTGGTTCCAGCATCATTCTCCCCTGCCTCATTTCCCCACCTTGCCTAATCAAACTCTCATTATTCTACATTCTCTCTCTCACTGGCTTCAAATGGATCTCTCCTGCTTCTCTGTCCCCATTTTTCCTGTCCCAACCCTCATCATCCCACTCTCACTGACCAAAACAAACAAGGTAAGGTGACTGGAGCCATTTGGGCCTTTTTCTTTTCTTCTTCCTCCTTGGTCTACTACCTCTAATCCCTCTTTGACTTCTCCATCCCGAACCACTGGTAAGTAACTCTGAGGCCAGCATCTCCTGCCCAATAAGTCCAAATATATTATTATCCCTGTGACCTCTTAATGGAATGGCTTTGGCTCTGTTCTCTTACACAAGTTTTCCTGGATTCCAGACTCTACCCTCTAAGGTTGGTGGGTTAGAATGGCTTTTAGGAGAGGGTGGGCAGGCAAGGTGAGAAGGTGGGGAACAAGGGAATTAGAGGGACTGATTCTGAATCAGTGGACAACACCTTAATCAAAACTGCTGGGACAGAAACTTTGATCTAGGTTATTAAAGATCTCCAATCCCTTGAGGATTACTGACCTGGTCTCAGATTTCTTGAACCTTCTCTCCTTCCCCTTTAGGTTTCTTATTTCCTGTCCTAAAATCTCATATCATCCCTAATGATAGGGAGGGGAGGCCTTTGTGGGCAATAATTAGCCCCAACAGCTTTCTTTTCCCTAGGCCAGCTGATTGAAAGGCAGAAACCAGGTCTAGTTACAATAAATCAAACCTCAGACCCATCCCTCTGTGTCCCTAACCACAAGAGGCAGAGCTCAACCAGGGCAGGAAAACTGATACACAACAGAGAAGAGCCCCTAAAAGAGAGGGGCCTCCCTCTCTAACGTATACCTCTACAAGGGTGGCATCTTCTGGATACTTGGACTTGCACCAAGGCTGGAGTATGGCTTCAGTTCTTTTCCTGATACCCAACAGCTGCCTTTAGGGAAAGTTACTACCAGAACTGCCTGCCCCAGACATTCTAATTCTAGCCAAAATTGGGGAAAGAGAGGTGTGGCTCCTGCTCTATGACTTCCAGGACCTCCAGGTCCCCCTCCAAATACCATCTTCCCAGGCATGGAAATTCTGCCATGAATGATTTGTCCTTTTGGTATAAAATATTCCCTTTTCAAATTGCAAATTCCTCTGAGATGGGGAGTACATTCCGACTCAATCTCAATGAGAAAGAGATTATCATAGAATCATAGGTTTGGAGCTGGAAGGACCCCAGAGGCCATTTAATGAAGCCTTCTTATTTTACAATTGAAGAAGCTAAAGCCCAGAGAGTTTCCCAAGGTCATACAGATCATAAGCATCAGGAGTGGAGTTTGATCCCAGCTCCCCTAATTGCAGATTCTGGGTCCTTTCCACTGTCCTACAATGTGTGGTTATTCAGAACAATACTTTCACCTATTCTAGGAACATAAACAATATTTCAGTGACTTGTATAGAGTGTTGGAAAATAGAGTGGTTAGGGGTAAAGATAATGGTGAAAGATACCACCATTATTTTTTTTAGGGTATGCATTTCTGAGAAAATTATTGTTAAATGTCAGTTTTTGCAAACTCAGGTGCTATCAGATGCCTTTCTCATGACCTTAGAATAGGACAAGGAGGAGGTGAAGCTAGGTGGCTCAGTGAATTGAGAGCCAGTCTTAAAGATAGGGAGGTCCTGGGGTTCAAATCTGGCCTTAGACACTTCCTAGCTGTGTGACCCTGGGCAAGTCACTTCACTCCCATTGTCTAGCCCTTACCACTCTTCTGCCTTGGGACCCATACATGGTATTGATGCTAAGACAGAAGGTAAGAATTTTAAAAAGAGGAAGAATGGGGCAAGAACATCTGAGCAGACTCTGGGGGTTGGAAAGGGTGAAAGAGTAGCTCTAACCTTGGCCCTAATTCCCATTCTGCATCTCTACTTTAAATCCCTACCCTTGTGAGGGGAAGACGCCAACTCCTATGACTCCTGGGATGTAGTGAATGTCATTAATGGGATTTCAGCTGCTCATCTTAACAAGGTCAGGGCAGCCAGGGCTGAGAGAGGAGGCAGGGCTTGGGAGCTAATGAGCATCAGCTGATGCTTTGAGGCCCTGATGAAAGGTGCCCCATGCTTTGGGTCCCTAAATGAGGAGTTTCTCTGTGTCTGGACCATGATTACAGGGAGATGGCTGAGGCAGAATCAGCCAGTCTACACTGAGGAGCCCCTATCTTAAGAATGCTATGAGGATGTGGTCACCAGGGTCACTCAGGTGATCCTCAGGTGTTTGGCTTTCAGAGTTCAGGGGGCATCACTCTATTCCAGGCCCTCATTAGCACCTATTTGGCCTGTTGAAATAGCCTCCAACAGGTCTTTCCACCCCTACTCCCTTGCCCTTAAATGTTAAAAAAGATTCTTTAAAATTGTTTATTAGGAGATTTGTTTTTATATCACTTTGATCACCATCCTCTGCCCAAAATGGCATCACTTGTATCAAAGAATTAAAAAAGGAAAAAAGGATGGGGGAGGGAAGCCATCCAGCAAAACTAACCAACACAGCTACCAGGTCTGATCAAATATAAAATGTTTTATACCTATACGTAGTCTTCTAATTCTGCAAAGAAGGGAGAGAAGCAAAATTTCCCTTTCTAGCAAGAAATTCTTGTCATATCTTTTGTCTTTACATCATCTACATTTCTCATTATATCCCTCCTCTTCCCTTTGCCAGAGAGCCATCTCTTGTAACAAAAAGAGAGAAAATAGTTCCGCAAAACTAGCATCAAAAAGTCTAACATCGTAAATAGTGTTCTGTACCCATAGTTCCCTCACCCGTGTAAAGAAATGATTGGGGGAATTCCCTCTAATATCTTTTGAGGGGCCAAGCTTGGTCATTACAATTTCATAGGATTCATTTTTGTTTGTTTTATTATTCTTTCCACTAAAATTGTTAGCATCATCCTTCACGTTGTTTTGCTAGTTCTGCTTACTTTATTTCACATTAGTTTGTATGTCTTCTCATTCTTAGCCATTCTCCAAACAAATGGTAAACAGTGAGGTATATTTTTCTCATTTCTTCTTCAGGGCAAACCATGTCATTTTGATGATATTCTGTTTCTAGTTTGTTTGGTCTTGTTTTTTGCTACTTTCATTTACATTGTTGTCATTGTATAGAGCTTTCTTGGTTTTACTTACATCATTTTGCAACAGTTTATATAAGTCTTCACATGCCTCTCTGAATTTTTCATATTTAACATTTCTTATAAAGAAGTAACATTTTATCTCATTCATGTACCACAATTTTAGTCATTCCTCGATTGATGGAGGCCATCTTTGTTAATACAAAAAAATGCTGCTGACCCCAAATGGGGTCATAAAGAGTCAGACACATTTGAATAATATTAATAATTTGTAATAGAGGCATAACCAGTGAGGGCCTAGTCCTTAAAATATGCTCAGGACTGCTCTTCTTGGTGGGTAATATGGAGCATATGCAGATATTGCAGGGCAGGCAATGGTACAAGGAATTTTCAGGATCTCAGTCATGGGTAACTGAAGGGCCGGTGTTGTACGATAACAAAAAGTCTCATATTTGGCTCAGGAAGTGGAAGGTCTGATGAGTCTGGAAGTGCTGAGCCTGAACTGGCTTTGCAGACCAAAGACACAACACCAGTCCCTCAGTCTCTTTTCCTTCTCCTGTGAGTTTCCAGAAGAGAGAAAAACAAAGAGTGTGATGAAGCCTACTTCTCATAGTAGCTCCACAGAATGATTGTTCAAATTTCAGGGTGAACATTCACACAGTAGAAATCAACCCCTTTAAATCAGCCCTTGGTTTATTATTTTGTTGATTTCCAGACATAAGAAAGTCATGAAAAAATTTTAATAATGCAAATTAAATCTAAACACACATTTTAGGAATTATTTTTCAGAGAACTTTTTTTGTTTTTTTTTAACACTTAACCAGCGCATCTCTAGCAATGGGATCATTGTCTTTTCCAGTGTTCTCTATGTGCCTGTCAACACATCAAGCTAACAAGTGTTTGTTGTCACTGGATCATTTCAGTCATGTCCAACTCTTCATGACCCCATTTGGGGTTTTCTTGGCAAAGATACTGGAGTGACTTGCCATTTTCTTCTCCAGTTCATTTGACAGATGAGGAAACTGAGGCAAAAAGAGTTAAGTGACTTGCCCAAGATCACACAACTAGTAAATGTCTAATTTCAGATTTGAACTCAGGAAGATGAATCTTTTTGACTCTACGCCCAGAGCCCTATCCACTGTGCTACCTAGCTGCCCCAAACAAGCATTTATTAATCAGCTACTGTGTGAGCTAAATGTTGAGCATAAAGAAAGGTAAATGACAACCCCTGGTCTCAAAGAGCTCCCAGTTTATTGAGGGGAAAAACACGTAACAACTAGATACAAACAAGACAGATACAGGATGTGTCACCTCTGGTTTTTTGTGTTTCTTCCTTCCTAATTTCAGGTGAATGACTCTTCCAAGAGGAGAGTACCTAGATGACTAGAAGATTCAACAAAGCTATCAGAGCTCCTGCTGGTGACCAGGCAGTAGCAGAGTTCAGCACACTGGTACCAGGTGGCAACAGAGACAGTATCTGTAGCCAAAGGTAGAAAGACAGTTTCCTGAAGTCAGGGACAGCTTCAGAGATCATGGCCCCTCCTGATGGAGAAATATACTGGTCACTGATCCTTGTAAACCAGGATAGGGAAATCAGTAGTACTCCTCTTCAGGAGAAATGGATTTCCAGGCCCAGGAGTCTCAGCCCCACATGTTTGCCACTTGTATGCATGACTGCTTTGTATGTTAAGTGTGAGCCCACTCTCCCAGGGATCTTGTATGGACCCGTAGACTCTGCATCCCCAATATGGGAAAAGAGGTTATGATTGTAACTATGGTTCTTCTTATAGCTTCTTAATATAATTCTGAGGTGTATGGGTGTTTAAGGAGGACTTGCACCTCTGGTGTAATGGCTTTCTGAACCCTTTTCAAAGGTGTGCATTAACCTTTGTTGTTGAATGGCACTCAATTTGGCACACGACTCTCACCCATGACTCCAAGAAGTTGTATGTACAGTGGCTGCATCTTGATAAATCATCCCAGCAGATGGGCTACACCAGGTTGACAGTAACAGAGGAGCTACAAATCCATTGGTAAGTTAGGCGTGGTGTCTAAGACCAAGCATTTGAAGGCTTCCCCTGGCAGAAGGGACAGTTGAAAACAATTTGTTCCAGCAGTCATGAAGACATTTGAAGCAAATTCTGTGGAGTGTTTACAGCTTGGTCAGACATGGAAAATGCCAAGGTCATCCACTACATCCCCAGCCATCACCAGTCTTCCCAATTTTTGTCTTGCCATTGAACTTGGAAGACTCTGGAAGAGAAAGTGAGACTGACAACTTATTTCAACTCTACCTCACTTAAATCCAGTTTATGTGAATCAGGATATCACTCCATGAGGCCACTGGTCCTCCTCCAAAATGAAGACCAAACAATAACTACAACCAGTGATAATACTGAGCACTGAAAAAAACCACAAAATGTAAAATCAATAATTTTGATTACATCAAATTAAAAAGGTTTTGTACAAACAAAACTAATGCATCCAAAATTAGAAGGGAAGCAACAAATTGGGAAACAATCTTCATTACAAAAACCTCTGACAAAGGTCTAATTACTCAAATTTATAAAAAGCTAAACTAGTTGTACAAAAAAAATCAAGCCATTCTCCAATTGAAAAATGGGCAAAGAACATGAATAGGCAATTTTCAGTTAAAGAAATCAAAACTATTAATAAGTACATGAAAAAGTGTTCTAAATCTCTTATAATCAGAGAAATGCAAATCAAAAGAACTCTGAGGTATCACCTCACACCTAGCAGATTGGCTAACATGACAGCAAAGGAAAGTAATGAATGCTGGAGAGGATGTGGCAAAGTTGGGACATTAATTCATTGCTGGTAGAGTTGTGAATTGATCCAACCATTCTGGAGGGCAATTTGGAACTATATCCAAAGGGCGATAAAAGACTGTCTGCCCTTTGGTCCAGTCGTACCACTGCTGGGTTTGTACCCCAAAGAAATAATAAGGAAAAAGGCATGTACAAAAATATTCATAGCTGCGTTCTTTGTGGTGGCAAAAAATTGGAAAATGAGGGGATGCCCTTCAATTGGGGAATAGCTGAACAAATTGTGGTGTATGTTGGCAATGGAATACTCTTGTGCTCAAAGGAATAATAAGTGGAAGAATTCCAGGGGACTGGAACAACCTCCAGGAACTGATGCAGAGTGAGAGGAGCAGAACCAGGAAAACATTGTACACAGAGACTGATACACTGTGGTACAATCGAATATAATGGACTTCTCCATTAGTGGCAATGCAATGACCCTGAACAACTCGGAGGAACCTACAAGAAAAATCACTATCCACATCCAGAGGAAACACTGTGGGAGTAAAAACGCTGAAGAAAAACAACTGCTTGAATACATGGGTCAAAGGGATATGGTTGGGGATGTAGACTCTAAATGAATATACTAGTGCAAACAACAACATGGAAATAGGTTCTGATCAAGGACACAAATAATACCCAAAGAAATTGCATGTTGGCTGGGGGGGGGGGGAATGGGTGGAGGGGGGAGAGGGAAATAATGTGATTATTGTAACCAAAGAATAATGTTCTAAATTGACTAAATAAACTTATTCAAATGAAAAAAAAATAAAAATAATACTGAGCACCCTGGTCTCTCTACTACCTGAAGGAGAGGTATGCTACATTTCACCCTTTTGCCAGGGTTCTCTGGAACCCTTAAGGGAGATGAAGGGGTATGTAGTTCTTTGCCATTATTTCCAGCCCCCCACTGATGGCATTCTCTCAAGTTTAAGGTGGTCACCTATATCCTAAATCAGTGATAGCCCTGAGTTGGGGAGAAGTGCCTGGCTCCCAGCCAGGTTGGCGGGGAGGAGCTGCCTCCTGCAGCCCTTTTTCCAGCCACCTCAGGGGCAGGCAGAGTGAGGAGGCTGCTGCCCAAGCTCAGTGGGGCAGGGGGAAAAGCCTAAGCATGTAGATAGCTCAGAGATCCTGTGCTCCACCCCCTGTGTTTGAGGGGTGGGGCCAGTTTGGGCCTGGGCTTGGGTGCCCACAGAGACATCTCTTCATGCCATCTCTGGCACATGCACCATAGGTTTGCCATCATGGCCCTAGACCCCTTTAATCATTAATAGTTGGGTTCATTTTTATGAAGAAATATTTATTTCAAAGGTAGATAATCACAAATATACAAAGTTACTCCATAATATATAGGAAGTGTATCACCATACCACCTCAGTATCTGGAGAAGGAGAAGGAATTAGGTTCATAGTTTAGCCCAGTTCCTATAGACCAGAGACCTAAATTCAGAGTCTAACTCTTCCCCCTCCCCCCATATCCCCAGAGATTGAGTCCCAGGCACCCTGGCTTCTAAGGGATTCTTTGTTGGGCTGGCAAAACATCCTTCCTGGAATCCTGGCTCCCAGGTCATCAGGACTCAGCCTCCTGGGCCTAATTCTACCACCTGCATCTAGACGGACAAACCAGACAGAATAGAAACAAAAGCCCCAGGCCCATTTCATAGAGGGAAGGAGAATGGTGTCTACTTGTGGGTGAGCTAGCTCTGTGTGTGTGTGTGTGTGTGACCTCAAAGAAAAAGACCATGCCATTCTGGCAATTTTTAAAGACAAAGCCTGTTCCAGCTATGCAGCCACAAAGGAGATTATTCCCACCCACATGGTGGAAGAATTTGATATGTACAGTGCCTCCATGTTAGGTGATTTGGCCATTCTCCAAGATTTATTACACTAGTAAATACTATTTTCTACAAGCTAACAGAGTTCTACTGGTTGATTGATAATGAAGAGCCTACCAGATGGGAGCTCAAGCACAACAGTCTTAGAAAATCCCATCTTCCTCAGGGGGGTTCAGAATCAGAAGGGGAAGTAGTCAGCTGCCCTCTGGGGATCTGGCCCACTGACCCACAAATAAAGAGGACTACCAAGTAACAACAAAGGTCTTTAATCAGGGCAAAGGAGATGCAGTTGGGGGTCACCACACAACAGAAGAGAGTATCTGAGCTCCCCCTCTAAGGCAAAGGAACTGATTTAAATGAGCTTCAGGAAAAGTAATGAGAGGGGCTAGCAACAGGGACCAGTGACTAACACTCGATGAAATCAAAGGCCCTAGATGTGATTAAGGGGCAACTAGAAGGAATGACTAGGAAGAGTGATGGGAGTAAAGTCTGATCACACCAAAGGCTCCAGGAGAGCTAAATTTCCAGAGAAGCCACAAAATCTGCTCCAATCATGAAGTCAATGGAGTGAAGGGAACCCCTTCTGCTAGCTATATTTAATGCCACCAGTGTTCTAGGCTGCAGCCAAACTGATTGACTCCCCATCCTCTATGCCTTACCTCCTATTGGATCTTGGGCTAGGAAGGTCCCCCCACCTCCTGTAGATGCATTGATTTTTGGTTCCAACCTGTGATTACATTAGTATAGGGTACTTCCAGTGAGAAAAACCTCTTTACTGAGGCCAATCAACAACGGTTATGTCATATAGAGTCCTTAAACCTTTATGATGGTATAATCTTCAAGATTTAAAGAGTTGCCTGGGGCTACTGAGAAGCTGTCACTTACCCAGTATCACCCACCCACTATATGTCCAAGGTGGAGCTTCATTCCCCGCCTCTCTGACTCTTCAATTGGCCCTCTAGCCACTGCCATATGTTACCTATAATTAAATTCATACCAATCCTTTAAAGACTTCCCTTGCCTCCCACCACTCCCCAGGAGCTCTGATTCATTTTGCTCTGCTTTTATT
The DNA here is from genome assembly GCF_027887165.1 of Monodelphis domestica. Classification (NCBI taxonomy): domain Eukaryota; kingdom Metazoa; phylum Chordata; class Mammalia; order Didelphimorphia; family Didelphidae; genus Monodelphis; species Monodelphis domestica. The sequence continues at coordinate 373,959,957 of NC_077230.1, read as the reverse complement.
TCCCTATCATTTTTGGACCACAGCAGATAGAGTAGTTCTTTGTGTCTATCTCCCTACTAGATGATGACCTTTACAAGGGCAGTGGCTGCATCTGACTTGGACTTGGTATTCCTCCTCCACCCTCAGCATAGTACTCTGTACACAGTAGGCATTTCCTCAATAATCATTGTAAGCTGGGGGGCAGCTATGTGGTTCAGTGGATTGACAGCCAGACCTATAGACAAGAGGTCTTGGGCTCCAATTCAACTTCAGACACTTCCTATTGGTGTGACCCTGGGCAAGTCACTTAATTCCCATTACTTAGCCCTTATTCTTCTGCCTTAGAACCAACATAGTATTGATTCAAAGATGGAAGGTAAGGGTTTTAAATATATAATAATTATTATTATTGCTGTAAGCTAGTATTTACATAGTGTTAGCTTCGAAAAAAGCACTTGAGGCTCACATTGCTATGATGATGTCCCTTTTACAGATGAGGAAACTAAGGCCAGGAGAAGCAAAATGATTTGCCTGAGGTCACAGGTAACAAGTGGTAGAACCAGGGTTTTTTTAATTAAAAAAATTTTTTTAAACCTTCCATCTTGGAATCAATACTATACATTGGTTCTAAGGCAGAAGAGTGATAAGAGCTAGGCAATGGGAGTTAAGCAACTTGCCTAGGGTCAGCAGTTAGGAAATGTCTGAGGCCAGATTGAACTCAGAACCTCTTATCTCTAGACCTGATTCAATTCACTGGACCACCCAGCTGCTCCCTAAAACCAGGATTTGAGCCTAGAGACTCTACTCCAAATCCATGGCTCTTTATATTATACAACTTTGAACATTTAATTCTTCTCCTCCCTCTGAGAGGGAATGTAGGCAGTCATATAATGAATGCATTTGTGAGATATTTATCTAAATGCCAGGAAGTCCTGGATCCCTGAGAACACTGAGTACCTAAGGATGATGGAAGAAGAGAAAGAATCAAGTTAGGCATGGAAGAAAAACTTTCCTAATTTCATAGCTTGGGACTGGCCCCGAGCCTCAGGGAGTAATTTCTTTCCCTTGCTCAGTTACCAATATCTGGTCCTGCCTCTCCCAACTTCTTAATATTCTGCCTCTTGTAAGATAAAAATAATTCCTGTCCCTGGAGAATTCATAGTTTAGCAGGGAGGTGTGATTTGGACACAGGTAGCCACTTTGCAAGGAAGTCGAGTTAAAAGAACAAAAAGGAGGCTAAAGAGTGTTCTAAGAATACAGAAGAGGAAGAGGTTACTTCCAGTGGTTTTGAGATCCATCCAGTGGTCTCTCTGAGGATCAGAGTATATCTCCATCTAGGTATGGCAATCTAGTCGAATAATGGAAATGAGAAACACTATGTGTTCAGACCCACATATGCAGGCATCGCACACAGTGCTCTGCCATAGTACCATGGTTCGTTTATTATATAGGTTTTCAGGTACATACTTCTTTGACACACAATTTTCTACATATGTGACATTCTACATTTTGAATGGATATTATCAAATCACCTAAACAACATTCTTGTGATGTTACTACAACAAAGAATTCTGTGACCATTTACTACTTTTCTACAACACTCAGTGATGTATATGAATAATTTGAATAAAGTCCTTTGTAGTTTAGTACCCCTTGACCTGCTGAGAGGATCATTGTGCTTTTGATCAGTTTTCACTATCAATCACAATTGCTTAGGAGATGAATAACAAAACATTTTCTATCTAGGTGAATTTAAAAGGTGACCTAAAGCAGAACAGATTTGGGGTTTTCCTCAATTTACAAGTTCTGTTTTTCTTGCATTACTTTGAAGTATCTAGCAATGCTGCCTGGTTTCTGTTCCTCAACAAATTCACTGGAGTGTGATAACTATAAGGAAAGATTTATTATAGTGCTCAAGCATTTGGCCAGTGTTTATTGTAGGGCCTTGGAGCGTATCTTGTACTTGAGAAAGGAGAGATTATGGGCAATAATCTTTGGGCTTTAATTCTGTAATTGCAATCTATTTGGGGTAATAATCTAGGGGGATTAAAATGGGATATATATATATATATATATATGTATATATATATTGATCCTATAAGTATTTGCTCTCATTTTATTTCTCCTGAATTGGGGAGAGACTAATAATCATAACAAGTCCATTAGTAGGGAAAGTTGGTGCGAGAGAAGTCACAGAAGGGGGTTAGTGGGGGGCTTTTTGTTCTGGGGGGCTGCTTTGCAGTTTCCTGGCTTCCCACTGTGACCTTGTCAACCAGTGGGGGTTTGTTGGCTCCCCACACAGTGGGAACATCAGGAAAGGATTCTTGAAAAAGGAAACAACTGATCTGGGCCTTGAAAGATGGGTAGGATGTCAACAAGTGAAGAGGGGAAGGAAGGGCTTTCTATACAGAGAGAACAGAGAGAGTAAGTAGAAAGGCACTGAGTGGGTAAGAACAAAGTATGTTGGAGAAGAAGGAAATGTTTTTAATAGGTCTAATGTTATATGCTATATTCCACACCCATATGGTCCTCCACCTTTGCAGAAAAGTAGAAGTGGGTGTCAACATTCATTTTTTTTTATTTTTGAGTTTTAAATTCTCTCTCTCCCTCCTTTCTCTTCTCTCTCATTGAGAAAGCAACTTGCCCTGGGTTAAGCATGCATGGCCATGCAAAATATATTTCCATATCAGTCATGTTGTGAAAAATAGACTAAAAAAAAGTTCAAGAAAAACAAAGTTTTCAAAAAAGTATACTTTGATCTGGATTCAGACTCCAACAGTTCTTTCGCTGGAGGTGGATAGTGGTTTTCATAAGTCCTTCAGAATACTTTGCTGAATAGCTAAGTCATTCACAGTTGATCACTGTACAATACTGCTGTTACTATGTATGATGTTCTCCTGGTCCTCCTTACTTCACTCTTCATCAGTTCATATAAGCCTTTCCAGGTTTGTCTTGTGTCTCTTCCTTAGGACCAAGCCTGTCATCTTAATTTCACAGCATGCAGTGTGAATTGATTAGTTGATATTATTCTATTTGCACTCTTGGAGACATTGTGTAACTGATTTTGCTTATTTCACTTTGTATCAGTTCACATACATCTTCTTGAATTCTCTGTATTTAGTATAATATTCATTGTTTCTAGGGACAACTGGTAAAGAGTAGATTAAAGCATTGGATTTAAAATCAAGGACCCTTGAATTCTGAGTTCAAATCCTTCCTCAGGAATTTATTAACTGTATGACCCTGGGCAATTCACTTAACTCATTTAAAGCCTCAGTTTCCCCATTTGTAAAATGGAATAATAATGGCACCTACCTCCCAGAAGTGCTATAAGGATCAAATAAAGTAGCATACAGCCTGTTTCTGAAACCTTGATACACTAAATAAATGCTAACTATTATTATTATAGGGCATCTAAGGTGGTAAAGTGAATAGAGCACTGGGCCTGGAGCCAGGAAGATTCTTGTCATAAGTTCAGACACTTACTTAGACCTTGGGAAAGTCATTAACCTTGTTTGCCCCAGTTTCCTCATTTACAAAATATACTGGAAAAAGAAATGGCAAACCACTCTAGTATCTTTGCCAAGAAAACCACAAATGGGGTCATGAAGAATCAAGACAACTGAACAACAACAAATTATTATTTCTTCCATACAGTCATATTCCATTACATTCATGACATTAAAAAAAAAAAAAACACTTACCTCCTTTCTTAGAATCAATACTGTGTATTAGTTCCAAGGGAGAATAGTAGAATAGTAAGGGCAAGACAATGGGGATTAATTTGCCTACGGTCATATGACTAGGAAGTGTCTGAGGTCAAATTTGAACTTCTAGTCTGGCTCTGCATCCATTGAGTCACCTAGCTGCCCCTCATTCATAACATTTTAACTGCCATATTCTTTGCTATATGCCCATGTTGGTGAACCTAAGGCATGCCTGCCTTACTGGGCTGCTCCCCTCCCCTTCTCCATGACCATCTGAGGACATTTCTCACTTCATCCACCCCTCTACCCAGCAGCCCAATGGGAGCACTTCTTCCCTCCCTTGTCTAGGGTAAGGGGGTGGCTCACATGCAACATTAGGGTTACAGTTTGGTCACTTGGTCTCTAAAAGATTTCCCTACTACTATATGCTCTCCAAACTGGATTGCTGGTTCCTGTCTTACGGTCATGCTGATTGGTGTCTGCTCATTCCATCTAGTTAGCCTGTAGCCACTAGTTCTGGGTAGAAGTCCTGAGTACTTGTCCTTTCTGGTCATTAACCAACAATGTGGCACAGACTTCCTCTCTTGTGGCCTCAGTTTCCTTGCCTGCTTAGTAAGAGGCAACAGAAGTCTTAGAGACATGTGGGCTACCTACTCCCAGACCTCTTATGATCTAGCAGGAAAGAGCAAAGGATTACAGGAAAGACAGAAAATAGAGGCAACAAGAAAAAAGGTTAAAGATAGAAGTGTCCAACCCCATACTTTTATTCTTTAAAAATGTTTCTTATTTTAAAATTATATGATAATCTTTAACCAACACAAACATTTTAATATATGAATAAATTAAAAAAAACATTTTGGAGGAAGCTATGAATCTGTTGTCTACATTGTTTTAAAAATGTATATTAATTTCACTAATAACAAAATTGCCATCTGTATCACCTTCTGAGCTTCCATTTGTTTTCTTCTTGTTTTTTTCAAACGTTTCACTGATACTTTTTATTTTTTGTTTCTCTATCACTATCCATTAACTCACCTTCTTGTTCCCCCCAATATAGTAACCTTCCTTCGTTACAAATTTGTTGTTGTTGTTTAATGAATTAGTCATATCTGATTCTTTGTGATCCCATTTGGGGTTTTCTTGGCAAAGATTCTAGAGTAGTTTGTTATTTCCTTCTCCAGCTCATTTGACAGATGAGGAACCTGAGACAAACAGGGTTAAGGGGCTTACCCACAGTCACATGACTAGTAAGTGTCTGAGGCCAAACTTGAACTCAGACCCTCAGTGTTTTAGGCCTGGCAATCTAACCACTGCACCACCTAGCTGCCCTATAACATATAGAGTCAACAAAGCAACACATAGATCTCCCTCATTTTACAAATGAGGAGACCGAGGCCCAGAGTGGTCAATCAACTTGCCCAACTAAGGTCATAAGGGTAGAGAGTACTTGCTATTCCTGTGACCTTGAACAAGTCCCTTTGCCTCCAGTAACCCATGTCCTCCAACTCTAAATCTGGGTAGTCCACGAACACAGAGAATACCAGAATAGTAAGGACTGTCAGGGGTGTGCAGAGAAAGTTCTCTGAGTGGAGAGAGGTAAGAGAGGTCCAGCCTCATCTCAGGAGCCCAATCCCAATCAGAGATGCCTAGGAGGAGACCATCTGTGACCTAGTGACCTGGCCAGTGTTTGTCATAAGCGTTCCCAAGCCCGAAATAATAGAGTTCCTACCTACCTCCACTGCCACCCACCCACTTTCCTCCTGGAGCTACAAAGGAGTTGGTCAGGTGCCAGCGTGCCTGCCCTGCCTTCTGCTCCAGGAGGCTCCCACATTTGCATGGAAGACTTCTTGGATAATGGGAGGCATGCGTGATGTTTCCTGGGATGAACTCCCAGTGGAGGGTTAGAATTCTATTCCCTGGGAATGGTTAAAATCCCTCTCTCAGGTAAGGGACTCAAGAAGCAGCATGTGGCCAATGGGAGAATTCCTTTTGCTTGGCTACGTATATGAGAGGTTTGCTTTGCTTTTCTTCTTTTAAACTGGGGGTGAGGGGGCAGCTGGGTGGCTCAGTGGATTTATATCTGAGCCCAGAGACAGGAGGTCCTGAGTTCAAATCTGACCTTAGATACTTCCTACCTGTGTGATCCTGGGCAAGTCATTTAGTCCCCATTGCCTAGCCCTTACCACTCTTCTGCCTGGGAACTGATGTAAAGATCAATTAAGAGTTTTTTTTTTAATTGAATAAAATAAACTGGGGCTGGAATGGAGTGGGAAAGAGAAAATAAATGCTCATTAACTGAAAAGAAAGAAGAAATAAATGTAACACTCCATACATATGGCACATACATGTACACTAACACATACAATCGTGAATAGCCATACAGTTACATGCATCAGAGATAGGACTCCAGTCCAGAGCAGCCTGATTTTCCAGTCAGCTCTCTGCTAACTTGGAAAACACTCTGGATTTGGAGGCATAGATCCTGGGTTCAAATCCTGTCTCTACCAGTCATTGAGTGTGTGACACTGAGCAAGTCACCAGACCTCTTTGAGACTCAGTTTCCTCATTTATAAAAGAATAAGTTGGATCTGCTGACTTCTAAAGTCCTGACTTAGGCAATAGGTCAATAGGTGCTTAATTGATGTTGATCTATAAATTCTAATCACTATGAACTGCTGCTTCTATATTCGTGTCCATTCATTAGCTATATAAGTGGTCCCTTCATATACAAATACACATATAGCAGACTTACACAGACATAAACTTACTTCTCCAGTACTTCGGGAGTTCCGGATTTCATTGACGTCTATATCTCCTTCCTTCCATCCACATGTACAGATAGCAACCTCCCTCTTTCTTAGTCCCCCCAAAATATGAACTTGGGAGCAGAGCATGGACCATGTTTTTGCCATCTGTGAATCTCCATTTTTTAATCACAGTGTCTGGTATGAAGTAAATGCTTGTTGACTGACTGATTAATTAGAAAACCTGAGTTTGGGGAAAGGGGCAGCTGGGTGGCTCAGTGGATTGAGAGCCAGGCCCAGAGATGAGAGGTCCTTGGTTCAAATCTGGCCTCAGACACTTCCCAGCTGTGTGACCCTGGGCAAGTCACTTGACCCCAATTGCCTAGCCCTTACCACTCTTCTGCCTTGGAACCAATACATAGTAGTGATTCTAAGTCAAAATATAAGGGTTAAAAAAAAAAGAAAAAACCCTGAGTTTGAATGGTACAGTTGTAAGATCATTAATAAATCTCTCTGAAACTCCGTTCCAATAACTGCAGTCCCAGGCTCCATCCACCCTAGGCTTCGGGTTTAATTTTATAAAAGAGTTTTGGAAATCTACAAGTGCTAGCTAGAGTCAGTTATTATTAATCATAGATGGTTCTGGACCTTTGGGCCAGAAAAATCCAGCCTTGAAAGACAAACTCTTCAGGCAGGGTCTCCCTGGGAGTCTTTCCAACCTCTCCTGGCCTCTAAGAGTTTGCTTCCATTGGTATGGCCTTGGAGAGCCCAAGGTGACCACCATGTCTAAAGTAAAGAAGATATACAGATACTACATATGTATTTTTGCATCCATGCACATGCATGGGCATACAGGGCCACACGCATTTCTATTTTCTGTCATGGCCTTTGAAATTACAGCTGAATTGCTGCTCACAGGGAACAAGTTTGAGGGCAATTTCATGGCCATGGGCTGAAAGAATCAGTTAGGAAAACCTCAGCCCTCAAGGGTATTAAGTTCTTAGACCAGTAAGCCCAGAGGAGGTCCTGGAGCTGGGCCTGGTGGCTGGAGGAAAGGAGCAGCATGGCTAGCTAACCAGAGCAATCACCCCAGCAGCCTCTGGGCCTCAAGGCACCCAAGGATGCATGGGCCTGCAAGGGACACTCAGAGGTCAGTAGGAGCTTAATATATGTTGAGTTGGATTGATTCTAAAGGTCCCCAGGGAAGGGGGATTGTAGTGGGGAGTGTATGTGAGAGATGATCATTTCTGGGGGTCATATAGTCTAGCCCTCAGACTTGGGTGTGGGAGACATAGTGCTCCCTCTTTACTCCCTATAGTCAGCTATAACTCTGCAAGCTTCTTAGCCTCCATATCATCATCACCCCTATGGACTACAGCTCCAGATGCAGCCTGGGCATTGTTCAGGTACATCTGGATGCCAGCCTTTGCATGGGACTTACCTTCCACCCATTGGGGCACAGCGAAGGGGTGGCAATGGCTCCCAATTCTCTCTCTCCCTTAAAGACCAACATGGGGGTGGGAGAAATGGAGGCTGGCCCAAGGCCAGCAGGGGAATCTCTTTGCTCCCTGTCAGGCCAAGGATGCCAAGAAAGCATTAATTACCACTTATGCATATTCATACAATGTCCTGGTGAGGGGCCTCCTCGGGGACTGTAAATGGACCAGAGCAGGAAGTGAAGCCAAAGAGAAGAAAAGAGAGAGAGGAGAGCAGACCAGAGGGCCATAGAAGAAGAGAACATCTACGAACATCTACACCATGGATGAAAGGATGGTGAGCAGGGAGGAGGGCTGGACCACAGGGAGAACTGCTACAGCTGGGATGGGAATGGGAACGAATCCAACCTCTATGCTGTTGGATCTGTTCCAGAGCAAATCTTATTTCATGCTCACAGCTGCCTTTGGGTTCTCCCATTAGACCGTGAGGAAGCATGGAAAGAACATTGAACTTGGGAAGACCAGGGCTCTTTCTCTTACCAGATTGGAACTTGGGCTGGATGTTTCATCTTGACTCAGTTTCTTCTTTGGTAAAATGAGAATGATCCTTGCACTATCTACTTTAGGGATTCAATGAGATCAGTCAATTAGTCATTAAACATTTCTTAGACACCTGCTATGTGCCAGGCACTGGGCTAAGCACTTTAGGTAAATGATTCATGTATGTGACATACTTTGTAAATCATAATGTTCTAGATAAAAGTTGACTTATTATTTATGAGGTAAGCAAGGCTCGGATTACAATGCTACTTTGAAAACTGAGAGATGTTCTTCAATCAATAACCAACAATCTGGGCGCTATTATTTATATATGTTGGCTCTCCTGCTCCTTAAAGATAGAAGTTGCTTCATTTTACTTTGATCCCCTCAGAGCCAAGAAAAGGGCCTGACACTCTCTCTGTCCCTCTCACACACACACTAAATATATATTAATATGGGGTAGGGGGAGACATTAGCAGCTGGAGAAGTCAGGAAAAATGTCATATTAGATTCAGAACTTGATCTGAGTTCAAAATGTTAATGAAAAGAAATCCTCAACAAGAAAGGCACAATCTATTTACTAGATTGTAAACTCTTGGAAGACAGGACCTCAGTTCTCAGTAATTGTGTGTGTGTGTGTGTGTGTGTGTGTGTGTGTGTGTCTGTGTCTGTGTCTGTGTCTGTGTCTGTGTCTGTGTCTCTTTGTCCGTGTTAACCTTTACCTTCTGACTTAGAATAAATACTATGTATTGGTTCCAAGGCAGAAATGTGATTAGGGCTAAGCAATGGAGGTTAGGTGACTTTACCCAGGGTCCCACAGCTGGGAGGTGTCTGAGATCAAATTTGAACCTAGGACCTCCCATCTCTAACAAAGTAGGTATTTAATAAGTATTTGTAGATGAGGATTGCGTGGAGTAGAATTGGGGGGAGGGGGCTCATACCTCCAGAAATCATTCTAATGAGCAGATTTGGATAGATGCTGGCAGAGGTCATTTGGCTTTATTCAGGATTGGGGCAGGGGGTACACACAGAGAGAGAGAGAGAGAGAGAGAGAGAGAGAGAGAGAGTTAGAGAGAGAGAGAGAGAGAGAGAGAGAGGGAGAGACACAGAAAGAGACAGAGAGAGACAGAGACAGAGAGAGACACACACACACAGAGAAAGACAGAAAGAGAGAGAGAGAGAGGAAGTGGGAGCCTGTCTGGAGAGATCTCTCAGAAGCAGTGTCCACAGGTATTCAAATGAACTCAGAATTTATAGGTATCCAACACAATACTATCTACTCTTTCCCACCATCTGAGTGTGACATAATGCCTTTTTAGGTTATATTTCTTTATCTTGTTCTATCCTCCTCAAGTTTTCCAATGCTGCCAAGCCTATGGTAGCATAGTTTGCAAAAAAAAATTAGACATATCCAATGTCTTTCAGGCTGAAACATTTAAGATGCGTAGTCAAGATTATAACTTGTAAGCTTCAAGCTATCTCTCACAAGAAGTGGGTCACCCCAAATTCTTCCCAGGGGAACCGAAAGAAGGGGTGTATCTCTTCTAGCCACTTAGAAAAGAGTATATTAAAGGTGTATATTTATATAATATATACATACTTCTTGGGGAGGAGGATTTATCTACTCTTCATAAGGAAAGATTGGTATCTCCCTAGTGAAGGGCACCTAATTTTCTACAGGAAGTCGCCAATCTAGGATTATTAATACTAATCAATATATTCTGGGGGATAGTGCACAATTTCATCCCATACAAGGATGATTGGTGCTTTGTCATTTCCACTCCCACTCCCACCCTATCTATGGGGAAATAGAGAGAGACCCTAATCTAAGTCAGGTGAAGTGCAAGGAAATGGATAAGAAGGCACCATTTAGCTGTTAGGCCCCAGGTGGATCAGGACCAATCTTTTTGCACCTGGAGAGGTGGGGATTATTTTAACCAAGGACATTGAAGCATCCTCCTTCCAGAGGATATGGATCTTATATTCCTAATCTTGTCACTCCTGACCCCATCTTCCCTTTGAGAAACTTCTGGATCAGAAGGGGCATTGTGCTTCAGCTTGGAAAGGGGCATGGTCTGTGGGTCTGGGACAGGCTGGAGATGAGAGACTAGACTGAGACTTTTTTCTACTATCAATAGAATGCTCCTTGAATGTATGGTGAGACTTTTGTGGGGATTAAATGATATAATGGAAAAATGTGTGCTTTTTAAAGTATTCTATAAATCTAAATTGAAATTATCATGGTCTTCTTCCTCCTTCTCCTCATGGGCTAGGCCAGTGATGGTGAACCTTTTAGAGCCTGAGTGCCCAAACTGCAACCCTCATCTGGCATGTGAGCCCCCTACCTTAACCCAGACAGAGGAGGGAGGAAATGATCCCAATGAGCTGCTGGGCAGAGTGGCAGGTGATGTGAGAAATGTCTTCAGGCATGTGAGGAGAGGGGGAAGGAAGCAGCCCCTCTAGCACTTGTGCCATATGTTCGCCAACATGGGACTAGGGAAATGGCACCTTCCGAAGGTATGTGTTTGTGGAGTCAGGTGTGGGTAGGTTTAGAATGGAGCTACCTTTCTGAAACCAGAGAGGGCTCTTCCCTTCTCCTCAGTTCTAGATGCCACACGTTAGGAAGGATATGACAAGTTAGTGAGGGGAATGAGAAACATACCATATGAGGGCTGGCTGAAGGGTCTGGGGTTCATTCATGGAGAAAAGAAGACTTGCCCTTTCCACCTCACTCCTAATAAACTGGTTCCTATTAAGGTATGATTGGTAAGGGGCAGCTAGGTCGATTAGTGGATAGAGAACTAGGTCTGGGTTCAAATGTGACTTCAGACCTAGTTATATGACCCTAGGCAAGTCACTTAACCCCAGTTGCATAACTTTTTTTTTCTGTTCTCTGCTGCCATAGAGCAAATACTTAGTATAAATTCTAAGATAGAAGATAAGGTTTTTTCAAAATTATTTTCATGTGTTAATTTGTCAGTTTTCCTAGGGACATTTTTGTTTAATAGGAGATCGAGCTTCCTTTTTTAGCTCAAGACTCCAATGGTAGATTAAAGCTAGCCCCTTGTGTGAAGGTGTTTTGGTTTTGTATTCAGGAGATCATGGTGACTCCGGGAGTGCTGCTAGAACTGCGGGTCTGGTCTGGTATTTATTTGTCTTTGTTCTCCAAGTGAGGCACCCAGTTTTCCATTCTGCCCTCAGATTCTTGGGCTCCTGATTAGAGCTCTGTGATACTGAGTTTCCTGATTAGGAAAGACCTCTACTATGAAGTGCTGGTAATTACAAAGGTGGAATGTATGAGTGAGTGAATGAGTATGTGAGAGAGAGAAAGAGAGAGAAACAGAGAAAGAGAGGGGGAGAGAGAGGGAGGGAGGAAGGGAGGGAGAATCTGCTGGGGGTTTGAAAGCCAGTCCTCAGTCCACTTCCCACATGAAAGTCTGTGCTTAAGGAAAAGAGAGAACACAGTTGTGGGTCAACAGAATCTTTTGTCTCCTGTGACTATGGGCTTTGGGGAGTTGGTAATAAGCATTATAGGCAGAGGTTTTCCAAATGGAATGGAGAGACACCATGGAGACCAGAGCTAGAAACTATCAGTTTGGTATCAGTCAATCAACAAACATTTAGTAAAAACTTACTATGTGCCGAGCACTGTGCTAAGCTCTGCAGATACAAAGAAATGCAAAAAGAATTCCTGACTTCAATGAGCTTATAGTCTAATGGGTGAGGGAATATATATATAGGGCATGTGTGTGTGTGTGTGTGTATATATATATATACATATATATACACACACACACACACACACACGCACATATATATAAAGGACATGTAAGATCCACGCAAAGTAGATGAAAGGCAAACTCAGAGGGGAAGGCATTAGCAGCTGAGGTAATAAGGAAGGTCTCCTGCCAAAGGTATCATTTGAGTTATATCATACTAGGAGGTCAAGATGAGGAGGGAGAATGTTAATAATAATAATAACTAACATATTGCACTTTCTAGGTGCCAGGCACTGTTCTAAGTGCTTTACAATGATTATGACATTCGATCCTCATAACTCTTGGAGGCAGGAACTATTCTGATCTCCATTTATAGAAAAAGAAACTGAGGTTAAATGACTTGTCCAAGGTCATACAGCTAGTAACTATGTAAGGTCAAATGTGAACACCAGTCTTCCTGATTCCAGTCCTAGCATTCTATGTATCCCAACACCACTTAGAGGTCAGAGCATTTGAGGAATGAGAGAAAAGTTGGCTCAAAGGCATGGAAACAGAAGATGGACTGTGGTGGGTGAGTTTGGTGTGAGCAGCCATGCAGTAGGAATGCTAATCTAAGGAAAAGGCACATTCGTGTGGTGGCATCTTACAGTTCTCAGAGGGATTTCCTTTCAACAGTGGCTCAAGGGTGGTTCCCCCACTTGACACATAATAGAGTCTTTGCCTGTGGGATTTAGAAGTCAATCACAGAAAGGTTGTCCTGCACTCAGTAAAGGGTTAATAGGGGATTGTCACTGTTAACAAATGGATACTTCACACCTCTGATGGCTTGGGAGGAAAAGGAGGCCAGAGAAAGAAATGATTTGTCTCTAGTCCTCCAACAGAGGGATAAAGTCAGGGGTGGGTAAGTGTTGGGGATCCTAAAGTCAGAAAGATTTCAAATATGACCTCAGACACTAGCTAGGTGACCCTGGCCAAGTCACTTAACCCTGTTTGCCTCAGTTTTCTCATATGTAAAAGGACATAGAGAAGGAAATGACAAACCACTCCAGGATCTTTGCATGAAGAGTTGGACACAACTGAAAATGACTGAACAACCCCCACCAATTAATTGATAACTGGCAGAGTTGAGAATTGAACTTGATACCCTGTTAAAATACACCATTCTGATCAGTTGCCTTTTTTTTCTTTTTTTAAAAGAAGAATGGTAAGGGCTAGGCAATGGGGATCAAGTGACTTGCCCAGGGTCATAGAGCTAGGAAGTATCTGAGGCCAGCTTTGAACCCAGGACCTCCCTACACTCTGGGCCTAGCTCTCAATCCACTGAGTTACCTAGCTGCCCTTTTGCCATTTTAAGAGAGAAAAAAGATGGACCATAAGTTTAAAGCTGGAAGGGACTTTAGAGATCATTGAGTACAATCAATAAACATTTAAGGGCATTCCATCTGCCAGATACTGTGCTAAGTGCTGGAGGTACAAAAAGAGACAAAAGATAGCCCCTGCCCTCAAGAAGCTTCCAATCTAATTTATTTTATCAAGGAGGAAACTGGGGGCTTAGAAAGGGGAAGTAACTTGTTCAAGGTTACATGTATAGCAAGGCCATGGTTACTCAATTAAGTAATACAACCAGTGTCTAATCCTTCTCCTTCATCCTCTCTCCATTGCCAGTTGACGCTTAGGATCTCTCCTATTAAGACTGAGTGTCTCCAGACCTTTCTGGATCCACTAAGAAATCTTGTACCCCTTTCTTGTGCTCTTGTTCCTATTACTGCCTCTGGCCAAGGTGCCCCACCTTTCATCAGAAATGCCTTAGGTTACTCTCCTTTTGATCTCCCTTTAGATTGGACTTGTCTATTTAGTGTCTTCCTTATGGGCATCTTTTAAAATGGTAATTATTAATATTAATTATAATGATGATATGATAATTGGCATTTATATAATGCTTTACCTATATTATCTTCTCACAAAAATCTCAAGTGAGGTACTCAGCTATTATTATTATTATTAATATCCCCCTTTTACTTAGGAGGAAACACTCAGAGATTAAGTGATTTCCCTCTGACCCACAGCTTTTTAGAAACAGAAGTATCATTTGAATTCAGGGCTCTTCTAATGTCATGGTTTTTCACTACCTCTTTCCTTCACAACTTAACTCTCAACTAACTCTTCTCCAAATGATACCCAGGTTCACTTAGTCCAACAGGCTTCCTGAAGCTCATAGCACAGCTTTAAACACAAGGTTGGGGTGGGCCAATGGTGAGTCCTAGCCTTTCTCCTTCCATTCACTTTCTTTTTTCCCCCCTCACAATTAACAACTTGAAAACTAGAATCATTTCCGAGCATACCCAGCACCACTACTATTCTCTTTTAACAATAAAAACCTAATTAATAGGGGCAGCTGGGTGGCTCAGTGGATTGAGAGCCAGGCCTAGAGACCAGAGGTCCTAGGTTCAAATCTGGACTCAGACACTTCCCAGCTGTGTGACCCTGGGCAAGTTACTTGACCCCCATTGCCTAGCCCTTACTGCTCTTCTCCCTTGGAGCCAATACACAGTATTGACTCCAAGACAGAAGGTAAGAGTTTAAAAAACAAAACAAAAAAACATAAGTAACATCTAACCAGGAGTCGACCATGTCTAAAATATATATCCTCATTTCACTCTTGTATTTTCCTTCCTCTCTAGTTAGAGGAGGGAGGTATGTTTCTTCTTTTCTCTGGGAACAAAACAGGTCATTATAGTTAAACTGAGCTTGGCAGAAGTTTTGTGCTGATTTAATTGATATTATTATAGTTATGAATAATTAATATCGTTTCAAAATCCTTTCGTATATTTCTCTGAATTTTACACCTGCCTCATTTCTTAATGGTACACTAATATTCCATTACATTTATTTGCCATTATCCAGCCACTCTCCATTCAGTGGACACTCGCCAGCTTTTTTGCTACTCTGAAGAGTGCTGCTATGAATATTATTAAATAAGCCTCTTCTTTTTGTCAGTGGCCTCTTTGACATATCTGGTCAGTAGCAAGATGTCTAGGTCAAAGGAGATGAACAGTTAAGTGACTCCCTGACTCCCCCCTCCCCAACATTTCAAATTGACATCCTAAATGATTGGGCAACATCACTGACAATGCTTTAATGTGCCTGTCTTCCCACAGCCATTCCAGCAATTGACTGTTTTCCATTCCTTATCATCTTTGCCAGTTTAAACTAGGAGTGGTATTTTAGACTAGGGAAGGACCACACCTTGTCAAATGGATGTTGGGGTTTTGTTTTGTGTGTGTGTGTGTGTGTGTGTTTTAATCTGAGGAAATAAATATTGAGATAAAATGAAATTATTTAAAATTAAAATTATAAAAAAAAAAACATGTTATTTGAAGGCTGGAAGTTCAAATGTTAACGGCTCAACCACTTTCTTCTGGCTCCTGGACATTCTATGCAGATCAAATAAGAAGATATATGTAAAGCACTCTGCGAACTTTAAAGCCCACATATAAATACTACTACTGAGAGTAATAATAATTATTATTCAGGTTATAATAAATATTCTCTAATTGTAATATTATAATGAAGATTATAAATATTATAAAAAGTTAATACTTTTTATTTATACAATTGATAAACATTTATGAAGCACTCACTCTGGATGACGGGGTCCAAGGAGATGAGACCAGACTAAGTGCTCTCAGAACAAGAGAAGGGAGGACTACCTAGAACCAGACAGGCTACCTTTATACTAGAGAGAGAATCCTCAAATTTCCCGCTCCTCCGGGCACAGACAGCAGCGTCAGGCACCGCCGGAATTGGGGGAGGTTCCTACCTATGGCCAGGTGTACTCCAGAATGCCGGGCTCCGGAGCGCCCCCGAGGCTTCGCTGAAATGGGCCGAGCGTGGGAGGGAGGAGGGAAGGAGGAGCTGAGAGGGCTCCCCAGGTAGGGCGGCGGGGGAAGGCGGGGCTCTTCACGGAGCAGAGCCGCAGCCAGCGGCGCTGCGCACCGGGAGGGCGCAGACGGAGCGCACTGCTCGGAGTCGGCGAGCAAAGCTGAATTTGAAGCCACCACCATGGGCGCCTGTCTGGGGGTTTGTTCCCTGCTCAGCTGTGTAAGTGACTCTCTTCTGTTCTTCCCCAGGCTTATCCCCAATTCAGGGCTCCTTTCACTTCTGCCCAGTTCCTTTGCTCTGTCCCCAGTAGCGGGGGTTTGCGCAAAAACAGCTCCCTGTTGAGTGCGCCTTCCTTTGCTCCCGAGTCCCTTCTTGGAGCCCCCCGGACCCCTGCCGGCTTGGGTCCGGCTTCCTGCTCGCTCGGGCTTGGTTTCTTGTTTACCCTATGTGAGCTGGTGCCCTGATCAGCTGGCAGCTGCTTCTCGTGTTACCGGCTGAAGATAGTGCACTCGCTGCTCTGGGGTGGGGTGAGGCCTCGAATGGCAGGGGGAGAGAGAGTTCTCTCCCCGATGGGCCCCCTACACCCAGCTATTTGGGTTGAGGGGTGAGAGATGGGACAGACTGGGGGAGGGGTTCTCGAGTTACCGAAACCTAGAGGTTGTTTTCCTCTTTGACTATCCCCTACAGCGCTAAGGTGTGATTTGGCTGTTGGGACTGTTTTGGTTGTGGGGATTGGGTATGGTTCAAGAGGTGGAGAGTCCCAGAGTAGGATTGGGAGTGGTCTGGGAGGAGCGGGATCCGGGAGTGAGATTCAGGGTGGTCTGGGAGGAACGGGGTCCAGGAGTAAAATTGGGGGTGGTCTGGGAGGAGGGCCTTTGGCCGAGATGAAAGATTAACTTGTTATTCATAGAAAGTCAGAGCTGGGAGGGAATGCAGAGTACTGAGGCCACCTCCCCGCCTTTTTTACCGGGAGAGAAAATGTTGGGGGGGGGTCCTCTGGGAGTGGTATTAGGGATGATCCTAGAGGAGAAGAGTTGGAAATGTTAAATTCCCCGTGGGATGTCAGAACTGGGGGTGGGGGTGGGGGTGTGAAGTATATCTGGAGCCCCAGAGCTGGGCTAAAGTAATCCTGTTAACTTCTCCATGCCTCAGTTTCTTCCTCTGTAAAACGAGGGTGTTGGGCTGGATGACCCTGTGAGACCCTCCTAGCTCTCCCTTTTTGATCTAACTCTCTGTCTTGTACTTTGATGAGGCAAGGAGTACCGATTGGAGCCTACCCCAGCCCAGAACAAACTACCAAGCCTGTCAAATCCCACTCTGTTCACCACCTTCCTCCCGTAGCTCATCAGTGGGCCACTTTTCCCTCTTGGACCATTCTCCTCAACCTCACAGCATGGAGGGGGAGGAGGGCTGTGGGGACCAGATTAAGGCCTAGAGGAAATCTGGCCCCTCAGCTGTTGGGCGGAGAAGCCAGACACCCAGGCTGGTGGCTCTTAAGAGGGAGTCTGTGGATTTGACAGACAGTCCTTTAGACTAGGTGCTGGGGATGGGGGTTGGACTTGGAAGGACCTGTTGCTATTGTATTTGGGTCCAATCTTTCCAGAGGGGAGGGGAGGGAAGAGAGGAGAGGGACAACCTTGGGGCCCAATTTCAAGAAAATTCCATCCTGCCTAGAAATGGGGGGCTCAGTTTGTGGAAAGCCGAGGGGGACCATTCATTCACATCCAGCTAGGGTAGACTGGCTCCAAGCCAAGCGTCTTGGAAAATGTGTCTGGGAAAAAACCAGCCCCTGCACTCCGGCTTTTAGTTAGAGTGAAATAAATCCCCCTCTTGTTAGCCCCAGGCCCAGAGGGCAAGGCTGTTCCTGAGTTTCTTCCCCTTCCCAGCCGGGCCTCATTAAGTCTTTCTGGAGTTTATTCTTTGCAAGTCCAGCCCACCCTTTCCTCTCCACAAAGGAGAGAGCTCTGAGTGTTCTCTTTCAATGGAGATGGGGGGATGGAATTTTTCCCCTTTCTTTCGCTGCTCAGCCCCATCCCCTCTGTCCCATAGTAGTGGGGGGAGGAGTCAGGCTCCCCAGCTTCTAGGCCATTTTCTAGGGGTTGTGGGAAGGCTGATCCCTGACTGGCCAGGGTGTGTAAGACCTTTGTTTTCTGGGGTGGGAGAGACTACTGGGAAATTATGCACTCAGAAGGGTAGTGGGTGGTGGTGGTAGTATGGGGGGGTGGGTTGTGTAAATGTGTGTGGAAAAATCTGGTGAATCATGGAGGGCTGGCCCAGAACAGGTAGTCAGTGCTGATCAGCCCAGGCAAGTACAATTACTTCCTGGATGTAGGAGTCTTTTGTAAAATCCCGGGAGATAGGATATTGTCCTTTTTCACCTCCTCTCCTGTATGCTCGGGCACAAATCTCTGATTGGTGGAATCAACTAGTCCTCAGGATCAACTTTTCATTTTCTAATTCCCATGATGCCTCAGATTGGCACACCTCCCCCCTCCCCCATGCCTGGAATTCACTCTCCTTAAAATCTGGTCTCTGATAAAGTGACTGTCTCAGCTGCTGTGCTGCCTACTCCTTCCCGAATTCTCTTGGCTTTATTTTGAACACACTCATGTGTCCCTGTTGTCTCCCCTCTAGAGATGGTAAGCTCTTTGGGGACAGGAATGGACTCTTTGGAATTTGTGTCTCCCAGAACCTAGGACAATGTTGGTTCCTGTGTCTGGCACCAAGCTGGAAATGATAACAGCCATCTTGACTTTTTTAAGCCCACTGTCCTTCAGCTAGTCTTTGGGAGCCATAGTTCAGACCATTATGGAAGAGCCTCAGGCAGCTAGCTGAGTTAATCTGGCTCCTCCTTGGAGTCATCCTAGGGACCTTCTCCTGGGCTTTCACTTTCCCCTGATTTCCTAAACCTTTCTGATCTTATCCCTAGCCTCCCCACCACCCGGGTTTTAGATTTCCAGAACCCATTCCTGGAGCTCAGAGATCTGCCACACCCTTTTCTAACCACCTATACCCAAGCTGGAGGACTGGAATATTCTTTTTTGTCCCACCTAGCCCATTGTCTCTACCAGTTTATTGACAAAGGAAGAGATAACATACAAATTTAAAAGGAATAGTATGAGAATAAGGCGTGCATAAAGGAAAAATACTCTTATCAGTCACCAAGCATTTATAACATTTTTAAGCAATTAGGTGGCTCAGGGGATTGAGTGCTGGATTTGGAGTCAGAAAGACCTGGGTTCAAATCCTGCCTCAGACAGTTAGAATTGTGTGATCCTGGGCAAGTCACAACTTCTCTCTGCCTCCGTTTTCTTATCTATAAAATGGCTATATAATAAATCGTCCTTACCTGCCATGGTTTTAGTTAGTTAATATTTGTAAAGTGCTTTTACAGCATTGAGGCGCGATATGAGTGCTTCTGCTACTGTTTGCTCTGCTCCTGGAACTATTTTTAAGTGCTGAGAATACAAAGACAAAAGTGAAAATCTCTGTCCCCAAGGAGTTTATATTCTGAAGGTGAGGGGAGGAGATTAGAGTACATAGATAGGTACCAACAAGCTATTTACAGATGAGATATGAGATAACTTTGATTGGTAGGCTGGGTACTAGTACCTATGCAATACCAGGAAAGGTCTCCTGCTGGAGGTGTTTGGTATTTGAACTGAGCTGTCTTGGAACAGAGGGAAGATTAGGTGGCCCAGTAGATAGAGGGCAGGCCTGAAGTCAGGAAGACTCTTATCTTCCTGAGTTCAAATCTAGCCTCTGATACTAGCTATATGATCCTAGGTAAGTCACTTAACCCTGTTTGCATCAGTTCATCTGTAAAATGAGTTGGAGAAGGACATGGCAAACCACTACATAATTTTTGCCCCCAAATCCTCAAATGGAGTCACAAAGAGTCAACAACAGGGCCTTGGAGCCTGCCATGGGTGGGGGTGGGGGGTGGGGGGGAGGGGGGGCCAAAGAGAACAGCCAGTGAGTGTATAAACTTCAACTTACACTACAGTTCTCCATCCTGAGCTTTGAAGGGGTCTCTCTAGGGCAGGACCTTTGTGAGTTGCTGAGAGAATAGTGACTTTCCAAGAGCGTTTAGTCTTCATTTTTAATGAATAATAGTTCTAATAGTTTTCTCTGTCACTTTGTTAAGTCTAGACAATCAACAACAAATCAACCCCTGATTTGTAACATTTTCTGATTTCTGAAGAATAATTATTTCCCTGAACATTCAAGAGTTTGCTCACCATTTGGGGCTGGTTTCAGCCCCCACCCTTGCTTCCTGCACCCAAGGATACCCCTACCTTGATTTGAGGGCTGTGACAAGGGAATAACTTTAAAAGACTGATATATATTAATTTAAGGTCGCCAAGGAATTCAGCTATGTAATTCCTAAATGAAAACTCAAGTCAGCAGTCAACCTTTTATGGAGTTTAATTACAATAGGAGGAAGAAAGGAATTAGAGAGAGAGAGAGAGAAAAAGGGAGAGAAGGGAATAGGGCTTAAATACCCCTTCTGTTTAGGCTGGGCCAAAAGGCCCAAGCCCTTAGATAGCTGGGGCAAAGAAAAAAGATCAGTCCCTATTACTCACGTGACCAAAATGGAGAAACAGTCTCAGAGGCCCCCACTTTCAGCTTCCTTCAGAGCAAGCTTCTCAGAGCCCACACGAACCACACCGACCAACTTCTCAACCACCTCCCCCGTCTCCAGACTCCCCTATCTTTAAGGAAACCATCCAAGTTGCCTCCCCTCAGTCCTCACATCTACCAATCACCTGTCCATCAATTTCCCTGTGCCAATGGAGGCTCTAGCTTAAACCCAGGACTGCCCAGAAGTCTCTGGCTTTTGCACATGTCTGTTGAAGGTCATATTTTCAAATAATTAAATCTTTGATCCTTTGCTACAGCCCTTTCTAAATCCTGTTAACCTGAGTAGGGTAGAGATTGGAATAATTAAATTTTGATCTAGGCTGCAGCCCTTACTCAATCCTGTTAAGACTAAATAGGGTGGAGATTGATTCCAAGTGTCTCCATTGTATCAATTCTAAAATCAATCATGACTCAAAGGAATTCCTGTTCTATGCTTAAGCATAGGTCAAAGTCCTTTCCATTGTTCAGCAAAAGGTTTCTGTCCTAAAGTAATCTTAAGAAGGGAAGAGAAGGAACCTCCCATGCCAATGGGGTTCCCATTCCAATAGACTATCAGTAAGAAATTTTCCAAGTATGAAATATCCCAATGGTGAAATTTCCAACATTTATAAGTCTAAGGAATTTTGAGGTTTACAGGGCTCAAAGGGCTGGGTCAGACTCATGGGCCTCTGCATTCTGGAACCCATGGTTTCTCATAACTAATCCTGAAGATTGTGTGGGCCCTTAAATGTTCTTCCTGCATTCCTATCACTGTTTCTCTTAATTTCCCCTCCTAAAGGGAAAAATAAGAAAAATCACAAATAAAGGAACACATCTAGCCTTTCTATCACTTCAAAAATAAAAATGTGACACCACTCAGAAAAGACCAAATGACCAACCCAGAAGGAAGGATGGGCTAAATCGAATAAGATGAAGTTTAACAGAGATAAATGTAAACTTCTGTGTTTGACTTAAAAACAACCCCTTGCACAAATACAAGATTGGGGAAAGTATGGCTAAATACAGTATGGAAAGGAGCTCTATGATTTCCTTAGTGACAATACAGTTGAGGAAAAGGCTTAACTGCTGCATTGGGAGTCCCTCGCTGTTAGAAAGAAGGTGGTAGTCTCTCTTGTGCCCTATTCAGACTGTTTTGTTCAGTTGTGGGAGCCATACTTTGTTTTTTTGTTTTTGTTTCTAAATTTTACTTTTTTACTTTAATAACAAATTTCCACCTAAGTTTTCTGAAGTTGATCTAAGCTGTCTCCTTCCCTTCTTCCCTCCCCCTTCTCCAGGATCTGGCAAGCAATTCAATCTGGGTTATACATGCATTATCACGAAAAACATATTTCTATATTCATTTTTGTAAGTGAGTTATCTTATAAAACCAAATTGTATTCCTACTCCAACAGTTCTTTCTCTGGAGGTGAATAGCATTCTTTTTTCAGAAGTCCTTCAGAATTGTCCTGGATCATTGTATCATTGTTAGTAGCAAAGTGTATCACAGTTGATCATTCCACCATATTGATGTTCCTATCTACAATGTTCTCCTGGTTCTGCTTGTTTCACTCTGCATCAGTTCATGTAGGTATTTTCCAGCTCTTTCTGAAATCATCCTGCATTCCTTATAGCACAATAATATTCTATCACCCTCATATACCACAATTTGTTTAGCCATTCCCCAATTGGGGGACATCCGTTTAGTTTCCAATTCTTTGCCACCACAAAAAGAGCAGCTAGAAATATTTTTGAACAAGCAGATCTTTTCTCATTTGGGAGCCATACTTTGAATGGACATTGAAGAGGGCAGTTAGGTGGCTCAGCCAGGCCTAGAGACAGGAGGTCCTGGGTTCAAATTTGGTCTCTGACAATTCCTAGCTGTATGACCCTGGGCAAGTCACGTAACCCCCATTGCCCATCCCCTAAAGCTTTTCTGCCTTGGAACCAATACATAGTGTTGGTTCTAAGATGGAAGGTAAGGGGGTGGGGAGAGACAGAGACAGAAACAGAGAGACAGAGATAGAGAATGGGAAGGAGACTCAGCAAAGTCCTGCAAGGATTAGTGGAAGGCTTTGCCCTTATTTATCCTGGAGGAGAGAAAGTTGGGGGGGGGGGAAGGAGAGAGAGAAGGAGCTAACTCTCCTACTCTGTTTGAAGGCCTCTCAGTTGGAGAAGGGATTAGAATTGTTTTGCTTGGCCATGCTGGGCAGAATTTATAAGGAGGAAGACTTCAGCTCAACTTATGGAAAAGCTCTGTAAAAAGAATGGTTCCAAAGATAGCAAGCTTGGGACATAGTTCCCTTGTCAGGAATATTGGGGTGAGGGAAGGGGATGGGATTCATGGTCAAGTATGAGTTTGAATAATGACCTCTTAGGTCCCATCCAACTTTAAGAGACTGAATTTCAGGAATCAAAGAGGGAGAAAGGAGGTGATGGAGTGCTCCAGAGTGCTTTGGATTCAGATCACGGATCTACCATTTATCAAAGGAGATTGTGGAAATTATGTTGAATATGAGTTCTACCTCTGCCTCTTGCCTGTTATATAGCCTGGCACTTCTCATGTATTTTGGTTTCAGGCCCCCTTTATACTCTTTTAAAAGTTATTGAGCACCCTCCCAGAGAAGTTGATTTTTTGATCTAACAATATCTACTATCTCAGAAATTCAAACTGATAAAACTTCAAACTACTTTAAAAAAGAACAAACCCATTAACATGTTAACATATATAACTTTAATTTTTTTTTTAATTCTTGCTTTCTGTCTTAGTAAGACAAAAGGGGCAAGGGCTAGCCAACCTGTGCAAGTGACTTGCCCAGAGTCATGCTGCTAGAAAGTGTCTGAGGCCAGAAGAGAACCCAGGTTCTCCCAACTGCAGACCTTTGCTCCACTTAGCTGTCCCTGTTGTAGAAAAACACACCCAAGTTTGTAGCATGGTCTGATCCAAGAATGGGAGGCTCCAAACTGCTCAAACCAGAAGCATGAAAGAATTTTATTTAAGGAAGAGATTTCTAAGATAGTATAATAGCCATGGCTGGCAAAATGACCTCGAGGCTGGTAGTGTTGCCTCGGGGCTGGTAGAATAACAATAACTGATGAATTAGCCTTAGGGCTGATGGAGTAACTCCAGGTCTGGATCAAGGTTTGCATGTTTATTGAGGGTCTGGGGGCCTGTTACCTCTTAGTCCAGGAAAATCTCCACCTTTTCTCAGAATAGCCCACCCCTGGGTATTATGGGGCCGGGAAAGTGGGCATGGAGAAAGTGGGTCCAAATCCAGTTAGAGGTGCAGTTTGGGGGTCTGGCATATCATTGGTGATCTTGAGGGCACTGAAAAGGGAATAAGGAGCATGCGCAGATTTGAGTGATTCCCTTGGGCTGTGAAAGCCCTTAGTGCGCATGTCCCATGTTTCCCCCATTGCCCTCCTGTCATCCTACGTCAGTGTGGGAGAAGTATTCTTACCCTTCTGGAATGCCAGCATCCAAGATGGGAATGCAGGGAGGATATAGTAGAGTAAGTGACCACTATGGGTGATTAATAATGCCTAGCAGTTCAGAACTAAGTAAATACAGAACAATGCAAGCGATGAATAATACAAATCGGCACCTAGCTGGTGTGTAGAACCAGTATGAGTGATAACAATAATACAGAATGGTTCACTGATGAATAATACAGATTTTGCAATTTAGGCTTAACTAGTGAGAAATACAAGATTTCAGAACTTGGGGCCCTAATTCTGTCACTGCCCATTGCCCACCTCTATCATCCCCAAACTTAACTTGTTTTAACCCCTTGCCTTCTGTCTTAAAATCGATGCTAGGGATTGGTTCCAAGGCAGAAGAGAGGAGTAAGAACTAGGAAACTAGGGTTAAATGCCTTGACCAGAGTCACACAGCTAGGAGGTCCAACTAGCTGTAACACCTTATATAACTTTTAAGTGAAAATAACTACTTTCTTTTTTTTTCTTTTAATTTCTTTTATTTATTTTTTGGAAATTTTTATTTCATTCATTAATTTAGAGTATTTTTCCATGGTTCCATGATTCATGTTCTTTCCCTACCCTCCTCTCAAAGCCAACAAGCAATTCTACCTGATTTTACCTTTGTCATTGATCAAGACCTATTTCCATATTATTATTTGCACCAGGGTAATCATTGAGTCTACATCCTCAATCATCCCCATCGACCCATGTGATCAAGCAGTTGTTTTTCTTCTGTGTTTCTACTACCACGGTTCTTCTCTGGATGTGGATATCGTTCTTTCTCATAAGTCCTTTCAAATTGTCCTGGATCATTGCATTGCTGCTAGTAGAGAAGTCCATTACTTTCTATTGTACCACAGTGTATCCGTCTCTGTGTACAATGGGTGGCTGGTACTAAATGTTATTTTGGTAAGGCTAGACCTTCTGGGGGTGGACTGTGTAGTTTATTGACCCAGATCATGAGAACCTGAGCCCTCAGCCTGCTCTTCCTGTCTCTAAGGCCTCTGGCTCTTTTCCATTCCCTAATGTGGTTCCTGGACCAGGTTCTCAGCTCAGAATAAGAGTCACACCCATGTTCCCTCTTAATCAAACATTTATTAAGCACCTATTTATGTACCAGACACTCACACTAAGAACTGGCCTTCCAAAAAAGGGGCAAAAGACAGCCCTTGCCCTCAGGGAGGTCACAATCTAATGGGGGAGACAGCATGCAAAACAAGTAACAGATGGCATAAATAGTAAAAAATTAACCAAGGGAAGGCACTGAAACTGAAACTAAGCAATTAGGTGGGCAAAACTGA
The DNA here is from genome assembly GCF_027887165.1 of Monodelphis domestica. Lineage (NCBI taxonomy): Eukaryota > Metazoa > Chordata > Mammalia > Didelphimorphia > Didelphidae > Monodelphis > Monodelphis domestica. The sequence continues at coordinate 373,934,549 of NC_077230.1, read as the reverse complement.
ACTTTGATTAGAATTCATCCTCTGTGGAAATAGGTTTTGCATGACTTCATATGTATAATCGTATCATATTTCTTGCCCTCACAATGGGAGGAGGAGGGGTGGAAGAAAGAGAATTTGGAACTGAAAAGAAAATTTCTAAAACAATAAGTTAAATATTTTTTTAAAAAATCTATTCTCTCTACAATGTGTCCAAATGATCATCCAGAATTTTCCTGAGAACCTCTTTATTAAGGGGAAACCACAACTTCAGATGGCAACCCATGCCCCTTGGAGAGCTTTTTTGTAGTTAGGAAATTGATATTGAGCATAAATTTCTGTCTCTGTTTTTAACAACCACAAACTGAACAAGTCTAATACTCCTTACATGTGATGGCATTCTATATATGTAAAGGGAGCTGGTCGGCTCCCCTTCTCTTCTCTAGGCTAAACATACCCAGTTATTTGAACTCAGTCTCCCTTGGCTTCATGTAAAGGCCCAGGAATTGAGATTAGATAGCATAAATATGTAGTACACCCAGCCTGTTAGGCTGTGTTGCCTCCAGCAATGTTCTTTGGTCTCATTGTAATCTCCAGTTCCTCCTGCCCATCTCAGTTTCCTAGGCAGAACACTCCTTTTCTGTCTTCCCTTTTTTCTTCTTAGTTTTGACAATATAAATTAGGCAACTCAACGAGATGCTATTCCCTTGTCCCTTGGTCCTCTCACCATCCATGATTTGCCAAGTCCCAACCTTGGGTTACTCCCACCATCTACCTTCTCAGTTCCTACTTTTGAGCTGCCGGATGGCAATGGAGTATACCAACTGGGTCCACTGTATATTTATGTGTCCAATCCAGAAGCTAGAGATTTATTGTTACTTTTTTTTTTGTTCAGTCATTTTCAGTTGTCTGACTCTTCTCTATTTGGGATTTTCTTGGCAAAGATACTGAGTGGTTTGCCATTTTCCATTTCCAACTCATTTTACAGAAGAGGAAACTGAGGCAAATAAGATTTGGTAACTTGCCCAAGATCACACAGCTAGTGTCTGAGGCTGAATTTGAACTCAGATCTTCCTGAATCAATGTTCAATGTTCTATCCACTTCAACACCTTGTTATATAGCAATCCTCTTTTCCTTCTTTTAAAATTCTCAATCAAACTTTCCATAGCAGTGATTCCAAGCCTTCTCTGCCAAATCCCCCAACATCCTGCCCTCGATTTCCTTTCTTGACTGAGGATCTTGCTTCCTATTTTATTTTCTTGGCATATCAAGACCATCCATCATCTCTCTTACTCTTTAACTCAAAACCCTTCTATGTGGTCGCTCATGGTCTCTTCCTGGGCTCCAGGCTGATGAAGAATTGACTCTTCCACTTGTCAAGGCCAACCCATGTCCTTGGACCCTTTCTCTCATCTCCCATCCCCTCCTATTTGTTCAGCCAGAGAAGAGAATAAAAGGGGAAGAGAACTAACACATGGAGAGCTTTGCAGAGGAAGGGATAGCCAAGCCTTGAAGGAGAGAAAGATTCTAGTGGTAGAGATGAAAAGGGAGTTTATCTTCAGTTTAGAGGATAGCTTATATAAATGAGTGGAGGTAGGAAATGGAATTCCACTTGGGGGAACAGCTTAAGTATCTTTGGATGGGATTTAGGGAGTAGAAAAGTCAAAATGTGAGGTAAGTTTTGAAAGGTAGATTGGACTGTGGAAAGCCTTAAATGATAGGCAAAGGAATTTGTATTTTCTTAGAGGCAATGGGGAGCTCCTGGAGGCTTGATCTAGTTCTAGCTTACCACCTAATTTGCTTTGTGATCATGGGTGAGTTACTTCTATTCCCTGGATCTCAATTTCCCTCTTTGTTAAATGAGTATAAAATTGGGCAGCTATGTGATGCAGTGAATAAAGTGCCAGGCCTGGAAATCAGGAAGACCTGAGTTCAAATGTGGCCTCAGACACTTACTAGCTGAATACTTGGGCAAGTTACTTAATCCCATTTGCCTCAATTTCCTCATCTGTAAAATGAGCTAGAGAAGGAAATGGCAAACCACTCTAGTATCTTCGACAAGAAAACATCAAATGGGGTCATGAGGAATCTGACATGACTAAAACAACTGAACCACAACAACAAAATTGACAACTGAACAACAACAAAAAAGAGTGTATTGAACTAGAATGCTTATCATTATCTTGTATATTAAATAGTCTCTACATTATAAAGAAACAGGAAAGGATCTCTACAAGAAGTCTCTTCCAGCTCTGCCATTTCAGGAAATTATTGCTTCAGACTGAAAGGGTTCATTAATAAATTGGTAATAGAACTTGGGAGGCAGATAGTGTCGTGAAATGTGGTCTTAGAGTCCAGAAACCTAGGTTGAATTCCTCACTGAAGTGACCTGAGGCAAATCACTTACTACTGCCCAGTACTCTAGGCAATTAACTATGTTATCATTCCGGTCATTTCAGTTGTGTCTCAACTCTTCATGATCCCAACTGAGATTGTCTGTTTTTTTTTTTAATTTAAATTTTATTTTGTCAATTTAGAACATTATTCTTTGATTACAATAATCATATTCTTTCCCTCCCTCCCCGCCACCCACCCTTCCCATAGCCGACATGCAATTCCACTGGGTACTACATGTGTCTTTGATCAGAACCTATTTCCTTGTTGTTGATGTTTGCACTAGGATGATCATTTAGAGTCACCACCCCAGTCATATCCCCATCAACCCATGTAATCAAGCAGTTGTTTTTCTTCTGTGTTTCTAATCCCATAGTTTTTCCTCTTAATGTGGATAGTGTTCTTTCCCATAAATCCCTCAGAGATGTTCAGGGTTACTACATTGCAACTAATGGAGAAGTCCATTATATTTGATTGTGCCACAGTGTATCAGTCTCTGTGTACAATGTTCTCCTGGTTCTGCTCCTCTCACTCTGCATCACTTCCTGGAGGTTGTTCCAGTTCACATGGAATTCCTCCACTTCATTATTCCTTTTAGCACAATAGTATTCCATCACCAACATATACCACAATTTGTTCAGCCATTCCCCAATCAAGGGCATCCCCTCATTTTCCAATTTTTTGCCACCACAAAGAGTGCAGCTATGAATATTCTTTTACATGTTTTTTTTCCTTCTTATCTCTTTGGGTTACAAACCCAGCAATGCTATGATTGGATCAAAGGGCAGACAGTTTTTTATCGCCCTTTGGGCATAGTTCCAAATTGCCCTCCAGAATGGTTGGATCAATTCACAACTTCACCAGCAGTGCATTAATGTCCCAACTTTGCCACATCTCCTCCAGCATTCATTACTTTCTTTTGCTGTCATATTAGCCAATCTGCTAGGTGTGAGGTGATATCTCAGAGTTTTTTTGATTTGCATCTCTCTGATTATAAGAGATTTAGAACACCTTTTCATGTGCTTATTAATAGTTTTGATTTCTTTAACTGAAAATTGCCTATTCATGTCCCTTGCCCATTTATCAATTGGAGAATGGCTTGATTTTTTTGTACAATTGATTTAGCTCTTTATAAATTTGAGTAATTAGACCTTTGTCAGAGGTTTTTGTTATGAAGATTGTTTCCCAATTTGTTGCTTCCCTTCTAATTTTGGTTGCATTGGTTTTGTTTGTATAGAAACTTTTTAATTTAATGTAATCAAAATTATTTATTTTACATTTTGTGATTTTTCCTAGCTCTTGCTTGGTCTTAAAATCTTTTCCTTTCCCAAAGATCTGACATGTATACTATTCTGTGTTCACCTAATTTACTTATAGTTTCTTTATATTGAGGTCATTTACCCATTCTGAGTTTATCTTCGTATAGGGTGTGAGATATTGATCCAACCTCAATCTCTCCCACACTGTCTTCCAGTTTTCCCAGCAGTTTTTTTTTTATCAAATAGTGTATTTTGGTCCCAAAAGCTGGGATCTTTGAGTTTATCATAGATTGTATTGCTGAGGTCATTTGCCCCAAATCTATCCCACTGATCCTCCTTTCTGTCTCTTAGCCAGTACCATATTGTTTTGATGACCACTGCTTTGTAGTATAGTTTGAGATCAGGGACTGCAAGTACCCTTCCTTCACATTTTTTCATTGTTTCTCTGGATTTCCTTGATCTTTTATTCTTCCAAATGAACTTTGTTGTGTTTTTTTCTAATTCAGTAAAAAAGTTTTTTGATAGTTTGATGGGTGTGATACTAAATAAGTAAATAAATTTGGGTAGAATGGTTATTTTTATTATGTTAGCTCATCCTACCCATGAGCACCAACTGAGATTGTCTTGACAAAGATACTGGAATGGTTTGCCATTTTCCATTTCCTTTTCAGTCTCATTTGACAGATGAGGAAAATGAGGCAAACAGGGTTAAGTGACTTGCACCAGGTCACAAAGCTAGTGTTTGAGGCTAGATTTGAACTCAGGTCTTCCGAATGCCAGACCCATGGCTCTGTCCACTATACCACTTAGCTATATATTAACCTAAGAAAACCACAAGTTAGCATTCTTTATGTTCTGTTATATTTTGTTCCATATTTCATAATTATATTGTGATCTGGTTCAGGATACTGAGTGGCTATGTTGGCATCTCTGCCCCACACTGATGACATTACAGGTCTCTTCTGAAAAATAAATATCTTAAAGTAGAATAAAATCTGCAGGAATTTGAGAAATAGGCCCATAGGGACAGAGGGAAAGGAAAGCAGACACTTCTTTGGGGAAAGAAAAGGTCAGTTGTCTTTCTCTCACTTGTGACCAGGCAGAGCAGGCCTGAGCAGGCGTCACCTGCCAGCTTCAGTGAGAAGGCATTTCTGGGCCAAAGATAACTGTGACTGGGGCTCCTTCCCAGACTCTGTGCCTAAGCCAGGCCCTTCCCTTTCTGGGAAGCTGAGCACTCTGGTGGCCTTGTCTTGGCATTGCTGAGGGGCTGGTTTAGTACCTCTGATGGCATGCTGGTGTGGAAAGAACACTGGATTCAGGAATCAGGAGACTGGATCCCTCTCCAACTCCCTAAGTGACTTTGGGCTTGGGATCTCAGTTGGAAAGAAACTGAGAGACCCAGCCCTTTCTTGATTTATTGAAGCCTTCTTTTTTTAGATACCAGTCATCTCTGAAATCATCCTTCTTCTGATCCTAGTGGCAGCTGGGTGGTACAGGACATAGAATGTTAGAGTTGGGAAGAACTGATTTCAAATCCTGCCTCAGATACTTACCAGCTCTGTGAGCCTGAACAAGGCACTTAAAAAAAAAAAAACTCCCAAACTCAGTTTTCTGATTTTTAAAATGGATAGAATCATAGCACCTTATATGAGGCTCAAGCACTTTGTAAGCCTTAAAAAGGCTATTTAAATGTTCACTATTATTATTGTTAATAAAACAAATAATGTGATTTCCTCTGACTGTGTATGCACCATTCTGCTTCAGGAGTTCCCACCTCTTTGCCATGACAGGAAAGAGACATTTTGTGATCTGTTCTCTGAATCTGACCTTGGTTTTTCTGTGGCTCAGAGTATGGCTTCCTTTTCTCCCCCTCTATTTACAACATTGTAGTTATTTTATCTGCTTATGTTACTCTGTATCAGTCATTTCCTACACCAACCTTTCCTTCTCCCCTGTTTTCCAGTATGGACATTTTCCTGGTTTCCCAACCAGTCTGCCTGTTGCTCTTCAGCCCTCACTGACTCCCCTCTTCCCTCCAGAACAGAGTAGCTCCTATCTACAACTCTGTCCTTGGTCCTGCCTTTCTTTCCTCTCCAGAGACAGCTAATAGGGTGATAGAGCCCTGGACCTGGAGTCAGTAAGACCTGATTTCAAATCCAGCCCACTATGTTTACTAGCTTTGTGACCCTGGGCAAGCAACTTAGCCTCTATGTGCCTCAGTTTCCTTATCTGTAAAGAGAGGGGTGATAATAATAGCACCTATCTTACATGACTGTTATAACAATCAAATGAGATATTTGTAGAAAGAGCTAAGCATGGTGCCTGACACATATTAGGAGCTTTATAAATGCTTATTCCCTCCCTTTCTCCCTATAGTCTCCTCCTTAGTTATCTCATCTATTCCTAGTTTATCACATATAGATACCTTTCAAATCTGTCTTCAGCCCCTGCATCTCTCCAAAGCTCTAGTCCTTCTTTCCCTATTGCTTGCTATGTATTTCTGCCTTGATATCCTCCTGGTGCCACACATTGGGCATATATGACATTGACCTTATCACTCTCCACCAAAATGATCATTAGAAATCAAAGAATAAAGAAGATACAAAATAAAGACCACATGCTCATGGCTGATCAGCCAGTTCAAACACCCACTTTACCACCACCAAGCTTGGGACCAGAAGTAAAAAGCTGGGACCTTCCACGTCCCTGCTTAATATCCCCCTATCTACAGGAAGTACATAATGACAGGAAGTCAGTGGGCTCCTAGGAAATTAGTTCTTTTTTAGGGTAACAGATTTTCAATTATACAAAAGTCACCCTGGATTTCTCTTTGCCCGTCACTTCCAAGTTTGTCCTTTTTACCTCTCCAATACCTTGCCTCCATTCTATCTGCTGCAACATCCCTAACTCAGACCTTCATTTCTCAGACTACCATAATGGTGTCCTAACGTCTCTATTATCAGTCTGTCTCCTTACTGAACCTTCCTTTATAACCTTGTCTTAATGTGCCTCTTTTGATCCCAGCACCACTTTGTACACAAATATTTTTTTTCTAACCTTTACCTTCTGCCTTACTATCAGTTCCAAGGCAGAAGAGTAGTAAGGGTTGGACAACTGGGGTCAAATGGCTTGTCCAGGGTCACACAGCTAGGAAGTGTCTGAAGCTATATTTGAACCCTAGACTTCCCATTTTTAGGCTTGGCTCTATCCACTGAGCCACTCAGGTGCCCGTTTACAAATGCTTTCTTTTAAAACTTTTTTAAATGTTTAATTTTTTTTCAGACCTTTTCCTTCCTTATTAGAATCAATACTGTGTATTGATCCAAGGCAGAAGAAGAGTGATAAGGGCTAGGCAATGGGGTTCAAGTGATTTGTCCAGGCTCACACAGCTAGGAAGTAAGTGTTTGGGGCCATATTTCAACTCAGGATTTCCAATCTCTAGGCTTGGGTCTATCCACTGAGCCACCCAGGTGCCCCTACACAATATTTTCTTTAAACTTTTTTTTTTAATTTTTAAATTAAATTATCATATCTCTCATCTTAGAATCAATACTGATTCTAGGCAGAAGAGTAGTAAGGACTAAGCAATGGGGGTTAAGTGACTTGTTCAGGGTCACACAGCTAAGAAGTATCTGAGGCCAGATTTGAACCAGGTCCTCTCTTTTTGGGTTCTGGCTCTCTATAGCACTTGATCCACTACCCCCCATAAAACCTTTCAGTGACTTCCTCTTTCCCCTTAAGTAGACAGAACATTTATTAAGTACTTGTCAATGAGATAATATTTGTAAAGTGCTTAGCTAACACCGTGCTGGCACATAATAGACACTAAATAAATACTTATTCCAATTTAACTCTAAGCCTTCCCTTCATGCCTCCCACTTGCTAGCCCAGACACTGGGTAGTCTCTTGGCACCTCAAGGGACTTACATTCTAATGAGAGCAGACTGCACATAAAATTTATAAACCCTTTATTCTGGCATTCAAAACTCTGAACAGTCAGCCTCTAACATATCTCTAGACTCTTCTATCTCTAGCTCTATGGTCCTACCTTTCTGGTCTCATTTCCCATCATTCCCTTCATATATATGTGTTTCTACCCTCTCCTGCCTCAACAGTTTGGCCATTGTCATCCATCTCTTACTTAAGGGGACTCTGATACCTGCTTTCCCCTTTTCCCTGAACCTCTTTAATCTTGGACTGCTAAGACTCCTTTTCTTCAAGGCCTAGATCAGGCACGTTCCTCTCCATAAAGCCACTAAACTCACATAAAGATCTCTCTTCAAATTCTTCCATCCATTTTGCCTGAATTTTTGTCCCTTCCTTTAATCCCATTCTCCCTCCAGTCACCATTATTTATTTGCTCCCATTCCTTGAGAACAAAGTGTTTGTTCAGTCTCTGTGTCTGGATTGCAAATAATAATAGTAATAATAGTCCTGAGTTCAGATCTGGCCTCAGATACTTGCAAATTGCGTAACCCTGGGTGAGCCATTTGACCTTGTTTGCCTCAGTTTCCTCATCTGTCGGATGAATTGGAGAGGGAAATGGCAAGCCACTCTAGTATCTCTGTCACGAAGATCCTAAATGGAGTCACAAAGAATCAGCCATGACTCAAAAATAATTGAACAACAGTAACTAACTTAGCACCTACTGTGTGTCTTGCAAGGTGCTAAGCTCTTTACAAATATCTCATTTGTAACAACCCTGGGAGGCAGGTGCTGTTATTATCCCCTATTTCACAGATGAGGAAACTGAGGCAAAGAGATGTCAAGTGGTTTGCCCAGGGTCACACAGCTGGTAAACCTAAGCCCAGCTTTGAATTTGGGTCCTCCTGGCTCCAGGCTCAGCACTTTATCTGCTGCTCCACCCAGCTGCTTGATAAATGCTGATTGAATTGAATCATTCCTAAAGAGTTTGCTGCTCTTTCTTTACCTGTATGCCTGGCTGCCAGGGTAAGAGTGCAGAGGCTATTTTCTGCAGTTGCTCTGCCCACAGGGGGTGTGGCTGATAGATTATAGGACCTAGATCTAAACTGGAAAGGACTTCAAAGTCCTTATTCCTTCATTTTACAGGTGAAGAAACTGAGGCCCAAGTTCCCAGGCACTTTTATTTAATTATCTCTTTTGTTTATTTTGTTTATTTTATAATTATCCCTTTTAAACTAGCAAAGCCAGTCAGGTGGAAATTCCTGGTTGGTTCCTTGGCCTCTCAGACCCCCTAGTCTTTTTTACCCCCCTCTTTTAAACCCTTTTGTCTTAGAATCAATGTGAATTATTGGTTTCTGTCAATGTGGAAATCTAGAAATCCCCAGTTTATTTAGTTGGGAGGTAGAAACCCCAGTTTTGACCTTGTCACAGGAGACTTTCCACTTCACCAGACAATAGACATCCACTTCAGGTGGGGAGGTAAATCCCATCCGAAGTCAAGTGGCTCTTTTGTCTCCAGAAGCCTTTCCCAGTATATCACACCCTCCTTCCCAAGAGGATCAACTTGGAACCTTCAGCTTGCAGACTGACTCGAGCTACCTACTGGGCCAAAGCTGAAGTGGATGTCTATTGTCTGGTGAAGTGGGACCTTCCCTCAAGGGGAAACCTCTCCTGTGACAAGGTCAAAACTGGGGTTTCTACCTCCCAACTAAATAAACTGGGGCTCTCTAGATTTCCACGTTGACAGTTCCAAGGCAGAAGAGTGGTTAGGGGTAGCCAATGTGGGTTAAGTGACTTGTCCAGAGTCTCCCTAAGTAGGTAACTTATTTATTAACTACTTATCAGTGAGATAATATTTCTAAAACTCCATAGTCCTTTGTGAGTTCCTTTTAAGTCAAGTTGTATTCATTTGGTAGTGAGTACTGAGATCACTGGGGCAGTTGGGTGGCATCATAGTGCCCAAAGTGCCTGGCCTGGAGCCAGCAAGACCCCTTTTCCTGAATTCAAATCTGGTCTCAGACACTTACTGGCTATGTGACCCTGGGCAAGCCACTTAACCCTGCCTGCCTCAGTTTCCTTTTCTGGAAAGTGAGCTGGATAAGAACATGGCAGACCACTGCAGTATCTAGTAAGAAAACCCCAGATGAGGTTTTGAAAGGGTCAGACATGATTGCAGAGCACTGGATGAAGCCTGGGAACTTGGGCTCTGCCACCGACTTACCGCAAGACTCTCCCTCTTCATCCCCTTTTGTTCAAAGCGATAGAGGTTGGAGTAGATGGGACTCCAAGATCTCTTTTAGTTCTGGCATGACACCAAGACAGGATACGGTGATGGCAAGGGAGGTTTCAGCTAGGAGCTGCTTAAGTGGAAATAACAGGAGCCTGGGAAGGAAGTGACTAAAACGTTCTAGTGTTTACAAGAGATGGACTGCTAAAAAAATAATACATAACTCTTTAAGGCTGGCATGGCCCTTGTATCTGTGTGTTCCTGGCATAGTGTGCTGTACATAGTGTGGGCTTGATGCATGCTCAGCGAATTGACTCTAGAAGGCTGCTAAACTTTTCCCTATACAGTGTTGCTGTGGAACCTTCCTGCGGCTTCTTTCCCCACAGAGACCTGTTTGGTTTTGGTTTTAGTGCCACAACAACCCTATAAGGTGCTGTTATTTTCCCCATTTTATAGAAGAGGGAAACTGAGGCTGAGAGGAGCTAAGTGGCTTGACTAGGTCACACAGTTAGAAAATGTCTAAGGTGAAATTAGAATCTGGGTTTTCATGCAGGGCAGCTGGGTGGCACAGTGGATAGAGAGCCACGAGCTACAATTGGATTCAGCCTGAGCTCAAATCTGGTCTCAGACATTTCCTAGCTGTGTGACCCTGGGCAAGTCACTTAAGTCCAACTGCCTAGCCCTTGGTCTACTGCCTTAAAATTGTTTCTAAGACAGAAAGTAAGATTTGTGGGGTTTTTTGCTTTTGTTTTTTAAAGAAGAAGAAAAGTCTGGGTCTTTTTGATACCAACTCTAGTACTTTTTTCAGTGACTAAAAATTTTGGAACGGCCAGCCCAAGAGGAATGGAGAATCTCAAGAATAAAACTTTGTTGACTGAAAGACAGTGACAAAGAAAATGAGCTCTGCAGAGTCTCATGTTAATGATAGAGGACTAGGAGTATCAGTGAGCACAATTAGAATCAGTACTGGGTATTGGTTCCAAAGCAGAAGAGCAGTAAGGGCTGGGCAATGGGGGTGAAGTGATCTGCCTGGAATTTGTGATAAAGGTTGAATGGTTTGCATCTCTCAGTTTTTGCAAACCATTCATCCTTTATCACACATTACATGTCTAGAAAATGTCTGAGGTCAGATTTGAACCCAGGACCTACCATCTCTAAGCCTGACTCTCAATTCACTGAGCTAATCAGCTGCCCCTATGAGGTTTTCTTAAACTGTAGTCTTTCTAGTGTGAAAAGGGCATTTATGTAACTATGGATAATGCACAAGATTGGGAAAGTCCAATTAGAATGGGATCAAGAGAGCTAAAGTCCAGAAAGAGTGAAAGCTGGGGGTGGAGAGGATGAGGAGCTATGGGGACTCTGGATTGAGAGCCAAACCTGGAAAGGGGAGGTCCTGGGTTCAAATCTGGCATCAGATACTTCCTAGCTGCGTGACCCTGGGCAAATCACTTAACTCCTATCATTCAGCCCTTACCACTCTTCTGCCTAGGAACCAATCAATACAGGTATTGAGTCTAAGATGGAAGGTAACAGTTAAAAAAAAAAGAGTGAAGACTGCCAATGAGAGCTAAGCATAATGTATTAGTCATTTATTAAGTGCCTACTATGTGCTAAGGAAGCAAGGAAAGGCAGAACAAAAACACCCCAAACCGTTCTTTCTGGGAGCTCACAGTGAAAGAGACTTAGTTGTGCTGGAGATAAGGATAAAGCCAGTGTGGGGGTCATTGATGGGGTGGTGATAATGGGTGGAAGAAATAAGAAACACCCCTTTACTTTGCTTCTGGTTTTTCTACTAAAGAGATTCCTGCCTCTTTTTGCTCATGTCTCTTCCAGAAGAATGATGGAGAAGTGGAGAATTCCAGTCTTCCTTGAGTTTTCCGGGGTGGGGGTACTCTTGTTTTGGGGGAGGCTTCCCAGGGCCGGAGAACAATGGGCATGTGCCTCAGAGAAGCAGATGAAACCCATGGCCCTCTGCTCAGAAGGAAGGATTGGGGGGAGATTGAGCATGGAGAACTATGGACGAAATGTGGTATCTCCAGCTCGCTGAGTTAAGAGGACTGGTTTGTTTTCCTCGTTTTTCCTTGTTAGCAAGGAGAGTTCAGTTGGGAGGCAGTAAATTGGGCAGAGAGAAATAAGCCGTCACCAGCAAAAGCAGAAGCAATAGATAAATAATACGGGGTGTTTGGGGGTCCCTCTCTTTTCAGGCATCCTGTCTCTGTGGCTCAGCCCCCTGCATCTTGTGTGGCTGCTGCCCCTCCAGCCGCAATTCCACCATCAGCCGCCTTGCCTTCACCTTCCTCCTGTTCCTCGGAGTCCTGGTGGCCATCATTATGCTCAGCCCTGGCGTGGAGAGCCAACTATACAAGGTCTGTGTGGGGAGGGCAGCGGTTGGAATGAGGAGGAGGGGGCTGGAGTTAGAGGGAGCCTGAGCAGCGCAGGCAGAGAGCCAGAAGCCTCCTATTGACATCCCCCTCTTGGAGCCAAAATAGGGGTTCTTTATCCCCCTAAAGAAGGGGATGGGAGGGGATAAAGCTGGGGTGGTGGGGCCAGAAGAGGATCCCACTTGGGGGTGATAGAGGGAGGGGAGGAGAGGGGCTTGAAGGAACATTTACGGGAAGGTGCAGCTGTGAGCCCTGAGGGTGGGGTGATCCCCTAAGTGAATGTGGGAACTCACAGCTGTTCTGGGGCCACCAGGGGCTTGGATGGCTTGAGAAGAATCACAGGAATTTGTGGATGGATCCTGTTCTGAGATGAGGATGGGAGACATGCCCAGGAAATGGGGGTGTGAGGGGGGATCATAACCGTCTCATCCTACAGCTGCCCTGGGTGTGTGAGGGGGCCCCCTCCACCTTGGGGGTCCAAGGCCACGTGGACTGTGGCTCCCTGCTGGGGCATCGAGCTGTCTACCGTATGTGCTTCGCCCTGGCCGCTTTCTTCTTCTTCTTCACCCTGCTGATGATCTGTGTGAAGAGTAGCAAGGACCCCCGAGCTGCCATCCAGAATGGGTGAGAGAATAGCCCTCCCCCGCTGCCCACACCGGTCAGTAATAATCACGGGTCAAGGTCAGTAATAATCACGGGTCAATAAGTCCCAGCTCCATGTCAGGCGTCACACTAAGCATGGAGACAAACCCTGAAGTGGCCCCTGTTCTATAGGAGCTTCTATCGAATACACAGGTAAATAGAGACAAAAGGAGCACAAGGTAATTTCAGGAGAGACACCAGGAGCAGGGGGCAGGTGAAGGCATTTGGAAATGGCTAATGTAGGAGGTAGCTTCAGAGGAAAGAGGTTGATGTAAGGAGGGCAAACATTCTGGCTATGGGGAGAGCTGAGACCAAGGCACCAAGACACAGATGGAGTGTCCTGTGCAGGAAATACCTAGAAGGATGAGGGGGCAGCTGGGTGACTCAGTGGATGGAGAGCCAGGCCTAGAAACAAGTGGTCCTAGGTTCAAATCTGGCCGCAGACACTTCCTAGCTGTGTGACCCTGGGCAAGTAATTTTATTTTTTTTTTTACCCTTACTTTCCATCTTAGAATCAAAACTGGGTATTGGTTCTAAGGCAGAGTGGTAAGGGCTAGGCAATGGGGGTTAAGTGACTTGCTCTGGGTCACCCAACTACAAAATGTCTGAGTCCAGATTTGAACCCAGGACCTCCTGTCTCTGGGCTTGACTCTCTATCCACTGAGCCACCCAGCTGCCCCCCAGGCAAGTCACTTTAACTCCCATTACCTAGCCCTTACCATTCGTCTGTCTTAGAACCAATATTGGTTCTAAGTTGAAAGGTAAGAAAGAAAGAGTCAAAGAGATAAGAGAGAGAGAAAGGGAGGGATGAAGGAAAGAAAAGAACTAGAAGGGGGTGGCTAAGAGGCTTAGTGGATAGAGTGTCAGTCCTGTAGTCAGGAGGACCTGGATTCAAAATTGACCTCAGACACTTCCTACCTATTGTGAATCTTAAAAATTCTCAGACCCTACTTCATAAGATTTGGTTAAGACCATTCTCCATTTTAAACAATGAAGGGACTTAGATCAGGAATGTGAGACCTCTACTCCACCCCTACTTAAGCATGTTTTAGGAGAAGAAACTCCTTGCTGAACAATGAAAAATACTTAAACCCATACTTATAGTAAGGCAAAAGTTCTTAAGCTGTGCCTATTTTTAGATCTAATACAAAAGGGTGCTAAGTACCTATAAAGGTCAGGCAACTTGTGAACTTACAAGGAGCAAAGAGGTGAGAACTTACTCAGAGGTTTTTTCAGGTGTGAACTTAATCAAAAGTTTAAGTCTACTTAGATGTGAATTAAGAATGGTCTGTCCTTTGGAAAACATCTACTGTGATTGGTAGATGTGAGAACTTAGGGGAGGTGACATAGGAGAAAATTTCCTTTAAAAGGAGATGAAAAGCTGAGAGAAGGGATTGTCTCAGAAGAACTCTCAGGAGATTCAGCTGGGAAAAGCTGAATTGGAGGAGGCAACTGGTGTCTCTCTGAACACTAGAATCTTGCTTGGGACAAATCTTGTGGGGAATGGATTGAAGACTGACTGATCTCTCTCTTAAGGCTGGCCTAAGCTGGCCTAGCCTTTTTTCTCATTATTCCCCTTTTCTCTCTCTCTCCCTTTCTTTAATTTCTCATTTGTATTAATTAAAATCTCTATAAAACCCAGCTGACTTGGATATACTTCATATTTGGGAATTTTTCCCTGGTGATCACTTTATATTTTGATTTAAAGCAAGACACTGTCTTGAAACCATATTTCTGCAGTCACAATTTAAGCCAAACACTCTTTTATCTGCCACAGTTTATGTACTCCCACCATTTTAATTACTACACTATGTGACCCTGGGCAAGTCACTTAACCTCCACCACATTGTCTTGGATACCTAGATGAGGGTTTTAAAAAAGGAAAGAAAAGAAGTAACTAGGAGGCCAGTTTGGTTTGACTGTAGAGTGTGTGCAGGGGATATATATATATAAAGACCACAAAGGGAGGTTGGAGTGGCCCAATTTGAACTTTCAAAGCCAAACAAAGGACTTTGCATTTAAGCCTGAGGACAATAGGGAGCCACTGGGTTCATTGAATAGGGGAGTAAAGAACAGAGTTGTATTTTAGGAAAGATAGATTGGTGATGGGGGGGGGACTAGAAAAGGGGTAAAGGAAATAAAAATATTGCAATAGCAGTGTGGTGCAATGGGAGGTGTGTGTAACTATCAGCTCTGGAGTCAGAGGACTGGGGTTCAAGTTCTATCTTTGATGCCTGTTCCATGAGGGGCCTCAGACTCTATCTGTAAAATGAGGGAATTGGACAAGATGTCCTCTGAGATCCCTTCTATAATTCAAAATTTGATGATCCCATGTAGAAGCCCTGAACAAAAGATGTCACTGTGAGTGGAGAGAAGAGTTTTTCCTTCCAAGCCTGAACTCAGGACTGATTATAAGGCCAAAGTGTCCATCTCCTTCATCCAGTCAAGGCCTCACTCTTTCTCCTCTCTGTTCTGGCTATTAATTCATTTAACAAATATTATCTGAGACCCAGGGCAGCGAATAGAGGACTGTACCTGAGGTCAGGAAGATTCCTCTTCATGAGTTCAAATCTGGCCTCAGACACTTACTAGTTGTGTAACCCTGGGCAAGACACTTAACCTTACTTGCCTCAGTTTCCTCATCTGGAAAATGAACTGGAGAAGGAAATGACAAACCACTCCAGTATCTTTTGCCAAGAAAATCACAAATGGGGTCACGAAGAGTCAGATATGATTGAAATGACTCAATGATAACAATAATCTGAGGACCAATATGCTCAAGGCTTTGTGTTAGGGAACTCAAAGTCTAATAGGGAAAAGGGAAAAATAGAGAGGTACACGTAATTGCAACACAGGATAATGGCAAGTATCACGTGAAGGGGAATTTAGTTCCATTTCCGGAGGCACACCATGCAATTGTAAGAGAATTCTCATTGTTAGGAAGTTTTTCCTCACTTGCAGAACATCCTCAGTTGCACAACATCCAGAATCTAGCTCTACCACTTCCACACACCCCCTGAAACTAAACTGTCATCTTCTTTCCTTCCCTCTTCCACTTGAAAGCCCTTCAGCTACAAGGGTCTCTTACTACCATCTCAGCTACTTCAGCCAATCCTCATATGGCATGGTTTCCTGTTTATTTTCCCATCCTGCCTGCCCTCTTCTGGATATATCCTAGATTGTCAGTGTTCCCCCAACATATGCCTAGAACTGAGCACACTCCTCCCTGTGTGCCCTAATCTAGAGGACACCTGGACTATGGTCTCCCATAATCTAGATACTCAGATAATGTAGCCTAAGATTGCATTAGCTTTTTTGGCATCATATTTCAGAGTTGATACCCACTAATCTCACCATCCAAGTCCACTAAAACCCTCAGGTCTTCCTCCTACCCTTCCTTCCTCATTTTCTCAATCCATTTCCTCTCTCCTGTCTATTCCTCCTTCCTTCCCTCCATTCCTTTCTCCTTCCTTTCTTCTTTTCTTACTCCCTTCCTCTTTTTCTCTCTCTACTTCTGTCCATTCCTCCTGCCCTCCATTCCTTTCTCCTTCCTTTCTTCTTTTCTTGCTCCCTCCCTTCCTTCTGTTGCCTTCTCTTTTCCTGCTTTCTTTACCCCCTCACTCCATGGTATTAAACATTTTCAGTTTTGGAATAAAAAAATTGATTTAAATGGATGTGAAAAAACAGGCTCCTCTCTCCACCTCCAAGACCAGAATTCTCTGTGGTGGAAAAATAGCACAAGATGGAGTGATCCCCAAACTCAGGGTTATGACCAGTGGAAGGACTTGCATAGCTATGATGCTAGTAGAAGTAGGGAAGAGCAGGGAGGGGAATAAGCATTTATTAAGTGCCTACTATGTGCCAGACAGTATACAAAGTCCTTTATAAATATCGTATTCAATCAATAAATCTCATTCAAGAAAAACAGTGCCTTCCCCAGGGAAGTGGTTAGGATACATTAAACAATGTGATTGGCCTGCCGGCCCTTCCTGCAACTGGCCAAGGCTGTTTTTTAAAAGCCTTGTTTTCAGGAGAGGTGACTGAGATGTAAATGAGCCCCATAATTAACTTCCCCCAGTTCTTTTTCACTGGTTTTACTGCCATTGTTCTCCCCTCCCCATTCCCAGCCTATCCTTCCACAGTTGATTTTTTGAATCCAAGTGTAGTAATTTGTTTTTATTTATTCTTATTCATTCTCATCTTGGTACATTCAGTCCATTGCGTTAGTCTGTTCATAGCTTGGGATCTTTATTCCTCCCCAATGTTAGCCATCCCTCATGCTTTCTTCTCTTCAGATTCGATAAATGTGCCATTTTTGCCTTCAACCAAATTTACAAGAATGTCAAGGAGCACAGAGCCCAGGACACATCTTTGGGGTTCTCCATTAGTCATCTCCTCCTGGGTTGTCATTTGCTCATCACTTGTCGTTCCTTGGGTCTAGCCATTCAACCAGCTCTGGATCCACTTAATAGGCTTGTCCAACTCCCATCTTTCTGTTTTATCCACAAAGACATCATGAGCAGTTGGATACTAGAGTGCTTACAATGGACAAGATCCATTAAATTAACATCTTCTCTCCTTTCCCCAGGTTTTGGTTTTTTAAGTTCCTACTTCTTCTGGGCATCACCGTGGGTGCCTTCTATATCCCAGATGGCTCCTTCACCAATGGTAGGTGGCAAGTCCAGTTCTGCTGCCCATTTGTCTTCTCCCCTCTCTCTTCCCTCCTACTTGATGGATGGTCCAAGGAGGGACATCCTTGGGGGTAGTTATTCTAATCCTCACTCACTGAGTCTGATCTATCCCAGAGTGCTGAGCCCCAAATACCCATATCTACTTGGCTTCTCCCAGAGTTCTCATCTGCTGGTCTCCAGGCCAGTGGTGACACTCAAGAGACCAAAGTATCTCCCTCCTGCCATGGCATTAACTCTGGAATAAGGAACCAGCTGACTCAGCCAGAGTGAAGGGTGCACTCACACTACCTGTAGCACACTGTGCCTGTCTGAGGTGCATGGGAAGTAGGGTCTGCTCCCCCTGACCTCAGACTTTCCCACCTCCTTGAGACCCAAATGAAAACTTACTGTCCCCTAGGGAGTGGGGTTGGCACAGGTTTGGGGGAGAGGCACAGCCAGAAACATGCAACCCTCACTCTTCCTTCCCCCTTCCCCAACCTCCCAGTCTGGTTCTACTTTGGTGTGGTCGGCTCGTTTCTCTTCATCCTCATCCAGCTCATTCTGCTGATTGACTTTGCACACTCTTGGAACCAGCGCTGGCTGTGGAAGGCTGAAGAGTACGACTCACGGTGCTGGTATGCAGGTCGGTGGGCATCACTCCCCTCTCCCCCACCTCACTACACCCTTCAGTGTTCCACTGGAACACACAGATGCAAAAGGTCTTCCATGCATGCATACATGTGTGTGTCCTCTCCTCCCCGCCCATGGTCCCCCCATACACATACACAATGTCCTCTACCTAGAAAACAATGAGGGAGGATTTGAATCCAGGTCTCTTGACTGAAAGTCCATCAAAGTTCTGTTGGAAAGCTAGGAATGTGTCTTTTGTGTCTTTCTCCTAATTCTTTTCCTCTCCAAATCGCTATAAAGAATCACAGGATGTTAGAGCTAGAAGAAACCCTAAGGAGGGGGCTTTCTTAAAATAACCACTGGGTTTGAGGTAGCATGCTAGATGGAGTCCTGGTCTTAAAGTCAGGGAGACCCAAGTTTGAATCCTTAAGAGACTTCCTAGCTCTGTGATTGTGGGAAAATCCCTTAATCTCTCTCCACCTCAGTTTCTTCATCTCTAAAATGGAGATAACAATAGTTCTTGCCTCATAGGATTGTGACGAGGGGCAACATTTGTAAAGTACACTGAAAACCTTAAAAGTGTTAAATAAATAGGAACAGAGCTAGGTGGCTCAGTAGATAGAGAGCCAAGCCTAGAGATCAGAGTTTCTAGGTTCAAATCTGGTCTCATATATTTCCTAGCTATGTGACCCAGAATAAGTCTCATAACCCTGATTGTCTAGCCCTCACTGCTTAGTTTTGATTTTAGAAGGAAGGTAAAGGATTTTTTGGTCATATAAATATTAAGTAGTAGTATTCTGTTTCAAAGCACTGAATTTAAAAATTATGGCAATAATGCTAGTAGAGGGCAGTGAGGTGTGGATTTTGGGGCTCTCTCCCCTCCCAAAAAGTAGAACCAGGACACTTTATTTTTTTAAGATTTTGCCCCTTTCAGTCTGTTTTATTTATTTATCTTTTGCAAAAATAGATGTATATTTGGGTTTTTTTTTCCATTTGAATTAGTTTATTGAGTCAATTTAGAACATTATTCCTTGGTTACAATAATCACATTATTTCCCTCCCTCCCCTCCACCCACTCTTTCTGCAACCAACACACAATTTCATTGGGTATTACTTTTGTCCTTGATCAGAACCTATTTCCATGTTGTTGATGTTTGCACTAGGATGTTCATTTAGAGTCTACATCCCCAACCATATCCCTTCGACCCATGTATTCAAGCAGTTGTTTTTCTTTGGTGTTTCTACTCCCACCAGGACACTTTAAAATAGAAGAGGGGAAATGAAGTCTGTTTTCATGCCAAGAGCTATAAGCATTTTTCGTGCATTCCTAATTCTATGGCTAATATTTCAAAATGGAAAATGTCACTAGTATTGAAATATTCCTACAGAAGAAACTCCATTTGGAATCCTATGGAGCATAATTAGAATGTATCTAGTAGCTTTCACCCTTACCTCCCCATCCCTTATGTTTTATTTTATTTTTAAAACCTTACCTACCATTTTAAAATCAGGATTCTGGGGGGAAGCTGGGTAGCTCAGTGGATTGAGAGTCAGGCCCAGAGATGGGAGGTCCTGGGTTCAAATCTGGCCTCAGACATTTCCTAGCTGTGTGACCCTGGACAAGTCACTTGACCCCCATTGCCTAGCCCTTACCACTCTTCTGCCTTAGAACCAATACACGGTATTGATTCTAAGATGGAAGGTGAGGATTTTAAAAAATAAAATTAAATTAAATCAAGATTCTTTATTGGTACCAAGGTGGAAGAGTGATAAGGACTAGGCAATGGGGGTTAAGTGACTTGTCCAGGGTCACACAGCTAGGAAGTATCTGAGACCACATATGAAACTGAGGCCTCTGGGCCTGGCTCTCTATCCACTGAGTCACCTAGCTGCTCCTTCCTTTCCCTTATTTTATGGATGAAGAGATTGAGACCTAGAGAAGGGAAGGCCCTTCCTTCATGCTGTAGTAAAAAGTCATTGGATTTGGAGTTGATAGCTGAGTTTAAAGCCTGGCTCAGCCATTACTGACCCAGGGCAAATCCCTGCCCATCACCTTTAGTCCTCAGTTTCCTTCTCTGTGGAATGAAAGGATGGGTTTAGGTGATTGTGTAAAAGTCCCTTTCAGATCTGAATTCCATGTCTCACTTAGGGGAAGAGCCAGGGCTGGACCACTGGGCTCTTGGCTCCCAGCCCAAGCTTCCTTTTGCCTTGCCCACCTCCAGGCCTCTTCTTCTTCACCTTCCTCTTCTATGGAATCTCCATTGCTGCCATAGCCCTCATGTACAACTACTATACCCACTCAGAAGGTTGTGTGGAGGGCAAAGTCTTCATCAGCCTTAACCTGATCTTCTGTATCTGTGTCTCCATTGTGGCTGTTCTACCCAAGATCCAGGTGAGCCCTGCCTGACCTTCCCCTGGGATCCAAGGCTAGGAGGATCCTTAGAGCAAAGAATAGGAGAGCTGGCAGGGACCAGAATTGGAAGAGAGATGAAAGAACATGGAACAGAATGTCAGAGCTGGGAAGGATCTTAGAACCCAGAATGTCAGATCTGGGAAGGATCTTAGAACCCAGAATGTCAGAGCTGGGAAGGATCTTAGAACCCAGAATGTCAGAGCTGGGAAGGATCTTAGAACCCAGAATGTCAGATCTGGGAAGGATCTTAGAACCCAGAATGTCAGAGCTGGGAAGGATCTTAGAACCCAGAAGGTCAGAGCTGGGAAGGATCTTAGAACACAGAATGTCAGAGCTGGGGGGGGTGGGGTGCCTTAGAACTCCAAATGTAGAGCGGAAAGGGAACTTATTGAGAATGTCAGAACTAGAAGGATCATTAGGACCCAGACTGGCAAAGCTAGCTCTGAGGCACAGCTGAGATCTTGTCCATCTGTATATTAGAATTTGGGAGAAGTCTTCATGACGAGTGTGAAGGAACCTCACTGGTGTGGTTGTTGATTAACAGGAACTCCAGCCAAACTCAGGTCTGCTCCAGGCCTCTGTCATCACTGCCTACACCATGTTTATCACCTGGTTAGCACTGAGCAACATCCCCGGTAAGTAAGGGAACTTCTTTCTTCTCCCCTCTGTCTCCTCCCCCAGTTGACAGGAGACTGTCAGTAAATGCTTGGCACAAATATTGCCACTGAGTTCCCAAACTCTGTCCATGCTCACACCACTGCCTGTCCCCAAGTAACCACTGCCTGTCCCCTTCTGTCCTCAGATGAGAAATGCAACCCTAACCTCCCAATCACCAACTCAACTAGCTTGGAACCTCCTGAGATCTACACTACACAGTGGTGGGATGCACCCAGCATCGTTGGCCTCATCATCTTCTTCCTCTGTACCATCTTCATCAGGTATGGTCTCTGGCCTCTCTGCCCCCCAAGGTCCTCCCCAGACATTAGGTCTGTGCTGACAGGGTCTTTGTTCCTCCAGACTCACTTGATCATCCCTGGACACACCATTAGTTTTCCTGAGCATTAAGTTTTGATGATTAATAAATGGACAAACAATATGAATAGATAGTTTAGATAGTTTTTGGCTGAAGAAATCAAAACCACATATGGGTATATGGAAAAAGTGCTCTAAATCACTACTGATTATAGAAATGCAAATTTAAACAGTTCTGAAATATTGTCTCACATCTATCAGTGACTAAAATGATAAAAGAGCCCAAGGACAAATGTTGGGGGTGGGGGTAGGAAAAAGGGGGGGGCACTATTACATTGTTGGTGGAATTGCAAATCAATACAATCATTTTAGAGAATGATCTGGAATTGTGTCCAGAGAGTTATAAAACTACGCCCTGAGAACCATTTGTTGGTGGGTCTATTTCTCAAGGAGATCTCTCTTTCCTAAGGAAAAAGGAAAAGAATTCATATGTTCCATGATATTTATAGCACCTCTCTTTGTGGAGGCAAAGAACTTGAAATAAAGGGGATATCCATCAGTTTGGAGAATGGCTGGACAAATTGTGGTATATGGTTGTGATGGAATATTACTGTATGTAAGAAATAATGAGCAGATTAATCATATTTTTTTATTATTTTATATAATTTATATTTTTTGGAAAGAACTGAATGAGATAATGAAGAGTGAAATGAGTAGAATGAAAGAATATTATACACACCTACAGATGTAATATTTGAAGAATAACTCGTGAATGTCTATCTTCAGAACGGAAAAATAGAAACATGGAAGACAATATATATACTTATACTATTTTTATGTATGTGTACATACATTTATCTTTTTGTTGAATGATACCTTCTATAGTCCAGGGAAGGAGTGTAATACCTGGGAATGAATTCTATTAAAAAAAATTTTTTTTAAAGATGAGTAAAAAAAAAATTTAAGTCCCTTTCCAAAAAAGCTTTGCTATTAGCCCTTTTTTTTTGGGGGGGGGGTGTTTTTCCTTGTTTAATCCAGATTCCTCCATTTAGTCTGAGTCCCCTCCGTTGTTCAGACCTCAGTGAAAAGCATCCATTTCTCATTCCTTCCATTTCTCAGTCTTCAATGACTATTCCTAAACTCTTACCAACCTCTTCTCTTGACTAAATTCCTCTCTTGAACATTTCTTATTTTTTTAAAAATCATTTATATGATGAGCTATATACAGGAACAAAAGGAAATAAAGAGAGAAAGCAGTGGAACTAAGAAGGCTTGAAGAAGACTTTCCTGTAGAAGGTGGGATTTTAGTGGGAACTTAAAAGAAACTAGAGGTCAGTAGTTGGGGCAGAGGAGGGAGAGCAGTCCAGGCATGGAGGACAGCCAGAGAGAGTGTCGAGATGGAATGTTTTGTTCATGTAACAGCCAAGAGTCTGGTGTCCCTGGATGGAAGAGTAGCTGGCAGGGTAGTAAGGCTTAAGACTTGCAAGGTAGGAGGGGTCTAGGTTACAAAGGTCTTTAAGTGTCAAGCAGAGGAGTTGATATTTGTTCCTGGGCATTATATGAAGGCAATTAAACTTATTGTGCTGAGAATGGGTTTGGGGGTGGGGTGGGAGGTTGTTCCAGTTCACATGGAGTTCCTCCAGTTCATTATTCCTTTGAGCACAATAGTATTCTGTCACCAACAGATACCACAATTTATTCAGCCATTCCCAATAGCCAGTCTATTCTATAAGGACACACAAACATTTTTTTCCCTTTTCAATTATATCCTAAATATTTATTCCCAAGATAGCATCAAAATGGTTGGCTTTATAAAACTCTGCCCATGTACTCCTGAGATAGAATAGTGCCTTATAAGTAGTTGACATTTACTTAACAGATATTTTTTAAGTTGAATTAAATTGTTTTGTAGAGGAGTGATTCCAATTTTCAGTTCTACCAACAATATATGAGTATATGAGTTTACCTTTTTCTTCAAAAATGTGCCACTATTTTTAAAAACCAACTTGATGGGTGCAAAGTGTAGTCCCTCAAGTTAGTTTAAATTTGAATTTGTTTGGTATTATGAGAATGGTTGAATGCTTTTTAAAAATATATATTAAACCTTTGCTTTAAAAAAAAAAACCTTCCTTTCCATCTTAGAATCAATACTGTGTGTTGGTTCCAAGGCAGTAGGGTGGTAAGGGTTAGACAATGGGGGGTCAAATGACTTGCTCAGGGTCACAGAGCTAGGAAGGATTTGAGGTCTGATTTGAACTCAGGACCTCCCATCTTTGGGCCTGGCTCTCAATCCAGTGAGCCACCTAGCTCTCTCTGTACCTTTGCTTTTGTGAATTATCTGACCCAGATCGTTGGTCACACATTGTTCCTATAGTAAGTACATTGGAGTCCTTTGTTATTTTTGTTCTTATCTTCCTCCCTGCTCAGCTAGTGTTCCCCAAACAGGGGGAGACACCGAAGAGGACATTTATGCTTGGCTCAGAGATGAAACCACAACCTTCTGACTTCAGGGCCATGGCCAAGGTCCTATGTCTCAACCCATTCCCCTCTGCTTCCTCTGTAGCATCCGCTCTTCTGATAACAAGCATGTGAACAGCCTGATGCAGACAGAGGAGAGTCCAGTGATGCTGGAGGGTCAGCAGGAGCAGAGGGTCGAGGGCCGAGCCTATGACAATGAGCAAGATGGGGTCTCCTACAGCTACTCCTTCTTCCACTTCTGCCTCTTCCTAGCCTCCCTCTACATCATGATGACACTCACCAATTGGTACAGGTGAGTCCTATCCTAGAAGCCAGTGGTCTCCCCCCAGCCCAGCTCAGGGAGCACCAAACCCCGAATAATAGCAGTAATCATGGTAATAGCCCACATTTATATGTGCCTTAAGGTTTGTAAAACATTTGACATGGATTATCTGATTTGCTCTTTACTACAGCCCTAGGAGGTAGGGTACCATTTTACAAAAGAGGAAGCTGAGGCAGACCAAGGTTAAGTGACTTGCCCAGGAGTCACACAACTAGTAAATGCTTGAGGCAGGATTTGATTCCAAGCTGAGCACTATATGTATGATACCTAGCTGGGAACCCAGGGTGGAAAAGAGTTTATACAACCTCAGAGGGTCCTAGAGCTGGTAGTGGCCAGCCTAGGAGGAGAGGACAGAATGAAGGCTAGTGGGGCAAGGCTACACTCCCAGGGGTCTTATATTAATTAAATGAGATGATATTTAAAGTACTCTATAAACACTAGCTAGCTATCAAAGTGCCCTAAACCTTTGGGGAGACCTTAGTCTTAGGGGAAGGGAGCCCCACCTGCCATATCCATTTCTGCCAATTATGGTACCTTCAACCATAAGAAGTGGATGACTTTATGCCCTTGAATCTTATAATTTGGGCAAATTTTTCTGCAACTTAGAGGCAAGAAATCTTTAGTAGTTTCCACTACATCTTTTTGAGAATCCATTCTCTATAATCTCTCCCATCCTCTGGTTGGACTCCCATCTTCCCCTCTTAGAATTCTACCAGGTGGGGCAGCTAGTTAGCCCAGTGGGATAGATCTTCAGACCTGGGTTCTAGTCTGGTCTCAGACACATCCTAACTGTGTGACCCTAGGCAAGTCTCTTAACCCTGATTGCCTAGCCCTTGCCCTTCTGTCTTAAATTTGTTACTATAAGGGTTTTTTAAAAATAGGGTTGTTTTTGTTTTTTTAATTCTACCCCCTGCCCCATCCACAGTATCCCTTCTTTAAAGGGATTTAGAGACCAGGCTGGGGCCTGATGGGAGTTTCAGTTCCCTATGGGCTAGGATTTGGGGTTAAGATTTATGCTTACAGAGGTGTCTCTGTTCCAGGCCAAATGATATCACCAGGAAGATGGTCAGCACCTGGACTGCAGTCTGGGTGAAGATCTGTGCCAGCTGGGCAGGGCTGTTCCTCTACCTTTGGACCCTGGTTGCCCCACTCCTTTTGCCCAACCGAGACTTCAGCTGAGAACAGTCCAGTTACCCAGCACTACTACTCCCTGACCAAAGATGCCTTGTTGCCAAGGGACAGATGACATCGGTCTCTATTCTAGTCTGGCTCCCACCATCTTTTCCTTCCCCTTACCTCCTTTTGACCTTTTGTAATGGAGCTATCCATCCTCTCCTCCCCACTCTTCCCTAAATCTAGTGTGGAAAGAGGGTGGGAGAAGAAGTATCCTCCAAGCTCAAGGCCATTGGACTGGATGATTTCTAGGTACCCTTTCAGCTCTAACCCTCTGAATGAGTATAAGCATCCATATCTTTGGTTGAGGTTGGAACTCATGGCTCCTTTCTTCTTGGTGCCTTTGGGGCTTGGATGGGACTTGGAGGAGTCAGGATGTGGGTTATGGGGTCATGACACTACCTGGAGCCTCAGAACTCTGTTCCTTTTGTCACCTCCTGCCCTCTCCTTCTCTCTTTTCTACCTCTAACTTCCCCCTTTATCCCTTGATTTTATAACTTTTAACTCTAATATAGGTGTCCTACCTCAATGTGGGGACAAGACAGGACAAGTTTGAGTCTCACAGAAGAATATGGGACAGCTGAGCACAGAGAGGTTCAGGGAGGCCACAGTGCTGGGAGGAAATATTCCCAACACTGTGACCAGTCTGACTCCTTTGTTCTTCATCCTACGTTCCTCCTTTCCTCTTCTCCTTTCCTGGGCTCGATGAATTTTAGAAACCCTTCTGTTTTTTAATTTTTAAATTAATTTAAAGAATAATAAACATCCAGTGGGTGTGCCTTACCACGCTCTTTGCCTTTGTCCATCTCCTTGGACTCCTGGCTTGTGCCTTTTGTGCCCAATGGGGCCATGTCTAGCTGGGTCCTCAGCTCTCTGCTGCCTCACTACCCATCCAGCTTCAGGGAACTGGAGGTGCCCCATGTACAGTCCTGCCAAGCTCTCCCCCTAATAAAGGGGAGATAGTGGCCCTTGGCTTCCTGAAGACCGCTACAGCCGAGCTGAGAATTAGCCCTGATCATCAAGCCTTCCATGTCAGTATCGGTACTTGGGCCACCTGTGTGGAAGCTTAAGATGGTAGCCTCAGAAAGGGGAATACTTCCCTTGACCATCTCTGGTCTTCTAAGATGTGAAGCAGAAGGGCCCAACCAAACCCAACTTCCCGTTCCTATTTCTGGATTAGATACTCCATTCCTCTCAGGAGAGATGCCTGAATAGGAAAACAGTTAAATACCTTATATACGTGGTCAAGTGCTACTAGAGGGATGAAGAAAGGAACCTCTACCCCTGAGGAACCCTGTATGTGATGGGGAAAGTAGGACCCTTTTGAAACAATCTGTAATGAGGATTCTTAGTTTCTCTGCTAACTATTGTGGGTCATCTCCACTTGGAATCTCAGTTTCATCCTTTGTAAGATGGACCTGAGCCATCATCTACTCTTCTGTGCCCAGAAATGTAATAACTAGTTCTATTCAATTCCATTGTTACCATAGCCTTGAAAAAATCATCGGCAACTTGCAAATCACTTCTCCTTGGCCTCAGTTTACTCTCCTATAAAATGGGAATAATAAATCTACAGTACTGCTAGGATCTTCAAGTGTGATATAATGCATGTGCCGGCCCTCTGTCAACTAAAGCACTATATAAACAAGAATTATTTTTAGCATAATGACCTAGGGCACCCATCTTACTTAGGGCCTGTACAAGACATTAGGACCAAAATGATGTCCAATACTCAATATCAGCCCTTAAAAATTTTACAATCCAGTTGAGACAAAGCTTACCATATATTATTATGTGTTCAGTTAAATGCTCGGAGCAGGTCTCAGTGCTGGGTGCTTGGTGATATAAAGACAAAAAGGATCCCTTGCCCTCAAGGAGTTTATGTTCCTCTAGAGGGAAACAATAGGTATACAGATAAGTAAATACAAAGTAATTTCATTGGGGAGGGTCAGGTTCTGACCACTGGGGAGAGGGTGATGGATCAGAAAAGTCCTTGCAGAAGAAGGGGCCACTTAGTTGTGCCTGTGAGCATTCCATGAGGGAAACTGACTGAGTGATGACTTGGGTGGTTGGGCAGATGAGACGGGGCAGGGGTCTTGTATTAGAAAGCAAACTGGGTTTAGAGTCTGTAAATGGGTTTAAATCTAGGTTCTGCTACGTACTCCCTATGGAATCATACTTTAATATCTCCTTAGACCTTGGACTTCTTGACCTTTCCTTTACATCTGACATTGTTGGTCTTCTCTCTTCCAGGACACTCTTCTGCCTGGATTTTCTGAATGCTGCTTTTCTTGCTTCTGACTCTATATCTATATAAGTTCTTTCAACACTAAGCCTCAATTCCTCACCTGTAAAATAAGGAAGTTTGGATAGGGGCCATAATAAGCATTTAACTTTTTTTTAATTCATTCATAGATCCATTTGAGCTCTTAACATTATGACCCTATGAATCATCTACCCAATGGCTCAGTCTCTTTTTCGCCGTATCTTCATCAATATCTTGCCCCCTTGAGTCAGTCTTGGGCCCCTTTGTCCACTCTCTCCATGATTTTATCAGTTCCTGTGAATTCAACTATCATTTCAATGTCGTTGATTCCCAGATATATATATATATATATATATATATATATCCAGCCCTTGTCTTCAAAGCTCTGGACCCAGAAGAGGTCTTGTAGACCATCTGTTCCAAATAGTATTATTGACCTTTCCCCTAAAATCCTGCCCTTTTCCTCATTTTCTATCTGTTGAGGTTACCACTATCCCATCTCAACTGAAAAATTGCCCTTGAATCTTCCCTCCATTATAAATTTATCTGGAGGCTTATTACTAGATTTATAATCACTTATTAGTAAAGAGAATAGATTTCAGCCTTCCTAACTTTAGGTAAAAATCTGATCCTTCACTGCAGCCAACACTGAGCGGATGCTTGTCAGGGATCTCCCAATAAGATAAGAGGGATCAGAGAGCCAGCCCAGAGAGTTAGTCCAGAGAGAGAGAGCTCTTTAGCTCTCCTGGCTGGCTTTTCAAAACGTCTGCTTCTTCCAGTCCCCTATCATAGACCAATGGCTCTCAACGACATGTGATGTCGTTACACCTGAGCCAGGACACTGGCACTGATGCTGGGGGATGCCCACTGGGATATTGAGGGACGTGCCACTGGGATGCACAGGATCCAAGCTGGGTGGGCTGTCCCCTTGATATTTTACTTTCACACATTTCTCCCCTATCCCACATATACAAATATTTACCAGTTCTTGGCCATCACCTTCAAGCTTTCCCTTCCTTTCCACTCAGAGCTACCACCTTAGTTCAAGCCCTTATCAATTCTCCCCAGGGCTATTGACCTAGCTTCCTAATTGGCTTTTTTTTCTAGAATTTCCATCCTCTTTTCATCTGCCAAATTGATATCCTTAAAGCACTAGTTTTTATTCTTCTGCTCAAGAAAGTACAATGGCTCCCAGTTTCTCCCTAAGCCAGAACACAAACTTCTCCATCTTGTAAAGCCCTGAAGAATCAGGCTCCAGGGAAATTTTCTAGGTTCATTACAGGTTACTACTCTTCACACATACTCAGCTCCAGCCAGACTGGTCTATTAACTGTTCCCTATACATAAAAGTTATATTTACCATCTTCGTGCCTTTGTAAGGCTGTCCTTCATAGCTGGAATAGACTCCCTCACCTCCACCTGGTAGGATCCCATATGTCCTTCAAGGCTCATCTCAAATACCACCTCCTTCATGAAGGAGACTTGCCTTCATCCTGCCAATTGCATTAGTGCCTCACCAATAACTTTTATTTACTAAGTATTTTTGTATTTATATATCTTAATGTTTCCTCCATAAGACTGTAAGCTCATTGAGGGCAGGTACTGGTGGTTTTGTGTTTTTGTTTTTTAAATTAACCTCAGCTTATCACAGTGCCTGGTATTTAGAAAACACCTAATAAATACTTGTTGGATAAATAAATGCAAGTCTTTTAATCTCTTTGGACCATCTTTTTCCTCATTTGAAACACTAGAGTGTTGAATTTCTAAGATGTTTTATTTCTGAACGGTAGGAACTTGGGTAATAAAGCCTTGAAAGATGGCTGCAATGTAGATAATTAGAGGTGAGAAAACTGGACTCTGGTGTCTAGGGGCAGTTTGGAGTCCAGTTTGACCAGAACATAGAGTGAATTAAGTTAATTCTGAACCTGAATACATTATCTCTCTCCCTCTCCTCTCCTCTCCTCTCCTCTCCTCTCCTCTCCTCTCCTCTCCTTCCTCTCTCTTCCTTTCCTCTCTCTCTCTTCCCCTTCCTCTCTGTTTCTCCCTCTTCATCCCCTCACTCCTCCCTCTCCCTCTCTTTTTTTCACTGGAATACTCCTGTCTCGCTGTCTCCCTTCCTCTTTCCTTCCTCTCTCCCTTATTATCTCCTGTGTCTTTGTCTCTGACTCTATGAGAGTATAGTTCCACTATACCATTTCTGCCTAAGAACACTAGATCTGAATAAGACAGAAAAGTAGACTCAGTTTGGAAATCACTGCCATTTAGAACTAGAGCATATCAGAACTGGAGGGGGCTTTGGAATGTAGCCTGACAGCACTGAGAGGGAACCTTAGGACACAGAACATCTGACCTAGGAAGAGCCTTACATCATAGGATGACAGAGCTAGGAGGAGCCTTAGAATGGTCCAACTGGAGGGAATTTTGTTGACAGGCCATTGTCATTTGATAGATGAGAAACAAGTCCAGGGGGGGAATAATTTTCCCAAGCTCACTCAGCAGCTTTCCTTGAATAGCTAAACAAATAAAAAGCCTTTTTGTTGCTGAGAAATTAATGGAAATGATGGAAGACCCAATCACACCCACTCTAAAAATGTCACCGCTGGCCCAGAGATGGAATATAGCCCATCTTGGACCTCTGAGTCGCCAGAGTCCTCCCCCCCCCCCCCTCTGCCTTTCTCTAACATCTTCCTGCCTCATGCCAGGTCAAACAGGGAAGCTCCCTCCATGGGCCATTTGCTGGGGAAACCTAACTGTGATGCTGGGTGAGGCTTGGAACAAAACCGGGACTGGAGAAATTGGTTCCCAGAAGCAAACCCTCAATGTGAGGAAATGCAACAGGTCAGTGTATCAGGACCAAGAAGAGGGAGTTTCTGGGTTTAGGAGACTCCTAAAGCAGTTTCAGTGGAATGATGAGGCCCAAAGACAAGACTAGAGAGAGTCAAGCTGTGGGAGAAGTTGTAGGTGTGTAGTCATGCAAATAGAAGGTATGCTGGGTATATCTAAAATCTGAAAAGAATTTTGGTATTTTGTGGCTCTTTTTTTTTTTTAAGCCCTTCCCCTCTGTATTAGAATTGATAATATTAGTTCAAAGGCAGAAGAGTGGTAAGGGTTAGGCAATTGGGATTAAGTGACTTGCCCAGGGTCACACAGATAGGAAGTGTCTGAGGCCAGATTTGAACTCTGGAATTCTGGTCTCCACGCCTGGTTCTCTCTTTGTAGCTCATTTCTTAAATTTTTATGTTTAAAATAAAGTTGAGCTGTAACAATTAAAAAAGGAAAAAAAAGAAAGATGACCAATAGTCCCCTTCACCAGAGAGCACTTCTCTCTTTGGGTTAGGACTCTTGGCCTCCATATTACTTCTACCTGAAGCCTGCTGATATCATTCTTTGCGGTCCTTTTTCCCCCAGGGGATCCAGCAGCCACATTGTTGACACTGGCAGTCTCTTGGCAATGCCCACTCTCTTCTGAGCCCAGCCCACTCCGGCTGAGATAAACAAACAAACAAAACAAACAAAGAAACCCAGCAAGTCGAGTTCTGGGACTCACCAGAGTTGATAGCAGCAAGTGGCTGCCCCAGATGTAAAATTGTCTCAGTTTTCTACCATATCTGGCCCCTCCTCATCAAAGGGTCAACACCCCCACACCCCCACCAACATCCAATTTGTTCTCTCTCTCTCCCTCTTCCTCTCCCTTTCCCTCTCTCTCTTTCTCTGTCCCTGTCTCTCTTTCTCTGACTTTCTCCCCCCCCTCTCTCTCCCCCCTCTCTCCCTTTTCCTCTCTCTCTCTCTCTCTCTCTCTCTCTCTCTCTCTCTCTCTCTCTCTCTCTCTCTCTCTCTCTCTCTCTCTCTCTCTCCCTCTCCCTCTCTCTCTCTCCCTCTTTCTCTCTCTCTCTCTCTCTCTCTCTATCTCTCTCTCTCTCTCTCTCTCTCTCTCTCTCTCTGTCTCTCTCTCTCTCTATTTCTGTCTGTCTGTCTCCTCTTTCTGTCTGTCTGCCTCTGGCAGAAGAGTGATAAGGGCTAGGCAATGGGAACTCGTAGCCAGGAAGTGTGGCTCTCAATTCACTGAGCCACCTAGCTGCCCATAATCAGCTCTCTTTCAAGAGGCTGAACTCTCCAAAGGAGGAGGGGCAGGGGCAGGGGCCAGGCAGTGAGATTCTGACTTTGAGGGGTGTGAAGCACCATAAAGAAGGACCAGAGCTCCGAGAAGGGACTTTTAGGGCAGTGAGGACACAATATTAGAGGATGGGTGTATTAAGGGAGTAAAGAGAGATCTCTCAGAGGAGTCCCAAGAAAACGGTCGCCATATCTAAAGACTGGGCTGTCCCCCAGGTCCCAAGGACAAAGGATGGAGCTTGTGGAGGGATGCAGTGGGATCTGACGCAGTACCTCAGGGCACCCCCTGCAATGGAGGCAGCCCTCAGAAGATCGTAGACTTACAGCTGGAAGCCTTCCTCATTTTACAGTTGAGCAGACTGAAACACAGAATGGTAATTTACCCAACATCACGCAGTAACTGCCCAAGGTGGAATTTTAATTTGGGCTTCCCGACTCCTAGCTCTCCATTCCAGTAATCTGTCACCGAGGAGGGAACAGAGTTCTTATAAAGACACAAGCACATGAAGCTAGTCAGGAAGACTCTAGAAGACAGGGATAGAGATCTCAGGGGGCCTCTGGTGGTGGTGGTGGGAGGACCCCGGATTTATTTTAAGGAGTCCCAGGTGATAACAGAGGTGGAGTTGAAAAGACTGTGCATTCCAGGCATGGGCAGCAGCAGGATGAATGCTAGAATGTCATGTGTGAGGACCAAAGAGAAGCCCCAGGCTGGACCATAGAGTTTGGGAGGAGGACATATATATACAAAGAAGCTGGAAAGACAGATTGGGGCCCTCCTGTCTCTTCTTTCCTTTTGGAATGCCTGACTTTCTTTAAGATTCAGCTCATGTGCCACCTTTTGCCCAAGGCCTTTCCTGATTCCCCTAGCTGTTAGTGCTTTTCCCAATTCCCATGCTGTCCCCCAACATTGGTTACCTTATATTTATATCTTAGTACCTTTTTAGCTGTATGCTGTCTCTCCTTTAAAATATAAATTCCTTGAGGGCAGGAACTGTTCTATTCTGGCTTTGTATCCTCAGTGTTATTCACTTATATACATCTCTTGCATATGTCTCCTTCTGTCCTCTGACACTGCCCCCATCCTGATGCAGGCACTCATCCCCTTAGACTAATAAAATGACCATCTGTTTGGCCACCCTGCCTCAAGTCCCTCAGAGTGATCTTCCTAAAGCACAAACTGGACCATGTTATCCTCCACCCCCTTACTCAATAAACTATAGTGGCTCCCTATTACCTCCAGGATCAAATACAAAATTTTCTGTTTGGCATTCAAAAACCCTTCATAACCTAGACCCTTCCTAGCTTTCCAGTTTTCTCAAACCTTTTATTTGCTTCCTACACATTCTATAATCCAGTAACACTAGTCTCTTGGATATTCCAACAAGACCCTCCATATCCTGACTCCAGGAATTTTCAGTGGCTGCCCCCATGCTTGGGCATTTCTTCAAGTTCCAGCTGAAAATCACACCTCTTGCAGTAAGCCTTTCCAATCTCCCTTAATTCTAGTGCTTTCCCTCTTTATTCTTTCCTTTTTATCCTGTATATAGTTTGTCTGAACGTAATTGTGTGTTGTCTTCCCAATAGACTGTCCATTCCTAAAGAGCAGCAAATATCTTGTACATCTGTTTTTATCCGCAGCCCTTAGCACAGTGCCTGGCACATAGTAGGCATTTAATATTTACTGATTGGATAGTAGCTGCACCCTGAAATGAACCCCATGATAGCTGTACCTTGCCCCCAACCCTTAACCTATCCTGGCTCTGCAGATTCTGGTATCGGAATGAAATTGGGTGAGATCTTCCATTAGGGAATGGTTAAACAAATTGTGGTACACAAATGCAGTGGAATATAACTTGTGCTGTAAGAAATGATAAATATAGAAGAATCTAGGAGGTAGTAGGAAAATATAAACAAGCGATATGAGTAAAACCAGAATAGTATACACAATGAGAACCATGTAAAAGGGAGGAGGCATGGAACTGTGTTCCCAAAAGCAGATTATAAAATGCAATCTGAATTTGCAAAATTGGGGGATTATTAGTACGATTAGTATGGATTTTGCAGATACTAACAGATTTAGTAGATATATTGGTTAGTTTTACTCAATTGCATTTTTTCTCTTCCATGTTTGTTACTGTTCACAAAATTATACAGGTATTAATATAGGGGAGCAAACTGAAGTTCAGAGAAATTAACTGGCGAGGTGAAGCTTTTTTTCTACTGTACTTAGTAAACATGGTAGGAGAGATTCGAACTCGTAACTTTTCCGATCTCAGCTAGTACCTACAAAACCATTGTTCTTTGATTGAAGGCAAAGGGGAGGGGCTCTTTGTCATCTGCGTTCCCGCCACACCCTGAATGGAAACTCAGATCGCGAGATTTAGGAGGGGCGGGGGAGAAGGGAGGGGGGTGTGTGTGTGTGTAAAAGGGCTCTTTGTGACGCACGAAGAATAATTGTATCGCTGAGCCAATGAATATAGTCTTTGAAGGAGGTGGGGATCTTTGTGGAATCAAATCTCTGTTGCCGCTGTATTTAGAGCCGACAAATTCCCAGGATTAATGTTGATATTATGGATTGTCTCGCCCTTTTGGCGCTCCGAGCCAATGAGCATGCCTGCTTTCGAAATGGGGCGGGCCTTTTCGACTAAAGATTGGATTCGGAGGATGGGCTTTGGAGGGTTCTGTCCCGTTGGGACTGGCTTGGGGCTGAAGAGTAGAGAAGAATAGGGCGGGGGAAAGTAAACGGAAGGTAAACCCACGGTGACAACACAGTCTTCGAAGGCTTCCTCTCAAAAGTGCCAGTTAGGAAACACGTCAAAGGAAGTTGCGCACTGTTCTTTACGTCACTTCCGTTCCCCTCTGAGATGGAGGCTGAGACGCCGGACATTTGATGACGTTAAAAGTTTTAGTTAGACCAGACGTCAACCTTTGCTTGTGGCACCTTTGGCGAGTTCACTGTCAAGGACCCGTTCTCTAGAAGGCCCCGGACTTGGGACTTAGCGGACAAACACCTGGGTGAAGGGAAGGAGGAAGTTGGTTCTCTCACTCCTTCCTCCGCTCTATGCGTCTGCGCTGGCTTGTCTTCTTAGACAGCCTTAGCCTCGGCTTTCAAATCTGGCAAATGGGGCTCACGATGTTTTCAACTACGCTTTCAAAAACCGACTGAGCATTTGTTAATCGCCTGCTCTGTATGAGAAAGCATGCTTTTATACTCAGGGAGTTTAGGCTTGAGTTGTGGTTTTTAAAATGCACTTATATGTGACCTTGGACAAGTAATTTAATTTATCCTAGCCCCAGCTACCTCGTGATACAGCCCTAGCTATGACATAGTTCAAATTCAGCCTAAGACACCAGGGTAGCCTTGGGCAAATAACTTATTCCCTGCCTGCCTCAGTTTCCTCATCTGTAAAATCATGATGATAATTGTACCTATCCTCCTTTCAATTGTGAGGAGACAGTGAGATGATTTGTAAAGTGCTTTGCGAAACTTAAAGTACCATTTAAATGCCACCCGTTAAATAAAAGTTATACTTTCTGTCCCACAGGGATGTAAAGAGAACTTTAGGAGCCAACGATTTTTAAGCTTAAGTAGTTGACGTGTGCAAGTCTAGAGGCTGAGATCCAAAAGTGAAAAATAACAATTTTTCCAGGAAATAAACGAGTCAGCATCCTGCAGTTTAGATAGAGTTGCATTTAGAAGCTGCCACTAGATGGTGAATTCTAATAAGAGATTCAAACCTAATCCAAAAAGCATCAACATTGAAGGCATTTGCTTTGCTCTACTGCTTTATTAAAAGGGTCAAGTATCCCAGTCCTAATTACCCATCTCTGAATGTTTCACTGACTCCTAGTTGTCTAAATGACGAAGAAGGAAGGTTGATGTAGGGACACCTCTCAAGATGAGTTCTCAGGTCCCACAATAAACATGTAGTCATTGTGTGCAAACACACTGGGAATACCAAGAAAAACTAACATCCTGACATCCACAAGGACCCTTGTCAGTGATGAGAAAAGTTGGGGGAATGGGGAAGGTTTTGAGGGAAAGATGAATTCCTTTTGGGGCGTGTGATGGGTCTTTTAGGTTTGAGGGATAGTTGGTAGATGTGTGAAGTGTAATTGGGGGTGGGGGGGAAGCTCATACATGCTTCCATGAATCACTCTAATGAGCAGGTAGGAGACTTGGCTGGCAGAGTTCACATGGCTTTATTCAGAGGCCCAGTGGTGTTGGTGATTGAGGAACACTGCCTGGGCATAGGCAGCATCCTCACAAAGCCAAGGTTTAGGGAGGAGAGAGAGACTGGCTCCACAGTCTGAGAGGTCTCAGAAGTAGTGGGCATCAATGCCCACATTTACTCAGATTTTATAGAGATCCAACACAAATGCTATCTCCACTTTACCATCATCTGTATCTTTTTCTATTCTCCTTAATCTTTTCCAATGCTTCTGAGGGTCTTTTCTTTATCTTCCAACATTTCCAAGTATATGGGAATATTCCTTAGGTTTGCAGTTTTTAGTTGAGTCAGGTTTTTAGGCCTGTCCAAGGATTTGCAGCATTGCAACAATTCAGGATGAAAACACTTTTTGAAACATTTTTCGGGTTATAGTATCACAATTCTTGGATTTTAGAAATCATTTCTTAGGATATGTTTTTAAGATTATAACTTTGTAAGTTTTGAGATTTCTCTCATAGGAATGAGGACACCCAAATCTCTTCCCACAGGAAAGAAGAAGCTGGGGGGAGGTGGGGCTCTTTAGCCACATTTGAGAAGAATATCAAAGGCCTATACTATAAATATATATATATATATAGCTGCTTGGGGAAGGGGTTTCTTCTACTCTTCAAAAGGAGAGAGTGATATCTCCTAGTGGAGGGCACCTAACTTCACTATTTTTCTATAGGAAGTTGCCTATCTATGATTACTAATACTGATCAGTGTATATTGGGGAATAAGGCACAATTTCATCCCACACAATCCTACCAATATTCACTTCAAAGTTTGCATTATTCTCCCTCCCAAAGGCCTTCTCCCACACAGTAGAGATGGGAGAGGGCAAGGTAAAATTGATGAACTAATAACCCAGAAATGAAAGATTTAAAGGGGTCATGACTAACTTAAAGGTTGTTTTGAAAAGAATGAAAATTAATCAAAATCAATCAAAAAAGAAAGAAAAAAAGCATTGATAAATCATTTTAAAATACAAATAAGATAGCAAAAGAAAATGCAGAATGAGACCCAGACAAGCAAAGTAGTGTTGAAACTACCATTTTAAATTTGAAATATATATGTTTTAAAAGCTATACGTAATGGAGATTCACAATTTCATATGTGGTCCTCTTTGTTCTTTGTGCCCCATGCTGTCTGCAGGCCAAGTATTTGACACTTTTCTAGAGAACTACCAGTGAAAGGAAGATAAAATGATATCTTCAGAAGACTATCAGAGTCAATGGAAACTTTTTGGTTTTGTTTTTTAGCATTGGGTTAAACCTGAGCATACTTATAAGCAAAGGGGAAGTAACCAGCTATATAAAAATAATTTATTTCAGGGGTTTCCAAAGATTCCATGATACATACACAATCAGGGGTTTCCATGGGTTACGAACACAAACATGGCAGGCAAATATGGGTATCAGGACATAGGCAAGGACAGCCATGGAGGGGTCAGGCCGGCTTGTCCAGTCATGGATTTGTTAGGTCACAGCACGGGAAGTAGCAGTGCCCTCTGGAGCAGAACTACTTTGCTTTGTTCTGGAATTCCAGCAGGGTGCAGGGGAAGGAGAGGCTATCAGGAGTAAGCTTCGATTGTGTCAGCCTTGCAAAGCCAGTCCTTAGAGCATAAGGTGGTCCCTGAAGCATAAGGGGGTGCCTGAAGGAGGAGATATGAGAATTTTCTACTACAATTCTATAATCCCACTCACAATACCTGTGATTCTTCCATCCAAAACAATGATGCTTCCCTAGTATTGACTTTCCTCAGAATGTAAGCTTCTTAGCCTCACATACTTCCAACTGTGTGACCCTGGGCAAGTCACTTAACACTCCCCCATCTCTGTCCCCGTTGCCTAGCTCTTACTACTCGTCTGTCTTGGAACCAATACACAGTATTGATTCTAAGATGGAAGGTAAGTATTTTTTTTTAATTGTAAGCTTCTTGAGATCGGGGACTTTCTTGTTTGTTTGTTTGTTTTTTCTGTATCTCCAATGTGTTCCACAGTGCCTAGTATAGAGTAAACAATCCTTTCTTCCTTCCTTTCTTCTATCAGAAATGAGGTTTGGATGTCCTTCTGCCAACCCCATGCCAACCAATGCCCTTTCCATTCTATTCCATTGGAGAGGGGAGGGACCATCTGGCATTTGGTTCAGTCTTAGGAAAGTAGCATGTCTGTGAGAAGAGCAGTTTGGAGGTGGCTTAAGATGGAGCATGATTGAAATAGTGTAGGAAGTGTGACAGGGAATCAGAAATGAATACAATTGCCTTACAGTGGTAAGAGCCCAGGCAGATCACATCCAGAGGTATGTGAGAGAAAGTAGATTGCTCCTGATTTTCAGGGTCATCATTTCTACCTCAGAAATGAGCAAAAGGTACATACAATTCAGGGCTTGATTTATTGTTTGTTGATTGTCTAGCTATTAAAAATAGATGGAGAAAATGTTAGTAATAAATATTAACCTTAAAAGCGTGCCATGTGTATATTTTTCCTCACAGAGAGCTGGTTGTTCAACATTTACCAGTACATCCCTAATTTTATCTGTAGTCAATCCTTTGGTTTTATTACTTCTCACAATAACATTCTATTTTTCCGGAATAGGAAATGAGACTGTAGATAATGGAACTTAACTAGAAACTGCTGCTTGATATAAAATGAAGAATTCAGGAGTGGGATTGTACCTGGTTGAAATTATAAATTGAAACTGTGAAGGGAGGGAAATCAAGTCAGAGGCGTGGTTTCTATTAGCAGATAAGGAAGGAACTGAGTAATCAGAGGTTATGATGAGGGTAAAGGACAGATTTAGATAGAATGAGATATAGTAGAAGAGGTGGAAGAACAGGAAATTCTGGTCAAGTAGGGAAGGGATTGTATGCTCTGGTGGTTAGTGGTGAACAATGAATATACCTTTAAAGTATAAGGGAAGCTTTTGTGAATTTTGAAGGTGATCAGTTGTTGATTTAAATTCTGATTTTAAGAATTGTAGAAATGATTCCTTTTATCTATTTTTACAAATTGTTAGTCCTTTAGTGGGGTTAGTTTCAGGTGGATCTCTAGTTAGCTAATGTTTATAAATTTAATTCAGAGAATCCAGTTTGATCAAAAAAAGGAACTACCTAGTCTAGCACTGGGTAGATTACCTGTATGTTCACTGCTAGTTCTCCAGTCCAAATGTACTATTTCTGAATTAATATATATTCTTTGGTTAATAAGCTGTATAAAATGCCCTCATGGTGTGAAGATGGGATTAACTCTCCCCTGCCTATTTTTAGATTTAATCACCAGAAGTGATTTTATCCTTAAGTGGGGGAGGTCTGTAACCCACATGTGCTAAAAGTGGGTGACAAATCAGAAATGACTGACTGCCCCCTGTGCAGTTCTAAGAAAATTCTAAGACTGCAATTGGTCCATGTAAAGTGGAGGAAGGCACAGTGTTAAAATTAAAATTAGATCTCAATAATAAAAATATTATATTTTAGGAGATTTATTAATGATCATTAGAAATCAAGGAATAAAGGGGAAACAAAATAAAGACCACTTGCCCATGGCTGATCAGCCAGTCCAAACACCTGCCTTACCAACACCAAGTTCGGGACAGGAAGTAAAGCATCCCTGCCTAATATCCCTGTCTACAGGAAATACATAATGACAGGAAGTTAGTGGGCTCCTGGGAAATTAGTTCTTTTTTAGGGTAACAGATTTTCAATTATACGTTAGGAAGTGATGCAAAGAAGGTCTTTAAAAGCAGTTGTAACTTCCCATGAGGGGACTTCTTTGGAGTTTGAATTCAAAACTGGTGAAGAAACTGCTTTGTGGACCTGAGACTGAAATTTGGTGAGACTGTTCTTGAATCTCTCCCATTAAACTACCATGTGGGTG
Organism: Monodelphis domestica; assembly: GCF_027887165.1. Classification (NCBI taxonomy): domain Eukaryota; kingdom Metazoa; phylum Chordata; class Mammalia; order Didelphimorphia; family Didelphidae; genus Monodelphis; species Monodelphis domestica. The sequence continues at coordinate 373,894,622 of NC_077230.1, read as the reverse complement.
AGTTAAAAGGCTGACTTCTTTTCTGACTTTCTGGAGAGACAAGCCTCCGGAGAGGCCCCTGTTTTGGAGAAGGTCTCAAGGCTGGAACCCTTACTTAGTTTATCTTTGTGCCTCACTTTGCTGGGGCTTCTGAAGCCCTGCCTGGACTAAGTATCTACTCTACTCTCTCTCTTTACCCATACTTTCACTCTCTCTCCTTTTTGTAAATAAACTACCATAAAAAGTCATTCTAACTTGAGTAATATTTTTTTTAAACCCCATCCTTCTGTCTTGGAGTCAATACTGTGTATTGGCTCCAAGGCAGAAGAGTGATAAGGGCTAGGCAATGGGGGTCAAGTGACTTGCCCAGGGTCACACAGCTGGGAAGTGTCTGAGGTCACATTTGAACCTAGGACCTCCTGTCTCTAGGCCTGGCTCTCAATCCACTGAGCCACCCAATTGCCCCCTTGAGTAATAATTTTGGCTACCACATTTCTCATAAATTTAGTCCAACCTTTAGTTTTTAACCCTTACAATGGTTTGGAATATTCAGAAATGGGTTGAAGGGAGAGGACTGGGCGCTGGAAAAGATTAGTGTCAGTAACAGAAGAAGGGGAGAAGTAATTAGGTCCTACATAATGAAGACCTACATCTCTGAAAGACAAGCCTGCTGAGATTCTCGGAAGGTCCAGGAGGCTTGGTCCTTTAGGTTGGGATTCATGGATCAAGGGAAGTTTTATGGAGAATTCAAGTTAAAGGGTAAAGTCCTGAGGTCTGCTGTGAGAAAATGAAGACTATGGATCAGTGAATTCTGTGACCCCAGTAAATCATTCTGTTAGGTGTTGGTGACACAAAGACAAAAATGGAACATGGAAACTTACATTCTAGTGAGGGATACAATGCATAGACAGATAAGTATACACAAAACTATTTGAAGTAGGTGAGGGGAGTGACATTGCTTTGGTGACATAAGACTGGAAAAGCAGGAGTATTCATACTCAGTCCCAGGAATTTCCTGGATACTTAGGAACAAGGGAGTGACGTGATTAGATCTGTGATAGAGGAAAGTTATACCTTGGGTTTGAGATCGTGAATTTTTTAAAGTTCAGAGAAATGATCTTAAGGCATAAAATGCTCCAAGTTAAGTCAACCTGTAACATACCAGGCATAGCATTTGGGAAGTATGATTGTTGTATTAATATTATACTACCAGACACACGGTCAGAACTCTTGATGTTAAAGGGACCATCCTAGGCACTAGCAAAGCAAATTCTTGGGTTGGGTGTGGAGACAGCTCTGAGCAAGGTCATTAACATGAATCTGACTTTATTTACAAAAGCGAGGGATGGATTAAATTCCACCTCTTTGATATTGTCATTGTCAAATTCAACCAATGTAAAAACCCATGTCATGATATGTATACATTCCTAAGGCCCTCAATAAATACCAGGGGACAAGCGCGGACTCCTCCCTTCTCCCTTCGGCCTTCGGCCCTCAATGCCTCTCTCAAACTCCTCTTACTGACCCCTCTTACCTTACTGACTCCTCTCTTGCTCTCTCTTACCAGCTCTCTCACCAGGCCTTCGTTGCCTCTCTCTCCTCTTACCACTCTTGCTTCTCTGGATCTCTTTCCTAGCGACCCCAGTGCCTCCTATTGAGATAGTAGGCACCAAGGCGTTGACTCCCACCTTTTCTAGCATTGCAGTCGCCCCCGAAGCTTCCCATTGTTGTTCAGACTCTATTGTCTATAGGAGTATCAAGGGGTTGATACTCCTCACCTGTCCTCTTGTTCCTACTACTTCCTCTGAGTTCCGGTTACTCCCCATGTGTTTCTACTTCTGTCTTTGAGTCATTATTATTCTCTCATCTCCTTAGTCCCCTCTTTCCACCTCAGGTTATTCCCACAGATAGATGTTATAGGACTCACGTAGGGGGTCTCTATATCTCCCTTCTGGGTCTCTATACCAACCACAACCCTGGGTCCCAAGGGAGACTTGGTTAGGAGACACTTTCTTAAGAATAACATTCTAATGTGGGGCAACTAGGTAGCTCAATGGATAGAGAGCCAGGCCTAGAGATGGGAGTTCCTGGATTCAAATGTAGATTCAGATACTTTCTAGAAGTGTGTCTTGGGCAAGTCACTTAACTCTGATTGCCTAACCCTTACCACCACTCTTCTTCCTTGGAACAGACATCTAGATGGAAAGTAAAGGAAGAAGAAAGGAAGGAAGGAAGGAAGGAAAGAAGGAAGGAAGGAAGGAAGGAAGGAAGGAAGGAAGGAAAGAGGAAGAAAGAGGAAGGAAGAAAGAAAGAAAAAGAAAAAAGAAGAAAGAAGGAAGGGAAGGAAAGAAGGAAGGAAGGAAGGAAGGAAGGAAGGAAGAAAGAAAGAAAAAGACTGAGGAAGTTGTAAAGAAGTTGGAAATGTATTGATCAACTCATATTTACAAATTAGGCAAATAGAAAATGGCCAGTAACAGGTTGAAAACACAAGAGTGACAACTTTCTGTCAAAGTATCAGGATGTTGACTCCCAAGAACTAGCTGAAAATGGTCATCAATGGTGGACTACAAAAAAGGTTCTGTTGGGGACAAGAGAAGACCCATAGAACCCCTATGTACTTAGATCGAATCAGAACTATTCAGCAGTTCAGATTGGGAAGCACAGAATAGAAATAATTAACAAGGATTGGAAACATCAAGACTTCAAGACCAGGGTATCTATACCACATTGCCTCTCCTACACAGTTGGCACTAAATTTGTTTTTGCTGAGAAAATGAATTAATCTATATGGCACATTTTGGCCAAAAGGCATATGTCTGTTGCATCACTCTAGGGTAGTGATAGCAAACCTTTCAGAGATTGAGTGACCAAACTGCAACACTCACACAGTAGTGAGCTGCCCCCTCCTTACCCCACATAGGGGAAATAGGAAGCACTCCCCTTAGACTGCCGTCAGAGGGGTTATATGAGAAATGTCTTCAGGCACATTTGGAAAGGGGTAAGGAAGCAGCCCCTTCTGGCACACATCCCATAGGTCCACCAACACTGCTCTAGGGGGAAAAATGCAGAGAAGATGGAGAGCCATGTGAGTGTTGGATGGTAATGGAAAAACTCAGAATCTGGTTTAACATCCTTCATGAACTCAATAAACATTTGCTGAAAGCCTACTATATAGAAGTCTATGGCCCAGGGGCAGCTGGGTAGCCCAGTGGATTAAGAGCCTGGCCTCGAGACAGGAGGTCCTGGGTTCAAATCTGGCCTCAGACACTTCCCAGCTGTGTGACCCTGGGAAGTCTCTTGACCCCCATTGCTACTTACTTTGCCCTTACCACTCTTCTGCCTTGGAGCCAATACACAGTACTGATTCCAAGGTGGAAGGTGAGGGTTTTATGAAAAAGTATATGGATCATCTTGCTCAGCATATATTTGTTGAATGAATGGATGAAAAACAATCCTTTAGGCTGCTATTTATAACTTTTTTGCCTTGACCATTCCAGGTAGAAAATGAAGATGGTGACAGCTATTGAATTATCAGGTCTGTGTCTCTACCTGCAGGTTCATATTTGGGTCGTTGGTTCAAATAGAAGGGAGTGTCGCTGCCATGATATGTTGATGGTGGTAGATAGGCCCAAGTTGGGTGGGAAGTGAGCAGATGGTTCCAGGAAAACACCACACTTTCTCCTCAGGCACCTGCAACAAAGCTGTCAGGTAGAGCTGTAAAACATGTAAACTATATAGAACTACAAACACTGCTCTCCCTCTCTCCTTTCTTAGCAGCCAGAGACCTCCTATCTCAGGCTCTTTTGCTCTAAGTGGATAGTCTTGAACCTAGAGATCAAAGCAACCAAACGATTCCCTGAGGTTGGAGCTATCTCTTTACCTCTTAGACTAGTGCACTTCTGGTTCAGCCACGTGCAGAGAGAAGGAACCTGGGAGGAAGGGAGAAAGCCAAGAGGGAATTCATGGGCTCGGCTTTCTCTCTTTTGCGGCTGCCTAGCCAGGACTTTCCCCAGCCTCTCCTGCTATTAACTGATCCCTAGAGAAATACTCTTTTCAAGCTTTTCTTTTAGACAAATGCTTCTTTTATTGTCTTCTTCCAAGAGGACCAAGGTAGTGTATAAATGGAGATTTTGAACCTTTGGACTTCATCCCCCAGAAATCCCTTAGTATTTCCCAAAATTCCCTTTTATCTCTCCTGTGTCTCCACATTTGCATGATCACATTCTTGTTTTATAAGTGGCTTTAACTCCTCCCTCTTCCTCTTTGACCTGTAGCTGGGCTAAGTTCAGGCAGCTCTTTTGCTTTAGTTATTATTAATAAAACTTTATACAATAGAATACTTTAGTTATTGTGTATTAATTTTAATCTTTACAGTAGCCTGTCATAGATAAGGCCCAAATAAGCATCCATAAGGGGTTGGAAGTGGAAGAGATGGGGCAGAGTATGGAGGGATGTCCTCAATGGAGGTATTGGCTCTGGCCTTCTCTCCCCCCCAGATTGAGGGAGTTGTAGTAGAAAGAGCCCCAGCTGGGAGTCTGCAGACTTGGGTTCTAGTTCCACTTCTGTGAGCAAATAAATGGCTCTCTGACCTTGGTTAAATCCCTTCTCCCCTGAACATCAGTTTCCTTTTTTGTAAAATGGAAAGGTTGCACTAAGTGGTCTTTAAAGTCTCTTGAAATCCTAAAGGCTGTCATTACTATGCTTTGAAGACTCAGAAATACAGTGAAAGTGAAAGGACAGCCTTGAAGGGATAAAGAGATCTCCAAAAACTGTGTAGGGAGGGTCGGGATTAGGGCACAATACCCTGGGATTAGTGGGACGGTTTGGGTTGAAGGCACGCTTAGAAACTACAAGTCGTCTTTTTCCTTTTTTTCCCAAAGCCCATTGGTTTGGGACTCTTTCTCTTCTTTGGTGGAGATCAGTGGTGTGCCCAGGTGTCAGGGCCAGGGCAGAGAGGGCAAGAGGGCAGAAGAGCAGAGAGACTAGCTTTCTTCTAGTTGCAGAGTCTCTTCTGTCTCTTTGAGCTTCAAGTGAGAAAATGGCAGACATCCTCCCAGAGTGTTTTCCTTCAGCAACCTAAAGTAGGACTGAGGCATTGATTGCCACCAGTGAGAAGAGAAAGTTCTCTCCCAAAGGGCTTTCGAACTTGGGTTACATTCCAGCAGCAGCAGCTGGTCAGCTGGGCTAGCATTTTGGGTTTCTTTCACACACAGGGTAGGGAGGGGCATTGTGGCTCTATTTCCACTGATGACTTTGAGGGATAAGATTGGAACAAGATTAAAGGGGGCAAAGATAGAAGACTGATGCTCAAGAGGAGAGGGAGGAAAGGGCCATCCAAAGAGTGGGATGTCCCAGGGCGACCCTGGGAAGGGCTGGTGCACCTTGGGAATGAAGGCAGGTTCTGCAGGCAGGTCTTGAAATCTAGGAGAAGCAGAGGCCAATCCTGGCTTTGTCATTAAATTGCTGGAGTTAGGGAATGATTAAATGACAAAGGAAAATAATAATAGATTCTGTTTCTTATGGGTTATACAATTTACAAAGTGTTTTTTTTTTCCACTGCAGCCTTGGGAGGTGAGGGTGGCAATGTAAGTAGTTCCTTGTTCTTGTTCTTCTTCAAACCCTCACCTTCTGTTTAGAATCATTACTGTGTATTGCTTTCTAGGCAGAAGAGCATTAAGGGCTAGGAAATGGGGATTAAGTGACTCCCCCAGGGTCACACAGCCAGGAAGTATATGAGAGTAGATTTGAACCCAGGACTTTCCATCTTCAGGCCTGGCTCTCTATCCACTGAGCCACCTTGATGTCCCTTACCTTAGCATTTCAAATTTAGATTAGAAGCAGTTTCATCTGCCTCTTTCATTCAATACCTTCAATTTCTGTAGATCATTTCATCATTTAATCTGAACCCTTGGGTGCCATGCTTCTGATCTGGACCTTGTCCAGACTTAGCCCAGGTGATAAGATATCTGGAGGCTGTGCTTGTTGAAGCTTTCCTAACTTTGTAGAAGCTTATGCAACCCTGGCTTAGTTCTGCCAGAATTCCAGGTCACCTCTCTGCCATGATAAGACAAGAATCCCATTTTATAGATGAGAAAACCAAGACTAGTTAAATCACATGGTTCAGGCCATATAGCTAATAAGTGTTGGAGTTAGAAGTTAAACCCAGGTCTTCTGACTCAAACCTAAATGAGTATTAAAACAAACAAACAAACACCCAAAACACTATACTGGGAACATCTGGGTGGCTCAATGGATTGAGAGCCAGGCATAGAAGTAAGAGGTCCTGGGTTCAACTATGGCCTCAGATACTTCTTAGCTGTGTGATCCTGGGCAAGTCACTTAACCCCCATTGCCTAGCCCTTATCACTCTTCTGCTTTGGCACCAATACATGCTATTGATTCTAAGATAGATAAGGGTTAAAAAAAATCCTATACCCTACTTCAGGTTAACCTTTCTGAGCCTCAGTTTCCCCATCTGTGGGAATAAGGAAATGGGAATAATACTCCCTGCCCTATTTAGCCCAGAGGGTAGTTGCCTAGATTATAGAAGATCTTGATTGTAAATCACTACACAGTGAGGGAGGGATTGGCATTATCATGATTGTTAACATTGTCTCCAGGGCCAGCTAGGGCTTACCGGTCACTGGGGCGGTGGGCACTGGCCAGTTGTCCTCCACCTCCTGCATGTCTTCCATACGATGCAGCCAACCATAATCAGTGTGGAAGAGGACAGCAATACTGGGATGATGACCACTGGAGCCTGCAGGCCGACCACATCTGGGAGCCCAGGGAGGAAGTAGAGGAGGAGGAGGAGGAGAGAGCCCATCAGACAGGCTGGATGGATTCTCAGGGAAATGGGAGCCTTTTTCTATGGGTTAGTGAAGAACTGGCGCCCATTTGCAGGGCAGCCACTCCTGGGGGCTCAAAGGAGGAGACACAGAAGACATATACGCCCCACTTTAGTCTTCAGGTCTGATCTTGTAAGAGAGAAACGATTCACCAGCAAACAAGATGAAATTATGTGGAATGTTACAGTGTGCTGATGTGTAGAGAGCCAAAGCATGTATGCTGGAGAAGAGGCAATGGGCTAGTAAACAATGAAGCAATATAGGTATTTGCTTCCTGGAGGGTCTAAGTGCTGCCCTGGCATTCACTGACTACTAAAGGAATAAGGGAAGAACTTCCACTCTGTTCCGAGCAGTCTAGGCTTTAGAGCTCATCCAATGAGGAGGGACACTGAAGCCTAAAGAAGGCAATATACTTGCCCAAGGGCACCCAGGTAGAGGCAGAAGGAGGATGTGAACTCTACGGTGCCTCCTGTCTTTAAATGTGGGGTTCCTTATGTCCAAAGAGCTTTAAAAGACTGTCTGCCTTTTGATCCAGCCATACTATTTCTGGGTTTGTACCCCAAAGAGATCATAAGGAAAAAGACTTGTACAAGAATATTCATAGCTGCACTCTTTATGGTGGCAAAAAATGTGAAAATGAGGGGATGCCCTTCAGTTGGGGAATGGCTGATGAAATTGTGGTATATGTTGGTGATGGAATACTATTGTGCTAAAAGGAATAATGAACTGGAGGGATTCCATGTGAACTGGAATGACCTCCAGGAAGTGATGCAGAGTGAGAGGAGCAGAGCCAGGAGAACCTTATACACAGAGACTGATACACTGTGGCACAATTGAATGTAATGGACGTCTCTGCTAGCAGCAATGCAATGATCCAGGACAATTCTGAGGGACTTATGAGAAAAAACACTACCCACATTCAGAGGAAAAACTGTGGGAAAAGAAACACAGAAGAAAAACAACTGCTTGATCACATGGGTCGATGGGGATATGATTGGGGATGTCAACTCTAAACGATCACCCTGGTGCAAATATCAATAATATGGAAATCGGTCTTGATCAATGACACATGTAAAACCCAGTGGAATTGATTGTTGGCTATGGGAGGGGGGTGGAAGGAGGGGAGGGAAAGAACATGAATTATGTCACCATGGAAAAATATCTTTAATTAATCAATAAAATTAAATTTTTAAAAAATATGGAGTTCTTTATAGTTTTCTATCATAAAGGATTGATGGCAAGAGAGACAGAAATTGCCATGGAATGATTATGGTTTGCACCAGTAGGGAAAGCAACCACAGGGATGGGCCCATGGTGGCATCCAAATAGGAGGCCAGTGTCTATGTTATGGGTGCGTAGAAAGGAGTTAAAGGAAGGAGGGATCTCTCCACATTGGGATGGTCAGGGCTAACTTTACAGATTGGTGTGGAGGGGATGTGTTCCATCAGCCTCAACAGTGATGTGGGATTTGGATTAAAAAAATAGGAGGAAAACATTCTAGCTGAAGGAACTTGGTGTGTGGTGGAAGGAGTTTAACATGCTCCTTAGTTTATTCAGTAATAGAACAGACAATGTTCTTGAAAAGATGCTAACTGCAGGGAAAGGACCAGCTGCTCCCTGAGTTCTGCTGTGTGTTCACAACCAGTGTGAGATCAGTGGATTTCACCACAGTGGCCAAGTCAGCTGTGCCACGGAGTATCAATACTCCTTACTTGGAGTGCCAAGGCTCATTCCATATAAACAAGAGTTAATGATTACCAGGGTTCCTACTGAGGACTCCTCCAAAGTCAATACAGGTCTTGTTGCAGGCTGGGAGGGAGAATGCGTCTGCCTTCTGAACCCTCAGCTTTCCCAGCCTGGGCTTGAGGGGAGCAAATAGGAGCTCCTTGGAGTCTCTGTTATGCTCCTCACCCTGCCCAAGAGCTTGGCATCAGTTCAGGAAAAAATAACAATGGCCTGCACAATCCTATGGGACCTTTCCTGGTCCTCCTGCTCTATGGCTCTTGGGATTCCCATTCCTTCTTCTCTTTTGAGAATCAGTATGGTCAAGTAAAAAGAAATATAAGTGGGGAATCAGGAGGTCCCCTTGGATGCTAAGCTGCTCTGCAAATTTAGTTAAGTCACTTAACATATCTCTGCCTCAGACCCTTCCTCTATAAAATGCAGATAATGCCTCGATTTCCTTTTGTGAAGATAAATTTAGATTTCATAAGTAAAAATGCCTTGGGAAAAAGTGAATATTTATGCAAATGGGACTTATTATGATGATTACTCTCTTAGAGAAGGGAAAATTTTGGAGTCATATTTGATAACTGAAGGCAGATTGATAACTGAAGGCAGAGAGAGAGAGAGAGAGAGAGAAACTTCTGGTATAGACAGCTTTATAGACAGCTCAGAATCACTAAATGGTGATATTTAATTCTTAGGGCAGCTAGGTGGTGCAGTAGAAAGAGCACTAGGACTGGAGTCAGGAAGACCAGAGTTCAAATCTGGCTTCAGACACTTTCTAGCTGTGTGACACCAGGCAAATAACTTTATCTTGTTTACCTCAGTTTCCTATCTGTCAAATGAGCTGGAGAAGGAAATGGCAAACCACTCCAGGGGTTTTGACAAGAAATCCCAAATTGGGTCACAAAGGATCACCAATGACGGAAACCACTGAACAACAACTTTTCCCAGAATTTAGAACTGGGTTTACCACACCATCAGTGATTATTATTTTTATTTAATTTTATTGATTAATTAAGAAACCATCAGTGATTATTGATTGACTGATGGAGCTTAGAGGAAAGGGGCAAAATCAGAACACAGAATCAGTCAATTATTAGACTCTTGTAGCTGCCATAATGCAGCTCTTGGATCTCTTCTTGCACTAGCTGGTTTGCTGACATTATGGAATCCCTAGGATGCAGAATTTTCATTTGACTTCTTCCTGACCCCAAGTGGCTAGATGGGGTGACACGAGAGGGAGAGAAACCTCCTGGGGTCTAGAGCTAGCAGCAGATGGAGAGCATTAGGGGAGGGGCACTGTTGGCCAGAAATGGTCAAGGGCTACCTGCCCCATGAGCACAGATGAGGGCTTGGAGTGATTGTAAAGTGGAAGGTCCCCAGGAAACCTGGGTAAGGGGGATGGGGAAATCCCTACTTACTGCATCTATAGTCAGCACTGGAGAAGTTGCAGGAGTGATTGATGTTCATTAGTGGATGTGCTCCTCAGCAGTGTTGGGGATGAGGCCTGTTGTTCCCAGTTCCAAAGCCTGTGAAAGCCAGAGGCATGAGCCCAGGACTCTCCCCACTCTTCCCTCACCAAACTCTATTCCATAAAATGACTTTGGCATCAGAAGCTGGCCACCTTCTCACTTCTTCCAGCCCCTACAAAGAAGCTGGCTTCCAGAGCCTGGATCTTTTCTTCCCTGCTAGGACTGATTTCATTAATCTTAGCACTGGGAGGGCACTTACAGACCACCTACTTCAATGTCCCACCCCATCCCAAAATTCTCTTTAAAGCATCTTGATGTTGGTTATCGAAGTTCTCTTACGATACACTCAGTGATGGGGAGCTCATTGCCTTATATGGCAGCTTATTCCATTGCTGGACAGTCCTGTTGGAAAAACTGTTCCTCCAATTAAAATCTACCATTGAATCTTCATTGGTATTTTTAAGAGAAACCAAAGAACATTTTGTTTTATACATACTGGTATGTTAGGTGAAGGGACTCATGAGTTTCTGGAAACACAAATAACTTCAAGAGAAGTTCAGATAATATCCCTGGATGGAGGCATTGTGAGAATTAAAATTAATATGCAATAACTCAAGTATTATATTTATAAGATTTATTAAAATAAAAAAACTAGAGTTAAAAGGGAGCTAACTAACTCCAGCAGCGGTCTTGATAAAGAAGAGAGAAAGGAGCCACCAAACTATATGTAAACGTAACCACTCAACGTGGTGGAGAGAGGAGAGAAATTCTGGGAAATACTGAAGGACTTCTGGGGGATGACGTCCAAGGGTTCAAAATTCTAATTAACACAGGGTGTTACCCTTAACAGAAACTACAGAGTTGCCTACCTTCTCAAGGGTAACAGCATGGAGGGCAATCCCAGCTTCCCCAAATCTTATCCTGAGCTGTAGGGATGTTAGCACTAACTCTAGAACAATCATGATGTATTGGGGATTTTCCTTATCCATAAAATTAGAGAGCTTGACAAGAGGGTCGTTAAAGTCTTTTCTGGTCTTCAGTGTCTAATTGAAGGTCATTTCCAATTCTAGCATTCTGTGTGATTCCCTTCAATCTCGTACTAACAAGAGACAAGGTCAATGGGTTTGTATGTGTGTATCTTAACTTCTTTACTAGACTTTAAACTGCTTAAAGGCAGAGATTATTTTATGTTGTTCTCTATTCCCAACCATATCAAGCATAGCATCTTACCCAGGAAGGAACAGTGCAGTGTAACTGAAAAAATGCTAGCCTAGAAATCTCAAGACTTACAAACTTCTAATAACTGGAGCTTTCCACACATGGAATGGGCTGCCTAGGGAAATCATTGGAGTCCTTCAGGCAAAGGCTAGATGGCCATTTAAATGGATATGTTGTGGAAGGTGTTTTTTGTGGGTTATGGTTTGGATTGCTGAGGTTCTTTCTAATTTTGACATTCTATGCCTCCACCATTTTTTTTTTCATAAAAACCCTTACCTTATTTTACAGGATTCTGTCTTAAAATCAATACGAAGTATCTATTCCAAGGCAGAAGAACAGTAAAGACTAGGCAAATGAGGTTAAGTGACTTGCCCAAGGTCACATAGCTGGGAAGTAGATGAGGTCACATTTGAATCCAGGATCTCTCATCCCTAGTTGTGGCTCTCAATTCACTGAGCCCCTTCCACTATTTGTTAACTATGTGACTTTGGGCAAACCAACTCTTCTTTCTGAATCTCGGTTCCTTATACTGCAAAATGGGGCAGTTTGGACTATACAGTCTCTGAAATTCCTTTCAGATAACATTCTATGAGCTTATGATTTTCTTCTGTTCCTTCCTCAGGGAAAATCTAAGAAAGTGGGTTTTGCAAAATCCACTGCATTTTCTCTCTGCTCTGAGAGGAAGGGATCTGTCTATTCCATTCCCAAGCTTGGTTTCACAGCAACTTGGGTTGCCAGTTGGATGGAAGAGGGCAGAGAGGAAGGGGATATTTGAAAGCTCTTCCGAGAATTAGAATTGGATAGGCAAAAGAAATGGAGCCTTACTATCAGCTCTAATGAGGCTAGCTAAAGGACACTGGGAAAGCCCTCTTGTCATGCCCTTTGGTCTCTCTCTGACCATACATGAGACCTCTAATTTAATGATATTAACTATTTCTTTGGGTAAGGGACTATGGATGCACTTTACAATGGCTGGAAGGATGGAATGGATCTTTTCCTAGAGCCTCGATTTGGAAGAGCCCTTGGAGATGATCTGAGCCAATCTCTTCATTTTCAGGAAGGTCGTAACTCTTCCAAAGTTTCTAGAATTTAAATCCAGGATCTCTGATTCCATGCTTGTTCCCATGATACTACTAATAAGATAAACAGAGATACAGGGGAAGTCCTATGTTTTCGTTAAAAAAAAAAAAAAACCACCGTACAAGGAGAAGATTGAGGAGATATGTCTGGGTAATAGTTCACGTGAGAAAACCCAGGGGCATCCATCAGTGGCCTGCAAGCTCATTGAGTCAACAGCGTTAAACATCGCAGTCAGGAAAGCTCACGCCAACAGACCACATGAATACAAATGTAAGTCTCCAGAATAAGAGAGGCAATGCATTTCACCATCTTCTGCCCCAGGCAATCCAACTCTAGAGAAGGATGGTGAGAGCTCTGGGTGCCATGCTCTAGACACTGACCACTGGAGGGCTTCCAGGGGAAGGTGAACAGGACGTTTAGGGACACAATGAAAGGAACTGGGGATGTTTAGCCTGGATTTAAGGAGAACATGTTAGCTGACTTCAAATACTGAAAAGGCTATCTTGTGGAACATGGATTAGACTTTTGTTTGGCCCCATATGGCAGAGCAATGGAAGTAGGTTGCCTGAGAAGCAGGTTTGGGCTCATTGTAAGAAAAAAATTGGTAACAATTTGAGCTGTCGAAAGGAAAATGGGCACTTTGGGAGGCAGCAAAGTTCCCCATCACGGCAAATATTGGAGGGGAGGCTTGTTGAGAACTTGTCAAGTTCAGTATGAGTGACAGGATTGGTAAATTGTGATTGGGGGGGCCAAGATGAGAAAACTCTGGATTATGGGCTAGACAGTAAAGACAGATCCAAGTGAGGCACTGTAGTGGGGTCTCTGAGGGGGAAACTGGGGGACTGAGGGGAAAAGGGAGAAGAAAATGAAAAGGGAAATGACTGAAGATTCTGGAGCCCTTTGGGTACTAATGTCCAGGGTCTCTCTCCATATAGTCCGTCTGTTTAAAGAGACAGCTGCTCTGCACTGCATCCCTTGTTAGAGAGGTCCTTTGCACCCAAAATGGATAGGCTATTAGGAGTCTTAGGCCTCTCTGAAATTAGAAAAGGATCTATGCTCCTGGTTCTTTCCCGAGAAAAAAAATCCCAGCTACCAGATCAGTCTTGACATCCCAGGATTTACTACAGTGCTATGGGCATAAAAAGGACCCTGGGGGCCAAATCCATGATTCTCCCCCCCATCACTCTGGCCATGCCTATTCCCAAGGCTACTCAGCACCCACCTGGGAATCTCTGTGGCTCCAGTGATAGCCCCAGGAGAGGCCAGGGAATGGGGTATGTAGTCCCTTTCTGTGGCTGCTGCCTCTCACTTGCTCCTGCTTCTGCTCTGGCTCTGGGCTTAGTTACCTGCGTGTCAGGTATGGGCAGGTGCTGAATCTGTCCTTGGGGGGGATGGGGCCTCTTGAAGAGTCAGGCCTGCCCCCTGGAGGAGAAGACTGGAAGGACCGGGTGGAAGGACCAGTCAACTGTTAAGGCAACCCAATGCAGCAGAAGGTGATGGCTGGACCTGTGGGGCAGGGTCCTCCTGCTGACCCTGGACCATGGGCCTCTTGCCTCTTCTCAAGGTTCTCACATGGCGGGGTTCTTTCAAGATTTCCCTGAAATGTGAAAGGAGACTCAGGTGTCCCCAGTCCTAGCTGTCAAATCAACTAAGGCTTTGGTGTCACTCCTCCGCATTCCCACCCCTTTGCCTCTTCTCTGAAAACATCACTGGGTAAGGGAATATTGCAATTACCCCCCCCCCCCCAACAACCCTTACTTTCTGTTTAGTAACAGTAAGACAAGAAGGACAAGGACTAGGCAAATGGGGTTAAGTGACTTGCCTAGGATCACACAGCTAGGAAGCATTTGAGGTCAAATTTGAACCCAGGACCTCCCATCTCTAGTGTTCTCCTGGTGCTCTCCACTGTGCCACCTAGCTGCCCCTGTAGTAAGCAAAGAAAGATTGCAAAATGATTACTACACCCCTAATACTGACACTTCCTTATTAGGAATTAGGGTAAATGACAAATTAATTATAGGGAACATTTCTTTGGCCATGTCTGTTTACAGACATTATCTCTCTTACTTGATCCTTCCTCACAGCAATCCTTTAAGGTAAACAGGGTAGAGATTATCATCTCCACTTACAGTTAGGAAACTGAGACTCAGAGTTCAGCAGTCTCTGAACTAGATAGAACCAAAAAGGAATCCTCTCTTACAATCCGTACCTGGACAAGGATGTCCTCTAGAGTATTCAAGACAAGCAGCTATCCTACCTATGCTTGGAAACCTCCAGTGATGGGGAAGGGTTTTTGTTAGCCATGTTAAGAAGTTTTTTCTTATATTGAGCTGGACTACTTCTTCAGTCTCCCCCCAATGGCACTTGGGGTCTAGAAGAAGGAATTTAATTCCTCTTTCCCCAAACTGCCCATCAAATCCTTGACGACTGCACTCAGACTCCCTGAAATCTCTGCCTTGCTAAACATCCCCGGGTCCTTTGGAAGATCCTTACGTTGCCTAGCTTTGAATCACCTTGTCTTCTTCTCCCTGTATGGTGGTGTCCAACCTTGCCAATGTTCTTTCTAAAACACGATGGTTATCTACACATTACTACTCTTGGCATCTGACAATGGCAGAATAGGAGAAGCTAGGCTATCTTAGGGTGAAGAATGACCGATGAACAACCAGACTGTGGTCCACTGGCATTCATGAAATGCCAGAAGGCCTACAGAAGGTCCTGGGTCTTTGTAGTGGATCAACATCTGTACCCATTAGAGAGAGGGTCTGCCTCAATGAGATCATCAAGCCATTGTAGTACGGAAGTATGTTTCTAGGCACAGAAGCATTTCTCTGGCTTTTTTGGCCACCACCGTGTCATAGTGGACCCATGTTGAATCTGCAGTCCACTAAAACTCATGAACAGCCAGCTATTTCCTTGATGCACTCTTTGTGTGTGTATTTACCCACGAGTAGAATTTTATAGTTATACTTATGAAATTTCCTCTTATTAAAGGTTAGGTGCTTGTCTAAAGTCATACTGAGCCGGGACTCACACCTAGGACTGTGGGCCAGGGTTCTTTGCACCTATCATCACACTGCTCCTGAACCTCAGAGCTTGGTCTGAAAGTAGTGGCTCCCAAGCTTTGGAAGCTAAGGAAGAGCAAGAATGCACACCATTGATTTAGATAGAATTGAAAGGTCCCTGGCCTGACAATAGTGGACCTGCATTTGTGACCTGGGGCTAGTTAGTCCCCTTTCCCAAACCTTTGTCTGGACTGGATCTCTAAAATCTCCTTCAGCTCTAATATTCTAAATGCTACTAATCTACATATTAAAGTCCCTGCATCTCTAATACTATATTCAAAGGCTTCTTCCAGCATTAACATTCTAAGTCCAAAGTCTCTGTGATCTTTTTGATATTCTGGGTCCTAAGGATCCTCCTTGTCTTGTCATTCTAAGTTCTATGGCTCCTCACAGTTAGGATGTTGTCTTCTAAGGCCCTCCCAGCTCTGACATTCTGCGTTCTAAAGATCTTCCCAGCCTTGACATTCTATGTTCTAGGACTCCTCTCAGTGATGACCTTCTGGGTTCTAAGGCCCTTCACTGGTCTGACATTTTATTCTAAGGTTCTTTCTAGTTCTTTGGCTTCATCATTTTGCCTTCCAAGCTGGCCTATGCTTGGAATCACATCCAATCCTCAGAGAAACCTGGGGCAGGATCAGGAGGAAGCCCCCACTGAGTCACCTTTTCCCTGATTCCAGGGACAGGGCTGGAGAAGTTTCAAAGAGCTTATTCCCTGATCCAATGAACCCTGTGAACCCCAAACCTGAGCCTCCTGATCCTGGGTCCTTAACTCATAGAAGTAAGGATGGGAAGTGGTGGGAGGCCCAGAGTCAAAAAAGAGTCTGGGCTGGAGATGAGAAAGCAGAAGGGGACTCAGATCATGAGCAGTCAGCTCCCAGGGAGTCCAGTCCTCTCCAGAGGGGAGTTTCTCAGCTAACAGTGAGAGAGTGCTTTCCCTGGAGTTCATTATTGTTTTGCTAGGTGGCTTTTATGGGTTGTTTTCTGCCCTTGCAGAACCTCCAGAGAGAAGTCCCAAAGGGCTGTGGTCCTGCCCAGCTCTAACTCCGTGTGATCCTAGAATGCTGATACCTTTGGCAAGGCAGTCAAGGATTACATTTGTTTTCAAACCTGCTATGTCGTCTGGGAAATGGAAGCAGAAATGAGGAGCACAACTGGCCACCATCTTCTTCTGGAGGAAATGGCATAGCCAGTGACTCCCCTGACCCTGCTAAGAGTTGGGGGTTTGGAGTCAAATCAGCTACCATCTCTGCCTGGGAAGAGAATTCCTTTGACAAATTGTTTGTGGGTGGGCTGGAGCTTCTCCTAGCCCCAATGGGGAGAAAGACATCAAGTGGGCTGATGGATTTCCTTTTAGATGACACCTGTCTTCCGTGGGCCAGCAGATCCCAAATGGAATTCCGATACCCTTCACTACCTGTACACAACCAAGGCCTCTCTGATTGGTCCTCTCATCTCTGGCACCACTCATCTTCTGAGGCAGGAACTCAAGGTCACAGGTAGACATTCCTACCTCTCTGATTTGTTCTTCTCATCCTGTCCTCCTCTCTCCCCATAAAGGATTTACCTGGCATTACGATATCTCCTTATCGTCACACATAAACATTTATGGATCTATCAATTGAGCTAGAAAGGTATTTGGTCCAAGGTGGCTCCCTCACAGCGGGTTAAAATCAGCCCATTCCTGTGATCAACCCATACTTCTGCTTGACAGTTTTTCTCCTGCTTTATACCTTTGTGACTTTCTATCTTTGGGGGCTGCCTTGGGTTTTTCTGGTAAACTTTGGCTAGCCATGTTGGAGCCACAGTCTAACTTGCCCCAGCCATATTTTTTCTGCCTTTGGGAATGACCTTCCCTCTAATCTACACGTCCATCTGACCGTGAACTTCTCCAGGAAGCCTTCCCCCACTCGTCCTTCTATGGCCTTCCCCTTCAGATTCTGGTTAGACTGTAATAACAACACGTAATGCTTTAAGGATTACAAAGCATTTTCTTCTAAGTTAAATAGCTTTAGGTTCACCATCCCCATTTTACAGATCAAGAAATTGGTGTGAAGAGAGGTGGAACAGCTGGTAAATGCTGGAGTCAGGATTGGCATTGACTCCAAGTCCAGTGCTCTAAGAATTAGAGGTATGAGAATCTGGGTTCAAATCCTAGGATATCCATTTATGAGCAGTGTAGTTCTAGCTAGGAGCCTCAGTTTCCTCTTCTATAAAGTGAGATGCTAACAGCACTTACACCTCTGAGTCACTGGGAAGATCAAATGAGAAAATTGCATGCTTTATATATCCTGAGATGCTAGACAAATGTGAGCTATTCTTACCCACCTGGGCCTTTTGATATTCTTCGGCACAGAGTGCTTCATAATTGTTTTCAAGTCATTTCATTTAATTACATTTTATTTTCCTCTGCGCCTAAATAGTCAGATCCTCCCAATCCCACTTCTATCTAGTTTCTTTTCCATTCCTTCCTCCCTACCTTCCACCCCCACACAGTGCTTGGGGCTGCGCTGCCAGCTGGTGGGCTTGCTTCCCTACTCACCTTGGCAGCTGTGGAAACAGTGGTAGTCAGGAATCATGGCGGGAGGCCCTGGGAAGCAGGCTGGGCCGGGACTTAGGCGAGTCTACCATTTATTAGTTGTCAGCTAATCTCACAGAGCCTGGATTTCCTCATCTGTAAAATTGGGGATAAATGCTGCCCTGCCAGGTTCTCCCTGGGAACAAGCCTTTAAGAAACAAGTATCGGAAAGGAAAAATTCACTGAACAAAGCAACCATGGACCTGCATCCAGATTCTCATGGCTTCCTCTGCTCGTTATTCTGCCCTTCCCATGATCCTCTATGCCCATATTGGTCTGCCAGCCTACCTGTACCTCCAATACTCCACCAAGAGTGCCGGTACCGTCTATGCTTAGATGCAAGTCCGGCTCTCTTGCCTCATCTGGCATCCTTGGAGTTTTACTTTGTTTTTAAACTCAAGCTTTTTTCTTCCTCTCCATTGCATTCCCTCCATTCCCCATCTCCTCCCAGCTCTTGGCCAATAAGTTTCTGAGCTCTCTCTGCAAGGGCGCATTCTGTGAGAAGGGTTTGCAATTGTAAAATGTTACACAGATGTCCGGCTCTTAGAATGATCCTTTCTCCTGTCTGTGGCCTTTGCCCTCTCAGTGGTATCTCCCCTTACTCTTGGGAATTCTCCTATTTTTCCCTGCTCTTTTGAAACCTGCTTTCAGGTAAGGATCTGATAAAGTTCCATCCCGATAAGATGTGAGGATCTTTCCAAGCCCTTGAAATCCCACTCCGGTTTATTCTAAGAAGCCGGGGTCTCTAGGATTATTCCTAGGCTGTCTTTCTAGCTAGATCCCCCCAGGGCTGACGGATAACACCAAAGATTTCCTACTTATGCTTTGGCAGCCCAGTCACAGGATTGCTGAAATCCAAGGATTTCTGAATCTTGATTGGATAAAATCCAATCTAATCAAAAAAGGTATTTATGAAGGTAACCCAAACCCAACTAGAATAGGATAAGGAGCTCTAACTCCCTCTGGAAGAGAGGAAGAGAAAGGGAGGGAACTCTTCTCAAAGAAGAAATTGGTCAAAATAATTGGGGCAGGAGTGGGTTGGGGAAATGAACCTAACCAAGACTTAGGGACTCTGCCTATGATCAGAGGTCCCTGCTTATTGAGGAAAACAAACCATAATATCCCGTATCTTTAATTTAATATTATACAAACGCGCCGTCATTCACAAAATGGATATTGTAATTTTTTTCTTTTTCTTTTTTTCCCTTTCTTTTTATAAATACTGCATTCTGGGGAGTGAGGAGGATTGAAGGATTCAGGGAAGGAGAGAGAGGTTGTACAGGTATTGGGCCCAGTTTTCCCAACCATGTCCCTCCAGAATAGCTCCTTCCCGTAGGAAACCCCCTGAGCATTCCCATTCCATTCCATTGTTCCATTGCTGCCCCAAGGTCTCAAGGAGACCCAGTGGGGCTGCTGATTATTAGGCACACTGGGGTGAGGATATGGGGGCTCTGAGCTATGTCATAGTTATTGTTTTCCTATGAGCTAAGATGTTTCAACTCCTGGTCTCACTTTGTGAATACTGGTGATTTGAGAAGAGATCTCAAATTTGCCTGAAAGGATTTAGTTCTGAAATTACTAACTGGACAACCAGGGGCTGTGGTCATAGCTAGAAAAAGCTTCAGGGGGGCAGGGAGAAGAAGGAAATCTCAGTTTTGATTTAGGGGCAGAACAGCCCCCTTTTCTCCCTGAGAATTCAGAGCTGCCTTGGGTAGAGCAATATGAGCTAGGGGAAACTAGGAAGGCTTGGGCCCGATTCCAACAGCAAGCTGGGATCAGGTATGGATGGAGAGCTCTTCCTTTCCTGAAGTGGGCTCCTTGGTCTAGGCTAGACTTCTGGGCAGGTGCGCCACACAAAGGCAGCTACTGAACATCAGCCCATGGAAGTCCTTCGGACTGTCCTTCCCACGCAAAGCTGAAAGCTCCGTGGTCTCATGAGGGATACATGATGCATGGACTGGACCAGACTAGAGTCATTTATTTCCCCAGGATTCAGCCTGGGGCCCATCCTACACTTCTTTTCTTCCTGCTAGACACTTCGTTAGAGTCCCTGATTTGGGTACAGAGTGTTAAATGTGGAGATCTGTTCCCCTGAAGCCTCCTTTCCCATTCCTTCTCCTCATCTTGAAGCTCCATTTGAAAAGCCAAGCTTTGGATCAGGCTGCCTGCCATGATTGCTTCTCACTGAAGGGATCCTGTCCTCATGGCTGGCGTCCTTCCCCCTCCAAACCTGTCTCTTCCCACAAGGGCATGCCTAGACCTGGGGGAAGAGCTCCTCGGGTCCCATAGCCTGCCCTCTGGCAATCCCCTTGCCCAAACCCTACATTTCTTTCTAAAATCTCTGAGGCTGGGGCAGGGAGTCCACGGACTCCTCCAGGGTCTGCCTCCAAGGGGCTGGCATTGAGGGAGCTCCTGAAGGGCTCTCCCTCCCAAGAGGCACTGAGTTTTTTCACTCTCATGCTCGAGAGAGACGGTAGCACTGAGGGAACCCGTAGCCTCCGTGATCAGGAGAGGCTGCTGCTCGGAGAGGCTGTGATATGTGCATAGTCCATGGAAAAAAAAAGGAGGAAAAACAGGAATCTGAGGCAGGTGTGGGGTTTAGAGCTCTCAGGCCTTAAGAAATCCCCCTCTCTCCACCCAGGGGCCAAGAATGGCCCCTGGTCAATGGGGATCCGAGTCAAGAAACCGCCCCTGTGGTGGAGGGGAGCAGCGCTGACCCCTGGCCCAGGCCAGGGAGAAGTGACTTCTCTAGTTCCCTGAGGCCACAGCCCACTGGGGCAGCCACCGTCCGGCAGAAGCGCCAGCACGGGCGCCTGCCGAGGGGAGTGGGCTAGCCGATCCCACAGAGTGGGGGCACTCGGGGAGGAGGCACAGGGAGGCCCATCCCTCCTTCCCAGTCCCAGCTCCCTTGCCCACTCCTCCCGGGCAGCAGCCACTAAATGCGCACCGTGTTAATGCGCAGAGGCTGCACGTTCTTGCCGTTGGCGTGGCTCTGACCCGGACTGAAGTAGGAACACAGCTTCCCTGGGAACTTCTCCCGGAAGGTGTAGAGCCACGACATATCGTCTGCATTGTAGAAGATGAGGAGCCCCTTGTCATAGTCCAAGAAGACGCCCACCTTCTCCAGTTTGTTCTTGACATTGAGCCGGGTCCAGGGCTCCGTGCAGGCGCTGTACTGGTTACCGTCGTGCATGACGATGCAGTAGAAGCCGCGGCTGGGCTGGATCTGGATGCTGCCCTTGCGGCTGACCGCCTCGTGCGCCAGCCCGATCATCCACTGGGTCTTTTCGGACACCACCACCTCCCAGTAGTGGACGCCGCTGCCAAACGCCTCTGAGCCCAGCACGGACACCTCCACGTCGAAGCGCTTCGGAGAGTCCTGCAGGGGCTGGGGGTGGAGGTTCCCGTACGCTACGATTGTGCAGTCGTCTGACAGGATGAGGCGCTGATGGGCAGTGACAGGATCCAGGGTGAGAGCGGCGGGGACTGTGGAAGAACAGAGAGAGCACTGAGGGAGATGATCCAGATTTCCTAATCGAGAGAGGGTCATCCAGGACAGCCACCCTCTGTGGACAGGCATCATTCTTTCTTTGGAAAACTTATGTGGAAATTTCTTATTGTGTAATTGGTAGGTAATAATAATAATACAGGAAGCAGCTGGGTGGCTCAGTGGATTGAGTGCCAGACCTTGAGATGGGAGGTCCTGGGTTCAAATCTAACTTTAGACACTTCCTAGTTGTGTGACCCTGGGCAAGTCACTTGAGCCCCATTGCCTAGCCCTTACCACTCTTCTGCCTTGGAACCAATACACAGTAATGATTCCAAGATGGTAGGTTAGGGTTAAAAAAACCCAACAACCTACTTTCTGCCTTAGAATCAATACTAAGTATTACTTCCAAGACAGAAGAATGTTAAGGGCTAAGGTGATGGGGGTTAAGTGGCTTTCCCAGGATCCCACAGCTTGGAAGTATCTGAGATCACATTTGAACTCGGGTCCTTCAGACTCCAGGCCTGGCTCTCCATCCATTGAGCCACCTCACTGACTCTATAGCAATCATTTTTAATGTCTACACGCATCAAGCTACATACTTTTCCACCTCAAGAAACCTGGAACCCAGCAAAGTTCCAAGGCTGAAAGAAAAGGCCATTTAAAAATCAAAACAATCACGTCTCTAAGACAGCAAAAGGAATAAAATAGTTCCAGGCTAGAGATCTCACTCCTGAAAGTATGCTTCAAGGAGGTCCAAAAGAGAAAGAAAAAAATATATATATATCTACTGAAGCATTTATTGCAACAATTTTTGTGGTAGCAAATCAGAAACAAAGTCAATGTCCATTAATTGGGAAATGACTGAACAAATTCGAGTTATGATGTATGAAAGTAGCAGATTGTTAGCCCACAAGAAATAATATATATGAGGAATTTAGAGAAATGTGGGAAAATAAAGATGAAGAGCAAAATAAGCAAAATCAAAAGAGCAATGCATACAATCCTCACTTGATCTACTCATATCCCTAATCCTTCTCCCACATTCTTATATCTTTCCTCTTTGTGGCTAAAGACCTCTATAACTGATGCTTCTACTTCTTCCCATCTCTTTCTTAACTCTGTGTCAGACTTCCAACCTCATCATTCCACTGAAACTGTTTTCTCCAGTTACCAATATGCGCTCTCCCTCTCCCTCTCCCTCTCTAACTTTCTCTCCCTCTCCCTCAATCTTTCTCCCTCTCCTCCCCTCCCCCTCTCCTTCTCAATCTTTCTCCCTCTCCCTCTCAATCTTTCTCCCTCTCCCCCTCTCTCAATCTCTTTCCCTCTTCCCCTCTCTCAATCTCTCTCCCTCTCCCTCTCTCAATCTTTCTCCCTCTCCCTCCTATCTCTTCCTCTCCCTCTCTCTCACTCTCTCTTTCCCTCTCAATCTTTCTCCTTCTCCCCCTCTCTCAATCTCTCTCTCCCTCTCCCCTCTCTCTCAATCTCTCTCCTAATCTCTCTCTCCATCTCTTTCCTTTTCCTCCCACCCCTCTCTCTCCCTCCCTTACTTTCTAAGGGGCTGTAACAAACTCAGAAGGGCAAGGACTAGGCAAATGGGGTTAAGTGACTTGACCAGGGTCATATAGCTAGGAAGTATATGAGGTCAGATTTATCCCTGACCTGGTTCTCAATCCACTAAGCCACCTAGTTGCCCCATTTACAATCCAATGATCTCTTAATTCCCAAATCTAATGACTTTTCCTCAATCCTCATTCTTCTTGACCTCTCTGTGGATTCCAACACTGTCAGATTACCTTCTTCTCCCTGATACTTTCTCTCAGTTTGTCACACTCCTCTCTCCTGGTTCTCCTCCTACCTGTCTGACCACTCCTGAGTCTCTTGTTCTAGATCTTCATTCAGACCATGCTCACAAATTGTGGCTATCCTCCCAGGCTCTGGGCTCTTTTCTCTTCTTCCTAGATAATATTTTGCTTGGTCAACTCCAGTAGGTTCAATGATGATCTCTAGCTGATGATTCTCAGATCAACTTATCCAGCTCTAACCTCTCCCCAGTCTTGCATCTCCCACTGGTTATCAGACCCCTCAAACTGGAAGTCCCATAGATTGTAAGCTTCTTGAGGGCAAGGGCTATCTTTTACTTCTCTTTTTATCTTCAGTGCTTAACAATATGCCTGGCACCCAGTAGGTACTTAATAAATGTTTGATTGATCTTAAACTCAACTTGTCTAAAAACTGAACTCATTATTTCTCCGTACCCCTACTCCCAATTCTCTTATTGTAGAAGGCATCCCCATCCTCTCAGGCATCCTGGTTAACTACCTAGATGTGGTCTACTCCATTCCACCTTCTCTCTCACCCCTCAGACCCAACCTGTTCTATGCCCCCTTCTTTCCTCTGACATTGCTCCCACCCTGGTAAGGAGGCTCTTATCGACTCCCACCTGGACCACTTCAGTATCCATCTGGTTGGTCTCCCTAACTCAAGCCTTTCTCCATATTAATTTATCTTCCCTTCAGCTGACTAACTAATTTTCCTAAAGCCAAGCTCTGACCATGTCAGACCTTCTTTCAATAAACTCCAGTGGCTCTCTATCATTTCCATGATCAAATACAAACTCCCATGTTTGGTGTTTTTTTTTTTAAACCTTCTGTCTCAGAAGTAATACTGAGTATCTGATTCAAGGCAGAAGAGCAGTAAGGACTAGGCAAAGGGGGCTAAGTGACTTGCCCAGGGTCACACAGGTAGGAAGTGTTGGAAGCCAAACTTGAACCCAGGACCTTCCATCTCCAGCTCTGGTGCTCTTCCACTGGGCTACCAAGCTGCCCCAGGGTTTAGCTTTTAAAGCAATTTATAACCTGTCCCCCTCCTTTGATTCCTGTCTATACCTTACTTCCCTCCAATATACTCTGATCCAATGAGATTCCTTCCTGTTTCCTATATAAGATATTCCATCCCTGGACTCTATGCATTTTTCTCTGGCTACCCCCTGCCTGGAATGCTCGCTCTCCTCATCTCCACCTCTTGGCTTCCCTTTAAAGTTCCAGCTCCAATCCAATCTTTCAAAAATATTTTCTGATGTTCTTTATTTTTATTTTTCTTTAAATCCTTACCCTCCATTTTAGAATCAATACTGTGTATCGGTTCTAAGGCAGAAGAGTGGTAAGTCTAGGCAATGGGGGTTAAGTGACTTGCCCAGGGTCACACAGCTAGGAAGTGTCTGCGGCTAGTTTTGAAGCCAGGATCTCCCATCTCTGGAACTGACTCTCAATCCACTGAGCCACCCAGCTGCCCCCTTTCTGATCCTCTTTAATGGTAATGCTTTTCTTGGGAAGATTATGTTTTATTTATCACGTCAGTAACTTTTTTTCCATAGTTGTTTATGTGCCATCTCCCCTATTCCATTGTGAGCAGCTGGAGGACAGGAACTGTTTTTCTCTTTTCCCTAGCACTTGGCATAGGCTCATGGTGGGTGCTTAATACATGCTCACTGACTTGATATGATCATGACTATAGTAATATAAGGGCAGTGAGGTGATGCAGTGAATAGAGAGCCAGGCCTGGAGTCAGGAAAACTCACTTTCCCAAGTTCAGATCTGGCCTCAGACATTTACTAAACTGTGTGACCCTGGGCAAGTCCCTTCACTCTGCTTGCCTCAGTTTTCTCATCTGTCAAATAAATTAGAGAAGGAAATGGCACACTGTTCCAGTATCCTGGCTGTGTGACCCTGGGCATGTCCCTTCACCCCTTTTGCCTCAGTTTCCCCATATGTGAAATGAGCTGGAGAAGGAAATGGCAAACCATTTCTCTGCCAAGATAACCCCAAATGGGTTCATAGTCACAAATGACTGAAACAACTCAACAACAACTAATAATAATAATGAAGTGAATGGAACTAAAATGAAGAAGACCAGGGAAGAGACAAAGAGGCATGTCCTTTCTTTTGGCAGAGAGGGGGCAGCTCTTGCACACATGGTTACAGGCAGGCACCTGCTCTTGCTGGACTGTTTTCCTCTGTTATATGAGGGAGTTTTGGGGATGGGACAGCAAGGAAAGATGATATAACTAAAAATGTATATGATGCAAAAAATGAAAAGCTCCAACAGAGACTTATTTTTTTCCCATTAAAATAAGGACAGAATCTGCTTTTAAAGTCCATAGATCTGGGAATGGAAGGGCTGGCAGAGGTCATCCAGTCCAGTTGTCTTTATTTTACAGATCACAGAGCTGAGGCCCAGGGGACACAGGCAATCAGTGAGTTTGGCTTAGACCAGGGCCTGCTCACTGTGCTTGGGGAAGGAGCAAGACAGGAGGGAGGAAGAAGAAGGCTTTCTTGGAGAAGCTGGCTGGGCTGCCAAGCACTCTTCCCTGGGGCACCATTTAATTTCACTCACTTGGGTTCAAGCCCTGGTCCTGGCCCTTAAAAAAACAACAACAAGGAAACAACAAAAAAGTCTGGGCCATGATTGTGACTCAACTTGGGAGATTAGCCTCTGTTTCAAAGGGGTCAGATTTGGGCAAGTCACTTCACTTGTTTGCCTCAATTTCCTCATCTGTAAAACAGGGTGATGATAATAGTCCCTACCTCTCAGGGCAGTTATGAGGACCAAATGAGATAACATATATACAGTGCTTTGCAAACCTTGAACTGTTATATAAATGCTAGCTATTATTATTATTTAAACTTCTACCTTCTTAGAATCAATACTGTGTATCACTTCCAAGGCAGAAGAGAGGTCAGGGCTAGGCAATGGGGGTCAAGTGACTTGCCCAGGGTCACACAGCTGGGAAGTGTCTGAGGCCAGATTTGAACCTAGGACCTCCATCTCCAGACCTGGCTCTCAATCTACTGGGCTACCTGGCTACCATTATTTATTATGATTATTACTATTATTATGATGACTATTAGCATTATTGTTACTATGATTATTATCATTATTATTTCTATTACTTCTATTATTATTAATTATACTACTCTTCATTCACACAGACAGTCAAGAACAGATCTCTATGTCCTAAAACACAAGGCATGTTTAATGGCTAAGGTCCAATTCCAACAACAGTCCTTACTGAACTGGCTCGCCATTTCCAGGACTACTCACCACAGGTCGCCATTTGTTCAAATAAGTTTCTTCCTGGCACACAGCAGATAGTTAATGAATGCTTTCACTCATTCATTCCTTGACCGTGACCAATATTCAATTAAAGTGCTTCTATTATATAAATAGATTGGATTTTTATGAATTTTGCATTTCACACCAAAACATAGTCTCTCTGAACGCTCTTTCTTGGTTTGGAGAGTCTCACCCAGAGCAAAGGCAGCATTAAAAAGACTAGTCTTATCCGTAGAGTCTTATCCATTTTCTAATCTGCTGTTTTGTCTTCCCTTGCTGGGGACATCTGCTATCAGACGAACACGTCTGTAATAATATCCTCCTTGATGTACCCTCTCCGGCACTGCAGGGAAAGCAAAGGCTAACAAAAAAAAGAAGAAAAAAAACCCTAACACAGTTCCCAATTTCCCTGAGCCTCAGCTTTTTATTTTTAGAAGAATCCCTGCTCCAGCTCTTTTTTGGGGGGAGTTGAGGCGAGGATTTGTGGCTTGGAGGCTGTGCCGTGTTTTTGCATTTCTTGGAGACTGACTCCTCAAAGGAAGGTGGCAATGTTCTCACTGCTATTCGTAGTCACCCCGCTCCATGCAATAAGCACGTCTCTGCCTCTCTGTCTGGAGGTGACAGACCAGAGGTGCCCCAAACTGTGCCCTGCATTTCCTCAGACCAGTGTAGGCTCCCACAGTAACTGGATGGTGGCTTAGACGCCTTCCGCTATTCACCAGCTCCTTTACCCCCCAAAATCTGCCTCAGTAACAAGTCTGTTCCTGACATTTCTATGTTATTTCTAGATAATGACAAATCGATGGGCATTGATTAGGCTCCTGCTCTGGGCTTTAACATGCCTGCACTCCTCTGGTCAGTCCTCATGGGTCCTAAGTGTGGCCTCTCCAGACAGGCACAGGCTCAGAGATTGTTTGCAAAGCTGGAAAAGCCTCCAGTCACCAGAAAATGCTTTCCAGGCTGCCCCACATCCTGTGGGACATCGGACTTCCCTGCAGCATTCCAAGTGGCTGAGGAATTCTCGCCTGGAGCCAACCAAGGCTGGGCCCCCAGAGATGGTGCAGAAAGGGACTAAATGCTCTTTGTTCCCGGGCTTGCCGACTTGGAGGCACGATGGGAAACGGAAGCATCCCTTGATGTCGACGGAACTTTGCCTGACCCCAAGATTCCCTGGCACGTCAGCAATTTTAATGGGCAAATCATGGCAGCAGGAAAGAGCGGGGAGGGGGGAAAGGGAGGGTGTTGGGTTAGGAATGGAGGGGTTTGCTGCATCTGCTGCCATCTTCTCTGTTTCTGTCTCAGTCGGGGAAGGAAAGCTCAGTTGAGTCGAGTCAACAAGCATTTATTAATCATCTTCTAAATACCCGGCACCGTGCTAATGCCAGGCCTGCCTTCCTTCTTCCTTCCTTGGTTACTTCTAAATCACTTTCAGGGCACTAACATGCTCCTTTTTCAAGATCCACACCATGGACTTCCACCACCCTTCTCCATGGTCATCAACCACCCTCCATGACCCTTCCACCATCCCTGAAGACTTCAGATCCTCCCCATTGAGGCTCCTGCTGTCATCCTCGGTGACTTCAACCTCCCTTGTCCTTCTCAGCATTCTGGGGTGACTGTGGCTTCGGTTAGATCGCCCCGGGGGTGCTTTCCCAACTGGAGATTCCAGGATTCTGTAAATGCCTCAATGCCAGAGATTTTCATGCTGACTGCAGGGCCTCCCAGGACCTCCTGTCTCCAGACCTGGCTCCCTATTCATTGAGTCACCTAGCTGCCCCTATTATTATTACTTGTTTCCAGATCTCACCTGAATCTGTGGCATCATTTTTGTCTTCCTTTCCATTCTTTTTGGCTTCTCACTCGTATTAAATTTAGTCTCTGTGATAATACATGTATAACCCAGTGGAATTGCTTACCAACTCCGGGAGGGAAACAACATGAATCATGGAACCTGGGAAAACTTAAGTGTAAATTTGTTACTGGAGTAAAAGAGAAAAATTATTAAAAAATAAATAAATTTCATCTCTGTCCTCCAGATGAATTGGAGGCAATGCAACATGGTGGACTGGAATGGAAGTCAAGAAGATCTGGGTTCTTGGGTAAATTATGCGCTCTCTGAGCCTCAGCTTGCTCATCTGTAAAATGAGGGGGAGGCTGGACTAGATGGTCTCGTAAGACCCCCTCTAACTCTGAATCTATGATTCTGTGACCTTGTAAATCCTGGCTCTGCCCATTACAGTCCATGTGCCCAGTAGATTGCAGGCTCCTTGAGGGCAGGGGCTGTCCTTTGCCTCTTTTTGTAATATTAACACTTAGTACAGTCTTGGCACACCGAAGGCATTTCATAAATATTAAGTGGCTGATTGGTGTGACCGCTGGCAGCTCATTTAACTTGTCTGGACCTCAGAATTCTCCTTTAAAAAATGTAGGTGTTCATTTAGAAAACTGTCAAGGCTCCCTCCAGCTTTAAGCCAGAAGCCTGACCCTTGAACACTGAACCTAGGCCATTTCCTCTGCTTTGTTACCTTCTTTATGGCTTAAAGCTACAGACTACTGAATCTGTAAGGGTTCTTCGAGACTAGCTTGTCTAGGGGGTTTTCACTATTCTGCATCCCGGACCTCTGGTGATGCTTATGGATCCTTTCCTTCTCAGTATCATATTTTTATTTTATTTTATTTTATTTCATTCATTCATTCATTCATTCATTCATTCATTCATTCATTCATTCATTTGTCTATCTATTTTATTTATTTTTCAGTATCATATTTTTAAATGCATAAAGTAAGTTGCAAAAAAATTAAAAAAAATAAATCAAAGGTTCCTGAGAATAAAGACATGATCTTTCCCCCATCCAGGTTTACCAAACTTCTGAAATCTATCCTTGGTCCCCGTGGGCGTCTGTGAACCTCAGGTGAAGAGACCCTGATCTAGATTAGCCCTGCCATTTTACAGATAAGGAAATGAGGCTCTGGAAGAAGTGACTTGCTCAAGGGCACACAAACACTGAAGTAGATGAGTATGGAATCAAACCCTGGGCCCAAACTCGTTCTACTGTACCCCCATCTCTCACTTTTTCATCTTCTAAAGACAGTGGCAGCAGCAACAACTGACCAGCTGAAATCCCCAAACTTGGCATGGCAGCCACGTCTTGGCCCAAGCAGACTCCCCTCCTCCCTCAAATGTCTCTTTGACTCTGTAGCTTCTTTTTCGGCTTGCATGATCCCCTCTAAGCAGTCACTGGTACTCTCTCTCCTCACATTATCAACTTCATGCTTATTTGGTTGAGCGCTGGATCTTCCCCTCATCTCTCCTCCTCCTTTCCCCCTCTCGACTCCTAGGAGGACATGAGCTCATAAAATACAGGGAAGGCTTCATTTGGGGCTTTCTAGCCTCATACAAATACCAGATGCTCAATAAATGCTTAGTGGACGGACCTGGAATCCAACAGGCAAGCTTCAGCACTGAGACGAAGGAGATTTAGGGGGCCAGTGGCTACAACAGAGAAGGGAAGCAAAAGGCTCAGGAGAAATGCTTCTGGGCTGGAGGAGTCCCCAAAGGGGCCGGGGGCTCCTCCTGCCCAGCACACTGGGAGCCCCCTCTCAGTGGCCCAGGAAAGGCAAGGAGAAGGAATCTTCCTCTGAAGCATCGCCAGCATCCAGGCTTCCTCTCCAGTCCCACTCTAGAAACAGGAGGCTCATTCCCGGATTGCTTACATCCTACTTGGGGAAACATCTCTCACACAGAAGTAAACACTTGCAAAGCAACATACAAACAAAGGCCAATTAAAATAATTCAGGCAGTGCCAAGGGACTGGAGAGTAAATGAGGACTCAGTGTGAGGCGGGGATAATCAAGGAAGGCTTCCTAGGATAGGTGAGTCTAAAGGAGGGAGGGAGGAACAGGGATTCGAAAGAAAGGAGAGGGAAGGGCATCTCTTAGGTCTTTCCTGAGTGGTACCTGCAGAGAAATGGTGTGGAAAGGAGGATGACGGGCAGTCTAGAGCGTCCACAGCAAGAAGACTTAAGAGAGCTGAGTTTAACAAGTTAGGTAAAAGGCCTGGAAGGACAGGCAAAGGGATCTACATTAGTGTACCATGATTAGGTTGTTTTTAAACCCTCACCTACCATCTTAGACTCAATACTGTGTATTGGCTCCAAGGCAGAAGAGTGGTAAGGGCTAGGCAATGGGGGTGAAGTGACTTGCCCAGGGTCACACACCTGGGAAGGGTTTGAAGCCAAGTTTGAACCTGGGATCTCCCATCTTTGGGCCTGGCTCTCAATGCACTGAGCCACCCAGCTGCCCTCTAGTTCTTGAGCAAGAAGGAGAGAGATCATCCTAAGAGCTGACTGGTATAGAGCAGGTGCTTAATAAAAGCTTGCTTTGTTGACTCGACATTTATAAAGGTCTTCAAAGTTTACAAAGTCTGTTGTTTTTGTCTATCGTCACACTCAAATTAATGCTGTCATATGGTAGACTCTACAGGTATTAGCATCTTCATTTTACAGAGAGGGGAACTGAGGAAAGGGAGCAGCTACAGTCTTGCAAGATTCAAACCTAAGGCTGATAACTCTGCCCGTTATACCGCATTGCCTTGAGCAAGGAGCCCGAGGAAGATAATTCCGCCTGGCATGTGGATCAGTGCTCGGGAGAGATCGTTTTTGTGATACTCCTGCAGTAGCCAAGGAGGGGTGAGGGTTGGACAAAGCCAGCGGTTGAAGAAAGAGACAGGAAGGCACTGAATCTGTGCATTCTAGGAGGAAGTCACAGACAATCCTGGGCTCCCAGGGCATCCCCTCCTTCAGCCTTTATTATACCCAGTAATATTCATCTCTCTACATACCTACCTTGAGCAGCAGTCATGCCGAAGTCCTAAGTCAGTGTCTCCTAAATGAATGAACCTTAGTTTCTTTCTATGGAAAACAAGAACTTGGAATATATGGTTTCTTTTTCACCTGTGCCATGTTGTGTTCTAAGGTCTCCCCTAGCCCTGACATTCTCTGTTCTAAGGTCTCCCCCAGCTCTGACATTATCTGTTCTAAGGTCTCTCCCAGCCCTGACATTCTCTGTTCTAAGCTCCCTCCCAGCTCTGACATTCTCTGTTCTAAGCTCTCTCCCAGATCTGACATTCTCTGTTCTAAAGTCTCTCCCAGCTCTGACATTCTCTGTTCTAAGGTCTCTCCCAGCTCTGACATTCTCTGTTCTAAGGTCTCTCCAAGCTCTGACATTCTCTGTTCTAAGGTCTCTCCCAGCTCTGACAGTCTCTGTTCTAAGCTCCCTCCCAGCTCTGACATTCTCTGTTCTAAGCTCCCTCCCAGCTCTGACATTCTCTGTTCTAAGGTCTCTCCCAGATCTGACATTCTCTGTTCTAAGGTCTCTCCCAGCTCTGACATTCTCTGTTCTAAGGTCTCTCCCAGCTCTGACATTCTCTGTTCTAAGGTCTCTCCCAGCTCTGACATTCTCTGTTCTAAGGTCTCTCCCAGCTCTGACAGTCTCTGTTCTAAGCTCCCTCCCAGCTCTGACATTCTCTGTTTAAAGGTCTCTCCCAGCTCTGACATTCTCTGTTCTAAGGTCTCTCCCAGCTCTGACATTCTCTGTTCTAAGGTCTCTCCCAGATCTGACATTCTCTGTTCTAAGCTCCCTCCCAGCTCTGACATTCTCTGTTCTAAGGTCTCTACCAGCTCTGACAGTCTCTGTTCTAAGCTCCCTCCCAGCTCTGACATTCTCTGTTATAAGGTCTCTCCCAGCTCTGATAGTCTCTGTTCTAAGCTCCCTCCCAGCTCTGACATTCTCTGTTCTAAGGTCTCTCCCAGCTCTGACATTCTCTGTTCTAAGCTCCCTCCCAGCTCTGACATTCTCTGTTCTAAGGTCTCTCCCAGATCTGACATTCTCTGTTCTAAGGTCTCTCCCAGCTCTGACATTCTCTGTTCTAAGGTCTCTCCCAGCTCTGACATTCTCTGTTCTAAGCTCCCTCCCAGCTCTGACATTCTCTGTTATAAGGTCTCTCCCAGCTCTGACATTCTCTGTTCTAAGGTCTCTCCCAGCTCTGACATTCTCTGTTCTAAGGTCTCTCCCAGCTCTGACATTCTCTGTCCTAAGGTCTCTCCCAGATCTGACATTCTCTGTTCTAAGCTCCCTCCCAGCTCTGACATTCTCTGTTCTAAGGTCTCTCCCAGCTCTGACAGTCTCTGTTCTAAGCTCCCTCCCAGCTCTGACATTCTCTGTTATAAGGTCTCTCCCAGCTCTGACAGTCTCTGTTCTAAGCTCCTTCCCAGCTCTGACATTCTCTGTTATAAGGTCTCTCCAAGCTCTGACATTCTCTGTTCTAAGCTCCCTCCCAGCTCTGACAGTCTCTGTTCTAAAGTCTCTCCCAGCTCTGACATTCTCTATTCTAAGGTCTCTCCCAGCTCTGATATTCTCTGTTCTAAGGTCTCTCCCAGTTCTGATTCTCTGTTCTAAGCTCTCTCCCAGCTCTGACATTCTGTGTTTTAAGCTCCCTCCCAGCTCTGACATTCTCTGTTCTAAGCTCTCTCCCAGCTCTGACATTCTCTGTTCTAAGCTCCCTCCCAGCTCTGACATTCTCTGTTCTAAGGTCTCTCCCAGATCTGACATTCTCTGTTCTAAGGTCTCTCCCAGCTCTGACATTCTCTGTTCTAAGGTCTCTCCCAGCTCTGACAGTCTCTGTTCTAAGCTCCCTCCCAGCTCTGACATTCTCTGTTCTAAGGTCTCTCCCAGCTCTGACATTCTCTGTTCTAAGCTCCCTCCCAGCTCTGACATTCTCTGTTCTAAGGTCTCTCCCAGCTCTGACATTCTCTGTTCTAAGGTCTCTCCCAGCTCTGACATTCTCTGTCCTAAGGTCTCTCCCAGATCTGACATTCTCTGTTCTAAGCTCCCTCCCAGCTCTGACATTCTCTGTTCTAAGGTCTCTCCCAGCTCTGACAGTCTCTGTTCTAAGCTCCCTCCCAGCTCTGACATTCTCTGTTATAAGGTCTCTCCCAGCTCTGACAGTCTCTGTTTTAAGCTCCCTCCCAGCTCTGACATTCTCTGTTATAAGGTCTCTCCCAGCTCTGACATTCTCTGTTCTAAGCTCCCTCCCAGCTCTGACAGTCTCTGTTCTAAAGTCTCTCCCAGCTCTGACAGTCTCTGTTCTAAGGTCTCTCCCAGCTCTGATATTCTCTGTTCTAAGGTCTCTCCCAGTTCTGATTCTCTGTTCTAAGCTCTCTCCCAGCTCTGACATTCTGTGTTTTAAGCTCCCTCCCAGCTCTGACATTCTCTGTTCTAAGGTCTCTCCCAGCTCTGACATTCTCTGTTCTAAGCTCTCTCCCAGCTCTGACATTCTGTGTTCTAAGCTCTCTCCCAGCTCTGACATTCTCTGTTCCAAGCTCTCTCCCAGCTCTGACATTCTGTGTTCTAAGCTCTCTCCCAGCTCTGACATTCTCTGTTCTAAGCTCTCTCCCAGCTCTGCCATTCTCTGTTCTAAGGTCTCTCCCAGCTCTGACATTCTCTGTTCTAAGCTCTCTCCCAGCTCTGCCATTCTCTGTTCTAAGGTCTCTCCCAGCTCTGACATTCTCTGTTCTAAGCTCTCTCCCAGCTCTGACATTCTCTGTTCTAAGCTCTCTCCCAGCTCTGCCATTCTCTGTTCTAAGGTCTCTCCCAGCTCTGACATTCTCTGTTCTAAGGTCTCTCCCAGCTCTGACATTCTCTGTTCTAAGCTCCCTCCCAGCTCTGACAGTCTCTGTTCTAAAGTCTCTCCCAGCTCTGACAGTCTCTGTTCTAAGGTCTCTCCCAGCTCTGATATTCTCTGTTCTAAGGTCTCTCCCAGTTCTGATTCTCTGTTCTAAGCTCTCTCCCAGCTCTGACATTCTGTGTTTTAAGCTCCCTCCCAGCTCTGACATTCTCTGTTCTAAGGTCTCTCCCAGCTCTGACATTCTCTGTTCTAAGGTCTCTCCCAGCTCTGACATTCTCTGTTCTAAGGTCTCTCCCAGCTCTGACATTCTCTGTTCTAAGCTCCCTCCCAGCTCTGACATTCTCTGTTCTAAGGTCTCTCCCAGCTCTGACAGTCTCTGTTCTAAGCTCCCTCCCAGCTCTGACATTCTCTGTTATAAGGTCTCTCCCAGCTCTGACAGTCTCTGTTCTAAGCTCCCTCCCAGCTCTGACATTCTCTGTTATAAGGTCTCTCCCAGCTCTGACATTCTCTGTTCTAAGCTCCCTCCCAGCTCTGACATTCTCTGTTCTAAGGTCTCTCCCAGATCTGACATTCTCTGCTCTAAGGTCTCTCCCAGCTCTGACATTCTCTGTTCTAAGCTCTCTCCCAGCTCTGACATTCTCTGTTCTAAGGTCTCTCCCAGCTCTGACAGTCTCTGTTCTAAGCTCCTTCCCAGCTCTGACATTCTGTGTTCTAAGCTCTCTCCCAGCTCTGACATTCTCTGTTCTAAGCTCTCTCCCAGCTCTGACATTCTGTGTTCTAAGCTCTCTCCCAGCTCTGACATTCTCTGTTCTAAGCTCTCTCCCAGCTCTGCCATTCTCTGTTCTAAGGTCTCTCCCAGCTCTGACATTCTCTGTTCTAAGGTCTCTCCCAGCTCTGCCATTCTCTGTTCTAAGGTCTCTCTCAGCTCTGACATTCTCTGTTCTAAGCTCTCTCCCAGCTCTGACATTCTCTGTTCTAAGCTCTCTCCCAGCTCTGCCATTCTCTGTTCTAAGGTCTCTCCCAGCTCTGACATTCTCTGTTCTAAGGTCTCTCCCAGCTCTGACATTCTCTGTTCTAAGCTCCCTCCCAGCTCTGACAGTCTCTGTTCTAAAGTCTCTCCCAGCTCTGACAGTCTCTGTTCTAAGGTCTCTCCCAGCTCTGATATTCTCTGTTCTAAGGTCTCTCCCAGTTCTGATTCTCTGTTCTAAGCTCTCTCCCAGCTCTGACATTCTGTGTTTTAAGCTCCCTCCCAGCTCTGACATTCTCTGTTCTAAGGTCTCTCCCAGCTCTGACATTCTCTGTTCTAAGGTCTCTCCCAGCTCTGACATTCTCTGTTCTAAGGTCTCTCCCAGCTCTGACATTCTCTGTTCTAAGCTCCCTCCCAGCTCTGACATTCTCTGTTCTAAGGTCTCTCCCAGCTCTGACAGTCTCTGTTCTAAGCTCCCTCCCAGCTCTGACATTCTCTGTTATAAGGTCTCTCCCAGCTCTGACAGTCTCTGTTCTAAGCTCCCTCCCAGCTCTGACATTCTCTGTTATAAGGTCTCTCCCAGCTCTGACATTCTCTGTTCTAAGCTCCCTCCCAGCTCTGACATTCTCTGTTCTAAGGTCTCTCCCAGATCTGACATTCTCTGTTCTAAGGTCTCTCCCAGCTCTGACATTCTCTGTTCTAAGGTCTCTCCCAGCTCTGACATTCTCTGTTCTAAGGTCTCTCCCAGCTCTGACAGTCTCTGTTCTAAGCTCCTTCCCAGCTCTGACATTCTCTGTTCTAAGGTCTCTCCCAGATCTGACATTCTCTGTTCTAAGCTCCCTCCCAGCTCTGACATTCTCTGTTCTAAGGTCTCTCCCAGCTCTGACATTCTCTGTTCTAAGGTCTCTCCCATCTCTGACATTCTCTGTCCTAAGGTCTCTCCCAGATCTGACATTCTCTGTTCTAAGCTCCCTCCCAGCTCTGACATTCTCTGTTCTAAGGTCTCTCCCAGCTCTGACAGTCTCTGTTCTAAGCTCCTTCCCAGCTCTGACATTCTCTGTTCTAAAGTCTCTCCCAGCTCTGACATTCTCTGTTCTAAGGTCTCTCCCAGCTCTGATATTCTCTGTTCTAAGGTCTCTCCCAGTTCTGATTCTCTGTTCTAAGCTCTCTCCCAGCTCTGACATTCTGTATTTTAAGCTCCCTCACAGCTCTGACATTCTCTGTTCTAAGGTCTCTCCCAGCTCTGACATTCTCTGTTCTAAGGTCTCTCCCAGCTCTGACATTCTCTGTTCTAAGGTCTCTCCCAGATCTGACATTCTCTATTCTAAGCTCCCTCCCAGCTCTGACATTCTCTGTTCTAAGGTCTCTCCCAGCTCTGACAGTCTCTGTTCTAAGCTCCCTCCCAGCTCTGACATTCTCTGTTATAAGGTCTCTCCCAGCTCTGACAGTCTCTGTTCTAAGCTCCCTCCCAGCTCTGACATTCTCTGTTATAAGGTCTCTCCCAGCTCTGACATTCTCTGTTCTAAGCTCCCTCCCAGCTCTGACATTCTCTGTTCTAAGGTCTCTCCCAGATCTGACATTCTCTGTTCTAAGGTCTCTCCCAGCTCTGACATTCTCTGTTCTAAGGTCTCTCCCAGCTCTGACATTCTCTGTTCTAAGGTCTCTCCCAGCTCTGACATTCTCTGTTCTAAGGTCTCTCCCAGCTCTGACATTCTCTGTTCTAAGGTCTCTCCCAGATCTGACATTCTCTGTTCTAAGCTCCCTCCCAGCTCTGACATTCTCTGTTCTAAGGTCTCTCCCAGCTCTGACAGTCTCTGTTCTAAGCTCCCTCCCAGCTCTGACATTCTCTGTTATAAGGTCTCTCCCAGCTCTGACAGTCTCTGTTCTAAGCTCCCTCCCAGCTCTGACATTCTCTGTTATAAGGTCTCTCCCAGCTCTGACATTCTCTGTTCTAAGCTCCCTCCCAGCTCTGACATTCTCTGTTCTAAGGTCTCTCCCAGATCTGACATTCTCTGCTCTAAGGTCTCTCCCAGCTCTGACATTCTCTGTTCTAAGGTCTCTCCCAGCTCTGACATTCTCTGTTCTAAGGTCTCTCCCAGCTCTGACATTCTCTGTTCTAAGCTCCCTCCCAGCTCTGACATTCTCTGTTCTAAGGTCTCTCCCAGATCTGACATTCTCTGCTCTAAGGTCTCTCCCAGCTCTGACATTCTCTGCTCTAAGGTCTCTCCCAGCTCTGACATTCTCTGTTCTAAGGTCTCTCCCAGCTCTGACATTCTCTGTTCTAAGCTCCCTCCCAGCTCTGACATTCTCTGTTCTAAGGTCTCTCCCAGCTCTGACATTCTCTGTTCTAAGGTCTCTCCCAGCTCTGACATTCTCTGTCCTAAGGTCTCTCCCAGATCTGACATTCTCTGTTCTAAGCTCCCTCCCAGCTCTGACATTCTCTGTTCTAAGGTCTCTCCCAGCTCTGACAGTCTCTGTTCTAAGCTCCTTCCCAGCTCTGACATTCTCTGTTCTAAAGTCTCTCCCAGCTCTGACATTCTCTGTTCTAAGGTCTCTCCCAGCTCTGATATTCTCTGTTCTAAGGTCTCTCCCAGTTCTGATTCTCTGTTCTAAGCTCTCTCCCAGCTCTGACATTCTGTGTTTTAAGCTCCCTCACAGCTCTGACATTCTCTGTTCTAAGGTCTCTCCCAGCTCTGACATTCTCTGTTCTAAGGTCTCTCCCAGCTCTGACATTCTCTGTTCTAAGGTCTCTCCCAGATCTGACATTCTCTGTTCTAAGCTCCCTCCCAGCTCTGACATTCTCTGTTCTAAGGTCTCTCCCAGCTCTGACAGTCTCTGTTCTAAGCTCCCTCCCAGCTCTGACATTCTCTGTTATAAGGTCTCTCCCAGCTCTGACATTCTCTGTTCTAAGCTCCCTCCCAGCTCTGACAGTCTCTGTTCTAAAGTCTCTCCCAGCTCTGACATTCTCTGTTCTAAGGTCTCTCCCAGCTCTGATATTCTCTGTTCTAAGGTCTCTCCCAGTTCTGATTCTCTGTTCTAAGCTCTCTCCCAGCTCTGACATTCTGTGTTTTAAGCTCCCTCCCAGCTCTGACATTCTCTGTTCTAAGGTCTCTCCCAGCTCTGACATTCTCTGTTCTAAGGTCTCTCCCAGCTCTGACATTCTCTGTTCTAAGGTCTCTCCCAGCTCTGACATTCTCTGTTCTAAGCTCCCTCCCAGCTCTGACATTCTCTGTTCTAAGGTCTCTCCCAGCTCTGACAGTCTCTGTTCTAAGCTCCCTCCCAGCTCTGACATTCTCTGTTATAAGGTCTCTCCCAGCTCTGATATTCTCTGTTCTAAGGTCTCTCCCAGTTCTGATTCTCTGTTCTAAGCTCTCTCCCAGCTCTGACATTCTGTGTTTTAAGCTCCCTCCCAGCTCTGACATTCTCTGTTCTAAGGTCTCTCCCAGCTCTGACATTCTCTGTTCTAAGCTCTCTCCCAGCTCTGACATTCTGTGTTCTAAACTCTCTCCCAGCTCTGACATTCTCTGTTCTAAGCTCTCTCCCAGCTCTGACATTCTGTGTTCTAAGCTCTCTCCCAGCTCTGACATTCTCTGTTCTAAGCTCTCTCCCAGCTCTGCCATTCTCTGTTCTAAGGTCTCTCCCAGCTCTGCCATTCTCTGTTCTAAGGTCTCTCTCAGCTCTGACATTCTCTGTTCTAAGGTCTCTCTCAGCTCTGACATTCTCTGTTCTAAGCTCTCTCCCAGCTCTGACATTCTCTGTTCTAAGCTCTCTCCCAGCTCTGCCATTCTCTGTTCTAAGGTCTCTCCCAGCTCTGACATTCTCTGTTCTAAGGTCTCTCCCAGCTCTGACATTCTCTGTTCTAAGCTCCCTCCCAGCTCTGACAGTCTCTGTTCTAAAGTCTCTCCCAGCTCTGACAGTCTCTGTTCTAAAGTCTCTCCCAGCTCTGATATTCTCTGTTCTAAGGTCTCTCCCAGCTCTGACATTCTCTGTTCTAAGCTCTCTCCCAGCTCTGACATTCTGTGTTTTAAGCTCCCTCCCAGCTCTGACATTCTCTGTTCTAAGGTCTCTCTCAGCTCTGACATTCTCTGTTCTAAGCTCTCTCCCAGCTCTGACGTTCTCTGTTCTAAGCTCTCTCCCAGCTCTGCCATTCTCTGTTCTAAGGTCTCTCCCAGCTCTGACATTCTCTGTTCTAAGCTCTCTCCCAGCTCTGACATTCTGTGTTTTAAGCTCCCTCCCAGCTCTGCCATTCTCTGTTCTAAGGTCTCTCTCAGCTCTGACATTCTCTGTTCTAAGCTCTCTCCCAGCTCTGACATTCTCTGTTCTAAGCTCTCTCCCAGCTCTGCCATTCTCTGTTCTAAGGTCTCTCCCAGCTCTGACATTCTCTGTTCTAAGGTCTCTCCCAGCTCTGACATTCTCTGTTCTAAGCTCCCTCCCAGCTCTGACAGTCTCTGTTCTAAAGTCTCTCCCAGCTCTGACAGTCTCTGTTCTAAAGTCTCTCCCAGCTCTGATATTCTCTGTTCTAAGGTCTCTCCCAGCTCTGACATTCTCTGTTCTAAGCTCTCTCCCAGCTCTGACATTCTGTGTTTTAAGCTCCCTCCCAGCTCTGACATTCTCTGTTCTAAGGTCTCTCCCAGCTCTGACATTCTCTGTTCTAAGGTCTCTCCCAGCTCTGACATTCTCTGTTCTAAGGTCTCTCCCAGCTCTGACATTCTCTGTTCTAAGCTCCCTCCCAGCTCTGACATTCTCTGTTCTAAGGTCTCTCCCAGCTCTGACAGTCTCTGTTCTAAGCTCCCTCCCAGCTCTGACATTCTCTGTTATAAGGTCTCTCCCAGCTCTGACAGTCTCTGTTCTAAGCTCCCTCCCAGCTCTGACATTCTCTGTTATAAGGTCTCTCCCAGCTCTGACATTCTCTGTTCTAAGCTCCCTCCCAGCTCTGACATTCTCTGTTCTAAGGTCTCTCCCAGATCTGACATTCTCTGTTCTAAGGTCTCTCCCAGCTCTGACATTCTCTGTTCTAAGCTCTCTCCCAGCTCTGACATTCTCTGTTCTAAGGTCTCTCCCAGCTCTGACAGTCTCTGTTCTAAGCTCCTTCCCAGCTCTGACATTCTCTGTTCTAAGGTCTCTCCCAGATCTGACATTCTCTGTTCTAAGCTCCCTCCCAGCTCTGACATTCTCTGTTCTAAGGTCTCTCCCAGCTCTGACATTCTCTGTTCCAAGGTCTCTCCCAGCTCTGACATTCTCTATTATAAGGTCTCTCCCAGCTCTGACATTCTCTGTTCTAAGCTCCCTCCCAGCTCTGACATTCTCTGTTCTAAGGTCTCTCCCAGCTCTGACAGTCTCTGTTCTAAGCTCCTTCCCAGCTCTGACATTCTCTGTTCTAAAGTCTCTCCCAGCTCTGACATTCTCTGTTCTAAGGTCTCTCCCAGCTCTGATATTCTCTGTTCTAAGGTCTCTCCCAGTTCTGATTCTCTGTTCTAAGCTCTCTCCCAGCTCTGACATTCTGTGTTTTAAGCTCCCTCACAGCTCTGACATTCTCTGTTCTAAGGTCTCTCCCAGCTCTCACATTCTCTGTCCTAAGGTCTCTCCCAGCTCTGACATTCTCTGTTCTAAGGTCTCTCCCAGATCTGACATTCTCTGTTCTAAGCTCCCTCCCAGCTCTGACATTCTCTGTTCTAAGGTCTCTCCCAGCTCTGACAGTCTCTGTTCTAAGCTCCCTCCCAGCTCTGACATTCTCTGTTATAAGGTCTCTCCCAGCTCTGACAGTCTCTGTTCTAAGCTCCCTCCCACCTCTGACATTCTCTGTTATAAGGTCTCTCCCAGCTCTGACATTCTCTGTTCTAAGGTCTCTCCCAGCTCTGACATTCTCTGTTCTAAGGTCTCTCCCAGATCTGACATTCTCTGTTCTAAGGTCTCTCCCAGCTCTGACATTCTCTGTTCTAAGGTCTCTCCCAGCTCTGACATTCTCTGTTCTAAGGTCTCTCCCAGCTCTGACATTCTCTGTTCTAAGGTCTCTCCCAGCTCTGACAGTCTCTGTTCTAAGCTCCCTCCCAGCTCTGACATTCTCTGTTCTAAGGTCTCTCCCAGATCTGACATTCTCTGTTCTAAGCTCCCTCCCAGCTCTGACATTCTCTGTTCTAAGGTCTCTCCCAGCTCTGACATTTTGTGTTCTAAGGTCTCACCCAGCTCTGACATTCTGTGTTTTAAGCTCCCTCCCAGCTCTGACATTCTCTGTTCTAAGGTCTCTCCCAGCTCTGACATTCTCTGTTCTAAGGTCTCTCCCAGCTCTGACATTCTCTGTTCTAAGGTCTCTCCCAGCTCTGACATTCTCTGTTCTAAGCTCCCTCCCAGCTCTGACATTCTCTGTTCTAAGGTCTCTCCCAGCTCTGACAGTCTCTGTTCTAAGCTCCCTCCCAGCTCTGACATTCTCTGTTATAAGGTCTCTCCCAGCTCTGACAGTCTCTGTTCTAAGCTCCCTCCCAGCTCTGACATTCTCTGTTATAAGGTCTCTCCCAGCTCTGACATTCTCTGTTCTAAGCTCCCTCCCAGCTCTGACATTCTCTGTTCTAAGGTCTCTCCCAGATCTGACATTCTCTGTTCTAAGGTCTCTCCCAGCTCTGACATTCTCTGTTCTAAGCTCTCTCCCAGCTCTGACATTCTCTGTTCTAAGGTCTCTCCCAGCTCTGACAGTCTCTGTTCTAAGCTCCTTCCCAGCTCTGACATTCTCTGTTCTAAGGTCTCTCCCAGATCTGACATTCTCTGTTCTAAGCTCCCTCCCAGCTCTGACATTCTCTGTTCTAAGGTCTCTCCCAGCTCTGACATTCTCTGTTCTAAGGTCTCTCCCAGCTCTGACATTCTCTGTTATAAGGTCTCTCCCAGCTCTGACATTCTCTGTTCTAAGCTCCCTCCCAGCTCTGACATTCTCTGTTCTAAGGTCTCTCCCAGCTCTGACAGTCTC
Organism: Monodelphis domestica; assembly: GCF_027887165.1. Lineage (NCBI taxonomy): Eukaryota > Metazoa > Chordata > Mammalia > Didelphimorphia > Didelphidae > Monodelphis > Monodelphis domestica. The sequence continues at coordinate 373,852,449 of NC_077230.1, read as the reverse complement.
TGTTCTAAGCTCCTTCCCAGCTCTGACATTCTCTGTTCTAAAGTCTCTCCCAGCTCTGACATTCTCTGTTCTAAGGTCTCTCCCAGCTCTGATATTCTCTGTTCTAAGGTCTCTCCCAGTTCTGATTCTCTGTTCTAAGCTCTCTCCCAGCTCTGACATTCTGTGTTTTAAGCTCCCTCACAGCTCTGACATTCTCTGTTCTAAGGTCTCTCCCAGCTCTCACATTCTCTGTCCTAAGGTCTCTCCCAGCTCTGACATTCTCTGTTCTAAGGTCTCTCCCAGATCTGACATTCTCTGTTCTAAGCTCCCTCCCAGCTCTGACATTCTCTGTTCTAAGGTCTCTCCCAGCTCTGACAGTCTCTGTTCTAAGCTCCCTCCCAGCTCTGACATTCTCTGTTATAAGGTCTCTCCCAGCTCTGACAGTCTCTGTTCTAAGCTCCCTCCCAGCTCTGACATTTTCTGTTATAAGGTCTCTCCCAGCTCTGACATTCTCTGTTCTAAGCTCCCTCCCATCTCTGACATTCTCTGTTCTAAGGTCTCTCCCAGATCTGACATTCTCTGTTCTAAGGTCTCTCCCAGCTCTGACATTCTCTGTTCTAAGGTCTCTCCCAGCTCTGACATTCTCTGTTCTAAGGTCTCTCCCAGCTCTGACATTCTCTGTTCTAAGGTCTCTCCCAGCTCTGACAGTCTCTGTTCTAAGCTCCCTCCCAGCTCTGACATTCTCTGTTCTAAGGTCTCTCCCAGATCTGACATTCTCTGTTCTAAGCTCCCTCCCAGCTCTGACATTCTCTGTTCTAAGGTCTCTCCCAGCTCTGACATTTTGTGTTCTAAGGTCTCTCCCAGCTCTGACATTCTCTGTCCTAAGGTCTCTCTCAGATCTGACATTCTCTGTTCTAAGCTCCCTCCCAGCTCTGACATTCTCTGTTCTAAGGTCTCTTCCAGCTCTGACAGTCTCTGTTCTAAGCTCCCTCCCAGCTCTGACATTCTCTGTTATAAGGTCTCTCCCAGCTCTGACAGTCTCTGTTCTAAGCTCCCTCCCAGCTCTGACATTCTCTGTTATAAGGTCTCTCCCAGCTCTGACAGTCTCTGTTCTAAGCTCCCTCCCAGCTCTGACAGTCTCTGTTCTAAAGTCTCTCCCAGCTCTGACATTCTCTCTTCTAATGTCTCTCCCAGCTCTGATATTCTCTGTTCTAAGGTCTCTCCCAGTTCTGATTCTCTGTTCTAAGCTCTCTCCCAGCTCTGACTTTCTCTGTTCTAAGGTCTCTCCCAGATCTGACATTCTCTGTTCTAAGGTCTCTCCCAGCTCTGATATTCTCTGTTCTAAGCTCTCTCCCAGCTCTGACATTCTGTGTTCTAAGGTCTCTCCCAGCTCTGACATTCTCTGTTCTAAGCTCTCTCCCAGCTCTGACATTCTGTGTTCTAAGGTCTCTCCCAGCTCTGACATTCTCTGTTCTAAGCTCTCTCCCAGCTCTGCCATTCTCTGTTCTAAGGTCTCTCCCAGCTCTGCCATTCTCTGTTCTAAGGTCTCTCCCAGCTCTGCCATTCTCTGTTCTAAGGTCTCTCCCAGCTCTGACATTCTCTGTTCTAAGCTCTCTCCCAGCTCTGCCATTCTCTGTTCTAAGCTCTCTCCCAGCTCTGCCATTCTCTGTTCTAAGCTCTCTCCCAGCTCTGACATTCTGTGTTCTAAGGTCTCTCCCAGCTCTGACATTCTCTGTTCTAAGGTCCCTCCCAGCTCTGACATTCTCTGTTCTAAGCTCTCTCCCAGCTCTGACATTCTCTGTTCTAAGCTCCCTCCCAGCTCTGACATTCTCTGTTCTAAGCTCCCTCCCAGCTCTGACATTCTCTGTTCTAAGGTCTCTCCCAGCTCTGACATTCTCTGTTCTAAGGTCTCTCCCAGCTCTGACATTCTCTGTTCTAAGGTCTCCCCCAGCTCTGACATTCTCTGTTCTAAGGTCTCCCCCAGCTCTGACATTCTCTGTTCTAAGGTCTCTCCCAGCTCTGACAGTCTCTGTTCTAAGCTCTCTCCCAGCTCTGACATTCTCTGTTCTAAGGTCTCTCCCAGCTCTGACATTCCCTGTTCTAAGGTCTCTCCCAGCTCTGACATTCTCTGTTCTAAGGTCTCTCCCAGCTCTGACATTCTCTGTTCTAAGGTCTCTCTCAGCTCTGACATTCTCTGTTCTAAGGTCTCTCCCAGCTCTGACATTCTCTGTTCTAAGCTCCCTCCCAGTTCTGACATTCTCTGTTCTAAGCTCCCTCCCAGCTCTGACAGTCTCTGTTCTAAGGTCTCTCCCAGCTCTGACAGTCTCTGTTCTAAGCTCTCTCCCAGCTCTGACATTCTCTGTTCTAAGCTCTCTCCCAGCTCTGACATTCTGTGTTCTAAGCTCTCTCCCAGCTCTGACATTCCCTGTTCTAAGGTCTCTCCCAGCTCTGACATTCTCTGTTCTAAGGTCTCTCCCAGCTCTGACATTCTCTGTTCTAAGCTCCCTCCCAGCTCTGACATTCTCTGTTCTAAGGTCTCTCCCAGCTCTGACATTCTCTGTTCTAAGGTCTCTCCCAGCTCTGACATTCTCTGTTCTAAGGTCTCTCCCAGATCTGACATTCTCTGTTCTAAGCTCCCTCCCAGCTCTGACATTCTCTGTTCTAAGGTCTCTCCCAGCTCTGACAGTCTCTGTTCTAAGCTCCCTCCCAGCTCTGACATTCTCTGTTATAAGGTCTCTCCCAGCTCTGACAGTCTCTGTTCTAAGCTCCCTCCCAGCTCTGACATTCTCTGTTATAAGGTCTCTCCCAGCTCTGACATTCTCTGTTCTAAGCTCCCTCCCAGCTCTGACATTCTGTGTTCTAAGGTCTCTCCCAGATCTGACATTCTCTGTTCTAAGGTCTCTCCCAGCTCTGACAGTCTCTGTTCTAAGCTCTCTCCCAGCTCTGACATTCTCTGTTCTAAGGTCTCTCCCAGCTCTGACAGTCTCTGTTCTAAGCTCCCTCCCAGCTCTGACATTCTCTGTTCTAAGGTCTCTCCCAGATCTGACATTCTCTGTTCTAAGCTCCCTCCCAGCTCTGACATTCTCTGTTCTAAGGTCTCTCCCAGCTCTGACATTCTGTGTTCTAAGGTCTCTCCCAGCTCTGACATTCTCTGTCCTAAGGTCTCTCCCAGATCTGACATTCTCTGTTCTAAGCTCCCTCCCAGCTCTGACATTCTCTGTTCTAAGGTCTCTTCCAGCTCTGACAGTCTCTGTTCTAAGCTCCCTCCCAGCTCTGACATTCTCTGTTATAAGGTCTCTCCCAGCTCTGACAGTCTCTGTTCTAAGCTCCCTCCCAGCTCTGACATTCTCTGTTATAAGGTCTCTCCCAGCTCTGACATTCTCTGTTATAAGCTCCCTCCCAGCTCTGACAGTCTCTGTTCTAAAGTCTCTCCCTGCTCTGACATTCTCTGTTCTAAGGTCTCTCCCAGCTCTGATATTCTCTGTTCTAAGGTCTCTCCCAGTTCTGATTCTCTGTTCTAAGCTCTCTCCCAGCTCTGACATTCTGTGTTTTAAGCTCCCTCCCAGCTCTGACATTCTCTGTTCTAAGGTCTCTCCCAGCTCTGACATTCTCTGTTCTAAGCTCTCTCCCAGCTCTGACATTCTGTGTTCTAAGGTCTCTCCCAGCTCTGACATTCTCTGTTCTAAGCTCTCTCCCAGCTCTGACATTCTCTGTTCTAAGGTCTCTCCCAGCTCTGCCATTCTCTGTTCTAAGGTCTCTCCCAGCTCTGACATTCTCTGTTCTAAGCTCTCTCCCAGCTCTGCCATTCTCTGTTCTAAGCTCTCTCCCAGCTCTGCCATTCTCTGTTCTAAGCTCTCTCCCAGCTCTGACATTCTGTGTTCTAAGGTCTCTCCCAGCTCTGACATTCTCTGTTCTAAGGTCCCTCCCAGCTCTGACATTCTCTGTTCTAAGCTCTCTCCTAGCTCTGACATTCTCTGTTCTAAGCTCCCTCCCAGCTCTGACATTCTCTGTTCTAAGCTCCCTCCCAGCTCTGACATTCTCTGTTCTAAGGTCTCTCCCAGCTCTGACATTCTCTGTTCTAAGGTCTCTCCCAGCTCTGACATTCTCTGTTCTAAGGTCTCTCCCAGCTCTGACATTCTCTGTTCTAAGGTCTCCCCCAGCTCTGACATTCTCTGTTCTAAGGTCTCCCCCAGCTCTGACATTCTCTGTTCTAAGGTCTCTCCCAGCTCTGACAGTCTCTGTTCTAAGCTCTCTCCCAGCTCTGACATTCTCTGTTCTAAGGTCTCTCCCAGCTCTGACATTCCGTGTTCTAAGGTCTCTCCCAGCTCTGACATTCTCTGTTCTAAGGTCTCTCCCAGCTCTGACATTCTCTGTTCTAAGGTCTCTCTCAGCTCTGACATTCTCTGTTCTAAGGTCTCTCCCAGCTCTGATATTCTCTGTTCTAAGCTCCCTCCCAGTTCTGACATTCTCTGTTCTAAGCTCCCTCCCAGCTCTGACAGTCTCTGTTCTAAGGTCTCTCCCAGCTCTGACAGTCTCTGTTCTAAGCTCTCTCCCAGCTCTGACATTCTCTGTTCTAAGCTCTCTCCCAGCTCTGACATTCTGTGTTCTAAGCTCTCTCCCAGCTCTGACATTCCCTGTTCTAAGGTCTCTCCCAGCTCTGACATTCTCTGTTCTAAGGTCTCTCCCAGCTCTGACATTCTCTGTTCTAAGCTCCCTCCCAGCTCTGACATTCTCTGTTCTAAGGTCTCTCCCAGCTCTGACATTCTCTGTTCTAAGGTCTCTCCCAGCTCTGACAGTCTCTGGCTAAAGGCCTGCATCTACCCATCTCCCTATAGGCCTAAGCTGATGATGCTCTTTGGAAGGGGATTTCCCTGCTCGCCATGTAGTTCTTGCACTCGGGGGCCCCAAGACCCTGGGAATCTCACTCAGTGCAGACTGGGCATTAAGCCAGGACAAACAGACAGGCCTGACGCCTGGCCCATAACAAATGTGGCTTCAGTCTGGGGTGTAGGCTCTGGGGAAGGGCTTCCAGGACCTGCGCTCCTTCTGAGGAAGGCAGCCACACAGAGGAGGGGGCCCTGGCTTTGAAGTCAAAGGGAAGGGATCGGGTTCAGATAGCTCCTCGGAGAGAAACTGACTTGTGATCTTGGGCAAATCCTTGAAGCCAGGGCCCCCTATTTCCTCAGCTGTAAAGGAAGGGCCCCTGAGGTTCCAGGCAGCTCTGTGTCCAGGATCCCACAATCCATGCCGCCATTGCTCATGTCCTCACGATGTGTGGGAGCCAGCAAACCCGGCTCTTAGTTGTAGCCATCACCACCTGACTGTGTAACTCCCAATGAATCACAGCATCACTGGATCATGGAGTCAGAGTGGAAAGAGCCTGATGGACCTTCTTAGAGGTCAACCCTTTCATTTTACAGATGGGAAAATTGAGGCAAAGAGAAGGGAAAATGGCTCGTCCAAAGTCACAAAGGTAAGTGGTGGAACTGAGATTTCAACTCGGCTTCCCCAAATCCAAATCCAGCAATTTCCATTGCATTGTGTTTCTCCTGAGGGGCAGCTAGGTGGCACAGTGGGATAGAGTGCCAGGCCTGGAGTCAGAAAGACCTGAATTCAAATCAGACACTTACTGGTTGTATGACTGTAGGCAAGTCACTTCATCCTGCTTGCCTCCGTTTCCCCATATGTGAAATGAGCTGGAGAAGGAAATGGCATACTATTCTAGAATCTTGGCTGTGTGTCCCTGGGCAAATCACTTTGCCCTTTTTACCTCAGTTTCCCCATATGTGAAATGAGCTGGAGAAGGAAATAGCAAACCACTTCAGAATCTTAGCCAAGAAAACTTCAAATGGGGTCATGAAGAGCTGGACATGACTATAAGGATTGAACAACAACTTTATCTGTAAAATGAGGACAATACTGATCCTACCTGCCTCACACATTAGGTGCTGCTGCAGACTTCAGATCAGATAAAAGACATTACAGCACAGCTATTTCCAAGGAATTGGGGCAAGTCTTATTCTCATTTTACAGATGAGGGAATGAAGGCTCAAATAGAAGGAATGACTTCCTTAGGAAATATGCAACTAATTTTCATTTTTGAAACCATAAATTAAAGTGGTAATTAGGAGCATGCTCACCTCTTGGCCATCCTTTACAAAGTCAGTGGCCCAGCCATCATATCTCTCAGTTCTTTTGGGAAATGGGCACGCCCTGGGCCCTGTGACACAAATTCACTGAGGCCAGCGAGATGCTCATCCCTTTTTTGGGGGGTGGATTTCCATTTCCACATTAGTGCTTCTCCCCCCCATTATACTTTCACTGGTTTGTGAACTACAGTGTCACTGTGAATTACTGCTTGTGTCTAAGACTGACCCAGACTCTGCCTGCATCCACATGGAAGGGGGAGCGGGATCCCCGGCTCGGCGCTCCCCAAATGGTCTCTTCATTTCCCTCCATCCAAATCCCCTTTCCCCCAAGAAGCCTTCTCTGGTAGTCGTAGCCTTTCTGGTCTCCCCTTTCTGAGCCAGGAGAACACACAGACAGCCTCTGTCTGCGCTCAGACTCTGCAGAGCCCCTGTCGGGATTCCCGCCTTGTAGGGGACACACGGTGGCCCCCCCAGCACGGCTCTGCTTCACATCGGGGTCTGCTCTGTCGTGTTTCCAGGGCAGGCGTCCGGTCTGGACCTGGAGTAAGTCCAAGCTCTTTCTCCCTTTTAGGAGGCAGCGAGGGGGCCCAGAGAGAACCTCAACCTCCAGCTGGGGAGATCTGAGTCTGAATCCCACCTCAGACACAAGCTGGGTGGCCTTGAGCAAGTTACTTACCCTCCTTTAGCCTCAGTTTCTCCTGTTTTAAAATGGGGGTGACAAGAAGAGCTCCTACCTCTCACAGCTTTGTGGAGAGCAAACCAGATAATATAGAGAGAGCACTCTGTAAATCTTAAAAGCACTAAATAATAACAACAACAATAACCATAACTATTATTATCATTGTTATTATTATTATTATACAATTTAACCAGGAAGATTTCACTACTCGGGTTCCTTCTCATGGACGTCCTGTCCTGCCAGGGTACCTTCTTCTGCCTCATCCATCCCTTGCTTTGGTTGTCACACCATTCCTGCCTCTGCTTCCAACCCAAAGTCCCCCTGCCCCAGGCAGCAAGCTGGGAAGCCCCCACTGCCCTTCCCCAGGAAGGCGTCACCCCCCCTGGATCCAGCAGGAGAGCCAAGAAGCCCCTTACCAGGGTGGATGTCCTGAAAGAGCGACTTCCAAATGGTGTACTGCAGGGGGCCCGTGTACTTGGAGGTGGGAAAGTCTTCATAGGTGAGATTGGTCTCGTGGATCTTCCCTTTGAGCCTGGAAGGAGAGTGCTCTGGATCAGTGGCTCGCTCCCCACTGAATCCCAGGCGTCTGCGTGAGGATACAAAGCAGGGATGGAGGAGAAGAGGGAGAAAGAAGCGAAGGGGGGGGCACAGCCAGGTGGCTCAGGGGATGGAGACTCAGGTCTGAGAGGGGAGGTCCCGGGCTTCAATCTGGCCTCAGATACTCCCTAGCCGGGTGGCCCTGGGCAAGTCACTTAACCTCCATTGCCTAGTGTGTAAATAGAATTTTGTACCTTGAACTTCATTACCTAAAATCCCTTTCCCTTTGTCTCCACGTTATGTTCTTACACTGAATTGGTAAAGTGTAATTCCTCTCTCTCTCTCTCTCTCTCTCTCTCTCTCTCTCTGTCTCTCTCTCTGTCTCTCTGTCTCCCTCTCTGTCTTTCTTCCTCTCTCCCTCTCTCTTTCCCTCTCTCTCTCCCTCTCTCTCTGTCTCTGTCTCTCTTCCTCTCTCTCTCTCTCTCTCTCTCTCTCTCTCTCTCTCTCTCTCTCTCTCTCTCTCTCTCTCTCTCTCTCTCTCTCTCTCCCTCTCTGTCTCTGTCTCTCTCTTTCTTCCTCTCTCTCTCTCTCCCTCTCCCTCCCTTCCCCCTCTCCCATGTGTGTTATCACTTTCCTCTACTTTAAGTTATTATTAATAAATCTTATAAAATATACTTGGAGTATTTGATATTAATTTTTAAGCTTACACTAGCCCTTACCCCTCTTCTGTTTTAGGAATGATACTGACAGAAGGTAAGGGTTAAAAAAGAAAGTAAAGAGGATGGAAAAATAAAACCTATCCATACAAATTTTAAAAAAAGAAATGATGCCATCGGTACTCTGCACCCATACAGAGCCTTAGGATACAATTTCCACCTGAGTGAGGATGTAGGTGCCTAATATTCCCCCCTGTGTGCCCAGTCCGAGTGATCTCTTGTTGACTTTCAGTCTGGAGTTAGAATTGGCCCCTGGGAGCCATCAGAGGGAGAGGGAGGAAGGAAGGAGAGACCAGCCAGGGAGGATGGATAGAGGAATGGCTCCTCCCTGGATGGACCAGCTCCCCTTCCCTGCCAAATACCGTTCAGAGAGTGAGGAGACCCCGGCCAGGAAGGCGTGCCTGTCGGTCTCAGCCAGCCGCTCCTGAAGGATCTGGCTGCCCTCCTGGACCCTGCGCAGCTGCTGACTGTAGCGCTGGATCTTCTGCTCGATGTCCGTCAGGGTGCGGGCTGTGTCCGCCTCCAGCTCCTCCAACATGGCCTTTTGGCGCTCCCGTAGCAGCCGGTGCAAGCGCTCAAAGGCTTCTCCAATGGTAGCTCGCAGGCTTTTGGTGGAAGACTGTAAAGAACACATACAGAGTGAGGCTGGGAGTGGGGCACAAGGTGGAGGCACTGGGGTACTAGTGGACAAAAGCCCAGGGGTGGGATTCTCCCTGGCTTAGTCACTAATCAGCTCTGTGACCTTGGGCAAGCACCTTTCACTCTCTGGATCTGTAAAATGGGATAATATGATCTCTCTCGACTTACCTCACAGAGGACCAGGTGAAATATGGATTCAAAAATACTTGAAAAGTTTAAAATGGGATTTAAACTCAAGGGATAATTTAATTCAACCTAGTATAAACCCTTCTTAAGCCCCTACCATGTATGTAACTCAATGATAGGCACCAGGGGAACAATGAAAGAAAACCAGGCTTTGGCTTAAAGGAACTTTCAGCCTCCTGGATGAGACGCACCATGGCAAATATAAGGATGACAAATATGAGGTGAAGAGTAATGGGAGGTGGGTAGGGAGAAAGAATAGTCAAAGGAATATATAAGAAGGGAAAGAACATTATCAGCAGAGGGGATTTGGGAGGACCTCATGGAAGCTTCATGGCTTCTGAGCTGAGCCTTGAAGAAAGAGAAGAAAACTGAGAAGCTAAGAGGAAGGGGTACATTTGAGGCAGGGGAGATGGTAAGTGCAAACACCCAGAGGTGGGAGATGGTGGGTTGAGTCTGGGGAACAAGAAGTCATCTAGTTTTTGCTGGAATATAGACTGTGTAAAAGGTGTAACGTGAAGAAGCCTGGAAAGGCAGATTTGAACCAGATTAGAAAAGGCTAAGCTAAAGGACTTTACCTTCTGTTTTGGTGGCAATAGAGAGTTACTGAAGGAAAACCTCTGAGCAGAAAGATGTGGTCAGACCTGAGCTAAAGGAAGGCTATTTATGCATTTAAAACCATTACCATGTCCCTGGGCTTCACCAGATCACCATAGATCCATGACATGCAAAAAAGGTTAAGAACTCCCAGTCCCGTCCAACTCCTTCTTGGATAGCCGATCAATAATCAATAAGTGTTTACTAAGCATTTACTAGTGCCAAGAATGGTGCTAGGTATCTAGATCGGATGGGGAGTAGGGTAGGATGGAGCATGGAAGCAGAGAGACCAATTAAGAAGCCATTGTCTCAGACACTTCCAAGCTGTCTGTGATGAAGCAAAAGTTAGGGAAACTCAGCAAAGGACTTCTGAATGAACAAGAGTTAGCTAACCATCCAAATCTGGCCACAGACACTTACTAGCTTTGTGACCTTGGGCAAGTCACTTAAACCTGTTTGCCTAGATCCTGCCCTTCTGTCTTAGAATTGTTACTAATATAGAAAGTAAAGTTGGAAAAAAAAAAGAGGTTATTGCAATATCTGGTGGGCCACCATGAGGGCTGAACTAAGATGGCGCCGGGGGTGGCCGTGTGAGTGGAGAGAAGGGAGATAGGAACACAGAATTTACGAGACTTGGAGACAGAAAGGCAATGGGGTGGGGGAAGTAGGGGAAGAAATAATCAAAGATGATTTGGAACTTTCCAGCCTGGGGGACCAGATGGATATCCAACAGAAACAGGAAGTTGAAGGAGATAGGAGATAAGTTGCATTCTTACAGGGCCCTCTTCCACTAAGACAACTGGTGATGCCTGACTTCCTGGCTCCTGGCAGCTCAAGGCTGGTGAGAATCTCCCTAAGGAGATATGAGATTTTTCTTCCCTAAAGAGCCAACACTAGAGGGTGGTGTCACCCCAAACTTGGGAAAGTCCATTTACTAGGAGGTGGCAGTGAGGGGGCAACTCCTTTGATTGTCCCTTGGGTCTCCATTGAGATGAATTGATTCAATAAGTAATCATGTGCTTTAAAACCTAGTAGAGCTCTTTGCAAGCTTTATATCATTTGAGTCTGCCAACAACTTGGTAAAGTAGCCATTGCCACGTCATCGTTCCCACTTTATAGATGAGGAATCAGAGATGAGATGGCATACTTGCCCATGACCACATTAGTATCAGAGTCAGGATTTGAATCGTTGGTCTTCTTGGCTCTGAGCCCAGCACTCTAATATGGCAGAATCCAAACATGCTTCTAGAAAACCTAATGAGAATGTTGGCCTTTATTAATTCAAAGAAGGGGGAAAAGGAGACCTTTTTCTAGGTCTCAGTCTTATTTGACATTTTGAGGATTGTTTCCTTCTTCGTATCTGCATCTCCACTGTCTAGCACCATGCTTGGTACATAGTAGACACGTCATAAATATTTGTTGATTCTTGATTGTAAAAGAAGGAGCTGGATTTGATTGGGAGTTCTTAGCCTGTTTTTTTTGTGTATCATGGATCCCTCTGGTAGACTGATGAAGCCCACGGACAGACTAATGGTTTTAAATGCATAAAAAAAAAACCAGATAAGATTGCCAAGGAAACAAATTACATTGAAATATAGTTAATTTTAAAAGGTAAAGGGTCCCAGCTTAAGAACTCCTGTATTTGATGGTCTCTAAGGCCCTCTCTAGTTGTAACATTCTGTTATAACATCCTAGGTTCAAAGGTCTATTCCAGCTCTAATATTTTCTGTTCCCTTATCTATAAAATGAAGCTATAAAATATGGATTACAAGATCTCTCAGGTCCCTTCTGACACTATATCCCATGATTCCATAACCGAAGGTTCTTCCAGTTTTAACATTTTATATTTGAGGGCCATTCCACCTAACATTCTATCTTCCCCAGTTGCTGCTAGCCCAGCCATTCTATGTTCTCAGGTCATGGAATCCAATTTGGTTCAAGAGCTCCCAATGCCCTCATTGAAACAGAGTCCTGAGCATCCTCTGACCCAATATGGCAAAGGATGTATACTCGCCTGGACTGATGACTTTAGTTGAGTCATCACATGCTTCCTCAGACAGTATTTATCTTTTTCCTTGCAGCATGGTAGAATGGATGGAGAACTGGCTTTGGAGGCAAGAAGAGCTGAGCTGGAGTCCCATGCTGACACAAACTTAGATCCATCATCCTGGGGAAGTCACTTAACCACTCTGTCCCCCAAGGCAACTCTCTAAGACTTCAGTTACCCAAGAGCTGCTAATCTGCACCAATGGAGAGAATTTCCATACTAGGAAGCCAGACCCCTCACTGCTCATATGATCCTAAATCCTCCCAATTTAACTCAAACAGCTCATCTCTGCTGCTAAATAAGTCTTTTCTTAGTCCTCACCTTACGTGAACTCCCTGCGGCTCTTTAAACCACATCCTCTCATCAGAGATACTTTCTCCTCCCTGAGTTTCTGGGACGTTCCTCTTTCTAGGCTTTCTTTCTGGAGCAGCTAGTGGGTGCAATAGAAAGCAATGAAATTGGAACCAAAAAGACTGGAATTCAAATCCAACCCCAGATAATTGCTTAGCTGTGTGACTCTGGGTGAGTCCTTTCACTTCTCTGCTTCCTCATCTATAAAATAGGAATAATAATAAGCATTCATCTCCTTGTGTTCTTGTGAGGGATATAGGATAACGTATGTAAAGTGCTTTTCAAACCTTAGAGTACTATATAAATACTCCCTACTGTCATTATTCATTTTTACTCATTGTCTGATCACTCCTCAGTTTCCTTTGCAGAAGCATCATCTATACCCTGCCTCCTGTCTCTTAAGGGTGAGGGTCCCCCAGTTTAGAGGTCATGCCCTTCAGGAAGCCTATCCTGGCTCCCCTAGTTGCCAGTCCTGAAAGTCACTCACTGCCCTTTGTATCTCCATCGTACCTATAATTGGATTTACTTTCTTTTATGGGTTGTTTCTCTTCAATAAGATGTAAGCTCCAAGGATTTTTTTTGGTTTCATTTTTTGCTTAACATGGTACCTTGCATACAATAGCTGGTTAAAAATGCTTGATTGAACTAAAAAAACCAACCAACCAGCCAACCAATGAACCAACCAACCATGGGGTTATGGCTGGTCAGCAAAGGTGGGTCTACTTTCTCTTATGAAAAGAAATGCTTGTAGAATGATTTCCCTACACCAATGTAAACATAATCTAGGACTAAAAAAACTCTTTCCTATCTTCTGCACTGAAGATCCATTTTTGTTTCAAGCCAGAAGGGGATAACTGCTCCCCTTCCCTTGCCTCCCACCCCTCTTGTCCCATAGATCTGGGGCCAGAAGAGACTGATTTAGCAGACTTATTCAACTTTAACCTCTAGCCACTCTGGGGCCAAAAGCCCAGGAAGCTTAAAAGGGATTTCTTTCATTCATTCAACATGTTCTGTCAGAAGCACCCCCGTTTACTCAGTTTCTCATGTTTAAACCTTGAGTTTAATCTCTGGCTCTACTTTCCCCCTCATCTCTCCCATCCAATCAGTTTCCAGATCCTGTCTCCAATTCCATCTCTACCATCTCCCTCTAATCCATTCTGTAAAGGCTAAGGTGGAGAGGGAGAGCCTTGCAGAGAGGGGAGGCATCCTGTGCACAGTCATGGAGGTAGGAGTTGGAATGTCCTGAATGGGAAATGGCCAGAAGGGAAGTTTGGCTGGAATGTATAATGCCTGAAAGGGAATGACATGGAATAAATCCTGGAAGGTAGGAGGGAGCCAGATTACGGAGGGCTTTACATGCCAGGCTGAGAATATTTTATCCTGGTGGTAATAACCCAACTCCAATGCCACCTGTTCCGGTGAGTCTTCCCCGATCCTCGGTGGTTGGTAATGGGAGGCCACATGATACGATGAGGAGAGTATTGATCTTAGAATCAGAAAACCTGGGGTGGGATCCTGGCCTGTCCTGGCTATTTGTAATCCATGAGCCTTAAATCACTTCCCTTTCTAAGCCTCAGTTTCCCTTTATGTCAGATTAGGGGATAAGAAAAGTGACACTCTCTACAAAGCAAGTAAATCAACTTTGGAAACCTTAAAGTAAATGGAAGTCATTATTAATTATATTATTCACGATAAGGAGATTAAAAAGAAAGGGCTACTTGATTAGGGAATTAGGGATCCATGAAGAAAGCATCTTCTATAGAGTGGTGAGGGCAGGAGCCAGACTACGAGAGTTTGAAGGGAAAGCATGAAGATGGAGGGAGCAGCAGAGATGACTGATACAATGAGAAGATGGAAGAGGATAGGCTGGGGCTAACAGTAGTAAAATGATACCTAATATATAGGCATACCTTGCTTTATTGTACTCTGCCTTACTGAACCTCACAGTGCATTTAAAAATTAATATAGTATTTTATTCCCCCTTCCCAATTACATGTAATAATCACAATAATAAATATATATTTATTTAAAACCCTCACCGTCCACCTTAGAATCAATACTGTATATTGGTTCTAAGGTAGAAGAGCGATAAGGGCAAAGCAATGGGAGTCAAGTGACTTGCCCAGGGTTGCACAACTAGGAAGTGTCTGAGGCCAGATTTGAACCCAGGACCTCCCATCTCTGGACTTGGCTCTCAATCCACTGAGCTACCACCTGCCCCCTGTATTATATATATATGTATATATATTATATATACACATATTTTATATTTATATATTTAATATATATAAATACTTTATATTTATATATATTTAAACCAATTACATAATAAGACATTTTCACATAAGTTTCCCAAACTTATATGATCCATATTGTCTCCTTCCTCTTTCCTTCCCCACTTCTGGAATTGGCAAGTGATTAGATTTGGATTATACATGTATCATCACACAAAACATATTTTTGGTTGCTGCCCCCATGGCTCACTCCGCCCCCCCCCCCCAATATTCACTTTATTGTGGTGCTCTGGAACCAAACCCATAGTATCTCCGAGGCATGTCTGAATGTTACCTTAAGATTTGCAAAATGTTTTATGTATGCTACCTAGGAAATTCAGTGGATGGTGTTGGACTTGGGAATCAGGAAGATCTGAGTTCAAATCCTTCCTTATTGTTAGCATTTATTTGTAATGCAATCCTGGACAAGTCATTTGACTTCAACAAGCCTCAGTTTTCTCATCAGTAAAAGGGGGATAATAGCACTTTTTTTTTTGCATGGTTGTTCTAAGGTTCAAGTGAGTTAGCATGTAAGTGCTCTGCAAACCTTAAAACATTATATAAATGCCAGCTACTATTGTTAACATTGGGGCAGCTGGGTGGTGTCATTGTGGATAGTACGCTGGGTCTGGAATCAAGAAGACTTAAGTCTTAAGTTCCAATCTGGCCTCAGACACTTCCTAGCTGTGTGACCTTGGGCAAGTCACTTAACCTGTGTGCCTCATACATAAAATGAACTGGAGAAGGAAATGTCAAAGCACTCTAGTATCTTTGCTGACAAAATGAAGTCACAAAGAGACAGACTCAACTGAAAATGACTGAACAACAAAAATTATTACCATCATTTTAAACATCTCATTTGAAGGATGCAAGTGGAGGGCTTGGAATTAGTCTTAGAGCAGCCCCTCCATTCTCAGATCATAAGCAGATGTGCCCGGAGGGGAACAATCTCTTC
This sequence comes from Monodelphis domestica, assembly GCF_027887165.1. Lineage (NCBI taxonomy): Eukaryota > Metazoa > Chordata > Mammalia > Didelphimorphia > Didelphidae > Monodelphis > Monodelphis domestica. The sequence goes on along the minus strand of NC_077230.1, from coordinate 373,837,344 downwards.
TAGGAACTGAGTTCTTCCTGAAGAACTCTAAAACACTCAAAAAGCTCTGACCCAGCTCTCTGAGCTGCCTATTCCCTGAACTGACCACCACCCGCTGCTTCCTCCTCCCCCAGCCCTTCTCCAAGCTAATTAAACTCTGCCTATGCCACCGCCACCCTCCCATCCCCATCTCTAGAGGGCTCGGCTTGAGTGGTCCATGGCTTCTTTCCCATTTCCCACGTCCTTTCAGATAACGAGTTTGCCACTTCCAGAACTGCTAAGGACAAAAAGTCAGAGCAGAAATAGAGGCAGGGAGTCATAGGTAACCCACCCAGAAGTGCACGCCTGAGAAATCCATCCAGGGTGAATTAGGCAGCTTCCAAGCTTACTCACTTCTCCAGGACCTGCTAAACCTGCCCAGGGTTGAGTCCTCGCCTCCTATTGTAGGTGATCATTTTCTCAGGGAGAGCGATGGAGCAGGCTGCCTCCTAGCCTCCCACCAGCCTGGCAATTAGGAAGCTCCTCTTCCAAGGGTTGGCTCCACCCAACTCTACCAGCTTCCTGGTGGCCTCCCTGGGTCTTACTTGATGCCAAGTTCTCAGCGGATCAGGAGCCATCACCTCCAACCTTGGATGAGGCTTCTCTCCACTAAAACTAGACTCATGAGAGTTGAGATGGTACAGTAATGAACTGAGAGTGAAGAGGTCTTGGGTTTGAATTCTGGTTTTGTTTCTAATTGCCTCAGTGTCCCTGGGCAAGTCAATGGACCTCTCTCTCCCTCAGTTTCCTCATCTGTAAAATGAAGAAGGAAGGAGGGGGGCTCATTGACCTCTAAGATTCCTTCCAGGTCTAAGTTGGTAAGAATTAGCTAGCTAGACACAGCTACCTCCTTCAGGTCAGGGAAAAAGGCAAGAAGAATTTGAAGAAGAGTCCCAAAGGATTCACTACAGGCAGGTGTTCCTATTACGTAGAAAATAAGACAACCCCAAAGCCACAGAGGGAGTTTAGGCTTAGTAAGGGGGATCATCCACTGAGATTGAAAGGAGGATGAAAGGCTGGGTGAAGACAACGGCTTGGGGTCCTCGAGAAGAAGGGAGGGGGCTGTATAGTAGTTAACACAAATAACAAGTAGTTTACTTACACTGTCTCACTTCCTGCTCAAAGGCACCTTGGGATGAGATGGAATTGGGTGGCGTATGTACTGTAGGTATTATCATAACCATTTTACAGGTGAGGAGACTGAGGCATCAAGTGTCCAGTCAAGTCCAGTAAAGGTGAGATACATCTTCTACACTCAGTTCCTTGATATGTTTGTATATTCTTTTTCTCATGTACCCAGATGAAAAGAAATGCACGTTCTGCCCCATTCTTTCTCTTTTTCACATGTTTATTCTCGGTGGGGTCCTACAGCTAGTAAGGATCCAAAATCAACTGTCTGGTCTTTGAACTCAAAGACTCATCCTACGGGGCCCCCAGGTCACTGGGGCTGGTTTCATTCTTCTCAGGAGACACCCTGGTGGGCTGGGAGTTGGAGAAGGCAGGAGCAGGGGAAGAGGTGGTCCAGGAGGGAAGGTAGGGGCTCAGGACTTGAGGGAAAAGTGCTGTCGGGAAGATGACAGGGAGTCCGTGAGAGATGAATGAAAGCTGCTATTCATTGTCCCATTAAATGTTTCCCCGGTGCCAGGCTTCTCTCTCCAAAGAGACGAGCTCATTGAACGCAGTGCCCAGGTCTTCTGCTCTTGTCTCTCCTAGCACGGAGTAGGTGCTCAAACAGAGAACTGCATGTGGCTGCCTACCCTCTCGCCCCCAGACCCTTCACAGTTCTTCTGTCCTAGGCTGTATCCCCCTTCCATCCTCTGGCTCTCTTCTGATCCAATGAGGTTTTAGACTCAGGGTCAGAGCATCCTGGGTTATTTTTTTTTAAACTCTGTTGAATCAAGACTGTGTATTGAGTTCCAAGGCAGATGAGAGGTCAGGGCTAGGCAGTCAGGGTTAAGTGACTTGCTCAGGGTCACACAGTTAGGAACCGAGGCCACGTTTGAACCCAGGACCTCCCATTCTAGACCTGAGTCTCAATCGACTAGCTGCCTCCCTGGGTTACTTCTGAGAGCAGTATTTTAGGACTTAGTCAGCCTGGATGCCAGCTTTCTTGGAAAGTACTCTTCAGTGAAATAGAATGGGAAAACATGTATCACACCTAGCATGGTTCTTCTAAAGAGCCCCAAGGGTGAACTGTTAGGAGGGAGGATGCTAGTGGGACCAGGTTAGGCAGGGTTCAGGGGGGAAGGGATCACACTAGTCTGGTGGGATTCACCCTCTGACACCTCCTCCTGGTCTCTGGATAAGCAGGATTCTGACAGGAGGCCATGGTGGGAAAAAGCAGAATGAGTGGGTTGAGAGGAAGTGGAAGCAGAGAATGTACATGACTATTTCTAGAAGTTTGGCAGAAAATGAGGAAAAAGATGCTATAAGGGTTTTGTCCACAGGAGGTACTAAATATATGTTGAACAAATTCATTTCAACACAATTATTAAGCACCTCCTGTATACAGAGCATTGTGCTAAGCACTGGTTTGAACTCAAAGATTGGGTACAACAAGCCCTCTTTTCATGGAGCCCATGAATATAACACATATGCCTATACTATGGAATGACAACACATGGAGCACATAAAACACTGGGTGAGGTCTGAGGCTATGGGGGGAACTCATGGTTAGAATGAGGAGTTCAGTCTTGGATAGGACAAGTTTTTGGTTCTGGCAGGTGAAAATAGATGGAGAAAATGGTTAGATGGAGAAATCTAACAGGCAAGTGGCAGTGTATGACGAGAGCTCCAGGACTGGAAGCATCCAAACAGGGATGGCTATTGAAGCCCTAGGAATGGGTAAGATCACAAAGGAAAAAAATGTAGAAGAAGGAGAGAAGAAGAACAAGGACAAATCCAAAGCCATGGAAAATACCCACACGTAGAGAAGAGGAAGAGAATGAAGCCTCGGTAGAGATGTAAGAGCCATCTTCAAGTATTTCAGAGGGCTTCCCAGGGAAAGAGGGATTAGGTTTTGTTCTGATTGGTCTTCAGAGGCAAAACTAACAGCCATGGGTGGGGGTATCAGGTAGGGAGACTTAATTTCAACATATGGGAATACTCCCTAATCATCCAAGCTGTCCAAAAGTGGAATTGGCCATCTCATGGAGCAGTGGGTTCTCTCTCTCTCTCTCTCTCTCTCTCTCTCTCTCTCTCTCTCTCTCTCTCTCTCTCTCTCTCTCTCTCTCTCCCTCCCTCCCTCTCAAAAACTAGACTGCTCATTGGGGATCTTGTCGAAAGGATTGTAAAGATTAAAATTAATATATAATAACTAAATGCTATATTTCATAAAGTTTTATTAATAATAACTAAAGCAAAAGAATTGCCTGAATTCAGCCTGGTCACAGGTAAAAAAAAAAAAGAACATGGGAAGAGCATACATCCATTTAAATACCAATAACGTGATCTCGCCAACATGGAGACGCAGGAGAGATTATAGGGAATTTGGGGAAATACTAAGAACGTCTGGGGAATGAAGTCAAAGATTCAAAATCTCCATTTGTACAGGATTCTTGTTTAAGAATGGGTTGGACTGGATGGCCTCTTACAGTTCCTTCCAATTCTGTGATGCTGAGAATTCTTTGTCTAAAAAGGGGTCTCAGGAGTTGGGAAGACTAAGGAACTGGGCAATGGTAAGGTGTTGAAGCACACAGCTTAAGAAGCTTTTGTTGCTCAATCATTTTTCAGTTATGTCTGATTTTTGTGACCTCATTTGGGGTTTTCTTGCCAAAGATCCTGGAGTGGTTGGCCGTTTCCTTCTCCAGTTCATTTGACAGATGAGGAAACTGAGGCAAACAGGGTTAAGGGACTTTCCCAGGGTTCCAGAGTTAAAAAGTGTCTGAGGCCAAATTTAAACCTAAGAAGATGAGTCTTCTTGACTCGAGGTCCTGTGTTCTATCCACTATGGCATTACCTAATTGCCCCAGCTCACACAGCAGTTATTATCATAGAGAAGCTGATAAGGAGTTAATCAGAGTTCTATGGGAATATTTCCATTTACCATGAAGTAGCAGGACAGTTGGTACATGAAAATATTTATAGCAGTTCTTTTCGTAGAGACAATGAAGGGGAAACTGAGGGGGCGTCTATCAACTAGGGAATGGTTGAACCAAATAGCCTAAGAGAATATAACAAAATATTATTATGCTATCCATCTAGCATTTATAGATTACTTTTAAGGCTTGCACATGTGTTATCTCATTTGATCCTCACTTCAACCCTGACTGGTAGATGTTGTTTGATCCCTTTATCTTATTTATTTCTTTTAAACCCTTACCTTCCGTCTTAGAATCAATACTAAGGATCAGTTCCAAGGCAGAGGAGCAGTAAGAGCTAGAAGATGGGGATTAAGTGACTTGCCCAGGGTCACACAGCTAGGAAGTGCCTGAGGCCAGATTTAAACCCAGGACCTTCAGACTTCAGGTCTTATTCTTTCTACTAAACCACCTAGTTGCCCCCAGGGGCTTCTCTTCTAATGATGCCCCAGTGTCTTGGTCCTGGGTCCCCTCTACTTTGTATGTATGTGGGGGGAAGGGCACAGAAAATGTTCACAGGATTGGTTTTGGCCTGACTTTTACTCCATGATATTTCTGGGTCCACCTATATTCAGTGTAGGGAGTAGTAATAATGGTGGCTGATACCGATTTTGTTTTTTAAAGCTTGAAGAGAGCTTTACACACATCACGTCTATGACTCATAACAACCCTGAGACAAATCTTGTAGGTATTCTTATCCTGATTTTACAGATGAGGAAACTGAGGTTCAGAGAAGTTAGAAATGATTTGTCCAAAGTCACATCAATCAATAAACATTTATAAAACTATGTGCCAAGCGCTATGCTAGGCATCAGGAATACAAATAGCCAGCTGGCATTTATTAAGTCCCAGTTGTGCGTTGGGCACTGTATTAAGCACTGGTGCATAAACGCCCCCCCCAAATCTTTAGCCACAGGGTGTTAAGGGGGAGAATCTGAATTCAAGTCCTAGGCTTTGAGGCTGCTGAGTTATACAAGTATATCAGAAGGTCCCTGGGAGGAATCATGCAACTTAACAAAGGAGGAACAGGCAAAATGTTATAGCAGGGACAAGAAGGGTGTTCAAGGGATTGTCCACTTAAAAGTGGAAGACACTCCAGAGGAGATCTAATCCAACCTCTTCCTTTTATAGGCTAGCAAACTAAGGTTAAAAGACTAGGGGGTAGCAGTGCCAGGATTTGAACACAGGTTCTGACTTCAAATTGGGTTCTCCTTCCACTCTTCCAAGTCCTCTTCCAATTTCCTCCAAATGTGTCTAAATTGGAACTCCTCCCTTTGTCTTGGAAACTCACTCTTCCTCTGAACAATCTACTGTAGGTGCCTAGTCCTTCCAGGCCCCCCAGGTCTCAAACTTCTAAGTTTATTCCTCTTCTTCCTCCTTCTCCTCCAATTTTTATCCAATCACCTACCATGTTGGTATAACACGGCAGAAAGAGCTTTAGCTTTGTAACAAAAGGACCAATCCTGACTATTCCTTATCGCTGTGTGACTTTGGGCAAATCCCCCCCCCCCCCCAAGCCTCTGGCTCCTCTTCTGTAAAAGAAGAAAGATAGTCTCTGAAGTCCTTCTTGTTTCTAAATCCTCCACGTCCTGTCCATTTGACTTCTGCAATCCCTCTCAGGGCGGCACTCTTCATTCTACTTGTCCAGCCACAGAGGAGACAGCAGAGCCCATCCATAGAGGGCAATGCTCCATATCTCCCTCCCGAGGGCAGTGGAGAGCCCCCCAGCAGACCAGGAAGGGCTCTCCTCCTTCAGAAGCCTGCCTCGAGCTCCACCCTCAGAGCCCTGTTTGCCAGAAGTCCTTGAGGGGGGCTGAGTGAGGCGAGGGGAAATTCCCAGCTGGTGGGGGACCCTGCGGTCCAGCAGCATCCTCCCCTCCAGCTGCGCGCTCTAGCTGGAAGTTCCTCTGAGCAGAGGCTGCTTCTCTCAGAGCTGACATCCCACCGGCAAAGCTGGGGGGGCGGAGGGGAAACCTACTGTACGCCGAACAAAGGCTCAATTAAGGCCTATTCCAAGCCTGACACGGCTGCCTGTAAAGAACTGACAGGCTGAATCGAAGCTCTTTTCAAAGCCCTCTCTCCAAAGAGCATTGGGGCGTGAGCGCTAAGCAGTCCCGCTAAGCACTGCCAGTGTGGGTGACTGAAGGGACTGGAGAAGGAACTCCCTGTTCCCCGAAGGCTGGGGAGTCAGGAGAGACAGACAGTAATTAGTGGCTCTTGGCATCGCAGCGGCGGCCCATCCAGCCTGCCTCTTCCTGGGCAGTCCCAGCCCCGGTCAGGCCAGACAAAAAAGGGGATGGGGTCTCAGGATCCCCCTTTGGACCTGGCACAGCCCCCCACGAGCCCCAGAATGCTCGGTGCCGGCATGAACTTCTCCAGTTCTTTAAGCCTTCGAAAGCCCTCGTCCCGCCGTTTCCCTTGAGCCTCTTGGTCGTTTTTTGAGCCTCTTGGTCACTTTTTTTGGCTGGGATGAGGAAGGGGAGGGTGTCTGTCCACAACTGGGATTTCTTTGGGGCAGGAAACTCCAGGTGTGTTGTTTTACTCCTTTGACTCAAGCAGGCAACAGTCTGGGGACCCTGAGAAAGGAACTCGCTTGAAAACTGCCCCAAAGTGGTGGCAGAGCCAGAACTTCATCTCAGCTCTTCCCAGCCCCACAGCTGGCCCTTAGTCCATTCTGCCTCTCCAAGAGGGCATGTGAGCTTGATTATTCCTATTACAATGGAAGAAAACATGGAGGCTTGGACAGTGACTTGCCTACAGTCTCACAGCTCGTTAAGTGCCAGAGCCAGGATTCAAAGCCTGGTCTGTCCTAACGCCTAATCTAGCCTTTCCTTTCTTTCTCATCATGAACAGTTTACTATATGGAGAACGGAAAAAGAGGGTCCTGTTTGAAATTGTGGAACCCCTTCATCCATGACTCTGGATGGCTTCTTTTCTGTCTGTCCCATTCAAATTAGGGATCAGTTCATACATATTCATTGCTTGGAACAATGCTAATAAAAAATTCATTTTCTTTGGTAAAAAAAAAAAAGAGGGGCACCTGGGGGGCTCAGTGGATAGAGAGCCAGGCCTAGAGACAGGGAGGTCCTGGGTTCAAATGTAGATTCAGACACTTTCTAGCTGTGTGACCCTGGGCAAGTCCCTTGACCCCCATTGCTCAGCCCTTACTGCTCTTCTGCCTTGGAACCAATACACAGTATTGATTCTAAGACGGAAGGTTAAGGGTTAAAATTTAAAAAAAGGTGGGTCCATTTTGTCCCACTTCTGTGAATTCTTTTTTCTTGTCTCGGGCCGGTAGCCTTCTAGAACACGGGGAAGTGTGTTCTCTCCTCTTCTCAGAGCCCAGAGCTGGGGCACACTGAAACTATTCAATAAAAACTTGCTGAAAATGTCGCTTCTGGATGGGATGAGGAGCCATTAACCTGGACGTTTAAAGGCAAACCTTTTACAGACAAGCGTGGCCCAATGCAGGAGTCCCCCAGACTCGGAGCATCTCCTGAATTCGGCCCCACGGACAGAGCCTTTGGGAGGGCAGGGTGGGCCTTCCAGCCATCGTGAGCCGTTGGAGGGGGAAAATAGTGGAAGATTTTTTGTGTGCACAAATGCCGCACGAGCGCACAGTTGGCGACTAGGTGAAATATGACCTCCAAAGTGTCTGCAGGAAAACCAAAGGCATTTCTTATATAAACACCCAGGCTGAGGCAGGAAGTAGGGCTGGGGGAAATGGCGAGGGGCTCTGAGACCCCACGGGCCCCCAAGAAGGCCTGGCAGATGGACAAAAAAGTAGGGGGGAAGGGAGGGGAGGGAGGAGAACAGGAAGCGGGCGAGGATAAAAGGAACACATGGGGAGAGAGGAGGGGAGGGCAGAGAGAAGGGGCTGCAGAGAGAACAGGCCTTTTTATTTCCCAGTCCTACTAGGTGGTCTCGAGGTCCAGGTCAGGCCAGCCCAGCCTGGGGGCTTCCAAGAGGCACCTCGTGGCCTTTGGGCCTGACAAGGCTGCCACAGAACTCCTCGGACCCAGGAGCTTAGGCAGGGGACACAAGGCAGGCTCAGAAGAGAGGCTGAACCCTACCTCTCCCCCCTCTGCCCCCTGGACCCCAAGGGGTAGAGGAGGGAAGCAGCTGGTGGATGTGCCTATTGTCTCTGGCCCAATCCCTGGCTGTCTGCTCCAGACACACAGAGGGGACACCTGCCTTCCCCCTCCCTCCCCACAATGCCTCCCAGCGCTGCTTCGGGCCCTAGGTGTGCAGGGGGCCCGCCCTGGGCTCACCTTTGTCTCAGCCAGCTGGCGCTTGAGGAGCTGCAAGGCCTCGGTGTGCTCCCGTTCGCTGTCCTGCAGGCTCTTCTGCTGCTCCTTTAATTCTCTCTAAAAGAGAAGAAGGCAGGCGTGAGGGACAGAAAGGTCCAGACCAGGCCCCCAGCAGCTGGGAAGGAGGCTCCCAGCCCGGGGAAAGCACGGCCTCCACAAAGCCCCAGGCCTCAGCCGCCATCTACCCGGAACCCTAAGGGAACCCGAGGAAACCCTGTTAAAGAATCCCTTTGCTAGAAGACTTCCTGGCCCTGGAGGCCACTGTCCTGCAGGGCTGCCCTCGTGCCCCGGAAGTCCTCCCTTCTACAGAGCTGAAATGGGCCTCTGGGGCCTCTGGGTCTCCTGCACCGGTTCCCAGTTCTGTCCTCTGGGCCAAGCAGAAGGAGAGGAATCCTTCTTGGGAAAGCCCTGCAGATTCGCTTAGACAGCTGCGGAGCTCTCATTCCTAGTGCCTTCAGCCGATCCCCATTTGGCATTGTCTCCCGTTCTTTTCCAGTCTGCTCTCCCACCTCTGAACATGCTCAAATCGACTAGGACTCCGTGCAAACAATTATCAGGCTTGGGGAAGGCTTCCTAGAAAACGCTGGGCATCAGCTGAGGTTTGAGGGAAGCCAAGAGGTGGAGATGAGGAAGAAGAAGGGTCCAGGGACGGGGAATAGCCAGAGAAAAAGCTCAGTCAGGAGACGGAGTGTCCTGTGCAAAGAACAGCAAGAAGGCCCGTGTCACTGGGTCAGAATGCACGGAGAGAGGCGCACGGAGGGGGGAGGAGACTGGAAAGTCAGCCTATGATGGGCTCATCAATTGGCAACAACCGGCTCTCTGGAAAAAAAGAAAAGGTCCTCCAGGAAAAAAGTGTGTTTGGTCTCCATTATTAATATTTTCTCCATCGCCTTAAGTCTAGATGATTATCAAAGCAGTATACTAAGCCCTAATTTGCACTTTGTCCATTTCCAAGGTGTAAATGCTCACTCTGAACAATCAGCTCTGACACACTCTTGGACTCACCCTACTTCCTTCTCTCTCCCTGAGAAAACTGGTGACAATATACGGTACTGTCTAGGCAGGATGGTACAGTGGAAAAAGCTTCAGAATCTGAGGATTTGAGGTTCAAATCCCACCTCTGATGACCTTGGATGAGTCACCAAATCTCTCTTGGCCTCAGTTTCCTCATCTGAAAAATGAGACTGGATTAGATGGTCTGAGATTCCATCCAGTTTTAGCTGTAGGAAACCAAGACCCCTCTGACTTATGTAAAATGGGTCTTACCCAGTATTACCCAATGGGGCTAGGAAAGAGGATCAAGTGGATGATCTATGAATGAATGGGGTACTTCATTCATTCATTCACTCACTATTTACTCTACATTCACAGCCCTGTCCTAGGTGCTAGAGAAGATGGGAAGATGCCTTACAGTGCTAACAATGTAGTGCATTACAAATGGCAAATATGAACTACTGTGTCGCCCTTCTGAGTACTGGCTGCAGCCCTCAGCTCACTGGTTGAAGAAGGGAGTTGGAATACTCCTGGCTCCCCATTGCCCTTTCCTCCATCACTCAATATCTTCTCCACCTTTTAGGTTCATGTTACACACATCCACTGCCCTGAATCTTGGCAGCTATTGTCTGTAGACCCCCCAGATCACTCCTCTTCTTCCTTCAGTGAGTTTGGTACATGGCTGAATCTTTCCTCCCCAACTCCTGCCTTCATGCTAGCGGACTTCAACATATATATTAACCCTAATCTAGCTCCCCCTCCAATCCACTTCTCAAGACCTACTCTTCCATCCCACCTCAGCCTTACACAAAACTACTTTTGATCTTGGCATCACCCACAAATATGCCATCTCTATGTTTAAGAATTCTGATTATCCTTTTCTCAAAAAATCCTCGATTGGTCCTTCCATCCTTACTATTGTTCTATATCTCTTCTGCCCCTTGAGGCTAAACTTCTGGAAAAGGCCATCCACAGTAGTGCTTACACTTACTCTTCTCTCACTCTCTTCTTAACCCCTTATATTCTGGCTTCCCATCTCTTTGCTCCACTGAAAAGTCACCAAAGATCTCAGTTTCCAAATCAATCTTCGTTCTTCTTGACGTCTCTGAATCCTTGGACTCTGTTTATTACCCTCTTTGCGTTGATAATCCCTTCTCTCTAGATTTTTAAGCCACCATTCTCTCCTGTTTTTTCTCCTAATGAGCTGACCGATCCTTAGTCTCTTCTGTTTGACCCTCAACCAGATGTCCCTCAGAGCTCTGTCCTAGACCCTCTTCTCTTCTCCTTCTACACTATATCACTTGGTGATCTCATCAGCTCCTCTGGATTTCATTATTATCTCTATGCTAAAGATTCTCAGGTCTACCTATCTTGCCCTAACCTCTCTGCTTTCTTCCAGTGAGTCACGTCTCTGGCTGCCTTTCAAACTAACCAGATATTCAGCAGACATAGTAAATTCAACACATCTAAAGCTGAACTCGTTATCTTTCTCCCCAGGCTTTCCTGGTTTCTAATTTTCCTCTTACTCTTGAGGGTACCATTATTCTCCCAGTCCTCCAGGCTTGCACCCTACATGCAATCCTTGAATCCTCACCATCTCTTACCCCGCCATATCCAATCTGTAGCCAAGGCTTGCCAATGTCATCTTTGTAATACCTCTCAAATATGGCCCCCTCTCTCCTCTGACATTGCCACCCCTCTTGTGCACGCAGGCCCTCATTACCTTATACCTGGACTATTACGATAACTTGCTGATGGATCTGCCTGCCTCAGGCCATCTTCCGTTCAGCCATTAAGTGATTTTTCTAAAGCACAGGTCCTCCCCTTCCCTGCTTGCCCATTAAATAAACTCCAAAGGCTCTCTATTACTTCCAGGATTAAATAAAAAACCTACTGTTGCTCAAAGCCTTTCATAGCCTAGCCCCTCACCTATTTAGTCTTTGCATGCCTTACTCTTCAACAGTTCTGGGCATTTTTTCTGGCTCTCCCTCCTCCTATCTTCCCAGACTTTCTTCAAGTCCCAACTAAAATTTCATTTTATGCAGGAAACCTTTCCTAACCCCTCTAATTCTAGTGACTTTTCTCTCTTAATTATTACCCTTTTATCTTATAAACAGATTAGTTGTACATATCCCTTTGCTTGTTATCTCCTCCATTAGACTGTGAGTTCCAGGAGGGCAGGAACTGTGTTTTGGCCTCTTTTTGTAGTCCCAACACATACCACAGGGTCTTGTCCAAAGCAGGCGACTAATAAATGCTTATTTATTAACCAACCGACAATAGTGTGAAAGAAACATAGCAAGAAATCGATTAAGAACAGTTAGCTGGCATTTATTTATTTTTCAAGGCATACGTCTTCCGAAATGACAAGATCCAAGTTGTCTCCCTCCTTCTCTTCCCCCTCTTGGAGATGGTGAGTAATTTGATCTGGATTATACATGTATTATCATGCAAAACACACTTCCATATTGGTCTTGTTATAAGAGAACACTTATATAGAACCAACCCCCCCAAATCAAACCATAAATAAATGTGGAAAATCGCATGCTTTGATCTGCATCCAACTCCAACAGGTCTTTCTCTGGAGGTGGACGGCATTCTTTGTCCAAAGTCCTTCAGACTTGTCCTGGATCACTGTCTTGGCTAGCTAGTGTTTATAGAGGTGGCACCACCAAGTTTGCAAAACATTTTACAAATACCATCTCATTTGATCCTCACAACAGTTCTGGTAGGTAGGTGCTATTATTACCCCCATTTTACAGATGAGGAAACTTAGGCAACCAGAGTTTAAGTGACTCAACCAGGGTTACATAGCCAATAAATATCTGAGACAAAATTTGAATTCAGGTCTTCTCGGTTCTGAGTCTAGTGCTTTCTCCATTATACCAGGCTGACCCTAAACAAGGATTTCTGAGCTGAGGTCCATGAACTCTTAAAAAAAATTTTTTTTTTTAATTCTTAACTTCTTTTTGTCTTAGAATCAATACTGAATGTCGGTTCCAAGGCATTAGAGAAGTAAGGTCTAGGCAATTGGGATTAAGTGAGTTGCCCAGAGTCATACAGTTAGGAAGTGTCTGAGGCCATATTTGAACCCAAGCCATCCCATCTCTACACCTAGCTCTCTACCCACTGAGCTACCTACCCATACCTATGAACTCATTTAAAGAAAATTTGGATCACTATATTTCAGTACAATTGGTTACCTTTATAATCTTATGTATTTTATTTTATTTTCTTAAGAACATGCTGAGATTTTACTCTACTGCTGAAAGCAGAGGTGTGGGAAGACAAACTCTTATTATGCCCCTGTTATATGCTAGATGGGCAGCTAAGTGGCACAATGGATAGAGTGCCAGGCTTGGAATCAGAAAGATTCATCCTTCCGGGGCCAACTCACTAGCTGTGTGACCCTGGGCAAATCACTTAACCCTGTCTGCCTCAGTTTCCTCATCTGTAAAATAAGCTGGAGAAAGAAATGGCAAACTACTCCAGTATCTCTGTCAAGAAAGAGTTAGACACAACTGAAAAAGGGCTGAACAACAACAAATGTGCCAGGCACTGTGAAGCACTTTAAAATAGCATCTCATTAGATCCAGGGAGTCTAGGATACACAGAAATGGTTAAGAACTCCTGCTCTATTAGAATGTAAAAGGAGACAAAGTTCTTTGGAAGGTCAGAGGAAAGAAATACCATTTTTAACCAGGAGAAAAGGGGAGAGAAGTGGTGGGGCTTTCGGAAGGATGACACCGGAGCTGGGCTTTGAACTCTGGATAGAATTTCAAAAATAGAGCTACACCGGGTCATCAGAAATGATGGCACAGAGGATGGATGCTGGATGCCCAGCTGGGACCTTGATCCCTAATGGAGGACGGGGAGGGAGTAGGAGAAGAGGGGAGAGTGTGTCACAATGACAGAGGCTGAGCAGGTCTGTTGGCAACTGAAGTTTTGGGGCCAGTAAACAAGTTGGGATTTGGGTAAAGACAATGAGGGGCAAATGAAAGTGATATAAAAATCATGATAGTAATAGTATATGATATATACTATATATATATCTAGTATATATATACATATGATATATATATATATCAATATAAAAAAGCATTTATTTTATCCACCTATGCAAGAATCTGCAGAATATGAAATCTAAAAAATTATAGCAAGACACCTATTGGTCTCAGGAGTATTTCTATCTGAATTTCATTGAACAAGATAAGAATGATTTTTCTATTCTCTAATAATAACATTTAACATTTACAAGCAGCTAGATAATAAGGATTAGAGACAGGAGATCCTGGGTTCAAATCTGACCTCAGATACTTCCTAGCTATGTGACCCTGGGCAAGTCACTTAACTCCCATTACCTAGCCCTAACTCCTCTTCTGTCTTGGAATCAATATTTAGGATAGATTCTAATATAATAGGTAAGATATTTTTGTTAAAGCAATTAATAGGATCAACTAGAAGTTGGTTCAGTAAAGTGAGAGCTAGACAGGGAGACAAGAGGTCCTGGGTTCAAATATGAACTCAGATACTTCCTAGCTGTGTGACCCTGGGCAAGTCACTGACTCCCCATTGCCTAGCTCTTACCACTCTTCTGCCTAAGAACTAATACTTTGTATAAATTTTAAGACAGAAAGTTAAGGGTTAAAAAAAAAAGCTACACAGTCAAAGGTGGGGAATGAATGAATAAGGTTCAAAAAAAGAGATAAAAATGCCCCTCAGAGTAGATGGAATGAAATGATAATGAATACAGGAAGAAAGCAGAACTACTTTTCCTTTCTCTTTTTCTTTAATTTTTTTGTTTTTGTATCACCTTCATTTCCAAATATATCCCTCTCCCCTTTCCTGTCAGAGAACCATCCCTTGTAACAAAGAATTAAAAAGAGAGGGGAAAAAAAAACAGTTCAGCAAAACTAACACATCAACCGTCCGATAATATATGCAATTCCTCTTTTAGTTAATTTTGCATTCTTTAACAAAGGAAGTTATCTTTAGATTGGGAAGGATACAACAGAAAAGATTTCAACTTCTGGTAGAGTGAGGAGCTAGGAAGACAGTCTGTAGGTACCCCCAATATGTTCAGGTAACCAAGTCAAGATGAGCTGTATGTCTTGGTACCAAAAAAAAAAATGGCAGATGTGATTGTCGTTAAATTATTCTGCAAGCATTTATTTCTATTTATCCTGTACATGTGTGCTAAGCTCCAGGGACACAAAAAAGATAAGAAAACGGTCTTTGCCCTCGAGGAGCTCCATTTGAATGGAGAGAGGGACATGTAAATTCTTAAGCACACTAAGCCATTGGCCAATGATCTCTGATAAACAATGGAGGATGGGAAAGGTGCTGAGTCCTGAAAAATGACAAATATTCCAATTTTCAAAACAAGAGCAATAGATGACAGTGAACTTGACTTTAATTCCTGACAAAGTCTGGGATAGACAATTTAAGAGCTAGTTTGCGAGAATTTAAGAAGGGAAAAGGTGATTACTAAGAGCCAGCATGGCTTTACAAACAACAGATCATACCAGTCTGATCTCATTTTCTTTTTTGCCAGGATTAGTGGAATGATTAGGGCATCGAGGTGAGGCATGGACAGAACCCTGGACCTGGACTCAGGAAGACTTCTCTTCCCCAGTTCAAATCTGGCTTCAGATACTTCCTAGATGTGTGACCCTGGGCAAGTCACTTAACCCCCATTGCCCAACCCTTACCACTCTTTCTGCCTTGGAGTCAACATATGTATGGTAAGACGGAAGGTAATGGTTTTTTTTAAAAAGTAGAATTAAGTCAAGGGTCAATTGAAGGAAATGGTGTTATGAAGAAAAGATTTGGGGGAAAGGAAGCTCTCCAAATTTTAGAAGGGCTGTCATGAGGATTAACAAATAGAGGATGTAGAGGCAGATTTGGAGTCGATGTAAAGAACACTTCCTAATGATAAGACATGTTCAAGTGAAAGTCTTGGAGGGGAGCTGGACCCACATTGCTAGAGGTCTTCAAGTGGAAATAGGATAAAGATTTATCAAGCATGCCGAGGAGAGAATTGCCATTCAGGTATGGGTTGGTGGGTCCTTAATGCTGAGATTCTTGAATCTTGGGGAACAGGTTCTAATCATAGCTCAGCCTGTTGGTTTAATCTGGCCACGAACAACTTGTAGTATAGCCCAATGGACAAGACTTTCCCCAGGGATACATGGCTAACACAGAGGAATGCTCATTGTGGCACCCTGGAAAACCCAGGGAAACAGAGTCCCCAGAGAAGTTGTGGTCTGCTACAATGAGGCATATTGGACTCTTCAGCTTTCTTTCCTTTCATTGTGTGAAGCTTTACATTTATGGCATTTGGGCCAGTTTAGGCACCACCATTCCTAAAGTTTTATCTCTAATTATTGACTTAGATGGTTGTTGTTCAGTTGTTTTAATTGTATTTGACTCATTGTGACCTCATTTGGAGTTTTCCTGGCTGGGATACTGGAATGGTTTGTCCTTTCCTTCTCTGCCTCACTTGGCAGATGACGAAATAGAAGCAAACAGGATTAAGTGACTTGCCCAAGGTCCCACGGCTAGAGAGTGTCTCAGGCTGGATTTGAACTTACATATTCTTGACTCCAGATCTAGCACTCTATTCACTTGGCCATCTAACTGCCCAGCAGCCTTCGAACTGGAAGGAAATTGGTACTCTTCTTAGCGTTTGTGGCAGCAGCTACTGCCTAGAGCTCAATTCTTCTTAACTGTGGTAACAAAGTAATCTTCCTTGGCTCACTCCTCTCCTATACACTGGTGGATGTAGATCTCACAGCCTCCTGTCATCAAACACCACCCAGTAAGGGCCAACAGTGTATCAGAAATTGTGTTGGGCACTGAGGGATACCAAGACAAAAGTGAAACAGATCCAGCCTTCAAGAAGAGGGGAAGAGGGAGGAACTAAGACCTCCGGGAGGGTCAGGAAAAGTCTTATGTAGGAGGTGACATCTGAATTGAACTTTGAAGGAAGAAGTAGGCATTTTAAGGGGCAGATCTGAAGAGGAGGGTGCTCTCCAAACACAAGACAGCCCATTTGAAGGAAAGGAGATGGGAAATTTGATGTTGTGTGTGAGGGACAGCAACAAGGACAATCTGGCCGACTGTAGAGTTTTTAAGGGGGGAAATGAACTGTAAGGTTGGGAATGTAGGAAAGAGCTGGCCCATAAGGGGTTTTAAATGCCAACAAAAGAGTTGTATTTGATCACAGAGATAATAGGGAGCCAATGGAGTTTAATGAACAGAGGAGGGAGGTAGTCTGCAATAACACTTTGGCAGCTTTGTAACTTAGACTGGGGAGAGGCAAAAGGCAGAAAGAACAAGACCATTCCTCAGTTTGGCTGAGAAAAAGAGGGGAAGAGAAGGGACAATGGCTTGGAAGATTCTAGATAAATTTTTTAAGGATGGAAAAACTTGGGCACGTTTGTAGGTAATAGAGAAGGAACCAGTAAATAGAAGAGAATGAAGATTAGATAAAAAGGTGGCAAGTGGAAAGGCATAGAACATGGAATCAGAAAGACCCGGGTTCTCTTCAAATCCTGCTTCAGATACTTCTTAGCTGTGTGACCCTGGAATCACATAACCTCCTTCTGCCTCATTTTTATCATCTGTACAAAGAGAAATGAATAGTACTTGCCTCTCAGAGTTGTTGTGACGGGTCAACTGCGTTAACATCTGTAAGGCACTTTGCAAACCTTAAAGTACTATATAAAAGCTAGCCATTCAACTCTTTGTGGTGACAAAGAATTGGAAATTGAGGAGATGCCCATCATTTGAGATGGCTGTAAGTTGCTCTGTATGATTGTGATGGACTATTAGTGCTATAAGAAATGATAAGCAAGATGGCTTCAGAAAAACCTG